>NC_081414.1:642911782-643541157 GCF_030272615.1 Cryptomeria japonica
TTAATATATTTTGTTTAATATTGTAAAATCATTGTAAGCCGACTTGGAAAGTTGTAAAATGACTCTTATATATAAGAGATCATTGTAGAACATTTTGTAATAGATGGAGGAATGTAATTAGGTGAAATAAGGCAAACCTATTATGCGAATTATAGGTTAAGGGTTTATGTAAGAAGCGGAGCTATAAACCAGTACTGGATCTGGCATAGTAGATGTTATTTTGAAGCAGTACAAGACATTGGATTTGTATAATCCATTTTATAAGTCGGTGAGACTTCCCATTTTGTAATTGAGCAGTGAGCTCTAGACACTTGGCCTTCCTGCATGTGCAGGCCCCTCTTGTAGCAGTAATATTCTCGTATTGGCCAGTAAGTGTATATTGTGGGTCACAAATCCCACCAAGGTTTTTCACACACCGGGTTTCCTCATTAAAATATTGTGTTATGGTGTGTTTTTCATGTGGTTGTTTTTATCTCTGTTTATTGCATTACTTTCTGTTTACCGGTACACAGTATTAATATGCTCTACATGTTTTAAGTTAAGAAATTCTTATTATCGGTTAGATACTGATTCACCCCCCTCTCAATATCTATGGGAATCCTAACAATAAGATCCTAGGTAGCTTGGTTTTCCTATTGATTGTAGTTTTTCTTCTTTTTCAATTGTTGATTTATAGACACAGGTTCTTATTTTGTTTTTTATATGACACATACGATTGGAATATTTGGATGTTTAAGTGGATTTCATATTTACGAAGATGGTTTTACAGGTTTTACAAGTAAGCTAAAATCTATGGTATATAGATTTGTGATAAGACTATATTTAGGGTGTTCAAGATGAAGATGTAAGGAAGTTAAGTAGCGGAACAACTTCCTACACTAACCTTGAGAGGAGGGTAATGCAAAAACTTTTACAAAACATTTCACTAGTTACAAAAACTTAACAAAAATAAACATAATATCATGCATACCACAACACAGTGATTTACATGGAGAAAACCTTTTCAGGAGAAAAACCCACACTCCAAAAGTCACCAAATATATTATTCAAAAATCAATAAAAAATTACAATATACTTGCAGCTTCAAAGGAGTACCACTAATCAGAGACTCATAGTTAACTCAATAGCCATAAGACTCTTACACGCAACCTCTATCTCATGCATTTCATATATAGGAGATACAATACAAGAAACCGTCAAACAGTGTTACAAAAACCATGGGCTAAAACCACCCAATAAAGTAGAATCGACCTTATCTCCATTCTGGATGCCTTATGATGTGTCAAAACACACATCAACATGTGTTCCTCCCATTTATAGCTCATTTATGTGTTTGGTGCATTTTATATATCCTATTTCAAGAGTCCAAACTTCTAGAGGCCATAACTTGTGAATTGGGTGTCCAATTGACGAACCATTTGATGTGTCAGAAAGATCGTGAAGTTAGCTATCACCTCATAACTTGCTATGTTGGTTACACCCACTTTTCAGGGTGTGTAAGAGGGTATAAAGTCCTCAAAATTAATTTTAAACCTTTTATCGCACCCTTCAAAAATGGAAAATTTAATATCTTCAAAACTAGTTAAGATCTTCTGACGAAAATTTGGCGACATGCTTATCTAGCCAATCTGAAGCTTTGGGGAAAATTTTGCACCATTTCATTCTCAAATGAAAAATTACTATAAATAGTAACCTTGTGTAAATGCAAGGTTGAGACACAATTCTCCCAACATTCTCCCACTTGTCAAACACCTTGCAAGAGAAAAGGGAGTATCATCACAATAAATTAATTGCTAGGGGCCATGAGGCTCATAGACTCTGAACACCATCTGAACTTCTATGTCCTCACAGTCATAGTTAAAGAATCTACAACATTCATCAAAGTTTCTACCTTAACCAGCTTCACCATACCATTTTTTACCATATCTCTAACAAAATGATACTGAACATCGATGTGCTTGGTCTGGCACCACTTAGCATACTTCTAGCCTTCTCCATCAGTGTCCTATTCATTCTTTCTGCAACTCCATGTTGTTGTGGAGAATACAAAGATGTCTTTTGTCTATTAATGTCATAGTCTTTACAGAATCTATCAAAATCATTAGAGAAAAATTCACTGCAATTATCAATCCTCAAACATTTAATTTCATTTCTAGTCTATAGCTCAACCATTACTTTAAATTCTTTAAAATGACTAAAAACTTCAGATTTAGTTTTTATAAAATATACTCGTGTCTTACTAAAATCATCAATAAATGAAATATAATATGTGAATTTTCCAATGGAACTTGAACATCTACAAGAATAAATAGATCATAATGAATAAGATCCAAAACAACACAAGATTTATGAGAACTCAAGTAAAACTGAACACAATTATGTTTTCCATAAATGCAATGCTCACAGAAATCAAATTCAAGATTACAATCATTCAAACCTTCAACAAGGTTTTTAGTTTTCAAGGTCCTTAGAGCCTTTTCTACAATGTGGTCAATCCTCTAGTGCCTAACATAGTCTTCTTTGTAGGTAACTTTGCTTTAGAATAAAGAGAACCCTTAGGTACCCAAAATCCATGTCCATCTATTGAAGGTGAAACCCTCAAATATTTTGATGAAGTATCCAAAGATTTACTTTTTACAGAAGTGCTATTACACTTGACAGTGTATGCCTCTAGCTTATACAAAGTGTTGAACCTGACACCTATAGAAATCACCATAGCACCCTTAATTATCTTACATCCTACATCAGAATAGACTACCTACACATCCACATCTATCAGTTTTCTCACAAAGAATAATTGTGTTTTAATCCAAGGATATGCAACACACTGCTAATCCTTTTTATTGTACCACTAGGAAACCTGATTCTAACTTTACCTCAACCAACAATTTCTAAATGTGAATCATCACCCAAGTACACCTTACCTCCATTAAATTATTCATATTCAGAAAATCAATCTCTATTGGAAGTCATATGAAAAGATGCACTTGAATCAATGAACCATGCATCATTACCTACATGATTAGCCAAAGCTACAATGAATGCATCACCATCTTCCTTCTCGGACTTAGAATCAAAATCAAACTTCTTCTTTTTCTTCTTCTTTTTTTCTTTACAGTCCTTACGGATGTTACCTGATTTACCACAATTCCAGCAAATGAATTTGGAATTTCGAAGAGATTTTGATCTCCTTATGGATTTGGACTTATTGTGCTTCTCATTCTTCTTGCCTCATTCCTTAGGTCTTCCACAAATAGTTAGGGTTTCCTTCAAACTGATGGATACCTTACTCCACATCTCTTCACCAAATAGGGCACCCACCACATCTTCAGACTTGAAAACAACCAAAGTACTACATATAGCCATAACAAGATAATCCCACGAATTAGGCAAAGAACAAAGCAAGATCTGACATTTCTCCTGTTCATCCATCTTAGAACCAACATATACCAATTGAGCCACCAACATATTAAATTCTTCCAAGTTGTCTATAATTCATCCACCCTCTTCCATTCTCAAGGAATATAATTTCTTCCTCAAGAAAATCTAATTCAATAAATATTTTGCTTGATACTGTTCACCAAGCTTATTCCATAGCTTTTTTTGTAGAGTTATCTTCGCTGACATTGATAAAAATAGAGTCTTCCAAGTACAATCTAATTAGACACTTTTCTTTTTAGTCCATAACATCATATTGAGTAGCTGTAGTAGGATATGTAGGTCTTGAGACGTTCGCATCAATAGCATCCCACAGATCTTGATCTATTAGAAGATCTTTCATCATCTTCCACATCTCAAAATTACTTCCATAAAATTTCTCCACCTCTATTCTCCCTGACAAACTTTACATCTAAAAATTCCTTCAAGAAGATCAAAAAGTATCTTCTTCACAAGCTCCCACTTAAATCTGGTTTAGTTCAAAAAACCAAACAACCCACATTTGAAACCAAAGGTGATCAGGCTCTGATACCACTTGTAAGGAAGTTAAGTAGCATACAAAATTCCTACACTAACCTTGAGAGGAGGGTAATGCAGAAACTTTTATAGGTCATTTCAATAATTACATAAACTTAACTATAGAAATAAACATAATATCATACATACCACAACACAATGATTTATGTGGGGAAAACCCTTTCTGGAGAAAAACCCCACACTCCAAAAGTTGTCCAATATATTATTCAGTTCATCAATAACATATTACAATATACTTGAAAATCAAGCTCTTCATAAGAGTACCACCAACCAAAAACTTAGAGCTAACTCAATAGCCATAACTCTCACATGCAACCTCTATCTCATGCACCTCATATATAGGAGATACAATACAAGAAACCATCAAATGGTATTACAAAACCATGGGCTAAAACCACCCAATAAAGTAGAGCTGATCTTATCTCCATTCTAGATGCCCTATGACATATCAAAACACACATCAACATGTGTTCCTCCCTTTTACAACTCATTTATGTGTCTGATGCATTTTATATTTCCTATTTCAAGAGTGCAAACTTCTAGAGGTCATAACTTGAAAACCGAGTGTTTGGTTGATGAACAATTTGATGCAACCGAAATCTCACAAAGTTCTTATCACTTTGTAATTTGCTATGTCAGTTACGCCCACTTTTTAGGGTGTTTTGGAGGGTCTAAAGTCCTCAAATTAATTTTAAACCTTTCATTGTACCCTTCAAAAATGGAAACTTTAATATCTTCAAAACTAGTTAAGATCTTGCGATGAAAATTTGTCAATGTGCTTATCTAGCCAATCTGAAGCTTTGGGGAGAATTTCGCACCATTTCACGCTCAAACGAAAACTTACTATAAATAGTAACCTCATGTAAATGCAAGGTTGAGACACCATTTTTCCAACACAAGACAACTATAGATTTGCATGGCTACTTGGAGGTTCCTTATTAATCTATGGTTGCTCCTATGTGGATTTGTTTTGAAAATTGGGTCTAGCATTGATTCTAGTGTTTGAGTCTCATTGATCCTCATGTTATGCTTGTTAATATTTGTTTTGCATGATATTGATGTGGGGTGGAGTATTTTTTAGTTATTTGAGATTGGACCAATAGCTATGTATTTTTCCTTTGAGATGTTGCATATGTATAGATATTAAGAATTTTCAAATGTGGACTTTTTTTGGTAGGTCTTGTTCTTGATCACCATTATTACGTTGGCATGTTTATTGTATTGATAAATTTTTTTTGGCGGGGGGGGGGGCTATCTCATATAATTTTTTATTTGAATCTTAGTAATATTTTATGGTGCATGATAAACTCTATTCACTTTCAATGGAGCTTTTGGTAATGATATTGGTTGGGATGCCATGTATAACTCAATATCCCTTTCAAAAGGAGATTTGTGCAACTCCATAATGTGTTCTATCTTATTTGCTTCAATATTTTGGTTCTAAGATATTGTTGTTGCAATATGTGTGAGCTATGGATAATATTTGATTAGAATATGGATGGTATTTTGCAATTGTTTTTGGCTTCATGTGGAGATTTTGGATTTTGTCTTTAAATTGCACTAAGAGTTTGACATATTTCGTTCTATTCACAAAGAATGTTTGGTATTTTATCTTCTTGGTTTAGAGATTGTGGATTCAATCTTCCCTTTGGGAGATCTTGGTGTTGAGATCTTTGATTTTCTTGGGGCTACAAAGAATATTTAGTTAGGGAATGTGTATCATGATGCCTAGAGAGCTTGGAAACACAATTTAATGGGAGCTTTGGCATTTAAATTTAAATTCATCATTCAATTAAAAATATAATATTCATGTGGTTTGGAGCTGGTGACATCTTGGTTTGTTATGGAGGACTTTTTATTCTTTGCTGAGATGTTAGTTTATGATATGTTCTTTGGACCATATGATATCCTAGGATGAAATGTTAGATCATGATGTCATATTTTTGTATATGATTTTGTAGTTGGAACTTTGACAAGGGACTTGTTTGTCTCTTTGGTTTTGAGTATTAATTATTTTCTTGGAGCTTCATGATTGTGCAAGGTGAAATTTGAAGTAAGCATGGATTAATTGGTGGATTCTCATGGAGACCAGAAAAAGAGACTTGGCTGAGGCTAATAGGTCTCATGCTTTTTGGGATTGTGTGTAGAGATGGTTACTCTTTGATGAATATTTCAGAAGAAATATTGAGGAATCTGCACTTGGTTATGGATGTGAATCTATTATGGACTTGGAGAAAATATTTCATTTATTATAAGTGTTTATTGCTTGGTGTTGTGTGCACATGACAATCTTATATAATACTCTTGGTCTACTCGACAAGTGAATGACTTGAGAGCTATTGTCTACCTGTTTATTAGATGCATTCTTTATTTTGTATATTATCTTCTCATTTTTATCCTTGTTGTTGGCCTTGAGCTATGGATCTAGTTCTAAGGATTTATTTGGAGAAATACCTAGGAAATAGTATGTGCCTTTGGGCGTATTCCCTTTGTTGTGGAAATGATTGGTTTGTTTGAACTACCTTCAATATGAGAGCTTTACATATATTGTTGTCATGTTTTCATTTGATTTGAATGGTAGATGTTGATATCCTTTCAATTTGGGAATGGTGAAGGAGATCTTACTTTACATAGATTGGTACATGTTAGTTTGGAAAAAGGATATGGTTTGATTTGAAGGTTATCTTTTTAGTCTTTGTCTTCTTCTTGGATGTTTGTATTCACACATGTTTGATGTGAAGAACATGGGAAATCCATAGAAACTAGTTGTGAGAGAGGTATTGTAGCATATTTGTTTGTAGGATTTGCATATCATCCTATGTTTCCTTGACACTATGTAATAGACAAGTTAGACACATCCTCTATGTGAAGCACCATAGATGGACTTGGTATGCTTTGAACTATTCTTAGATTTTTTATTACTCACGTAATGGGAATTTTTGGATATATGTTTGGTTATCCTATTTGATATCTTGGCTAATTGATTATTGATGTGATGATGGGTTTGCATGTTTCATTTGATTAGGATCTATTAGTTGTGTAGTTGGGTGGGCTAATCACCCATTTGAATGTAGTGGGATGACTTGGATGTGGATTGTCTATATCTGCAAAATTGTTTCATTTTTAATGTAGACTTTGTTAGTTGACCTTATCTATGGTCATTTATGCGCTGGTATGTTGTATTGAGATAAGAGGATGGGTATACAGAGACTTGATTGCAATTTAGAGTCGATATGTTGATGGCATGAAGTTTAATCAATGTTGGTATACCCTAGTTTGAGGTATTATTAGCTTAGATGGATTATAATTTGTTGTGGTTTCTATTCTAGATGGTATGAGTAAGGTAGCTACTCAAGCCTTTGTTGTCCTTTGAATCTAATTTTTGTGTTCATGTAAATATTGGTGTAGGTTTCAGTGATAGTTGGTATGGTCCACCTTGGCATTTTCCATTTTTTTCCATATGTGGTATGTTGGAGGATGTAAGGAGTTTTTTTGCTTGATGATGGTTATCATGGTTGCTTTTGTAAGTAACTTGTTGGAGCATGAAATCATGGTGAAGATTCAAATGGTACATAGATGGTTAAGGAATGTTTTTCTCTTGTTTATGATTCCTATGGGTGTATTTATAATGGATAATATCAAGTGGGAGAATGTTAGGATTAAGCTATCATATACAATGTAAATTCTATGGCATTATTCTGACATCCTTGGAAAGTGTCTTAAGGCACTTAGGGTATATTAAAAAAATATTTTGTAACCATCATTTATTTCATTTAATATTTCTAAAATGTCAAGTTGACAAAGTGAAGAATTTGAAATTCAAAATTGCTAGACTAGACTACAAGCACAATAATTTCCAATGAACTAGACTATAAGTTTGGTTCTATGTAGGGGATTGAACCATGGTTATCTTTTTATCTAAGACATATAACTGTGTTGGTGATCTCATCTTTCATTAGATAAAACTAACCTAGATAAAATAGAAATGGAAATAGTATGACAAAAACAAAACTAATCCAAAATTACCATAAATCAAACTTTATAATAAAAGAATTCTCACAAAAATTTAAAATATTGAAAAAAATCAATATTGAATTCATAAAATAAAACTCATACTTCAACTCCACAAATCTTCTTAAACAAATCAATTGTATGTTTATTCTCTAATACACATACTACCTAACTTTATAATTCCATGTTGATTTTTTCAATTTTATTCATTTAAAATTAAAATGAAAATAACATACAAAAAACAAAACTAACCCAAAACTACCATAAATCAAAATATATAGTAAAAGTACTGCCATTGAAAAAATCAAATTCATAAAACAAAGCTTGAATGAATTAATTGTGATTTTTCTTCTCTAATACATATGCTACCTAGCTTTAGAATTTTATGTTGATTTTTCTAATTTTCCCCTTATTCTCTATAAGACAAATATATCTTAAAATACAATTAAAATAAACATTTTAATTATTATTTAAAAAATTTAATATCTAAATAATAAAAAAGTGATTATTCAAGTTTTGTTTGATCTTTCTCTTCTCATTCAACAAATTCTAGAAATCACCCAATTTAATAATAAAAACAATTTAATAATAAAATTAAATTTTAGCTATATAAACAACTGTTTAATTTTTTAATATATATAAATAAGATATAAACTTACAATTAAACATTTAACCATCAAATAAAATAATATTTAAGATAAACACTCCTCTAAAACTTAAAGACAAGGAAAAAAACAGAAGCCTCATTAAAAACATTTTTTAAACAATTTTAAAAGGACTAAAGTATATGCTTTGTATAATTCCTTCTTCAACTAAAACAATCCAACCAAAATTATAATAATGTTATAATCCTAATAAAATGTGAATGATTCATGTTATACATTAATTTTTCAAATTTTAATTAAATACGTGCCATGAGATGTCCCATCATTTTCAAACTCAACAAAAATAAATGTAATATTCTCACGTTTGTATTGTATGCATTTAATAATACACGTGCTTCTAAATAAATATATAGTTAGCTGATCAATATGGTCTTTTAGTAGTTGGAGAAGACAAGTAGTTAGATATTGGAGAATGGTTTTATTTTTAAAATTAATTGTTTTATTGAGAGGATAAACAATTTTTAAATTGTTTTGACTTTTATCATGAAAGAAACTAAAATCATATTTTTCTTTTAAAGCCATACTTATATAAAGAATAAATGATTGATTATTAATGTTAGATTAATATAGATGAGCTAAATATTAATAGGATAAACAAATCTTAAATTAAGAAAAAGAAAATAATAAAGTTTGTTTAGAAAAGATATGGTGAATAAAATGTCTTTTGTATTGATAGTTGGAAATGATAAATAAATAGATGTGCTAAAGTGAATGGAATAAAACAATGAAAGTATTTAATAAAATATTGTGACAATGTTGAATAATGATTTACCAATAAAAAAAAGAAATAGGAGAATAAAATTATTTTTACATATATCTAGGGTAAGTAACATTAATATTTAGAATCTATTCTAGAGATATAACATACAGTTATAATAGAATATATAGATGCACTTAAGTATATGGCTCAAAATTGAAAAAAATGATGAAAGTATTTGACTGAGAAATTGTGACCAATGTCAGATAAATATTTGCTAATATTGTAGAAACATCAGTAACGCTTAAATAAATGATTTTGAGTCAATGAAAACTTTCTTTGTCACTCTAGATCACTTGCATTACTACATAATCAATCTTGCAACTATGGATCTAATATGTGTCTATGGATCAATCTTTGTTGATTTTAAAAATAGTCTTTTTTAGCTCATGTTGGTGTCCTTTGCCTATTTTCACATCAAAATTGGTTCTTATGCTTTTTGGTTTGCATGTGGCAAGGATAATTACTCCCTTTTCCCAAATCATGAGGATATTAATTTAATGTCTAGATAATTGAGGACAACACTCCTAAACATACAAAATGCCCTAGATACTTGTGTAATACAAATATTTTGATTAGACCATATGGATACACAATGACCTAGGACTACTTCTTTCAATGCAAGAATTTGGCTTCATTTTATATCATTCTTGTTGCATATTTTAGCTAAGTTTTTGTTAGATTCTTCAGTGCCTAATAAACTATTGGAGAGGGAGACTTTTGGATGGGACGTTCATGGTTTTCAAGGTGATCTAAGGATAGGAGTCAAGGAATACCATAGTAAAATCTCATTAAGAGATTATCATTGTGTTGAATAGTTTGGTTTCTTCAAGTTTGCACTTTGTTTGTAGTGAGTTCTTGATGTTTAAATAGAACATTGGTTGTTGATTTAAATGAAATATTTGAGGTTGTATTTTTCTTCTAGATTCCTTTATAAAATCAGTCATTTCATCATATAAAACCTTTGTTGTAAGTTTGGAAATGTTTCCTAAACTTTTGTGAGCTTGCAGTACATTCCATGCTTCATATATGCTCATTATTTTGGGTTAGTTTATAGAAGAAATTTGTAATGCCCGCCAAAATACCCTAGAGAAATTTCATCATATAAAACCTTTGTTGTAAGTTTGGAAATGTTTCCTAAATTTTTGTGAGCTTGCAGTACATTCCATGCTTCATATATGCTCATTATTTTGGGTTAGTTTATAGAAGAAGTTTGTAATGCCCGCCAAAATACCCTAGAGAAATTAAACTACTAACACAATAATGGAGATATTTTTTTATTTATTTAACATCTATAATCCACTAATGTAACATATATCATCTCCATCTAATTACATTCATTAGCTAATTAACCATTATGAACATGCATCACTACACATTTCACTAATTAAGCGAAATAAAACAACATTAATCTTTCCCTAGTTTACTTCAACGTCATTACTTAATTAACTATCATAATGGCATCCTACTCACATGATAATCACATCCCACTTAAGCTTAATGCATCTTATTCAATTCCTAACCATAAGATATGCAACCTACCAGATTATTTATCCAATATGATATGCATACTATTCTAACATCTTTCTAGCATGATACATTTAACCATTTCAATGCAAGACTAACCCCCTTAGATCTGCATTCTTTCTATGCACCAAATCCAAATGTATCTTAACCCAACAATTCCTATCTACATGCTCTTTATCCTTTTTCATGATAATGCAATCCTAATGTATAGGTATATTCCATCTTTACTAATCCATTTAACCATGCTACAAATGCATCTAATTTCCTAACATGATCATTTCTTAATCATTAATTCCAAATGCATAATGCAATCTTCTTACAATTACAATTACATAAAATACATCATGAGCATAGGTCTTCCTATTACAAGATCCCAACTACTACATACAAGAATATTACATTACATGAATTCCATCATATTCATTACATAAATCTGCTATGAGGTACATCCATAATCATCATGAAGAAGAATCCACATCCACGCAAGAAGAATCCAAGAGAACATCCCAATGGCTAAAAAGCACCAACCACCTGACCATGTGGAACCAAAGGAACCACCCTCGTGCTAGGAGATGACACAAGGTCCCAACACACACTCTAAACCTAAGATGGCACCTATAACCAAAGAGACTAACCACACAAGGACTCTCATGCAAGAACCAACACCAAAACAACAAGAATAAACTCCCAGAGGTGTACAACTCAACAAGACATAAAATGCAACCAATAAAGCATAATCATAAATCATCAAGGAACACATGTAGGGGTGGAGTGTCATCACATGCATCCTCAAAACATAAAAACATAAGTCACTAGCCTAATGGACATGTGGATCCATCTCAATCTATGAGAGATCAAGGGAGATATACTTGTCATAGAAATGGCCTTCTCATGCTTATCCTAAAACATCCTCCCTAGGATCGAGTCATGAGGCTCACAAAATTTTTATCTTTATTAATGAATCTAACTACCCAACCGTTTAATTATTAGGTTATCACTTATTTACAAATCATGGTAAACTCCCAATGTCCCCTTGGCGGTCTAGACTTCATGCATCCTTCCAAGGAACCTTATGCAAGCCTATCTTTTGTGACCCCGGTCATCACAAGGAAGCCCACTCCCCCTAACATGGCCCAACAATAAATCACAAGAAGCTCTAAACCATAATGAAATATGAAAATATAACATTCATATGCAGCCAAGAACATCCACACATACTTTTACAACATACACAAAGCTACAAGAACATCAAGTATAACAATGAGCCTCTTGGCCAACAAAAGGGCATAATAAAGTTATCAATAATCTGCCATAAAAAATGTAATTTTAAGCTACAACAAGACCTATTCACTTGTTGAATTAAGAACAACAACATAAGCATCTCCCTCGCATGGCACATCAACATGGAGGAGAATTCATACAACAACATAAAGCATAAGAGATATCAAAGCATCAAGATAATCTATAACAAGACTCAGAAAACAGTCAATTCAAATCTGGAAATCATCTGTAGACTAAGAACAAGCCTCTGGAATAAGATTCAATTGGAAAAATTAAGTCAAATTAAGCAAAACTGACCAAAACACAGAAAATAGGCAGAGCAACGCTTTTGTTCACCAGAATAGTGTATTTACAAATTAAGACAGCACTTTCACATTGTTGTTAAGCGCAAATGCATTTTTTTGAAGCACATTTACTAAATTGATAACGCTTTTATACTAAGATAGTGCTTTTATACTAAGACAACGCATTTACTGTGTAGGGTTGCACAAACACAAAATAGAATGCTACAAATGCAACATAAAACAATGCAAATGTTCTAACAACACAAATACATAACTTTGAAGAAAAACTTACAAAATTTTTGACAGAATTATAAAATCGAAACTTTAACAAAAAGGATCGAAATATGGAAAGAGATGCCCAGAAACAAAGAATAAGAGGGTACAAATGGAATAAAACATAAGAAAGTATAAACCCAGATATATTAAAGTTTTCCTCATGGCAAAACTCACAGAGAAAACCAAAAAACTCTACAGACCCTCCAAACCATCCAGCAAAACACTCGCACAAAATAATCACTCAAGAAGGAGATTTTAAAACATCCTCAATCAAACCCAAATGGAATCTACATAGAGGAAAACAATCACAGAGAATGGACATTCTCAGAGTCGTGAATCGACATTGTAGAAAATACCAAAATATAATTTCCAACAGTTGTATTAAAACTCACATAATATAAAGTTTCCCCTCCAAATATTATTTCAGAAAACTATAATAAAAACTATAATATGTGAATATCTCTTCAACCCAAGCCCAAAAACACTTGCAGACACAATGCATACAGGGAAGCCATTAAAATCGAAAATACAAAAGCAAGAGCTCCAACTTGCAACACATGTGAAGGAATGTAGCTGAAGAAGAGCTCCCCACAAAGCCAAGCCAAAATCCAAGTACAAAATCGAAAGCCAAAGGAAAATACTTGCAGAGAAAAAATTTCAGAGAGAATAGCCAACCCGAAAAACATCACAGGAATGAAAATGAAAAGCCAACAATAACCAAATACCCTAGCCTCCTTCTTGACCAATCAAAATATTCAATTCTATATTATTTTTACCAACCCCACCATATAATATAATTTATTCTCCCATTTCAAATTTAGCCAGTGAGAGTAAAGGGTAGGTATAGTAAATATAAAATGTATTTATACACCAAGTGGGGACTATTTTATTATTTTATCTTAAAGTATTTATAGACCCCACTTAAGAATAAAGGTCAACTAATAAATAAAACATAAGTTAAAATAAATAAATCAAATGGGAAATAAATTAAATAAACCAAAGGCTCATAAAATAAATTGAAGAACCAAATAAATATTAAATATCCCAATAAATATTAAACCATAGGCAAATAAATAAATAATTAAATAATCAAATACCAATAAAGGTTAAATCACAAATATTAAATAAATATTAAGCAACCATAAAGCTAACCAATAAATATTAAATAAATGTCAAATGATCATAAAATCAATAAACACTAATTATCAAATAAATATTAAATACTCAAAACTAATAAATTAAATACATTAAAATAACCATTATTAATTATAAAATCACACATCAATAATCGCATAATTAATCTAAACACAATCAAATAAATCAACCATCACTAAACATACTCACAATACTGAAGAGACAAACTTACTAACTGACATAGCGAATTATGCCAAGACACTGACGACTCACAGTGAACCACTTAGACCTAGAGTATGGGAAGGGAACTCATGTCATCTCTGAACCACATAAGCCATTGGGATTAGAGACATGATCAAACCTGTGAAGCTAGGCGGAGTTAATGTCTGGTACCTGCAAATCCTGCAACCACTAAGCGACAATACAACATATACATATATATTATAACAGACAAGTGATAGAGAATCACAACGACACATCTCGCTTGCAATGAGCGATGTGGAATCATCTCTATCACGAAGACAGTCATGCAATAGTCAAACACATCGCATAATCAACACATCATATGTAATCATGAAATAGGGTTAGTGTAACCATAACAATCAATAATCCATCACATATTGAGCATATAGAATCCACCAAGCACATATATCCATCTAATCACATTATCAATAATCATAGAGTCATAATCATATAAACCATCCAAATAGCATATGTCCAATAGTGTCTAGCATCAATATGAGTAACTGAAACTTATGAATAATCATTATCCAAATCATCATAAAATAGTCTAGATAAGTCTATCAAGCATGAAACAAAAGTCAACTCTAGTCAAAACAAGTCAAGTCAATGGTGGACACTACAAGTTTCTTGTTGTTTATATCAGTCTTGAGGCAATTTGTTCTTTTAAAATAATATTTATTTATCTGTCAAGCATCATATTTAACTCACTTGAGGATTTATTTGAAGTTTCCAGTGCATAAGTGTAGCGAGTAGTAAGTTCAAGCTTCAAATTTTAGCTTTTATTCTGTAAACATATTTTAGATTTGTATGATTGTTGATAGAAAAAATTTAGGCCAAAAAATTAAATTTATTTCTGTAATGTAAGGAAAATTAGGAATTAGGGTTTCACTAAGTAAATCCACTAAATAGCCCAATTAACCAAATTACATTGAAAGAGGGTTGAACCCAATAGATCAAGATTCAATCCCAATGGGGAAAGATCTTAGATTCTAATTGGATTCAACTAGTGTGTTTTGTTTATCCTCTTTCTTAATTGAATTGTAATGTAATTGTAAAATTAGGGTAAAATGAGGTATTATTGAAGTGATCCGATAGAAACAATAAGGTGCAGATGTCCCATGGAGCCACCAACTAAGATCTGGGAAAAATGAGACATTTAGAACCCGTCCTCAAAAGTTCAGCCTGGTTTTTTGAGAACACGTAGCACATATCCGCCCTAGTCCTCCAAATTTTTCATCGTCGAAAGTTGACTTGTTCATCACACTTGACTATGTCAAATCTCCTAAGTAAAGCTCTGCACATAGAAAGAAAGGGAAATATGTTGGAGATAGGGATTTGCCTAGGCAAACCCTAGTTTAGGAATTAACCTTGAATGAAATAATGCAAATACTGAAATAAATGTTAAGGAGATATACCTCAAATTTGCAATTGTTGATGATGATGCAATGCTCTTTGAATGTAATCATAGATGCTGAATGTAATGGCATGACAAACACATGAACATGAAAAACCCTAATCACACCCACATGCTTGCATGAAGATTGATTGTAAATGTTCTCTACAATGCTTGAGTGATGAATATGCAACCTTGAATCTCTAAAGATGCTTGATGATGAATGCTTCACAAATGCACAAATACTTTAGGTAGCTTATGGATATAAAAATCAATTGATAGGATGTATTTATATAGGGTTCCCTAGGTAATTTACCAATTAGGCCGACATCCAATGGTCATGTGTAGTGCCGATAATGAAATGATGTCAGGGAGATATAACACCTACCCCATTTCAAATTGGGGCCCCTTTGAGAGGGACCATCACATTTTGGGGTGCCATGGTCCAAACTAGGGTATTCCATGCTCTATTCCTTCTACAAATAGGACTAGAATAAGAAACCAAGGGGGAGGATATCCCATAGTAGGACCCACCAAAGGGTGTACATGATATCAAAGTTGGATAATGCGGCCTGAACAGACCTAGAGAGAGGATGAGGATATGACACGCTAAAGTGGTAACACAAATATGAGGTGTAAATTAGACCGATGGAAATTTACAATGCTGCGATTTCCTAATAAGAATTTGAAATAAACATTTTGAATTGATTTTCCGAAATTTGAGTGAAATTTGTGCAATCTGGTGCATATTTATTGTGATATATTTGTTATATGTTTGTGGGTTTTCAACAAATCATCATAGTGGTTTGAGGGTTTGGTAAAAATATTATTTTGGATTAGATTTATTGTCATCCTTACATTTTAAATAAATTATCAAATTATTTCAATTTGGGACATTATGGGTGGCTTCTTCCAATCTATGTTAGTCTCGGAAATAACAAGATTGTTTGATGAATATTTTATGAGATATATTATTTCAAAGACAGGTCTCAGTTTTTATGAATATGCAGAGCTCACAAGGAAATATTTTTGTAAAGGAGTGGTTTTCATAACTTTTGAGGAGTACCTTTCGAAGGGAAAATTTGAAGTATCATTTGAATCTTTGTAGTGTCCCTCCCTGTATCATCTTTCGATTTATGCATCGATAGACTTATCTAGACTCTTTGATGATGTTTTGATCGATACTATGACTTTATTTCTATCTCGGACACTTATTGATGATGTTAGACATTTCATATGGATATTCGATATATGGTGACTTATGTGGTTGATGATGTATCTTGGATTATTATGATGGATGGACTTATATTGATGATTTATATGCACCGATTATTCATGAATATATTATATTATTTATGAGATTATGATATTACTTTGATGGTACTAACCCCATTTTATGATTATATTATATGTGTTGACGACTATGGTTGTTGTGTTTTCATTATGACTATATTCATGATAGAGATGATGTCATGTCACTCATTGCGAGCATGATATGATGTTCTGATTCTCTTCACTTGTCTAATCATTTATGATATATATTATTGTATATGGTGTCTCCTGGATATTGGTGGTTACAGGATTGCAAGTACTAGACATCGGCTCCACCTGGTCTCACAGGTCTAAGCATGCCTTCATCCCAATGGCAAGTTGATCGGAGGTGACATGAGTTCCTTCTACACACTGCAGGCTTAAGTTGATATCCTTTCCAATCAGTGTTTTGGCTTAGTTTGTGGTTAGAGTCTTATGTTGTGATGTTCAACCCTATGATGGGTTGTCTTGTGGCATTGTGATCATTTGGTCATTTAATTAATTAATTTTGATTCATATAGTTTATTACTGTTAAATTAAATTAATGTATAGTTTTGATATTTAACTATTATTGGGTGATTTATTAATATTTATTATGTTATTTTGATTGATACTTAATAAGTCTTGATTTATTGCTTTATATTTATTTGGTGCATATTTATTTATTTAATGTTTAATTATTATTATTTTTTATGCTTTTATATTTAATCGGAGTATTTATTTATATTGCCTTCGATTTATTTAAATATTGGGCTTTGATTTATTATTTGATTATTTATTGAGTTTGGGTATTATTACCCATATGGTTTATTTAATTTATTTGGCTGTTCTTATTATTTTATTCTCTTTTACCCTTTTGGGTTATTTGATTAATTATTTATCTTACCTAACCTATTTTACTATTAGTTGAGAGATTTGGGTACGTAAGAAATATTATTTTATATTATCTTACCTCCATTTTGTGCATGGTAGGTATAAAATATTATTTTACGGAATATTTTGATTGGTCAGTTTATTGTATAGTTTTGAATAAATTTAATAAATATATTTTCCTAAGTATTGTCGTGGGTTGGCTCTCGAGAGATTTTCTTGCATTGTTGAGAATTTTGGATTTGTTTGGAGTTTGGATTTTGGCTTGGCTTATTTGGATTACTCTTCTTCAAGTGCATTGCGATAACTTTGATTTCCAGGTTGGAGGATTTCTTCCCTCTATTGTTTTAATTTTGAAGAGAGTGTATGCATCGTGTCTGTGAATGCTTGTATGAAGGAATTGAAAAAAAATATTAATGTTATAAGATTACTGATATAGTTTTATTATTATAATGAAGTTTTGGGGTTATTATATTCTATGGATTTTGTTGTTGTGCATTGTCGTGAAAGGCTTTGAGACGTTCTGTGAGTTTTGTCGTGGAGACCTTTGGCTTTCATAGCTATACAATTCTATCATGGGACAAGTGGAGATCTAGTATTGTCAGGTGGAGATCTCGATGTTTATATATTATACCCTTCTTTATGAGGATAGCATGTGATGACACTCTTCTCTACATGTGTCCTTGCTCCTTATTCCATGGTTGTTGTTACGCCTCTAGAGTTTTATGCTTTCGATTTGGCCATGTGATGTGATTTGGATTATTTGTTCATGTGATTGTTTTCAACTGTTGTAGTGTCCCTCTTAGGCTTGCATTTTGATTTATGCATCGATAGACATATGTGGACTCTTATGTGATGTTTTGACTCATGGTTATGACTCTATTTCTATCTTAGATGATATTGATGATTCTAGATAATTTATATGGACATATGTTATTTGATAAATTATGTGGATGATTGATACACCTTAGACTATATTGATGATGGACCTATATTTGGTGATTTATATGTGCTCATTATTCATGATGGATCGTGTTGCTTATGGTATTTTGATGATATTATGATTATGCTAACCCTACTATATGATTATGATGACTAAGTTGATGCTACAATAATTGTGACTGTCTTCTAGTGTCTTTGTGATAGGGATGATGTCATACCACTCATTGTGAGCACAATATGATGTTGTGATTCTCTATCACTTGCCTGATCATTTATGATGTATATGTGTTGTATTGTGTTTAGTGGTGGATGCAGGATTGCAGGTACCAGACATCGACTCCACCTGGTCTCATAGGTCTGAGCGTGTCATATCCCAATCGCAAGTTGTTGGAGATGGCATGTGTTTCCCTCTTACACTCTAGGCTTAAGTTGTTCACCTTGTCAGTTGTGTTGTGGTGTAAGTTAGTGGTTAGAGTCTTGTGTGGTTGTTCGACCCCATGTCAGGTTGCTTGAGGTGTTGTGAGTATATGATTAATATTTAATTGGTATTTGATTAATATAGTATTAATACTATACTTAATTTATTTGATAGTTTGACTATTTGATTATTATTTGGATGATTAGTTTTTATTTATTTGTATTGAGCTTGATTTATTTAATTAATTGATTTATTGGTTATTGGCTATTATTAATTATTAATTGTTTATTAATGTTTTTTAAGTTGCTTGATTTTATATTTAATTGGATTTTATTGTGTTAGCTTTTATTTATTTAATTTGTTATTTATTAATTGGTTTTGATTTATTATTTATTTATTTAGGCCTTTTGGATTATTTTAATTAATTTATATAGTTGAGGCTTGGGTAATTATTTGTAAATTAATTTATTGGGCTTTTATATTTTATTTGCCCATAAAGCTTATTTTTTGCTTTTGTTGTATTAATCCTCTTTTATTAATGATTGAGTGATTAAAATATTAAATATAATATATATTAAATAGTTTACCTACCCTTTTATCTAATTAGTTGATTTTGTGGGGATAAGTAAATAAAACCATTTTATAATACTTACCTTGAAACTATGCAAGGTAGGTAAACAATATAGTTTCTGGGAATATTTTGATTGGCCGACACATTTCAATAGTTTTGGTTTAATTTTTCTATTTATTGATTTTTGTTGTGTGTCGTCGGGGTTGGCATTTCTACGATTATTGCATGAAGATTTGAATTCTTGGTTACTTTGAGCTTGGAATTTAATTGCTAGAGTAGGATTGGATTGTTTGTGCTTCTTCGATTGTCATTACCATCACTTCTAGATCCAAGTTGGAGGATCTTAACCTTTTTGCAATATGTTTTTTGGAAAAATAGTGTTTTCTCTATGTTTGCATTTTGTATGCAGGAATGGGAGAAGTAAATTTGTATATAGAATGGAATAAGGATATAAATATTTATTTACATATATTGAAAGATTTGGGAGTTGGTTTTATATATATTTCCCTTTGTTTTATTTGCATTGGTTTATTTGTCTAAGAATTTTTCCATGAACGACTCTGTGCACGAACTGTGTTTTCTATGATGGTTGGATGTTTTGCCTTGGGTCTTTTGATAGAGTGAAAATCATCTTTTGCATTTCCTTATGATTTTTATGAGTGATTGCACTCTCAGTTCATGATTTCATTAGTATGTCTAGTGATTTTTCTCTCTGAGTGTTATCGAGAGTCTTTGTGGAAAATTGGAAGGGATTTGAGTCTATGATTCGGTTAATTGATTTCATTTTCTAATTGACCTTTGTGTAATGGATGTTATTTCTACAATTGCGGTTGTCATTGCACCAAAAGATCTACTTTTTAATGCCCGATACAACCACTAGACTTATAGAATCCACAAGAGGCGGTTAAGCCATGTCACAAACCCTAGTGTTGCGCTACACAACAGAAGAAGACCAAGGGTGCATACCTTGCAACAATCCCCCCTCAACGCAAGAGAGGGGTTTGAACGTGTGACCAATCTCTGATACCACTTGTTACAGTGTGGTTGTTGCACCAAAAGATCGACCTGTTAATGCTCGATACAACCACTAGACTTACAGAATCTACAGGAGGCAGTTAAGCCATGTCACAAACTTGAGCATTGCATTGCACAACACAATGAGACCAAGAGCACACACCTTGAAATAGTTATTGTGTATTTCTAGATGGATTTAGAGTCCAATTTTATACCTTAGTATTTTTCCCTTATCAATCATTAGTTTATTCTTTCCGTTTTCTGAGTTTTAGCTCTTATTATCATATGCGCAATTCTAGATGTCATATGTGTGATTCTTAACATTATATGTGCTATTCTATCGTATGCGTGATTTTGGATGTCATATGCATGATTCTGGACATCATATGCGTTATTCTAGGAATAATATACGCTATTCTAGGAATCATATGCACTCAATTATGAATTATATGCACTAAAGTTTGAAATAATATTTGCCAAAAGGTAGGTCATATGCGCGAAAAGATAGGTCATATGCCCTAGTCTTCTTGGTCTTGTTAGATCTCTTAGTTTGATCCAGTGAGTTCACTTTTTCAGATTTTGTGCTTTTACCAGAGGCTTTTTATGAATGCTTTGATGTTCTCGAAACTGTCTTTGAATTGTTATTGATGTTTTCATGTTGATGTGAGCTCTGATAGGATGATTTATTCCTTGTTGTTGAGGGTTGAGTATATGTGTTTGATTAGCTCCAACAAGAGGATGAATACCTTGATGTTGAGAGGTGATTTATGTGAACTTGAGGGAGAGTATTATGCCTCACTATTGAGGATGTGATTGGCTATGTTTGAGTAAGAAGATATGCATGCATTATTCTTGTTGATTGTTATGCTTTGATTGGTGAAGGCTCTTTTTCTATGTGTTGTCTTTATAGTTTTTATGTGCTTCGGTATTATATCAGAGATGTTGTGTTGATGGATTCATTTCATGTTGAGCCTTTATGATGTTATTGTGATTTATTGTCACCCTAAGGTCTTGGTCCATGGTTAGGGATAGTGGGCTCTTGCATGTGTACGATCAGGGTCATGAGCAATAGGCTTCTAAGAGGCTCCTAGAGTGGATGCTTAGGGTCTAGACCTGTCATTGGACCACATGAAGATTTTATGTTCAATTGCAAGTGATAACCATAGTAATTGATTAATGGGAATGGGTAATTAGGATTCACATAATCAAGATAATGAATAGTTGTTGTTCCCCACTCATAGACCTTGAAGAGAGTCCCGGGATGGGATTGGGAAGACTGTTGCGATGGTAAGCCAAACTCCCTTGATTGCTCATTATTTGAGATGGCTCCACATGTCTATCAAGGTGTGGTGTGGCCCCTTCTTTGTGAGGATAGCATGTGATGATACTCCTTCCCTACATGTGTCTATGATACTTATGCCTTATTATTGATTATGCCTCTAGGAGTTTATTTGATTTATGATTGGCCTTGTGGAACTGATATCTATGTATTTGGAATAGTATATTGTATCATGATGATGTGGAAATGCAAAAGAGACTATGTACTTGTTCCATGTATTCTTATGTAATAGGACATGATAATGTAGTAGATGAGACTATGATCTTGTGATGGAATAAGATGTTGTATTCATTGTATGGTACATGTTGTAAGAATGTTCATTATGTAAAAATGAGTTTGAGATATATGTGGGAATAAGATTTGAAATGGTTAGTCATGTGTATCCTTATTGTATAACATGGTCTTATGAAATAATCTTGTTATAAGTAGTCTTGTTTGGAAAGTAAACCAGTACTTATTGTATAGTCTTGCATATGGTGATGCATATGTTTATCTTGATGGAATATATAAGGAGGGAAATGAATTAGATTTGTTTGTGTTAGATAGTGTTATTTTGATTCATATTGAGTTAGATGGTTAGTGAAGAAAGATGAGGGATTAGGAACATTTGGATTTGGTGTTGTAAAAATAACAAACAAAATTAATGAGAATATGATTGGATATGAGTTTGATAGTTCATGATTCTCATGATAATAAAGATAGTAATGCAATTGTTGTAATATATGTTAAAGATTTATGATATGGATGTGTTATGTAAGTAATGACATTGAGATACCCTATGGAATGGATGCTAGTGAGATGTATTGTTATTTTCTCTTGCGTTATGTGTTGCTATGATTATGGTTATGTTCATGATGTTCTATGAATTCATGTGATGATAATCTATGGTTTGAAGTAATGGTGGTTTATTATGTTGCATTAGTAGATGTTTTAAAAAAAATAAATCTTTATTTGCTAGTTTAGTTAATTTCTCTACAGTATTTTGGTGGGCATTACAGTTATGGTTGTTGTCTTGTTGTGATCTCTTTGGCTATTATGTGTTAGCCTAGGTCTAGAGTGTTTGTGGGACCTTGTGTCATCTCCTAGCATGAGGGGTGGTTCCTTATGGTTCCACATGGTCGGGTGGTTTGATGCCTTATGTCATTGGGATGTTCTTTGTTGGATGCTTTTGTATGTGGAAGTGGATTCTTGATGCAGTCAAGGTAGGGAAATCCAATGAAGGAAAAGCCAACCTTGCAGATAAACAAATAAATCATGCACAACATACCGGTAACCTATAACAATATGCTAGAAACCGTAGAAAGAACAACCGGTAACATAACAGAACACATAACCGGTAAATAACTTGAATAAATATTATTACAATCTAAAGAGTTACACATGCCACATGCTGGATCATAGTCTAGGATACAAATGATGCTTACAAAATAATTACAAGATCTGCAGATCATCCTCATATCAAATTGGATTTTGGGAATAGTTTTTCGGTTCTACCCTAATCCGAACTTCAGCCTTTTAGCTTCAGTCCAACTGGATCAGAATCCTGTCGAATCTACATCTTCACTCGATCTCATAACTCTGTCTTCTATCTTCTAACTTTTGTGTCCTCAAATGATTCACCAGTGATGCAGAGAGATCAACTCTGGAACTCTCCCTAAGGATTAAATCAACTCAAGGAGACACATCAAAGGATCCTCTACATGCTAGGTGATTCAAAACCAAACTCAACTCAACACACCCAACCAAGGATAACATCAAAATGGTTTGTTCCAACACCTCTATTGGTCTTAACACATCCCAAAAACCATAAGACAAGGTTCTACACACCCCCAAACTCAGACTCAAACTCATAAACCAAACTTGCTCTTCTAGGCTCTATTCCTTGTAGCCTCCAAATCGGGTATTTTCAACTTTTCTCCAAATCATCCCAAAACACTTGACAAAAAAATTACATATTTAGACACCCATTTGGATGTTACACAACATATCAGAAAACCAATATAGGTTTTTTCGGACGGACCCTTTGCTGTCCTCAAATGTGCCCCTTTTTAGCCTTAAAAACCACCCACTTTACAAAGGAAGTACCAACAAAACTTAACACCAGATTAAACCCTTTTGTACAGTCTCTTATTATGTTCCCAAACCAAGGATTTTTCAGGTCTTAGGTCTTGGTTGCACTCCTAGATACCCAAACACCAAAAAACCTCACTAAATCACCCTTTTCCCTAGGGCTTTCTAGAAATATCACTTCCAATCACTTCCAAGGCTCAACCAAAGTTCAAACACCTTTAAAATGGTGTTTCTAGACACTTAAATGCATAAAATACCCCCCTTGTTCAATTAGATTCTCTGCTGCTACACTCTAGCCTTCATTTTCACTCATTTCCAGTCACTTTTCTTCAACTTTCATGCAACTTTCATGGTGTACACCTGCACTCTTCACTCCTTCCTATCAATAATGGGTTAGTAATCTATTTTACATGTTATTTGGCATCCATACTATGAGAATCAGACCTGTACATTCATAGGATGGATCCTTACATGCTTGGAAATTCACAAATTAGTGAAAAAAATCACTGTCTTTTCTGGGACAGTCAGCAATAAATAAAAATATGATACTTTAAAGACTTCAAAAATGCACTCAATACATCAAAGGAATAACCAATAAACCCCCAATGTACAGAAATGATGATCCCTTAGCCTTTCAATGCAAAGAAAGCATGAAAAAACAAGGATTTGACAGCAAATAAAGAGTTTTTTAATTAATTTTCTGAGACAGTCCGTACAAGTCCGTACCAGCATCATCCAACCACACAAAAATTACTTTAGAGACTTTATAAGACCTTCCCAACCAACTCCAACCAATCTCCAACTAATCCAAGTGATTAAAATGTCAAAACAACTCTAAAACTTATTTCCCACCAAAACTGGAACTAGTTGTTGAAATTCAAAATTTGAATTTTCAACTTTATTTCTAATACTTTTAATCAACTAAAACCTATCCCATTCAACTTATTTTGACATAATAAGATCATTAAATCACAATAAACTCCTATCCAACCTATCTAGACTCCATCATCCTATTACATTGCATTTTGGTCCTTAGGCCTTTATCAGGACCTTTAGGATTTTTACATAATTTATTGAATTCAACATTACAATAGGCCATTATAGGCTTCAAAACATTCCAATTGACCTCTAGTGATGTCATATCACTCTCCTTAGTCCTTGGTGTCCTCCTTTGTTCATTTGCCCTCCTGGATGCTCCTGCATCAACCAGCTTCCCTTTATACCATCCGCAAATAATTACAACTCAATCAGGTCAGCCCAAAGACCAATCGGTTCATGAAACGTGCCACGGTAACATGTTGGTTCAAATCACCAAGAACAAACTCAAAACATAAAATGAAGCATGGAAATCTGGGAATACCGGACAAGGCCCAAAGAAACATCTCCAATGATCTGCAAGTCATGGAGATCAACCGCAACCCAATCCAACTCTGCTCAACACACTGCCAGACTAACCGGTAAGAACATATCAACCGAGCCAATATCGAAATCCACATCTCACCGAAACAAAGCAAAATTCTATGAAAATAGAACATCACAAACATCACAAACACAAGGGAATAAACCCAAAACTATAACACTAAACACTCAAACCAGAAGAGATGCCATGCTCACAAGCAATTCCACTGAAAACTACCCAACCGGTAAGAGCTACATCGGTGCTCCTGCATCAGACTCTTGGGGTTAATTAAAAAGTGAGTCCCCTCACTTGATCTGGTTCGTAAATTTATCAATAGGCACTTGCAACTACCTCAGGGGTTCAACGATCTGTCTACAACTGCCAGTTGCCTCTCGATGACAATCTACCAGTCCAAACTGCAACATGTCTCAATCAACAATCTGCTCAAGTCTCCACCCACTAACTGTCTCAAGATCAAACTCTAGGATCGGCGGTCTACCTAAAAACCTTTCTCTACCTCACATTTCATGATCTAAACAAGTCCACAAGTTGCCTCAACTTTCTCTCCAACCAACCGGTGCATAATCAGGTCTTCCTCCAACAACAGGATCACAAACCAGCTTTGATACCATTTGATCCAGTCAAGGGAGGGAGATCTAATGAAGGACAACCCAACCTTGTATCTAAACACATAAATCATGCACAACATACCGATAACCGGTAACAAGATGCTAGAAACTGTAGAAAGAACAACTGGTAACATGACACAACACATAACTGGTAAATAACTTGAATAAATCTTATTACAATCTGAAGAGTTACGCATGCCGCATGTTGGATCACAATCCAAGATACAAATCATTCTTACAATATAATTACAATATCTGTAGATCATTCTCATATCAAATCGGCTTCCAAGAACAGTTTGTCAGTTCTACCCTAATCCGGACTTTAGCCTTTCGGCTTCAGTCCAACCGAATCAGAATCCTATGGAATCTACATCTTTGCTCGATCTCATAACTTTGTATTCTATCTTCTAACTTGTGTGTCCTCAAATGATTCACCAGCTTCCCTTTATACCATCCATAAATAATTACAAATCAATCAAGTCGACCCAAAGACCAACTGATTCATGAAACGTGCAATGGTAACATGTCGGCTCAAATCAGCAACAACAAAATCAAAACATAAAATAAAGTGCGGACCTCCAAGAATACCAGACAATGCCCAAAGCAACATCTCCAACGATCCGCAAGTCATGGAGATCAACCACAACCCGATCCAACTCCGCTCAACACACTGCCAGACTAAATGGTAAGAACATATCAATCGGGCCAATACCAAAATCCACATCTCACCGGAAACAAAGAAAAATTCTATGAAACTCGAACATGACAAACATCACAAACACAAGGGAATAAACCCAAAACCATAACACGAAACATTCAAACCAGAAGAGATTCCACACTCACAAGCAATTCCACTAAAAACTGCCCAACCGGTAAGAACTACATCGATGCTCCTACATCAATTCTTTATCTCTTTAGCTATTGGATGGATTCTTGAAGCAGATTGATGTATTATGATTCATGTGATATTCATGAGATAGTTGTATATGTAGATGGGTATCATATATTTTTATGTAAAGAATGATGTATTCCTATGTTATGGAAAAGGATGTAATAGGTTGGGATCATGACGCTTGTAATAAATTATGTAATTGTAATCCTTGTAGATTCTATGTTGTATCTTGGATATTGTTTATTTATGGAAAAATGGACTTATGATTGGTTAATTATTGATGGATTAGTCTTGAATGGATTAGTATCTATATGCTTAGATGGAAAATAAGTTATTCTTCTTGTTGTGATTGTTTGTTGAAATAGATTGAGTATGTAGGATATGATAACGTGAAAGATTTATTCTTTAAGGAAAATAATTAGTTATGTTGTATGTGATGTTTAGTAATAGAATAATAATGACATTCTATTAAATGAGAAAATGGGAATTAGGAACATTTGGATTAGTGCTCTTAAAATTAACCTAAGTGGTTAAGTGGCTTTAGTATGGTAATTAAGTATATGCATGGGTGATCTCTTATATATTTATGATACGATAATGTAGAAAACGTTAGAAAGTGATTGATTATGGTAGTGAGTATGATGTTACGATCTTAATGTTAAATTAAGTGATGGCATTGAGATACCCTAGGGAATGTAATTGTTGAGTTGTATTTATTTCCACTTGTGTATTATGCTCTTATATTTATGTTTAAATTTATTAAGTCCATAAGTAGTAGATGGTTCTTTACACGTATTGAGTATTTTAGTTCTATGTGTTGCATTAGTAGATGATGTAAAAAATTTTATCTCTATTTGCATGGTAGTTAGTTATATTTATCTAGGGTATTTTGGTAGGCATTACAATCTTCACGAGAAGAATAAAGGAAGGAGTTAAGATGGAAGAGGCTGAAACTACCAAAAATCAAGAAGAACAAATGAAAGTTGAGATTGAGGAAATATTTGAGTCAAACGAGGAGGAAGAAAAAAAGATTACATCCACCCAATTGAAGGTGAGAATCTCTTGGTTGAAAATTTCAATCCAATTTCTAAAAATCATTTATTTTAGTTTAACATTAATGAATATAAATTTGGGAAAAATAATTTGCAAGAAAATATGGAACAAGGAGAGAACACATTTTTCTTTTAGAAGTTTCAATAGAAGAGCTTAATGATTCCAAAAATGAAGACAGAATGATTGTTTTGGATAGCCCTAAGCTAGAAGCTTGGAGTCACAAATGAAAAGGTTAAGGTTACCTCAACAATATCTCTCATTAAAAATAGGGGCGTGTGTATTGATTTTAGCACCAAAGTACGTAGCACAACTAAAACGTTGTAACGATGAAGTAGATGTTTTCTCAATTGAGAACTCAAGGTATGTTGAAGATTCACAAATTTAATATTTATCCTCTTCCTATTCCTTTGAAAAAAAATTGTTATCAAGGAAAGAATTCAAAAATGGATGATAGAATAAGGTTCGACACAACATGTAAAATTCATTCTTTGTTTCAATTTTTAAAGTGTTCTTGTACATGGAATCTAGGTGATGTTTTGAATATCAAGATAGAAAGAGCCAACATTGATAGTATTGAAATTATTATCCATTGCATTCGATATCAAATGGAGTCTTTAATACATATTAACCACTTTGTGAAGGATAAATGTCCACAACTTATAGAAAATTCATGGGATCCAAGCATTACTATTGAAGATAATATTATGGGAGATACCCAAGAGAAGGTGACCAACTAAGTTGCCTTAAGCAAGGTCTTGGTGAAAGAAGCTATAATATTTTTATTTTCTAGATTTTGTGACTAAATTTCCTTTGGTGTTTTGGATTTCAAGATACCCTCAAAATGGTGAATTCATGAATAGGGAGTTACCTCAAATTTATAGCATCGTGAAGGGAATGATATTGTTTATCCGTAGGAATGAACAAGAGTTTGGGAAAAAAATTTATATCATGGGTCTAGGAGCTATAATTTTTTTGAGGTCGAAAGATCTTTGGGTGATACACCTTTCATACTTAACAAGGATCCATATTCTTGACGTGAATTGGAATACAATATTTGTGACATTTGACAAATTTGTGGAGATAATCAACTCATATTTTGTTGTTTACATTTTTTATTTATCACATCCATGTGTAGAAGAGTATGGTAATAGAGGAGAATTTAAGTGGATAACAATTTTTTATTTTTATTAAGAGAATGCAAGTTCTAGTTTTCTTTGATGGACATCATAGATCTCTATTTACCAATTCACTACTTCCAAATCAAGAAAAGGGATTTTTTAAATATATGCTTCTAGGTTCATCTTTGGAGTGGAGAATCCAACATGAAATGGGTTTCAAACACACTAACTATGCCATATGTTTTGATTTGGTAATATGCTACTCTCAGTCATCCATTTGCAGGAAGCACGTGAAGTACAAGTTCTTACCCAATAGTTTGATTTTTCAATTCATCGAGAATTAGGTGACAAGTTTTGATTTCTTTGGTGTTGGTAATATTTTGAGTTTGAAAAAGGGTTTGGAAATATTCCTTGAGAAAAATGGAAACAACCATTGTTGTATTTCAGCAAGAGGATTCCTTAATGAGGAACTTTTTGGGGATTTTGGCATATCACACTTTTGGCTCAAGATTTGGGAGCTCAAAGCATGCTCAAAGAAATTTCACAAGAAGAGTTGGAAGAAGTTGAAATGGTAACTAATTTTCTATATGAAGCTAATATTTCAAATTTATCACATGGATCTACTATAGTCTATGGTGTTACAAGAAAGAGAATTATTTGGTTTCCATTGCAAAGTTTGGAAATCAAGAAACTTGACAACATGAAGTTAAGAGTTTCAAAGGAAAGCATTGCAAGGTATAATAAGAAGTTTAAAATCATTCTTTATTTGAAAATATTTAAACTTAAATTTTCTCATGATAGTCATGCAATCAATTACATTCAATGGAGAATCTATTGGGTTTGGTACTATGGGATTTTGGAGCCACAAAGATAGGCATTTCAAGTGATGTGGGTAGATAACTTTTTCAGAATGTTTTCTTCTTATTATCTCCTTACCATCTGTGAAGGTTAATATTTTTCCATCGTGTTAGATTTTGTTGATGATGCATTTGTCTCTAATATTTTAAATGGGTCTGTAGATAAATTCAAGTGTATGACAATGAATTATTCTACAAAGTACATCTTCAAACAATATAATCTTTGCGGAACTCAAATTTTCATGGATTGAATGTTGTTGTTGTATGATCACTCCATTACTATATTTTGGATCCTATAGACCAATCCAATATGCTGAAAATGAGTACTTACATGATGAGGTAATTAATGGGTCTATTTGTTGCAAGGTAAGCGCCCTTGGTCTCCTTGTGTTGTGTAGCACAACACTTGGGTTTGTGACATGGCTTAACCACCTCCTGTGGATTCTATAAGTCTATTGGTTGTATTAGGCATTAGCAAGTCGATCTTGTGGTGCAATGGAAACCATACTTCTAACAAGTGGTATTAGAGCTTGGGTCACAGATTCAAACCCCCTCACTAGCGCTAGGGGGTGGGGATTGTTGCAAGGTGTGTGCCCTTGGTCTCCTTGTGTTGTGTAGCGCAGTGCTCGGGTTTGTGACATGGATTAACTGCCTCCTTTGGATTCTATAAGTCTAGTGTTTGTATCAATCATTAACAAGTCAATCTTTTGGTGTAACAGAAACTGTACTTCTAACACTATTGGCATGCATTTCCATGATATGTATCACAGTATTGAAGTGGTAGGAATGGAAGGTCTTTTTGCAAAAGATATTAAGGTTGTGGTAGAGGATCTAATGGTTGTTATAAGAGGCATAATATTAGAGAAAATTAGACCCATAACATTGGCAAATGTTTCTAAAGTCTTAAATTCAAGTTGCCAAATGACAGTGCACTTCCAAATAGAAATCCAAAACACTATTTGTATTGTAGTGGGAGATTGTCTTGGAAGCTTTTTACAGTAGAAGATATCAATAACATTAGTAAGTCACCTAATATATTATAGGCTACAATAAAACTATTTTCTACTTCCATGTTGAAATTATATGTGGAGATTAGATTGTTCTTGTAGAAGGATTCAAAAATGACGTTGTCTTCCATTAGAAAGGTCTTTGTTTTTTAAAATCAATTTTCAGATTTTGGTGGTATTTGGTATGTTGTTATCGGATGAAATTTTATAATTTTTTATATGTTCCATTATTGTTCCAAATCAGATTCAAAAGTTGCATCAAGAATCTTTCAAATGGAGGCAAAATTTGTAGCAGTTTGTGAAATATTCTACATGGAGTGTCTCTGCAATTCTAAGGTAAACGAAGTATTTGTTTTCAATAATTGTATCCAATTTAATGAAGGATGCATTTACTAGTGTAACCATCCTTTATAATTTATAAATAAGATTCATATCTTTGAGAATTGTTGCAAGAGCTCTTGGTATAGTTTTCTTAGTGATAATGCATATACACAACTTTAGAAAGGAGTTGAAAGGAGGAGGTTATTAATTGCAATAATTGGAAGGAGCACCATAGAACCTCAAGTAATATGGAGAAAAATGTTTCACATTATACTTCACCTCCACAAAACTATATAGCACAAGTACACTCTTGAATAAATTATCAAGATGTTTGAGAGGAAGGTACAACAATTCACAGATACATGATCACAACCTGGTTTGTAGTATGCAATGTTTAGTTTTTTGGCATCAAGATTTTGGAGCATCATTTTTGTAATTGCTTGAGGACGATAAATTTTTAAAAGGGAGAAATTATCATGACCCTTTTTCAAAATTTTATAAAAATAGTAAGTCGATAGTCCCAAAATAGGATCAATTGATAGTTTGGGAAATAATAATAAGTCTGGTGATTTGGTTGAGATTAGAATGCTACCTAAACAATAAATATATTTATATTTAATTATTTTCCTTACTCAAGCATGGGATCCTCAAAGAACCTATTTTTGGCATTTAGTGGCTACGACAAGCCAGAACAAGTGGGACTGCACATTGGGAATCGAAGAAATCGATGGACACTTGGAATCAAAGGTTACATGTACTTCATGCAAGGGAATCACTCTCCTTGGTCCTAGGTTTTAGGCACCCAACTTTAAAATTGAATGGTTTTCCAATAAAACAAGAATTTGACTTCATTTTGCACCATTCTTGTTGTATATTTTAGTTAAGCTTTTGCTTGATTCTTCAGTGGTTGATAAATTAGTGGAGAAGGAGAATTTCAGATGAGGTGTTAATGGCTTCTAAGGTGATCTAATGATAGGAGTTAAAGGATTACTAGGTTTTCTAATAACTATTGGCTTGATGATGATGTTTTGATGTAATAGGTTGATTGATAACTTGTTTTATGTTGTCATTGATGGAAACTATGTTTTGATAGTCATGTAAGTCTTTTAGGCCAACCGGTAAAGCATATCTGGTAGAGGAGATAGTTTACCAATGAACCGGCAATAGGACTTCAACCGGTAAACAAGAACATAGTTGTATTCAAGCAACTGGTATGTGTGATCTATGAAGAGTTAGATGATGCGGTTTTGCAGGAATGTTGGAGACAGGTACTTGTAGCTATGTTTCACACTGCAGCGAAAGATTCAACAGGATGAGCGAGTTATGATCTATAGAGCAGTCAATCATGAAGAGTAGCTAACCGGTAGAACAAAGTCACTAAGATCGGTAAACCGGTAACGATAATTTTTTATTTTTAAGTTGTTATGTCGGTGGACGACATAAGTAAATCATGTATTGCAAGATTGACCAGATTCATTGAACCTAGGAAATTGTTCCAAGGTTGTTAGCCGGCTAAGTTGATGTCTATAAAAAGTGTGATGCTATGAGATAAGTATGAGATTGAAGGCGAATATTGAGAGTTTGATTTTGTGGTAATCTGAGAAGCTCTGTATTGATGTGTTATTGAAGGAAACTGAAACGGATCTTATCAAGCACAAAGGTGCTACATGCAAATCACTTTACTGTTGTTTTCCTAACAATTGCAACAGTTAAATCCCTTAAGCGGGTAGGTTCTAACATGCCTGAAATTGTAAATCCCCTAATAGGGTAGCTCATTAACTTGAGTCTAAATCCTCTTGTGAGGTTGCTCCTAAAATGGAAAAGCTTTTAACAGGGCTGAGGTAAATCCCTTAATTGGGTGACTCCTAACAGGGTCTGCTCCTAATCGGGCATGTTTGTATGACCTTAATCGGTCAAAGATTTATATTATGTTCATAGTGAATCTTGTGGGTACTAACTCCCATTGTGGTTTTTCCCTTTTGGTTTTCCATGTATAATTCCTTGTGTTATGTGGAGCTTGCTATATTGGGTGTTAGCTTATGTGGTGATATTTCTCTTGTGTTTATTAAGCTTGAAGTTGTTTAAAGTGGTGATTAGATTTGTGTTGTGGTTTTTTCTTGCACTGATTCAACCCCCCCTCTCAGTCCCTTATAATTTTATCAATAACGGGAGTCAAGGTATACCATAGTGTAATCTTATTCAATGATTATCACGATGTTGAATAGTTTGGTTTCTTCTGGTTTGCAGTTCATTTGTAGTGAGTTCTTGAGGTTTGAATAAAAAATTAATTGCTAATTTAAATAGAAATTTGAGGTTTAATTTTTCTGAAATTAAATTTTAAAAATAGTCTTTTTATCATTTTAAATCCTTGTTCTAAGTTTGGGAAGTTTTCCTAAAATTTTGTGAGCTTGCAGTACATTCCAAGCTTCATATTTGTTCATTGTTTTGGGTTAGTTTGTAGTAGAAGTTTCTTGATATTTATATCAGCGTTGAGGCTATGGATTTTCTTAAATAATATGTATTTTTCTATTACTCATCATATTTAACTCACTTGAGGAGTTATTTGAAGTTTCCAGTGCATTAGTGCAACCGACACTGAGTTCAAGTTTCAAAATTTGGCTTTCATTTTGTAAACATCTTTTTGAATTTATATGACTATTGTTAGCAACAATTTAAGGGATAAATTTAAATTTATTTCTTGATAATAATCTTAAATAAACATTTTATATAATTTTCCTAAAGTTTGAGTGATTTATTGTGATATGTTTGTTATATGTTTGTGGGTTTGCAATAAATGACCAAATTGGTTTGAGGGTTTGGTAAAAAAATTATTTTGAAATTTTTTTACTATTATCCCTATATTTTAAATAAATTAGCAAATTATTTCATTTCAAGACATTACAAAACTACTCTAAGGATGTATATAAAAGTAAATAAAACTATCCAACAAGAAAATAAATGCATAGACACTCATAAAAAGGATATGAATATACATGAAGAATATATTTTGGTGCTTGTTCTCCTAATATGAGTACTCTAGATAACCAAAAAATTAAAAAATATAAAAGAAAAAAATGAGTGGTATCACATAAGCATTTCAAAAATTAACGTCATTTTTAATCAAAAATAAAAGAAAAAAGATGTGAAGCTAGACATACAACCCTTGAAGAAATATGTTTGAAGCAAAAAATATGTAATGTTATTCACCAATATATTACAAATAATGAGGTATTTGTGTCACCATGCTTAAAGAATATTAGTGTTGGTGACCTAAAATGTCCCAAAACTAGCTACTATGCCTAAGATTGGACACCAAACTAGCTACTATGCAGATGTTGTTGTAGCTTTTTTTAGTATTTAAATGGTCATTGACAAAGGATTTCAAAAAATTGTATCGAGAGGATGCTTTAAAGGTCTTCAAAATCGTAGATGGACTATTGAGCACCTTGTGAAGGATGTCATAGATAAGCATATCAATAAGTCTAAATAGTGACAAGGTAATCATATTATCCCCAACAAATATCATAATACCACATGTGGGGCATTATGAAATTTTGTGAAATTTTTTGGAATTTTAAGATCAACGGAAATGAACTTAGAGGTGATTAAAGATGTAGTAATGTTATTACTAAGTGACCTAGTATCATTCTTATTTGAATCATCACCTCCTTATAGTTTTGTAGAAATATTATTACTAGATTGTACCTAATATCATTCTTATGGGAATTGTCACTTCCTTATAGATTCACCTTTAAAACTAAACACATTTTTAGAGTTGGTTCACATGAGGCTATTACATGCTCATATTAAAATTAAACTCATGGAACATGATATCTATAATAAAAATTAGAATAAATAAATAATTCACAAAAAATAAAAATTAAAACACTTTATTCTAACTCACACAAATCTATGTTCAAGCAATAAGAGTATATAGACATGTATTGTGCTCATGATAAGGTTGATATGTGATTCATTATATGTGTGTGGATTCTCTAAAAAAATTAAGCATAACATGACCATTCTTTGGATGATTAAATCAACAACATAGTATTGTATTAGAGATTGCTAGATAAAAATGATGAATGAGTGAAAACTTATAGATTTTTGGGAGAATTAATGGACGGTCTAGATTTAATCATGGATCATGAGTTGATTCCATTACGGATTTAATGAGTAGAGGTGGACTAGTTAACTATTTATTTAAAGAGGAGTTAATTACTTTCATGGAATAGTTAACTAATTTGATTGATTAGTGAACTAAAATGATCAAGTTAACTGATTTTGATGAGAAATTTTTAACTTATGAGATGATAATTATGGATTTTATTAATTTATTTAATAAATAATGAGGTGGAATATTATTTAAATGTTTATGGTTTATTCGGGATGAATTTTATTTATTTAATGGATGATAAGTAGCTCATTTTAATAAAATGATAAGTAATTATTAGATATAATGATAATAATGGATTAATGGATGATAATAGGATGATAATGGATGAATACTAATGATAAAAGAAGAATTATGTTAGTGTTTACATTTTACCCCGCTTTGAGATGATGTTCAAAGTAACATTCTTTTAAATAAAATAAAAGTAGCTAGGAAGAATGAATTAGAAGAGATAAAGAAAGTGATTATATGCCCTAATTGGGTGGAAGAAATAATAGAATATTTTCCCCCTCAAGAGGTTATCTATGCAAAAATTATACAAGTGAGCTTTGAGAAGAAGAGATGTGAATAAAAATGTAAAATCTTAAAAAAATTGGAAGTGTACATCTTCAAACATTTAACAAGTTTCAATTTATAAATTTAGTTTTTTATTGGAGAGGAAAATTTATAATTCTCTTCATAGACATGATATTATATTGGCACTAGAAAACAAGAGACGCAAAGCGTCAAGTTCCTACCGATATGTTTTAGGTTGGGTAAATATATAGAGGAAGAAACAAATGATTTAAGCTTTTGTGCAGGTTATTATATTGTTAGAGCAAAAATCTGATGAGTTATATAACATTTACTTTTTTGTATGAACTTGGATTGCTTTATAATGTGTAGAAGCAATCTTTTACTTTCTAAGCTATTGATATGCTTTAGGAAATCATATTCATATGAAGCAGGTTACGAGATTTTACAAAATGTTCATTTAAAAAAAAAAATTATCACAGTGATCACAACCATAGTAAATAAATGCATAAAATAGTACCATGTATACATATTAGTTGTCTAATTATAAATAAATAAAAAATTTAAAAATATTATTGATGTCATCGGAAAACACTGTAGATAAATGAGCCAAATAACATAACTACACTTCAACAACTAAATACAACATGCTTTCAAACTATTAATTTGATTAAGGGAAATAATATGTATCTATGCCAATATATAGTACAATTGTTAAAAAAGAAATTAGCATAGACATGTAGGCAAAAGAAAATTCTCACTGCCAAGAAGTTTAGAATGGGTACAAAAGATTAGAAATTTGCTTCAAAGAGATCAACAATGTGCTTCCTTTCGTGTGTCCTAACTCCTAAATAAAGCGAGTTGCTTGTGTGTATTGATATGTTTTATAATTGGTATATCAATATATCGCATTTGTTAAACCTGCCAGCCAAACAATCATTATCGAATGAAATCCAACAAGCTATATATATGGTAGAACTATTAAGGGGAATCAACTGGACAATGTCATTCTTGATCACATCAAATTTGGATTTGAACACAACCTTTTAGTGTAAAGATTTGATAAAAAAACAAGAAACAAAGAATTGTTGATACATAATGACATTCAAAATCCTACATTTACTATCAACTTTGGAGAGATGATGATGAAGAACGAGCATTGAAACTTACAGATTGTAACATAAGCTTAAAATAAAAACACCAAACACAATGGACTTAAAACTTTAGATTAGCATGGGAAAGGAATTTTGTAATAAACCACGTCAAGAATGTTGAAAGTTCAATAAGAATCCAAGAACAATCTTTAATATTGACTGCTATAAACACCAAGATGTATTTGTATTCCATTTACAATCTTTGTAAAGGATATTAGCCAAAGCTTTGGCATATTGGTAAATGCATAAACAGAGAAAAACAAATAGAATATAGATATAATAAATGAGATTAACTATAAAAGCATAGAGACTCACAAACTAAAGGTACCTACAAAATATTAATTATAAAAGCATGGGTTAAATAAGTTATTAGAGACTCACAAACTAAAGGCACCTCTAAAACTAGATTGTTTACTAGATGAACATCAGAAAACTTGAAAGGTCAATATTATCGTATCTTATTGTTCTTCAAATACTCTTCACTACAATAATTACTTAGCATACATGTAAAGTTGTAAATTGTGAACATCAAAAAACTTGAAAGGTCAATATTATCGTATCTTATTGTTCTTCAAAAACTCTTCACTACAATAATTACTTAGCATACATGTAAAGTTGTAAATTGTGAACATCAAAAAACTTGAAAGGTCAATATTATCGTATCTTATTGTTCTTCAAAAACTCTTCACTACAATAATTACTCTAGCATGCATGTAAAAATTGTAAATTGTTTATATAGATGTAATGAAAGAAGCATTTGGTAAAATATTTTGTATAAGAAACTGTTATTAATGTCTTAACATTTAATCCATATGCAAAATATATGAGGATTGTAATGTTATATGGTACATTTTAAAAATATATTCCAATATATGTGAGCACAATATAAACATATTAGCCTATCATATTTGTGAGTAAAAATGCAAATTTTATAAAATACGTTAATTGCTTATTCAACCACAACAAATTAACCCATTGCAATATTGTGAGAATGATTTCACAAATAAAATAAAAAAGATCCAAATAGTTCATTTATCAACAACAGGTATATAATGTACACAATTTAGCATTTTAAAATTAAACAAAATAAAATAAAAAATTGAAAATGATTACCATATCAACAACAAATAAAAAATGAAATAGAAAATATTTACTTGTGAACTATCATAATAACTTTTTCTATATTGAGAAAGTGAACATAATAACCCACAAGCTATAACAATAACAAGGACAATGGTATAAAATATTTGTTAAATTTTAATTATGTAACTTTTTACTATAATTTATTTTACATTGGATAAAAATTAAAAAGCTAATGAAGAGTATATGTAAATTAAATTTAATACCAATAAAAAAAATAATCATTAGAATGTGTAAGTGTGTACATATATGAAACAATATTGTATGCAAAGTACACAAAATGCTAATGTTGCATGTAGAAATCTCAAAAATCCATCAACTTTAAAAGATTTGAAACAATAAATTAAATTAACCCATTGCAATATTGTGAGAATGATTTCACAAATAAAATAAAAAGATCCAAATAGTTCATTTAATGAAAATTAACTTAAAATAAAAGAAATTTATCAAACTGGAAAAAAAATATTTAGTTTAATAATATATTTATTATAATTAGCAAACTTTATTTAAAACAAATTTGTACAATCATGGAGCATGCACATACCTGGAGTATGGCCAATTCATCTCAAAATATTTGTAAATAAAATTCTGCAAGAATTTAATATTAATAAGAACTTTTTTTTATGGCCAATTCAACTCAAAATATTTGTAAATGAAATTCTCCAAGAATTTAATATTAATAAAAACTTTTTTTTGAAAATAATAAGAACAAAATATTTCTAAAAATAAAGTATAGAAAATATAAACAATATATTCAATTAGATAGAGTTAATTTGAATTGAAAAAATAGTGAATCCTACAAGCATGCCTATTGGGAGACTAATGTTTTCATTGTGCTCATGAACAATTAATCTATCCTGGAGAATCATGTGCCAAAATATTTTAACCTATGGTCTATAACAAATTCATTATATAAATTCATTTATGACTTTACCATTGGCAGATGTTAATTTTGCTGGTAGTTTTTTTCTTTTTGCGGTTAACAAATCTAAAAAAATAAAACTCTACAAACGAACAACAAAGGCATATAACAACATCCATTTAATCAGTCCATGTGCCTTGGCTATGCTTCTACGCTTTGCATACTATTCTTTGTGTGGCGTTGGAGTTGTGTTTAGACGTGGCTCTCTAAATACATTTAATTTCAAAGAGTAAATGTAAGCCAAAGAGAAGAGTTCGATGAAAATACAGGGAGCGGCAAAGGTTTCTCAGGGGTGATACTAGTGAACGGGTCTTAACAGAGGGCAATTGCAACGATAACCTGTAAATAACCCCTTTGTCTATCATGGCATCCACTGACTCCTATGATGAAGCGATCAATGCTCTAACTAAATTGTTGAAGCGTGTTGAATTTAGCTTGTAATCTAAATTATTCATAATAGGTTCAAAATTAAGAATTTTTTTTTGCTGGTTAGGGTTTGAATTACTGGCAAAAACCTAGCTTGCACTGCTTTCCGTCGCCAAGAAGATTGCTGAAATCACTAAAAGAATTGGAGTCACAGAACGTTGTTAAGATGACCAATGGAAACTAGGCCGCCAAGATCAATCCTAAGGATAAGCTCAAGAATGGATTTTGCCACTTCAAGCAAGAGATTTACTAGTAAATTCTGCCCTTATTTTAACTATTTTTGGTGCTAGTATTGTCAACATTATATTGAAATTCATGGATGAGGTTTTCCCCAGGAAGGAAACGAATTTGGTCAGCAAGCTATCCAAGGGTCAATCTCCAATTCGATGCTCTGTATACAAATAAATATGTAAAAAAAACATACCAAATTAAGATATCAACCAAATTGTCAACCCACAAGAAAATTTTGAGTTTTTGTATTGAAATATATGTGTAAAAAGATTTATAATAAATCAAAACATAGTTGTTTATCCATTATTTGTACTGCAATTGTTGATCCACTACTAGAAGTCTGAATTAAATTTTAATCAGTCATTCTCATATTGGTTGTCAACAACTTGGGCTATAGATCATGAGCAATATGTTGTCTCTATCCTAAGCAGTGAACTAACCCTGTCATGTTTTAAATTTTTTTATTATAATTTTTGTTGTAGCTTGTGCATCTTAGTTTATTGCAAGTTAGTCTTTTCAGGCTTCAGTTAATCTTATTTTCCTCTTACTCCATCATTACAGTTCTTTCAATGTCAATTTCCCTTCTTTTATTTTTGTCCAAAGGTAGGGACTTATGCAGCTCTTGTTTTTAGATGTAATCATATTCTACATTTTCAAAATCAAGAAAGCACTCAAGTAATACTGTGCAGGTTTTGATGTGAACAAAACAATTAAATAAATTTCTTATAAATTACGTAATAATTTTATCCCTTTTTTTAATTTTCTACACCTCTGCAATAAACTCTTTTACGTGTCAGATGAAGTTGTTTCCACTTCTGGCCATGTGAAAAGTATAGACATGCAAGAGTCCACCTCAAAGAAACCTCTCAATTCAGCTTTACACATCTGCATATACATATTAATCCCCATGTAACCTGTGGTTCATAATAGGCGATTGACAACTTCAAAAGAGAGACGAAGATCAGTGAAAGGAAGAAATGAAAGATCACTAAAAGGAAAAAATGAAATGGAAGGTACTTCTGCATCTATTAATTGTAATTGTTGGTATTTAACTTAATGGAAACTATATATGTTCTACTTGCAGGCATATAACACTCTAATAAAAAGTGTGGTTGCCATAAACAAAAAATATAATATCTGTTTAAACTAAATAGTATTACCAAGCAAACTGCTATCACATATTCGCGACTATTTCTCTAGATCATGATGGACTTGACGGAATCCTAGCGTTCTCTGTCCAGCAAGAGAATAAACATACATTCAATGGAATCCAAAAAGCTGAAAGAGACGATGGAAATAAGATTATCTGTAATGTTAAAAGAATTGAAAAATGAAATTTGAAGTCCGCATTCAATGGCATTAAATGGCTAAAGATCTTTCCAGATTTTGGTAGAACAAATTCTCGCATTGAATTTGGGGTTAAATGGCTAAAGATCTTTCTAGATTTTGGTAGAACAAATTCTCGCATTGAATTTGGGGTTATGTACTGAACAAAGTTTGTACAGATTTCCAACTGCCTGCAATAAATATAATATTTACCATTAAGACGATATATTTCTAAAGTGGAAAAATTATATTGATATTTTAGAAATAAAACAAAAAAATTTTGATTTTTGGAACTACTGTTATTCCTATTAGCCAATAGGAATGCAAACAAATAATTTTATTTAGTTTATTTAAATATACATAAATATTCAAACTATAGAACTGTCTACGAATTTTTAAAAATTCTCAGCGATGATTGGTCTATAGAAAAAAAATGCATCAAACTGATGCATAAGTATCCTGACAATAAAATAAATTTCTTATAAATCAGCCAAATGATAAGGCCTACATTTAATATGTATAGCTGGAATAGTTAGATAGATAAGGTTTTGTTAGACTTTGCATTTAATATGCATAGATGTGTCAGCATTTGTAATCAATGTAAAAATCTTTACTTTGATCTATCTACTTTATATCACTTTCGATAGCTGAAAATTATTTAATTTTCTTTAAAAATGAAAAAAAATGAATTTATACAATGATTGTTATTCAGATAAGCCAATAGTAGAAGAGATAAATAACAATATTTAAATTATAAAAAGATGTTCTTAAATTTGAACTTTAGAAATGCAAAAAATTATCTATTGTGATTGGCCAACCCAGAAAAAGAATTGAATCGAACGATTGCATAAGTATCCTGCCTGTCGGTAGGAACTAACAAATAAGATATCATACTTTCATGTTTTTACATTCGTGACTCACCAACATACATAGCGCAAAGCCATAAACCATCCTCAAGTAAAAAAAAATCCTTATATTAGTTTTTTATTTCCACTTGTAAATGCTCTATTGAAGTGTAAGTAATAAGCATGTTTCTTTAAAAGGAAAAATTATGTACGAGTTTGTAAGATACAAAAATAAAGAATAAATAATTAAGAAAATGTTGAGATGTGATCATTTGCATTGATGATGATTGTGAGACCAAAAAGACTTATAAGGTATTCAATGTACAAATATCTTTCCTAATTAGGAAAAAGGTTAAGAAGGTGAAAAGTTTAAAGTAACTCCCTCATGTTAAAAACATTTTTAAATGATTTTTTTTCTCCATTGTGGTAATTACCAACATAAATGATTGAAAGGTCCTTAAAATAATATATATTCCATGTTGAAAATAGTAATGTCAATGATCTCTCAAGCATATAGATACTCCATGCAATGAAAATCCAAAAATGTTTAAAAGAAAATAATGAAAGAAAGAAATTATATAACTGTCAACATGTAACTAATGTAGATCAGTTGATCTTGAGAGTAAAAAAATAGGTAGAACCCTCAAACATATGTATTGTAAATAACAAGTTCAAAGAAATGAAGTGTGGTATTGAGGAAGATCAAAATGTATGACCAAGGATGAAATATAATGTTGTCACATTACTTTAGCATGGGTTGGGCTAAAAGAATTGATGAAATTGTCATCAAGTACCATGAAATTTCAAATTCAAGAACTAATAATATTATCGAAAAATTATAAATGCAAATCACACATGATTTCACATATGCAAACCATAAAAATGTCCACATAACTATTGTTGATGGCATTTAGCTAGCAAATCAAGAAGGAAGCACAATACCCCCTTAGAGACCTAATAGCATTTTAGGTCGAGGAGCTAACATGTAGAGAAGAAATTGGTAATGTGCATTTGGTATTGGGATCTTGCATGCAAGATAAGGGTTCACAAGGCCCTTAATGCTAAATAATTTTCATATTAACACCTAAATGAGAATAAGAAGGTTAAAGCGCATTATTTTTCTACTATGTGCCCCTTTTGAAGCAAGTTGACAACATCCAAAGATCATTTAGTGATTGTACAACTTGATAATGAAAATAAAGTAATTATAATAATATTTATAAGGAGATCCCCTAAAAGGCTCCATGTCATTGTGATGATACTCTAAAATAGGGTTATTTATCTAATAGTTCTATGGAGCCCCTACAAGATCCTACCCCTAAAAGTGACAAACTATCAAAGGAAGAGGGCAAAACATCTTTGACCAAAGTAGCAAAAGATGGATAGATAATTGTTGAAGTCTCTAGATAGATAATAATAGCCCCTTGAATTCATAGTAGATTGAACCCCTAAAAATAAAATGATCCTTAGTCTCCACATAGAGAGAGAAAAAAAACATCATTACTACATGGAATATGATGATTTGTCCCCACTCATAATTATTAAGTGTATGTCCTCAAAAATCAAAGAAAGATTCTTAAAAGTTATGAGAAACGTGATACTCAAAAAAATAATTATTAATTAATTATTATTATTATTGAAAAGATATTCAAAATAGTTGAGTTAAATAACAATACATCCCACAAACAATAAGAAATGCACCACATACAACACTCTTTAGGCCGAGAAACTATGGAGGAAAGCCCCTAGTTGTCTATTAGTTCTATTTGATTATTGCCATATATCTATTCATTAAGAGATGATATTATCACATTCCATATTAGTGATCAAGTGCGATTCTAATTGGTTTTGTAGTGATTTTGTGATATGTTTTTATGTTTTGTGTCTACATATGTACATGATTATATTAGTCAATTGATATCGACCTAAATGGATTGTTTTGTAGCTACATAGTGATATGAATTTAAGCTCTGCCTCTACATATGTTCATGGATATGGTTGATCGTTGATATCAACCTTAATGGTCTATTTTGATCTTTGATGTACTTTCCTTTATTAAATTAATCAATTATGGAGTTTTCCTCTCCACTTTAAAAAAGTATGCTTCTAATTGCAATCATGTGTGAGTTTTTTTTTGTATTAATTTATCATCTGTGTGTTATATTGAACCATCAGCATTCCAAAATAAAGATCAAAATTATCATCTTACAAAGACATAAAAAGGGGAATCCTAAGATAAAGATAAAAAGCGTATTAGTAGCTATTATAGCTAACTTTGCACACCCACACATCCTAAACGGTACATCGAGTTTCGACATTTTTATTGATGTTGTCTATGTATGCAAATTAACTACTTCTAGCTATTGTCATCGCTTCTAGGTAGCAACGACGCACGTTATGGGATCTGTTATGCACACAAGGGTCAAAAAGTACACATTTCAAAGTGTCGCCTAATACCTACTTAAAGATGCCCCAACAATGGAGCATTTAAAATTGCCAATACTTGTTCATAAATGACCTAATAGTTGTGCATAAATGGCCCAGTAGTCGTGCATAAATGGCCCAATAATCGTGCACAAATGGACCATTTGTGGAACAAAAAAGCTAAAAAGTGAGCGGCTATTGATATATGTGAAATTTATTAATGAAATCTTAGTTATCATTTTTTGTGTTTCTTTAAAATTAGTAATTAGAGGGTTGGGTTCACAAAGAGTGCACACTTATTGGAACACGCACGACTACTGATACTCTTCCCCTGAAAAAAGATATTTTTTAATTTTTTTTAATAAATGAAAAACAAATCGAAAACTCAAATAAAATGTTTGAGTCAATTGAGACACTTATGAATCGCAATTTAAGAATTCAATGCTTATTTTTTAGTAGTTATGAGCGTAGTTTTGTTTCCAAGTGAGATTCTATATATATATATTTCAATTGAGACACTTATGAATCGCAATTTAAGAATTCAATTCTTATTTTTTAGTAGTTATGAGCGTAGTTTTGTTTCCAAGTGAGATTCTATATATATATCGTGCACTAACAATTAATTAAATATAAAGACGTTTGCCATGCGAACAGAAAACAATTAATGTGACCCGCTAATTTCGGTGGTACACACGATGGACCGTCTGTTGTGCCTAGCGACGACAAAAGGACGCGTAATATTTTAATATTAAATATTATCAATCCCCTAATGCTCAATACATGTCTTCTTTATTTGTCGTTTTCTCGGACTTTTGCCCTATGGAGGGAGAAATCCAATAAATGTGTACTTTTTTCTTTATGGGGATTTTCAAATGTTCTTAATATTTTTAATGGTGATTTGATTTTCCTCTTTTTTTGTATGGATGGAATTTGGTCAATTTTAAGTATTGACTCACCAATATATTTAATTAAATTTTATTTTCAAAGTAATCATATTGTTCAATATAAAAAAGGCGAGAAGGTTAATGATTCTAGAAGAGTCTATTAAGGATCAAGTCTTGTTGAGTGCAAGGCTCTAATATCATAAGGGTTGAGGTCGGGATCGTATCCCAAATTACTTTGTCAGAATGGATACCCCTCAATCCTTGGCTCTTAGTCAAAAAGGCTCAGCCTATTACTTGTGCTCCCATAGCTAAATGAATTTGGGTTCGATATAAAACTTTCCAAGAAAAAACAAAAAGTATAAAGAACATTTGAATCAAATATTTTTTAAACAAATAAAAAATAAATGATATTATAAGATATTTGATGTTAATATTTTAAAATTTATGTTTTATTTATTAAGTGATTGGTTTTCTATATGGATTTATATTCACCAACATTCTAGTTTTAGTAAACTACGTTATATTTTTTATTTGCTTGATCTTTTTAAAAGTTGGTGAAACTGTAAGGCATTTACTAAAGGAGTTTGAACATTTTAAGATTTGTGTTGATGGAAAAGATGAGCTCAAATAACCACAACTATGCAGAGTAAATGCAGTCTTGTAATGTTAATACATGTATATTGTGTCGTACAATGTGTACCAGAAAAATTGAGTCAATTTGTGTTGTTCCAATGAAAAATGATGTTTGATGCCTCACATTTATGAATTATGCACCATAATTATTATCTTGAAAAAAAATATTATCATGCATACTAGATTAGCTTTTTCAAACCCAAGTGTCCATTTCACTTTGTTTAAGAATGACTAATTTTATGCTCATTTAACCATATCCTCATGTTTTGATCTCACGTTATAGAACCTCTCAATAGAATCATTGGTTTTAGCAATAAGATTATATAAAATACTGGTGAATTTTCTAATTTAATATATTTTTAAGGGGTAAATATTTTTTATCGGAATTATGAATTGGTGAGGTCATAAGTGGGAAACTTGTCTCCAATATGAACATTTAACAAGAACACCTTAGTGAGGTTTGAACCTTGATGGCAAGAACAACAAGACCACAACTTAATCATCACCCTATGCTAATATTGGCTCCTAGCTCAACACATTAATTTTTGTCGTTAATGTATATTTATTTTGGGGTAAAATAATTTTTGGGAAAAAATTATTTGTGTTTGTCAAATTCTAGTTTTTTACTAGTGAATTATAAATGTATTAAAAAAATTAGTTGATAAATTATTGATTAAATTCAAAAAATTATTCAACAATTTTAGAAAAACAATGTAATTGGAAAAATTATGATGACACTAAATGATAAGCCTTAAATGATTTGACAAATTTTGAGCTTGCTAAATATTGAATATTTTTAGCAACTTATACATAATCCGATGAACATTAATCAATGACTTAAATTGTATCATTAAGGAGAAGAAATGCCCAACAATCGCCAGGTGAAGGGATGGAGCGATTTTATCCATGAGACTATCAAGGAGCTTGATCTTCGTTCCTTTGTCAGTTTGGGTAAAGTTAGCCAAAGCCGCTTCCGTAGTCGTATAAGTGGACCCTAGAAGAGCACTTTTCCAGTTGGATTTGGAATCTTTTTTGCCATCCTCCACATTCTTCTGATCAGAAGCCTTTTCCGGTCTAGAAGGAGGTGTATTCCTCTTGTTTGCTTCAAGGTTATCCAAGCCTTTGTCTTCATCCCTCTGACCAGATTCCATCAGTACCAAAGATGAAGAGCTAGAAGGAATACCGATCTTGACAGTCTTTTTTGTAAGACTCGTAGACATTGGGGTCCCAGAAGCGGAACTAGGGGTATGTGAACCGACCGTGATATCAGAAGGGGGATCCGGTTGCAGGGAGGAGGGGACCTCCCTAGAGGGGGCGGTCATACAAAGAAACTCTAACACACTTACATTTAAAAGAAAGAGCTCTACAACTTTCCCACCTTTGCCATCATTCGAATTTGAATCGGTAGTAAGACCACACCCTCTGGGGAGGTCCCCTCCTCCCTACAACCAAACCCCCCTCCCGATATCACGGTATGTTCACATGCCCCTGGTTCTGCTTCTGGGACCCCACTATATGCGGGTCTTATAGAAAAGACTGTCAAGATCGGTATTCCTTCTAGCTCTTCATCTTTGGTACTGACGAAATCTGGTCAGAGGGATGAGGACAAAAACTTGGATAACCTTGAAGCAAACAAGAAGAATACACCTCCTTCCAGATCAAAAAATGCTTCCGATCAGAAGAATGTGGAGGATGGCAAAAACAATTCCAAATCTAATTGGAAAAGTGCTCTTCTAGGGTCCACTTATACAACTATGGAAGCGGCTTTGGCTAACTTTACCCAAACTAACGAAGGAACAGAGATCAAGCTCTCCGATAGTCTCATGGATAAAATTGCTTCATCCCTTCACCTGGTGATTGTTGGACGTTTTTTCTCCTTCAAACCATCTATTGACATAGTTAGGCGATGGGCTAAGGCAAGATGGAAGTTAAAGGGAAGTGTTGATATCTTGGCTATGCCAGGAGGTCTCTTCCTTTTCAAGCTTACTACAGAGGAAGACCTAATCTTTGTCCTCTCAGGCTCTTGGGCCTATGGAAAGCATATTCTAACTCTTGCTAAATGGAAGCTTGGGTTTGACCCATCAGCCGAACTCAATCACATGGCTCATGTTTGAGTTAGGCTCCTTGGCCTCCTCCTGGAATTTTGGAATGAACAGATCTTCCGTTGGATTGGGAACTCGTTTAGTAGAAATGTTACAATGGATTCTGTCACCCTTGCTAAATCTAGGTTGGTTTATGCCCGTTTTTGTGTTAATGTTGCTATTAACAAAGCACTTCCCAACTTTGTCTCTCTAAAATCAAAGTGAGGAAAATGGTCCCAGGCCATTGTCTATGAAAATGCTACTCTTGTTTGTCAGAAATGTGCTAAACAAGGGCATACGTTTTCTGAGTTCAAGACCTCGGTGACTGCAAGCTAAAAGAGAAGGCTATTGTGGATGATCTTATCAGACCAAGTGCACCCTCTTCTTTAGCCCCTTTGGGGCTGCCTAATGTGTGTGAGATCTCTGATGACTACCCCCACACTGATAAGATCCTTGACATTATAAAAACCCATGTTGATCTAGTGAAGAAATCTAGCCCAGTAGTGCCTCTGAAAGATGGAGAAATTCCTGCGGTGATTAGTCTACGACTATCCCCTGGTCCTTCTGCCTCCCCCTCCTTGGCTACAGGTGATGGCTACCTCTCCCCTAGGCCTTCTGCTGTAACTATCCCCATGACTCCCCAAGCCCCCTTTAACCTCTGTGGTGTTAAGACCCCCCGGGTGGAAATAAGTTAAGTTTCACAACCCCTCACTGTCCCCCTAGCAGTTCGGAGATTTCAAAGGGAGTGGATAAATCTCTCCTGCCGACTTCTAGTGTGAAGTTATCACCATCCTATTCTCCCTCTATGGATAATGAAGAGTGGTTGACTCAGGAGAAAAAAACTAGATCTAAGAAGGCAGATGTGGGCATCGATAGTAAAGTTGGAAGACCAATTGAGAGGGTCCTGAGACATAAAGTTATGGCAAGGGATATTGCAAGGGGTAGACAATTGACCCTTGATGGAATCAATAGGAATAAGAAATGAAGTTCCTCTCCTAGAACATAAGGGGACTCAACAACCCCCAAAAGAAATTTGTTATAAAATAATATATCTTGGAAATGAGACTAGATATATGTCTACTTCAGGTGGTAAAAATGTCCTACCAAACTTTTGCAACACTGCTGGTAAAATTTGGTCGGGGGCTGCCTTTTGGTATGTTGAGGCATTGGGGGCATTTGGTGGAATTGCTACCCTTTGGGACCCCTGCAAAGTCCAAGGAAAGGTCTATGTAAGCTCTTAGAACTTCCTAGCCATTACTTTTCAATATGGTGATCTTTGTTGGCACTTGTTCAATAAATATGCCCCCAACTCCAAAGTGGGAAGGCGTTTGGTGTGGGAGGAAATATCTAAGCTCATCCTTGAGGACCAGAATTCTCATTACATGTTGGCAGGTGATTTCAACACCCCTCTCTACCCCTCTGAGAAATGTGGGGGTCTTGTGGATTTTTCTGATAGCATGGGAGATCTTGCTAATCTTATAAATGATACTAGTCTCTTTGATCTATATCTTCAGGGTGTCCCCTTCACTTGGTCGAATAATAGGAAAGGGAACCACCTAATTCAAGTCAAACTGGATAGATTTCTTGTCTCTTCCAAATGGGATATTTGTCATAAATCCTGTCTAAGGACCTTCCCAAGGATTGTTTTCAATCTTAGCCCTCTCCTCCTCCATTGGACTGATAGACCACCCTTGCCCCCCCTCTTTTTCGATATGAGATCATGTGGGCCTCCCACTAAAATTTCAGAGATTTGGTCAAGGGCTAGTGGGCCACCCCGGTCCAAGGAACTGCGATGTTCATAATTGTTGAGAAACCGAACATCATCTGAAGAGAAGTGAAAGGATGGAATAAGGTGACCTTTGGTGACATCTTCAAAAAGAAGAAGGAACTGTGCTCCAGACTTGAACAATTCCAAAGCAGTATGGCCTCAGGTGACCCCCCTCACTCTCTTCTTGTTGAAGAGAAAGAATGTCAAAAGAATTGAAAGGAAATCCTTTCTAAGGAAGGAATATATTGGAAGCAAAGATCCAGAATTCAGTGGTTGAAGGAGGGCGACAAAAACTCAACTAGCATTCACAAAAGGAGAAACTTTATCAAATGCCTAAAAGACGACTCTGGTCAGAAGATCACTGGTGAGTCCCAAATTGGTCAAACTGCCACTTAATTCTTCATCAATATGTATATTGAATCTGGAAGAGGCAATGAGTCCCTCCAGGACAGGCTCTTGAGTAAGCTCCCTAATGCCATTGGGGAGGAGGATAAGTGTCAGCTCCTTGCTCCCATTTCCTTGGAGGAGGTCCGTTTGGCTATCTTTGAGATGGGTGCTTTCAAGACCCTGGACCCGGATAACTTACCCCCAATTTTCTTCTAGGATTAGTGGGATATTGTTGGTTATGATGTCACTAAAGCAGTGAAGGATTTCTTCAGGACTGGTAAATTACTGAAAAAACTGAACAAAACCTACATTGTTCTCATCCCCAAGTCTCCGAACCCCAATTGCATGAAGTATTTTCAGCCCATAATCCTCTGCAATTCTATTTACAAGATAATATCCAAGGTCTTCGTGAATAGAATTAAGTCACTTCTAGCTAAGTTTATTAGTCCCTCACAAAAAGGCTTTGTCCTTGATCGACAAATCCTAGATGCGACCATTGCTACTCATGAAATTATCCATTCTATGGATAGAAGTAGAATTTCAGGTATGGCTTTTAAACTCAACATCTCAAAAGCTTATGATAAATTCAACTAGTACTTCCTATTTAAAACTCTCTCAAAAATGGGCTTCAATTATAAAGTTGTTGATATGATACGGGAATGTGTTTCTACGGTTCAGTTCTCTGTCTTGATCAATGGGACTCCTAGGGGCCACTTTAAAGTTGGAAAAGGTATTCAACAGGGAGACCCCCTGTTCCCTTATATTTTTATTATGATTGTAGAAGTCTTGGGTAGGAATGTGGCGGATCAAATGGTGAATGGAAGACTGTAGGGGTTCAAAGTGGCTTCTATTATTCCCCCCTCGGTGATTGAACAATTTGCGGATGATACCATTCTTTTTGGTATATCCTTTGTGATTGAGGCTAAACACTGGAAGAATTTACTTGTAGACTATGCCTCTACTTCAGGGAAATGTATCAACTATGATAAAAGTAATCTCTTCTTCTTCAACACCCCCTTGGACCTTCAAACTAAAATCCTTTATATCCTTGGGTGTAAGTCTGCTGCTCTTCAAGGGACTTACCTGGGTCTCCCCCTCACTGTTAAAGAGGTTACCCCTGTGTTCTCGAATATTATCCTCGAAAGAATATAGAAGAAACTTGTTGGTTGGAAGGGAAAATTCCTTAGTAGTGCAGGGAAGCTCCAACTCCTTGATGCTTCCCTCCAGGGCATCCCTGTGTACTTCCTTTCCCTATTCAAAACCTCTGGTGCTATGGGGGGCAAGCTTGAGAGGATCCAAAGAAATTTTCTCTAGACGGGCATGGAGGAAAAGAAACGCCTCTCTCTGATCAACTAGGATACTGTTTGCTTACCCAAGACCATGGGGGGTCTTGGTATCAAAAAGATAAATGCCTTGAACAAGGCATTAATTGCTAAAGTGGGCTGGACCCTAACTAAAGGTGAGGTGGACTGGGGTAACATTATCAGGGCTAAGTATTTGGAAAGGGAACAATTCTTCTTTAATTTGAGTTCCAGTGACCTACCTCATGGGTCAAAATTATGGAGAAACTGTTACTACTTATCAAATTGCCATTAGTTTTTATATTCAAAGTCATACTATATATTCTAGTCGGTTAGCATTACCGAATCATGCAGTCGGTACACACAGAGAATTCGGTATGAACAGTCTAGTCGGTTACAGAAGAAAGCAGTCACAGAACGCAGTATTCACCGAACTGTTTACCGAGTATCTTTTTATGGCTACCGAGCAGTAAAGTTAACACACTGAGTTGATATTCACTGAGTGAAACGTGTTACCAGATACATTGAACCTAGACATGCACATGAAAACGTATTACAAGATCGAGGCACATCTAACCGTTATTACATTGGAAATTGCACTAGAAGATTGTGTATGATTGCAAGGTCAATCTAACCAATGAAATATTTTATTTAGTTATTCATTCAAGGAATCTTGTTTGTAAGATTGAAGCAATGAATCAGATCACCGTTTTAAGAGATCTATTTATACAGCATGGATTAAGAACAAGGTTTGTGCATATATGTATGAAGGAAGACTATTACAGAGACACAGAGAGGTCACCGAGAAGGTTATCAGAGAATAGTTGAAGAACGGAGTAAACAGAAGGGTTTACCGAGTTACAATATGGGTTACCGAGGTATGCTATAAGCAAGGTAATCTTTTTCTGAGCACATAGAATCTGCTATAACATTTCAGATGTAAAGTTGCAGATATTTGTAATGATTTTATTGTAATATTGTGAAGTTGAAAGAGAAACCTTTAATAGGGTAAAAGACTCTAACCAAGTCTATAAATTGTAAATCCTCTAACTAGGTGCAGCATTCAGATTAATGTTGTAAAAATCCTTTAGCAAGGTAGATCTAACAGATCTTGTTACTCCTAACAGGGTAAGCTATCAGAAATAGCTAAATGTAGCTCTAACCAAGCAATCTTTATTATTGCAGTAGTGAAGTTGTGGGTGCCATCCCCACTGCAGTTTTTCTCTCTAACCAAGAGTTTCTACGTAACCAAAATATATGTGTTATGGAGTGAATCATGTATGATTGTTATCTGTTTGTTTTAACTTTATTTTATGTTACCAAACTATTCTGTTTATGCATAACAGTAAGGTTATTATTGAAGAAAGGTTTTGGAGTACTGATTCACCCCTCCCCTCTTAGTACATTAGCTTTCCATATTGGGCCTAACAATTGGTATCAGAGCTTGAATCTTGAAAAAGGGTTTAACTACCTAAAGAGAAAGATCTTATAAATGAAGGCTATAAACAATCTTGGAGGATTGTGTATCTACAAGAAGAGCTGGATCATGCAAATCAAGTGATTGCAGACATGCAAAGTCAAATGCAAAAATCTTTGAAAGTAAGAAGAAGATTGTCTGATGACTTGCAAGATTCTCAAGAGTTAGTGGAACAAATTGAGACATCATCTGAGAATAGTATATCTGAAGAGACTGAAGAAATGATTGGAATGTTGAAAGAAAAGAACAAAGCATTGGCTGATCAACTAAAAGCAATGAAAAGAGAACATGAATAGTTCAGTACACAGATGACTGAAAATCTAGATGCATTAAGGATAGCTAAGGATAAAGCAAGAGATCTACAAAGAGAGAAACAACAACTTGAAATCTTAGTATCTGATAAGAATGATGAAATCATAAGGCTAACTAGTATTCAACAAAATATGACAGATCAACTAGGTTATGCACATCATGAAGCAATTCTAAAGAATGATGAAAATCAAGCATTGAAACTTGAAGTATCAAGGTTGACTGGTGAACTTGAAACAGAGAAGAAATCCAAAGAAACATTGAAGAAGAGTTATGAAGCATCAAAGATGTTGGATGAGCAACTGAATACAAGAAGACCCAACAAAGATGCAGGACTCGGTTACAAAGGAAAAGAATCAACTGAGAAAAGAATTCATACTACCGAGAGAGGAGAATCATCAAAGCAAGCTAGAAATAGGAATAAAATCAAAAGGAAGAAGCCTATTTGCTACTACTATGGAAATCAAGGTCATACTGCCAACATATGCCAGATTAGAAAAGGTAAGCAACCAAATATCACTAAGTCCAATGGATATTGTTACAATTGCAATAAATATGGTCACACATCTAATCAATGTAGGACAAAGTCTGTTAACAACTACTAGAAGGTAAAATTCAAAGGGTTTTGTAGAAATTGCAATAGATATGGACATAATACCGAGAAGTGCTGGTCTAAGCAAAAGAACTACATGCGGTATCCACACCGAGCAAACACTAGAGGTTACCGAACTCACACAGATCCTTACTGACAATATGCAGTAGTACCATGGGATTACAATACAAGGATATGGTATGAATGTTGTGGAAGATATGGACATATTAGTGCCAACTATTTATAAGGTTTGGAATGAACAACCGAAGATCATGGAGAAATCTTGGTATGGCATGTTTTCATTGTCACAAAGTTGGACATTTAGCTGGAGATTGCAGAGATCAACCTAGAAGAGACACTGAAGAGATAAAAGAAAGATTCAAGATGATTTGGAAAAAGAAGGAAATCATGTCAGATGAAGAAAGCACCTTACCTACCGAGTCAGGTGCACCTATTCCAAGTTAGTCAAAACAGGTATAAAGGTACTGCATTCTCTAAAGGTTAAATCATAACAATTCCTATTCTATTATGTACAAAATCTGCATAGTTAAGATGCAATTAGTCAGTTTGAAATTCTATCAAAAGTACTTTACAGGAAACCTGTCAAGTCGGTGTATACAGGAAGCCTGTCAAGTCAGTTAATGAAGGAAATTTGGTTACTCGGTTAAAATGAAAAAAGGAGTAAATCAGTAAAAGGTGAACCGAGTGCATTTAATGTTTTGACCTAACTTGCAAGGAGCCCGATAAGTTATTTTTGAGTACTTAAAGGTAATTTCATAGTCATTTTCATTCACCAAGTTTTCAAGAGAGCAGAGCAGAGCGAATCAAGGTGATCAAACTTCATTCAGAGCGAATTTCAAGGTACTTACATAAAATCTATTCACACTGTTAAGCTGGTTTCCGATCTAGTCAAATTGCTATTATCTATCGAGTGTGAAGCGTCAATCATTTGTAAACCCTAAGGATAGTTTGCTAAATTTTACCTGAAACCTACAATGGCGCCCAAGATCCAAGATCCCGTAGTTGTCAAAAATGTGGAGAAGCCCTCGCTGAAATATTCTTTGACTCCCAAAGTTGCCTCTGAACCAGATGACAAAAATGCATTTTCACTCATCCTGGATTAAGTCTTGTTAGTTGAAGATGTTAGATTCTTCACCAAAAGCCATGTTGAGGAACTTGGTCATGTTGAGATTAGTGATACATTTGATGAACTTTGTACTGATGGCAAAATGGATAGCAAATTCGAGCATATCAAAATCAAGGGATTAACTAAAGCCCTAGCCTATCCCTATGTGTTCAAACCCCCAGTGGGTTAAGTTTGTCTTGAGCAGAGTACATGATGATTTTATGTGGCTAGAGGAGAAACCATTCAAAATCACTAAGGAAATTATTCATGTGATCACCGGATATCCTATCTATGATCATGCACGAGCACAGAAAATGATATCACAGAAGGAGCTAATCAATCTAACTGGAGTAGAATCTGATTACCAAGGACTGAAATTGAACAATGTCACTAATGCAGAACTCAAGTTTACAATTAGAGTAATTGGTTACTGTTTCTTCCAATCTGCAAGGGAAAACAGTGTACCATGTGCTGCAGTTGACTTGGCCTACAAAATAGTGAAGAAGGGAATGAAAGTAGATTTATGTGAAGTGCTACTGAAGAACTTGTTTGAGAACCTAAACACAATAAGGAAGCCGAAGAAGAACAACTCGACAAATAAATTGAAGTTTGGTTCACTTCTTGTATGCATGTTTTTCTACTTTGAGAAGTTCTTTCCCTTAGTCGATAAAGTAGTTTGGGAGCTACACCGACCTATCACCCATCAAATCAATGATTTTATCAAGAAACTGGGAGATAACTTTAATGATATCATGGATGACTATTTCTGCAAATTTCAAGAGAAGATGCACAACAAGTACAGGATTCCACCACAGCTGGTAGAAAAATATAAGGATGATATATGTTTTGAGGTAGACACCGATTATTGTTATATGAATGTTGTTGCACCAAGGACTGAATCTTTGCCACCAATGGGTTATGAGATTGACTATGATATAACTCAACAACAAATTGATGCCTATCTATTGTTGCCAAGGCATGCTACCAAACTAAGATATGGAACATATGAAGAGGTGAAGGAAAAAGTAAAAATGAGCATTGTAGTACCTAAGGCTACAAGAAAAGCTACAAAAATGATAAAGGTTTTATCTGAGAAATTTGGAAAAGAATCCTCCTCTACACCTGTCAAAGGCACTCTTGCCATTATCGAAGAGGAATCAAAAGCTCAAGAGGAAGCAATAACATTAAGTACCAAGTTGCCTAAGGGTAAAGTTTTGAAAAGAAAGAAACCGGTCATTTCAAAGGCCCTACCGACACCACCAACAAAGAGACCCAACACTAGAGCATCAGCTGCATCACCGAGTAAGAAACAAAAGAGTGTTAATGTACCCAAGGTAACCAAGACCTATAAAAAATCTACTTGGAGACTCATTTTGGCAAAAGAGTCTAGTGATACAGAATTTGATGATGCGAACAAATTTCAGATTGTAAAAAGCAAAAAGGTAAATATTCATAGTGTTGAAATTTTTTGTGACAATCTTAAAGAATATGGTGGATTTGCAGGATTTAGATATGTTAATTATGAGACTAGGAATAATGATGAGAAGCGACAAATTGAAGAAGTTGTCATCTGCACACTTCTAAAGTTTCGGCTAGCTCCATTAGAACTAGTAAAGTCACTTCTGAGTGAATTATACTTACATATTGATAACAGATGGAAATATGCAATGGACTCAGAGAAACAAATAAGAGAAAGAAGTCTAGTCCATGTATTCCCTGATATGTCTGTAGTAGAAATCAAGGAGCATTTGACAACATACAATTCTAAATTTCTTGTCAAACAGAGAGCCTTAAAATTGATGAATGGGCTATACATTGATGTGGAAAATGAGACAAAAGCCAAGTGGCAGGAAATCTTCAAACTAAAGGATGTCGATGAACAATCTCAAGTTGAAATTGTTGATGTCACCGAGCAAGATCCTGATGTCACCGAGCAAGGTCCTGATGCTAACAAGCAAGACCCAGCTGACACTATTCAAATTGATGAAGATGTTATGCATGAAGAAGCACCAGAGCAGGAAATGATTGAAGGCACTACCTATGTAAAACTTGTATCTAGTGAATCTATTTTAGAACAAGTTCAGCCTTATCTGTCGGTGAAGCCACCTGTCTCAACTGAAGCTCCTAAGGACATAGATCAAGGCATCGAAGTTCACAAGTCTGAAGCAACAGAAGATACAACCAAAGATTAGACGTCTCAAGCACCGTTAAGCACCATAAATGTTACAGCTGAGACCCCTAGCACTGAGACACCCAAGGACACTACAACAGCTACAGGAACCGACCAAAGTGTTGCATCTACCGAGCAACCTACCGAGGGTCAGCAAGCCTCACAAGCACTTGTCTTAGTGCAACTGACCAAAGGAAAAGAGAAGAAGGTGAGAAAGCATAGTTTCAAAATTGATTTGACTAAACCGATAGTGTTGCCCAATGTGGATATCTCAAAATTAAAAGGGCAAGCACTTACTGATTTCAGTGAACTATGCAAAGCAAAGGCCAAACAAGAAAAAAAATTGGCTATTCAAAAGAAGAATAAAGTACTTCAGAAGGTAAAGACACTACTAACAGAAATGCTACCTTCAGCAACAGTGTCAATCGATGCAGCCATCCACATTCAATTGGATGAACTCCTTACTCAAATAGAAACATCTGGAGTTGATGCATCTGAGTATTTAAGCAAGCTAAAAGATAAAGAGCTTATAGCAAAAATGATTGAAGAGGTACAAACAACTCTAGCTATAGGAAAAGTAAAGCTTGTCAAATTCATTGTTGAGTTATCCCCTCAACTCAAGCATATTCTTTATTTATTTCAGAAACTTTGTACATTTTCCTTATTCATTAAAGATATCAAGAGTAAAACTGATGCAATTGAGAAAGAGATCACCGATCTCTCAACTAAGTTGACCACCGAGCCTAATTCAGTTCAGAATTTTTATACCAAGCTTCAACAGCTCATGGCTCAACAGTTAGAACTCAGAAATGAAGAGCATAAAATCAAGATGGCTATAATGACCCTTCAGACATTATTCCTTCCTCATCTCTCATTAGTACAGGAACAGATCAACAAAGCTACACGCCTATCAACTATACAAGAGGGAAGCACTCTTGATGGCTTAATATCACTATTAGCTGATATTCAAGCACAAAATTCATTAATGGAAAGTGTAAAGGATTCACTCTCAGTCACCCTCACCGATGCCTAGAACAAGTATAAATCTATTTTTGATTAGTTACCACCCCCAGATGGAAATTAAGTTTTTGATGTTTGTCAAAAAGGGGGAGTAATGCTATAATACTACATAGGGGGAGTAATACCAGACAAAGGGGGAGTAATACTATATTTGGAGAGTGACACAGTTTTTGGTAACATAGTTTTGAGTATTGTATACAAGGGGAGTATACCGAGTAGAATATACAGAGCAATCAGAGCACACAAGCACATAACAGAACTGAGCATGCAAAATTCAGAGTTATGTACAGAATAATGATAAGGGGAGTATATATGTATATACTATTTCATTGACTATTGTATATATTGTCAAGTGTAGTCATTTTGCAAAGTATATAGATTTTTAAGTTAAGACTTTGAAAGTAGTTTTTGTCAAACATCTCAACTAATGTCAAAAGGGGAGATTGTTACTACTTATCAAATTGCCATTAGTTTTTATATTCAAAGTCATACTATATATTCTAGTCGGTTAGCATTACCGAATCATGTAGTCGGTACACACAGAGAAGTCGATATGAACAGTCTAGTCGGTTACAGAAGAAAGCAGTCACAAAACGTAGTATTCACCAAGTGAAACGTGTTACCAGATACATTGAACCTGGACATGTACATGCAAATGTATTACAAGATTGAGGCACATCTAACCATTATTACATTGGAAATTGCACTAGAAGATTGTGTATGTGTGTAGGGGAAAAAGCGAGACTAGGCTAACATGCCCTAATCCTACCTTTTGACACACATTGTGGAATACGAAAGAGCCTAGAGGTATCACACAATTGGCTACTTCTTTTTGTGAAAGAGAGAGCCATGGGCTACCTATTAGGGTTTCTATTCCTTTGTTGTAATTGAAAGATAAAATGATGCAAGTTCAATTCCAAAGTGCAAGCATGTACTAATAACAAGATTGCAGAATTGAAATTAAACAATGGAAAGCTGTAAACACAAGGATAAGACAAGAATGCAGATGCATACCCAGAATTAAAATCTGAGTGGAAATGTTTGGGACAGGGGTGCAGGCGCCACTGTCATGATTCTGTTCCTGAAACTGCACCTGAAACTGTTGTTTGGTAACCTGAAAAGCTGCCTAAAACTTGCTGTTTGACAGAAGGACCAGGGTGCCCAGCGCCCTTGTCCCAGGGACCAGGGCGCCTAGCGGCCCTGTCCTAGTAGGACCAGGGTGCTCCATGCCCCTGTCCTGGTCTTTTGCTCTGATATTTGGAATGAAGTTCTGTCTCGGTTCACTTTCGTCAGATCTGCAACTTGCGGCGTCGTCCGAATCCTGAAACCTGCACTTATATCTGAAAAGGTATGGTGGGCGGCTATATAGGGTTTTGCCTTAATCAAACCCCCACTTCAGTGATTTCCACCTCCACGAATAGCCAAGTTGTATTGTAAAAGTAGTGTGTGTGCAGACCTTGTGTGTGTGCAAGATCCTAAAATGCAAGTAAGCAAACTAGAGCAACCTAGAAAGTAAACCCTAATTGCTTGTAAATGATAATGTAAATGCTACAAATCAAGATGTAGAGTGATCTAAAGCATGAATACAAATGATGTAATGAAGCTTATCCAAAGACATGAAAACAACATGAAATCATACCCAACCCCAAGGGAGGGGTACAAGCTAATCTTCAGTCGGTGATCCCTTATTGCTCTTCAATGCCTTCAAAGCCCTAAATGGATGAATGCTTGATGGATGGATGTTGAATGTTGTTGAAGTCTTCAAAGATCTTCTCTTTCATTGCATAGAAGGTCCCTTGAAACCAAAATTTGGATCCTTTCAAATGAAGAAAGAGAGCTCTTATATATGAAACCCTAGGTCTTAATTTCAACTTTAGGCCGACTTAGAGATTGAATCTCCCGCCAATTTCTTGGGGTTAAGCTTTATTTAATGATTGGATCGTACTCCTAAAATTTTGGGAAAAATGTCCGGGACCGTGTGCACTCTGAGCGCCATGGTCCCGACAACTTTTCACCAAATTTTCAGGGCCGTCGGATATGATGATTTTAGAGAGAATCCCAAAGTTACAAGTGATTTCGAGATGTTTTGACCCCCGAAATCAAGCCCCCAAGTTCAAAATAGGACCTAATTAGGGTTTTTGATTAAATGATGTATTGGAGGAATAAAATGAAAAGGGCACCCTTTAATGAAAGGGCCCAACTTTATGATGTGGAAGATGATGAAATAGAACCTTAAACCTAATTAATTTGATTAATTAAGTGCTAAAGGGGAAATGCAATGCAAAATGCAAAATGCGCCAAGGCGGGTGCTAAAATAGGTGTGAAATTGTACTGCTTTAGCAAGTGCGTACAATTTACGACGTTACAGTATGATTGCAAGGTCAATCTAACCAATGAAATATTTTATTTAGTTATTCATTTGAGGAATCTTGTTTGTAAGATCAAAGTAATGAATCAGATCACCATTTTAAGAGATCTATTTATACAGCATGGATTAAGAACAAGGTGTGTGCATATATGTATGAAGGAAGACTATTAAAGAGACACATAGAGGTCACCGAGAAGGTTATCAAAGAATAGTCAAAGAACAGAGTAAACAAAAGGGTTTACCGAGTTACAATATGGGTTATCGAGGTATGCTATAAGCAAGGTAATCTTATTCTGAGCACATAGAATCTGCTATAACATTTCAGATGTAAAGTTGCAGATATTTGTAATGATTTTATTGTAATATTGTGAAGTTGAAAGAGAAACCTTTAATAGGGTAAAAGACTCTAACCAAGTCTATAAATTGTAAATCCTCTAACCAGGTGCAGCATTTAGATTAATGTTGTAAAAATCCTTTAGCAAGGTAGATCTAATAGATCTTGTTACTCCTAACAGGGTAAGCTATCAGAAATAGCTAAATGTAGCTCTAACCAAGCAATCTTTATTATTGCAATAGTGAAGTTGTGGGTGCCATCCCCACCGCAATTTTTCTCTCTAACCAAGAGTTTCTATGTAACCAGAATATATGTGTTATGGAGTGAATCATGTATGATTGTTATCTGTTTGTTTTAACTTTATTTTATGTTACCACACTATTCTGTTCATGCATAACAGTAAGGTTATTATTGAAGAAAGGTTTTGGAGTACTGATTCACCCCTCCCCTCTCAGTACATTAGCTTCCCATATTGGGCCTAACAAAAACATCTTGAAACTTAGACTTGTTATCAGAGAAGGACTGAAGTGGCAGATTGGAAATGGTAGGAAGATTAGGTTCTGGGAGGACTCTCGGCTAGATGATAAACCTCTGGTTGAATCTCAATTCTACCAAATAATGAATTCCCTAAAGGATCACTTTGGTGATTATATTGTTGAGTACATTGTGTCAGGAAGAGGAAGATGGAAGAAAATCTCCCTGATCTTTACTGATCAACCTAACCTGTTGCCCACTGCCCTTGACCTTTAAGATCTTATGCTTACATGTAGGGTACCTTTATCTCCATAGGAGGACAGATTCATCTGGAAAGAGACCTAGTTGGGGGAGTTCTCAGTCAAGTCTTCTTACAGACAGCTCTTGAGACCCATTGGTGATGTTGAATGTTGGAAGAGGATATGGAACCCACAACTTATTCTAAAAATTAACATCTTCTGGTGGTCCCTTATGCATGAAAAAATATTGACTTAGGACAATTTGAAAAGGAGGGGATTCCAACTTCCCAACAAATGCATCTTATGTAAAGCTAAGGAGGAATCTATTGACCATATTTTCATTCACTGCCCCTTCACAGGGAACTTGTGTGCCATTACCCTTGAAAAATGTGGTATACAATGGGTTTTTCATGATAACATTCATCAGTTTGTTAATGGATGGCCACCTCCCACCCACCACCCCTGATTATAAAGCTATGGAGGAAGATCCCTCCCCATATTTGCTGGAGTGTTTGGAAAGAAAGAAATAACAAAATCTTCAGAGATGCTGAAACCTCCCCTGATAATATTTTTTCTAGTTGTTTCAAAATGCTTATGGATAATATATCAGTGACTAGGTGGAAACCCCCCCCAATCCTCCTAACCCGACTGATAAAAGAATACTTTAACTCTAGAAGCTCCTCCTGGAGTTTAAACTCTTCAATAAAACTTCAAAGATCAACAAAGTAAGGACCAAATGGTTAGCCCCAAACCCCTCTTGGCATAAACTGAATTTTGATGGGTTAGCTCAAAATATCTGGAAACGGGTGGTGGTGTGATTCGTGACCATTAGGGGAGTACTATAGCTGCCTATGCGGGCAACCTGAAGAATCATACTATCACTCAAGTTGAGGGAATGGCTCTCCTATGGGGCCTAAAATTCGCCATTGGTATAGGTATTAGACAACTAGAAATTGACGGTGATTCTAAAGTTATTATGGAAGTTGTCAGTGGTAGATCTTTATCGGGTTGGAAAGTGGAGTCTATTTTGAGGGATGCAAGAATGTTTCTGGCTAACCTTGATTGTTTCACTATCTGCCACATTTTTAGAGAAGGGAATGTGGCTCCTAACTCTATGGTTTCTTTGGGTAGGCTGCAAAATGTCTTACGATGTTGGAGGAACACTGATCTGCTACCAATGACCACCAAGGAGATCGTGGATAAAGAAAAAACTAAGTCTTATGATGAATTTTCATAATTGTTATCGGATGAAGAGAATAAATTTTCAAATTTTGAATTTGGATTGGAAACCCCCCCATCATGGGTTGGGGTTGCCACATAGCTGCACATGGCCTTGCCATTAGTCTCAAGGGGGTTTAGATAATGGTGATATTTATCAGCGTAGTACCGATATCAAGAAATGAAATTTTCTATTTATCATCCGAGCGAATATCATTGGCGGTGATAAAGGCAAAAACTGAGCTCAACTAAATCACATTGAATGGATTTATGGTTCACATGAGTGTAATAGATTTGATGGGGAAATTTGTTTAAACACAACTTGCAATAATCACAGTGATTATTGCATGGTTTTATTCTAGAATTTGTTGAGTTTTCTTCTTGAATCTGCTTCTGCTCTGGTTCAACTCTATATCCTTGCTGACCTATTTTTCATTTTCTCTTCTAAGCTGGAAGAAATGACCATGGGGGGTGATAGTCTCAGACTTGAAACTGACAAAATAGATAAATTCAAAGCCAGGTCAGCAGTTTGGTTTGTTTGCTCAGAATGTGGCATTGATAAATTCATGGAGAGCATGAAAGGAAATGATGAGATTGTCAAAGTAGTTTGTGGTCTCTTGGGAGGACAGAAGGGTCACTATGGGTGGTATCTCGTTCAAAGTCAATGAAGATGTGATTGATCAGTCAATGGGCCTATCCATGGAGGGTAGGAAATGGAAGAAAGAAAGTCGCATATCGGACACCACCAGCCTAAACCAGTTTTTTCGCGATGGGGAGAGCCCTATGAAGAGGGCTAACGGATTCATTCGGGAAGAGCTTGTGCTGCCTTGGGACGAGGTCTACTACATCATCATGAAATATTTCACCCTTGAAGGAAGGTATGGGGTTTTCTACTAGTATCACCTTCCTTTCCTTAACCATCTTAGGAATAAATATCTTATCTCCATTCCTTTTTTTTTGCTGCACTCTATGGATTCTAATGTGAGAGATATTGCAGAAGCCAAGAAGAAAGGCAAGGACTTTACTATTCTCCACCAAGGCCTTATCCTCCGCTTTTACAATTTCCACTTGGCCCTCTACCCTCACACAATTTTTGTCCAGAATGTGCCTGAAAAACAATCTCTAGCCATAGCTACTGATAACCCTGGCATAAGCCTTCATCGGTTTCCCAAACCTGGCTCCTCCAGTAAGAAAAATAAAAAATGCTACTTGGAGGATTCAAAATCCCCCAAGAAAGTAAGAATCCAGGAAATTGACTCTGATGTGGAGATTATGGATGAAGCTAACACTCCTCACCACTCTGTGAGATTGGCATCCAAACTCCCCGAGAAATCCTTAAGGGACCCCTCCTCATCCCATGAAACTGGGAATTTCATCCCCTCTAGCAATGCGGCCCCATTTTAGTCCACCTCAACCCCCCACTCTGCCATCTCCACCCATGTGTTTGAGAGTCCTAAAAATTCCATGAGCCCAGATGTCGGCCCCAAATCTCAGGTAAACTCTCCTTCCCCTAATCTCAGGTTTGATAAGATGATGGTGGTGGAGGAAGTGAGCAACATTAAGGAGGAAGCGGATGAAAAATTGACGGACTTGGAAAAGAAAGTGGATGGCATGTTTGAAAACCTGTAGGAAATTATCAGCAAAATGGAGCCATTAAGAAGAAGTTGCATGACGTCTCCAGGTTTGCTCTGAATGTCATGCACAGCTCTGCGAACACTCTTTGTCTCTTGCAGGAAAGCACACTCAAAGGTAAAGGAAAGGAGGATGAGGACTACAAGGACCCCTTTAAATTCCTCACCAAGGAATGGGAAAGGAAGCTCCTCCCCAAGAGGAGCCATGGCAAAAACAAATAGCTGTGTTTTCTATGGTTTTGGTTTCTGGTTTTTTGAATGGCCCTAATGGTCTGTCGGCTTATAGTTATAGTTTCTAGTTATGTCTGGACTTAACTATCTTTTTCCCTGCATGACATATTTTAATTATGAATTTTATATACTCGGTTAATATGCATAGTATGTTTAAAGTTTTTGATAGAGGAAAGTTTAGGAGCCTGTGATTTTGCTGCTTCTCTGCTGATAGTTGGTTAGCCACTATTTTCTTATCTGTACCTGGGACAACCTCCTTGTTTTGGCTACTTTTAATATAAAAAAAAAAACACTCACATTTGAGGAATTATAGAATAAGAATTACCATAATATAGGTACCTTATGTCAACATGCAAAAATTCAATAATAATTATTAACTAAAAAAAAATTAACAATATATGATGATTAAAGGCTTAAGTTCTACTTTGAGCTAAAATTTTGACATGCCCAATTTTTAACTTAAAGTTTCTAGGATATGACTATTTAAGAGACAAGTGTAAATGATTATATGACATGTTGACTTTTTATGACTTAACATTATTATATTATTAATTTATTAATCTTTAATCATTTTAGTGACTATTAAGCTTTAACACTTATCATGAAGGAAATAAGGTTGTTGATCAAATGGTAAACATTGCTCTGAATTTTAAGGAAGTTAAAACCTTAAAGCATAAGCATTCTCCAAAAAAATAAAAAGTGTTTGTGAAGAAAGACAAAAAGGTATGTCTTTTAGATTAAATTTATAATGTTGTGGAAAAAGATCAATCACCAGAGGATGGAGGCAGATTATGCCCTGCTTGGTCGAAGACTTGGCGAATAGATTGTTAGAAGCTCGAGGAAGTTTGGAAGAGATTCGAAGGATGTGAAGATTGAAGATGCTCTATTCAAGTTTAGTGGTTGTTGTTTAGATCCATTTATCTTGGTTATTGCTAATCAATGGACCTTCATGACCAGGATTATTCTGGTTACTATTGTTACTCTTCTTACCTATCTCTGCTTAGGCATAGTTTGGTTTAATATTAGTTTTTGGAACGTTGTTTGTTGGTTGGTTAAGTTAGAATTATTTTTTGTTGGGTTAGTGGTTTTGATTGATGTTTCAGAAAATGCAAATCTGAGATAGTGGATTGGTTGTTCTTGGTTCTTTGGCTAAGGCCAATTATTTCTTTGTTGTTCCTCTTCTGTTGTGTTTTGTTGCAAGGGATCAGGGCCCCTACCCCGTTTAATCAATCAAAAACAATTTTAGTGATTGAAGTGTAAGTAATGCTCATATATATTAAGTGAGAATATATATATATATATAAACAAATCCATAATTTATTAAGTTTGAACTATTTTAGTGATTGAATGGTAAGTAGCACTTATTCATGTAAGAATTAAATAATTTTTCAATAAAAATATAGACTATTTACAAATATTTTACATTATTTGAATTAAGATGATCAAATATTTAAGTTCTATTTTGGGCTAAAGTTTTGACGCAACCAAATTTTGAGTTAAAGTTTTTGGAATAAGCCTATATAATTGATAAGTGTCAATTATTGAAAAACACTTTGCCTTGTGATTCAGTATTAATACATTATTAATCTATTAATCTCAAGTTGACCGTTTGACAAATCAATAATTATTATTAATTATGAGTTCCATGTAGATTAATATATTATCTGTAGGAGTAGATAGGTGACTCCTCAACAACCCCAAATTCCTTCAAGACCAAAATAGCTTCCTCAAGAGAGAATGACAATTGAACTTGCATGATAAAAATGCATTGATTGAATATAGTTAAATGAAATGTAGAATGAGATGTCTTTCTTATAAAGGCAATTTGTGATGAAGTATCAACAACTAACACAACACAAACATTAAATACATGATGCAATATTCAATGTCTAGATAACTAAAAGTAAATGAGGTGAACATGGTCCCATTATAACTAACTTCTAGAAATCTCATCTAGGACCTAAGTAAACTTAATATATGAATAGGTTCCTACTAATGTGTAGTTAGGTAATAACCTCATTCGCACTAACATTATTATGATTGATAAATGTGATCCAAGTGGGATCACACCATATATTAATAATATATCAAAAAAATAAAATGAACATTAGTTGTTCTATGTAGTGCCCCTCCATGATTCATCTCATCTTTCTGAACATCAGAGGATTATATTGATCTAGCTTAGTCTATTTTATGATGATTTGTTGGTATCATGAGCTATGTACTAACCCTATTTCATGATTGAATTGGATATGAAGATTGATTATATTCGATGATTTATATGTGTTCGTTACTCATGATGGATCATATTTCTTATGGTATTTTTATGACATTTTTTATTACGTTAACCCTACTCTATAATTGTGATGTCTGAACTGATGCTACATTGTTTGAGATTGTCTTCTGGTGTCTTCCTAATTAGAGATGATGTCATGCCACTCATTGCAAGCACTATATGATGTTGTGATTCTCTATCACTTGCATGATCATTTATGATGTATATGTGTTGTATATATGTTCCATTGTGTGTAGTGGTGGATGAAGGATTGCAAGTACTAGACATTGACTCCGCTTGGTGTCATAGGTCTGAGCCTGTCTTATCCCAATGGCAAGTTGTCAAAGATGGCATGTGTTTCCCTCTCATACTTTACTTTTAAGTTGTCTACCTTGTCAGTTGTGTCATGGTGCAAGTTGGTGGTTAGAGTCTTGTGTCGATGTTTGACCCTACGCTGGGTTGCTTGAGGTGTTGTGAGTATATGATTTATATGTAATTAATATTCGATTAGTATAAAATTAATGATATAGTTTATTTATTTGATGGTTTGATTATTTGATTATTATTTAGTTGTTTATTTAATATTTATTTCTATTGGCTTGGTTAATGATTAATTGAGCTTGATTTATTTAATTAATTGACTTATTATTGGCTATTTATTTATTTAGTTTATTTAGTGTTTAATTGATTATTTGATATTTAATTTATTGTTGAGATTTTATAATTATTTAATTGAGATCAATTTATTGCTGCATCTGATTTATTTTTTAAACGATTATTTTATTATTCATTTATTTTTTAATGATTATTTATTTATTATTTATTGTTGATTTTATTTTATATTTAATTGTTTTTCTATTTATTAAGCTTTTATTTATTTATTTAATTATTGGGATATTATTTGTTATTATCTCATTTATGTTTATACTATATTATTATTATTATTATTTGCATAGTTGGTTATCTTATAAAGTTTACCTACCCCTTATTTCTATTCAAGGTTGATTTTGAGTGGGGTAAGTAAATAATATTGTCAAATAATACTTACCTCATTTTCACGCATAGTAATTATAATATATAGGTTATTGGAATTTTCTGATTGGCCAGTGGATTTCTATAGTTTTGAGTTTAATTTTCTATTTAATGGTTTTTCCTATGTGTTGTCGAGGTTGGTTTCTCTGCAATTTTTGGTTTGAAGCTTTGGAATTTTGGATTGGATTACTGGGAGATTTGATTGCATTTTGGATTGGAGTCACTGAATCTTGGATTTCTCTTTGTCTGTTGTTCTTGCCTTGGATTGCGATTTCCAAGTCGGAGCTTTGTTTCTCTCTGTCATTTTTATTTCGAAAAGATTATCTTCATTGTGTTTGTTGAAAGATTGTTTTGGGGATAAGATTTGATATTTGAGTCTCGATTTGATTTTGGGGAGAAATTTAAAGATGATTGAAAAATGAATTTGAAGTATTGCATTTAGAGATGGTGTGTGCTACCAAGAATGGATATTCTACATTTTCTCTTAATGAATCCTCGTTCTCCTTTTTTTGTGATTTTTTTAAAGTCTAGGTATCTTGTGGAATGATATTTGGAATTCATTATGTCTCATTTGTATCTCCTTATGTTTCTGTGTGTATCAGCAAGATTTGAGTGTTTGAGACTATGTTAGGAGTTGTTTCCTGAGATTCGTGAGTTGTAATCTTGTCTTAGTTTGTCTTGGAGATGGTTTGATTTTTTTATTGTCTTTGGAATATAATTTTAATTCTATTTTGTATCTATCTTTTCTTTATTGTATCTCTCTAAAGTTATGTGCAAGTTTGGTGAAGTTCTACACACATCTAAGTGTGGTTGCGGTGGGGAATTGGTGTAATTTTCTCTTAATATGATCATAATGTTTTATTTATATGTTTAACCAATGATATTTCATCCTCCCACACCTTATGGGAGTTTCTTTTGATCATTTGAGTGTCCTAATGCAAAACTAGGCAAGTTTCGTTTCACATTTTGTTTGTTTTTAATGATTTTTGCATTCTGGACTAAAAACGCTAATGTTTGGCCCCAAAATGCCAGAAGAAGACACAAAAATGCCAAAATATGGTATGGGAGAGCTAAAATATCTCCCAGGAATGCTAGTTTGGGTTTTTGTCACTCTATTCTGTCTAAAGTTGCCAGTTTTGGTAGTTTTGCCCAAGTTGGTCTCTTTTCTGGATTTTGTGTATCTACCAAAGGCATTTTGTGATTGTAATGAGTTCCTTAGAGGTGTTCATGATTTCATATTGATCTATTCATGTTGTTCTTATTCTCTGGTAAGAGGAATTGTGCCTTACCGTTGAGGTTATTATGCATATGATGATTTACCCTAGTGGGTAAAAGAATGCCTCACTGTTGCGAAATGTTTATAAGAGCTCTAGTGGGAAGTTTTTGCCTCATTATTGAGGATTGTAATATATTTTGGTTTAGCCTTTGAATCATTTTTATTATTTGGTTAAAATTTTGCATTGTTTTGGTTAAGACTCTTGCTTTGTATATGGCCATATGTATCCTATTAGGCTTAGTATGTTCTCAATGATGTTGTGGCTATGTTTATGTCATTTGTGAGCCTTCATGATATTATTGTAATTTTATTTTAATGTATGTTTCACCCTAAGGTTATGGTCCATGGATGGGAGAGTGGACTCTTGAATGTGTAGGACCAAGGTCATGAGAGATAGATATCTACGAGGGGGTCTAGACCTATGGTATCACATGGAGCGTTCTCCTTTGTAATTGCAAGTGATAACCGTAATTAATTGATTAGTGGGTTGGGTAATTGGGACTCACATAATCAAGATAATGAATTTGAGAATCAAGATAATGAATTTGAGTTGTGTGCCCCAGTGGTGAGTCCTAGGGAGATGATTTTGGGATGGTCCTAGGGAGATGATTTTGGGATGGTCCCAGGGAGATGATTTTGGGATGACGAATTCCAGGGAGATGGTTTTGGAATCTGTGATTGGGAAGACTGTTGGTGTGGTGTACCGTTCTTCCTTATTTTGCTCAAAGGTGGAGATGGGTTACACATGAGGCTAGCATGTGATGACACTCTTCCCTACACGTGTCCATTATCCTTATGCCTTGATTTCTTGATTATGCGTCTGGGAGTTTATTGATTTATGATTAGCCTTGTGATGTCATTCATTGTTATGGTTGTTGTCTTATGGATGTCATGTTGAGTCCCCTAGTTGTTAGGTGTCATCCTAGGTCTTGAGTGTGAGTTGGAACCCCATGTCATTTCTTAGCATGAGGGGTGGTTCCTATTTGGTTCCACATGGTCACGTGGTTAATGCCTTCTTCCATTGGGATGTTCTTTGTTGGATGTTGGCATGCATGGATATGGATTTATATTATCTCATCATTTGGATGGATCTTTGGAGCATAATTCATGTAATTGGAATTGATATCATGTGTTTTGTATCTTGAGAAAGATGTACTAGTAAAGAAAGATATGTAATTAGTACCTTGTGAACCTAGGTACTAGGAGTTGTAGTAGGTTGATTTCATAATGAGATATATTGGATAAGATCATTGTAAATGGATATTCAATGTGTATGTAATTCCGGATTATAAATAAATTAAATGATTAAGTGGTATGATTGGATTAACTTGTGTATATCTTGTGGATGGTAGTGGATATTTTAATGATCATGCATGCTTTGATTTGAAAGATATTAATCCTTAATGTTAGTTATCCTTGGAGTAAGATTTGAAATGTTGATCTATGTGTGTCCTTATTGTAGATATGAAAATTTTAGAAAATCTTGTTATAAGTAATCTCATTGGAAAGTAACTAGCACTGTTTTATGGACTTGTCAATGATTGTGTATATGTTATCTTGATAGGATGTATGACAAAATTAGAAAAGGAAAAGAATTGGATTTTCTTATATGTTGATAGTGCTATTTGGATTCATATTGAGTTAGATGTTTAGTGAAGAAATGGGGGATTAGGAACACTTGGAATTGGTGTTTTAAAATGAACTCAGAGAGCTAATAGGAATATGATAGGATAATTGTTTGAAAATTCATGATTCTTATGACAAGAGAGAGAGTAATGTAAATGTTATAAAAAATGTTAATGGTTTTATGATATTGACGTGTTATGTATTATTGCTAGTAAGTAATGATATTAAAGTACCCCAGGGAATGAATCTATAGATGAATGAATGAATGGTTATAGGTGTGCATCAAGATGATGATTGTTATAATGCTACTTCCGCTTGCGTTGTATGAGGTTATGGTTATCTTCATGATGTTTTATGTAATAATGTTATGTTGATCTATGAATTGGAGTAATGATAGTTTACTATGATTGCATTAGTAGATGTTTAAAAAAAACAATTATCTTCATTTGTTAGTTAGTCTAGTTATTTTCTCTAGGGTATTTTGGTGGGCATTACATTCTAACAAGAAACTCAAGAATAATTTAACATAACACTAGAGAATTGAGACTAAAGCCTTTTAAAAAGGAAAAAATAACTTACATAAGAGTGGGAGTTTAAAGAAACACAAGATTAAATCATGTAGTCACCCAACACCTAATTTTTTTTCATAATAGACCTATTTAAGTGACAAATTTCAATGATTAAATGACATTTTGATATTTTTATTATATTGATATATTATTATTTAATTAGTCTATAACAATGTTAGTAGTTGGTTTAATAAGTAATACTTGCTTAAATAAAAAATTAAATAATAAATTTCAATCTCAACAAACCCAAATATTTAAAAAAAATGACATGTAGTAGTATTTTTAAATTAATATCGATGTAAAAAAATTGTTGTGAAAAAATATTGACACATCTCATACAAGTAAAATATTTATTGTAATAAAATTCCCATATTTCATTACATTAAACTTGGACTTTTAAAACAATTGTTCTTTATTAAAAAATCAGTGAGAATGAGGGCACTAACCCTTTACATAACAAAACTATTAACGAGACCACAATGCAAAAAACAACACTATAACAACATTAAAAATAATAGAACTAACAACAAAATGATACCAAGTCTTTGAAAATAAAAACAACAAGCAGAAAACACAAAAAACAAACTACAGGGATGCCTTTCGCACCCCAGTGGCATCAATGACACTGTTTCATTCAGTAAACAAGAACTTATACAAGTCCTTAGCCTCCTGCTTCTCCTCCTCCGTGTTTGCAGTTTGTTCCCTCAACAGAGAGAGGGTGAGCGCCAAGCTATGTAAGATCTACATATGAAATTTGTTAAGGCCTACAATTTGGGTGTCCCTGGCCTCCACCTTGCTCTTGAGCCAACTAACATAATCCATGATAGCCTACAATTCAAGAACAAGGCCCAGGTTCTCAATTCTCTGCATGATGTCCAACACGTCTATGCGCATCATTTCCATTTTCTCCAAAGTAGGGACACCCTAGGGGTTCACAGTAGCCTTGTCATCCATAGTCTTATCCATCACCTTGGCCACATCTTTAGTAGGGGAACAGTCGATATAAGTGCCTAGGTCCATCTAAAGAATAGAGTTCATCACCTAATATGTCAAAAGAATAGAGTTCATCACCTATTTTTCCATCTTTAAATCCGAATCCAAGTCACTCGAGTCCAAGTCACTAGAGTCCAGGGCTTTAGTATCAAAATTTTCATCACCTGTGACACCCACAGTGCCCATGTTCATAGGGGCCCTATCCTTAACTTCAACAAAGTCCTAGGCTTGCATCTTAGAATTGCCCTTGCCAATGACACCAACAGTTCCCAAGTCCATGGGGTCCCTAGTCATATCCTCTTCAACAACTGTTAGGAGCCAGAAGGGCAACTGAGAGGGGGAGGGGGTGAATCAGTTGTCAATGAGTTTCAACCCAATTATAAATTACTTCAACTTAATACTTGATACCGGTAAACCAAACTTAATTTTGGTTAACAGATTAACAGTTAATATCAATACCAGTGAAACTTAATGCATGGAACAGAAAGAGAAACAACATCCACAACACATAACACAAATATTTTGACGTGGAAACCCTATAAGGGGAAAAAAACACGGTGGGAAAGCTGGAAACCTTACCCACAATCAGATGATACTACTGCAGATAATATGTGTATACAAATGGGGTCTGCACATGCAAAAAGGCCAACTGCCTAGAGCACACTACTCAAATGGGAGTCGCAATGACTACCGTAGGATGGTTAAATCCTAGAAAAATGTACTGCTCAAAATAGCATCTCCAATGCTGGATTTAGTACCGGTTAAGCTCAGATAAACACCTTCAAACCTTCCTTGAATCTTCTCTATGGTCTGCTCATATGATCTTCAATATTCACACATACCATGTTACAATACCATACCATAACCATACATACCATATCTCATCTAACAAATGAGATCTTACATATATACAGAACCTAAGACCAAATGTGTAGGTCAGCTCACTAAGAATATTATAATTAAATAAATTACAAATAAGTCTAGATGCGATGCATCATGTTGGCTCAATATATTTACAATAATATCCAATCAATAAATCATCTCCATAATGTGTCATGCTAATCTGGAATAGATAACACATACCGGTCCATAACCTAGACCAATCTGTCGGTAACAACAAATATGTCAGCCCGATTAGACCATTTACCAAAATACCAAAACCAAGTATCCAAACCATGTCTTTGACATAATCAATTTATCTCCAGATGATAACAAGTCATCATTAGTGCCGGTGAACCATATAACCTACCGGTGAGCAATATACCAGTGACTGTACATAAGTCTCTGAGCTTGCCGGTGAACACAATGTGCTGGTTCAACATAACCATAGATCTCCAGAAGGATAAGTGTTGACATCAATGAAAAAACTAATGCAACAAATCCATTATACCAACAATCTCCCCCTTTGGCATTGATGGCAACACTAGATCAAAAAACATCTAAGTGCCAAAACAGAATGCCAAAAACCAAAAACCAACAATCTCTAAAATAGATCAATACTAGAAATCAAAACCAAAATGCAGAGAGTATATCTCTCTCCCCCAATGAATAATCTCTCCCAAAGAATAATATTTTTCCATAGATATCTCTCCCCCTTTGACATCAAATTCCAAAGCAAATAAATACCAGAATATACAACCAACTAATACAACCAACCAATGTAACCAACCAATATAACCAACTACTCCCCCTCAGAAGTAGCTCTCCTCCATCAAAGCTAGAAAAAGGTTTCTCTGTTAGTTTCTGCTTGTTTGATGCCAATCTTCAATCATCTAAGTCTCTACTAGTGAGGGTATTACCCCAAGCTATTTTATGAGATATTGAAAATTTTCCTAAGGCAAAGGCTTTGTAAAGATATCCGCAATCTGCTCTTAAGTATTCACATAAACCAATCTCACTTCTTTTGCTTCAACATTCTCTTTTAGAAAATTATATTTGATAAAAACATGCTTAGTCTTAGAGTGAAATACCAGATTCTTTGATATATCAATTGCTGCTGAATTATCACAATAAACGATTATTGGTTCTTTGCATTTCACCTTTATATCCTTCAACATTTTGTTAATCCATAATACTTGAGTACAATTAGTTGTTGTTGCAACATATTATGATTTTGTTGTTGATAATGATGTACAACTCTGCTTCTTGCTTATCCATGAAATTAATCTGCTACCAAGAAAGAATGCTCCGCTAGTGGTGCTTTTTCTGTCATCTACATCTCTTGCCCAATTTGCATCGGTGTATGCACATAAATCAAAATTTTCATCTTTAGGATACCATAAACTAAGATTTGTTGTGCCTTGTAGATACTGGAATATCCTTTTTACTGTCGATTCATGATTTTCTTTAGGATTACTCTCAAATCTTGAAACAATACATACTGCATTCATTATATTAGGTCTTGTTTGTGTCAAATACAGTAAACCTCCAATCATAGATTTGTATCTTGTCAGATTAATAGGAGCTGAATCATCCTTTAATGTCAATTTATCAATTGTAGTCATATGAGTACTTACCGGTTTAGAGTTTTCCATACCAAATTTGTTCAATAGTTCCTTTAAGTATTTTCTTTGACATATGAATATACCTCTATCAGTCTGTGAAATCTGCAATCCTAAAAAGAATTTTATCTCCCCAATCATAGACATTTCAAATTCTTCCTGCATCTTGTTAGCAAAGTCTTTACACAATCCATCTTCTCCTCCAAAAATGATATCATCAACAAAAACTTCAATAACCAAGATGTCATCATTAGTCACTTTGAAATATAAGTTGCTATCAGCATTACCTTTAGTGTAACCAATTTTCAAAAGATATTTGTCCAATCTAGCATACCAAGCTCTAAGAGCTTGCTTCAATCCATACAAAGCTTTTTCTTAATCTGTAAACCATATCTTTATCATTTGTCAGTGAAAATCCATTAGGCTGTTCAATGTAAACTTCCTCTTCAAGATCACCATTCAGAAATGCACATTTTACATCCATCTGATATACTTTATAGTTCTTATGAGCTGCAAATGCAAAAAATAATCCAACTGCCTCAATTCTAGCTACTGATGCAAAGGTTTGATTGTAATCAATTCCCTCCTTCTGTGAATAATTTTTACAAAGTAATCTTTCTTTGTTCTTGATTACCATACCATCTTCATTAAGTTTATTCCTATATACCCATTTAGTTCCAATTACATTTTTGTCTTTAGGTCGGGGAACTAATGTCCATGTATTGTTCTTTTCAATTTGTTCTAATTCATCTCCCATTGCTTTTATCCAATGTTCATCTTGACATGCTTCAATAACAAATGCTAGTTCAATTTCAGAAATTAAGCATACCTCTTCATTTGCCAATCTTCCTCTTGTCATAACACCTTGATACTTATTCCCAATTATCTAATTTTCTAAGTGATTCAGTCTTATATACCTACATTTATTCACATGTTGTTGTTCTTCAGCCACCGTGGAATTCTCTAATGATGCTGGTGTGACTGGATCCACATTTTATACTAGTGCACTCTGTATTGGTTCATTTATGATCATCTCAACTGCTAGTTCAAAATCTACAGACCTTGAATTTCCTTTAAAGTGTTCATCTATCTTCACATTATCACTCTCAATGATCTTCTACAATATTTTTTAAAAACATATATATGCCTTGCTCTTAGATGAATAACCAAGAAATATTTCTTCATCACTTCTAGGATCAAATTTACCAACATACTCATCTCTCCTAATATAACATTTGCTTCCAAATATTCTAAAGTACTTAAGATTAGGAGTATTACCAAACCATAGTTCATAAGGGGTCTTATCGATTTCACCTTTGATGTGAACTCTATTGAAAGTGTGAACCGTTGTACTCACTGCTTCTCTCCAATACACATGAGGTAGATTTGCTTCCAATATCATGCTTCTAGCAGCTTCCATAATAGTTATGTTCTTCCTTTCCACAATTCCATTCTGCTGAGGTGTCTGGGGTCCTAATAGTTGTCTTTTGATTCCATTCACTTCATAGAATGTATTAAATTCCTTAGATGTAAATTCACCTCCTTGATCTAATCTCAAACATTTGATTTTATTACCAGTTTCATTTTCTACCATTGCCTTGAATAATTTGAATTTTCCAAAAGCTTCTGATTTCTTTATGAGAAATGCAACCCAACACATTCTAGAATAATCATCAATAATTAGCATAAAATATCTATCTCCCTGTAGACTTCTTGTTCTTTCCAGACCACACAAGTCAGTATGAATTAAATCAAGAACATTATTGGATTTCTCAGAAATACTCTTAAAGGTTGTTCTAACTTGCTTTCCCATTTGACATTCCTTACAAACCAGATTATGAGGTTTCACAATCTTAGGTAAATCCCTTACTGCCTTAGTTGAACTGATCTTTACAATGCAATCAAAATTTACATGACAAAGTCTCTTATGCCATAACCAACTTTCATCAATATGTGCAATCAAACATGTCTTATCACTGTTGTTCAAATGAAAGATATTACCTTTAGTCTGATTACCGGTTGCAATCTCCAATCCAGTTTTGTTTTTGATTTTGTATTTTCCATTCTTGAATTGTAACTGAAATCCTTTTTCAACTAATTGACCAACACTTAAAAGATTATGCTTCAAACTTTCAACATAATAAACATTGTCAGTATTGTGCTTACCATCCAAGGATATAGTGCCTTTTCCTTTGATTAAACAAGATTTATCATCGCCAAATCTTACTAGACCTCCGTTATATTCCTTAAAAGATGAGAATTTACTCTTATCACCAGTCATATGATGTGAACATCCACTATCAATGATCCATTCATCTTTCTCTTCAATTTTAGCTACCAGGGCCTGCTCTACCGGTGGAACAGTAGGTGTCAGTTGATCTTCTTTTATTGAAACAAAATCCCATCCATTGTCTATCATTTCTTCATTATAATCATCTGTAACTCCTTCATCGACATAATAACAAGATTTGTCTCTATTCTTCTTAAATCTGTATCTCTGATATTCAGGGTTAGGCTTATATGTTCTTTTAGCTTCCTCTCTCAATCTTGCATGTTTATCAGGACATCTAGATTCAATATGACCAACATTATTGCAATTAAAACATTTAAATGGTGCTTTACCTTCATACTTACTTCCAACTAGACCTTTAGGCATTTTACTTGCCAATGGTGCTTCGAGTTCTTCCAATTCTTCATTTTCCCTTCTGATATCTTCAAGTTCTTTTGCATACAGTGCTTTCTAATCAGATTTGTCAGATGACAATGATGATGTTGCAGATGATGATGCTTTGAAGGCTAAATCTGTCTTAATAGTAGAAACATGACCAAATTCCTCAACCTCAACTGCAAAAAGTTTTCCAACCAAAGTATCTCTAGATACTGATGTATTAGGCATTGTTCTCAACTCATTAATAGAAGTTACTTTCATTTTGTATGTCGGTGGCAAAGCTCTTAAAAATTTAGAAACAATTTCATCTTCACTTAAGGATCCTCCACAATATTGTATTCCTAAAACAATTTCATTAACTCTTTCCATAAAAGCAGAAATTCTTTCATCTTCTTCCATTTTCAAATTTTCATACCTGACTCGGAAACATTCCAGTTTTGTAATTTTGACAGTGGTATCTCCTTCAGTCAAAGTCTCCAATTTATCCCAAATAGCTTTAGCAATAGATCGGTCTTATAATCCCATAATTTTATGATCTGATAATGCGCTCAAAAGTGCTTCTCTTTCTTTGCAATGATTCTCCTGATCCTTGCCCAATGTTGGTGGATTAGGTTGATTACAAGTAGGACCAACATAGCCATTCTTTGTAACTTCCCATATATCTCTTACAATGCAATTCAGATGTGTCTCCATTCTGATCTTCCATATACCATAGTTAGTTCCATCAAGTTTTGGACTGTCCTTCATGAAAATGCTAGTTGCCATAGGATCTCCTCAAGCTGTTAGGCTTCTGCAAAAAGAGGACTTGGCTCTATTACCAATTGTTAGGAACCGGAAGGGAAACTGAGAGGGGGGTTTGAATCAGTTGTCAATGAAGTTCAACCAATTATAAATTATTTCAACTTAATACTTGCTACCAGTAAACCAAACTTAATGCCAGTTAACAAATTAATAGTTAATATCAATACTGGTGAAACTTAATGCATGAAACAGAAAGAGAAACAACATCCACAACACATAACACAAAGTTTTTGACGTGGAAACCCTGTAAGGGTAAAAAACCATGGTGGGAAACCTTACCCACAATCAAATGATACTACTACAGATAGTATGTGTATACAAATGGGGTCTGCACATGCAGAAAGGCCAACCGCCTAGAGGACACTGCTCAAATGGGAGTCACAATGACTACAGTAGGATGGTTAAATCCCAGAATAATGTACTCCTCAAAATAGCATCTCCAATGTTGGATTTGGTATCGGTTAATCTTAGATAAAAACCTTCAAACCTTCCTTGAACCTTCTCTATGGTCTGCTCATATGATCTTCAATATTCACACATACCATGTTACAATACCATACCATAACCATACATACCATATCTCATCTCACAAATGAGATCTTACATATATACAAAACCTAAGACCAAATGTGTAGGTCGGCTCACTAAGAATATTACAAATAAGTCTAGATGTGATGCATCATGTTATCTCAATACATTTACAACAATATCCAATCAATAAATCATCTTATAACGTGTTGTGCTGATCTAGAATAGATAACACATACCGGTCCATAACCTAGATGAATTTGCTGATAACAACAAATATATCAACCCGATTAGACCATTTACCAAAATACCAAAACCAAGTATCCAAACCATGTATTTGACATAATTAAGTGATCTCCAGATGATAACAAGTCATTATCAGTGCCGGTGAACCATATAACCTACTAGTGAGCAATATATTGGTGACTATGCATAAGTCTCTAAGCTTGTCGGTAAACACAATGTGCCGGCTCAACATAACCATAGATCTCCAGAAGGCTAAGTGTTGACATCAATGACAAAATTAATACAACACAACCATAATACCAACAAAAAAATCCTCACCGACCCCCCCATAGTGGTTTTAGGTTCCTCTCCCTCCTTGTCCTCAATAGGGTCCTCTTCCGAGTCAATAGTTTCAATCACATGGGTGTTGTTTTTATGCAAGCTTTTGGAAGCTGATCTGGAGGATCTCCTTTTAACCTCAGAATCAGGGGAAGGATTGTCATTCTCAGCATCCCCAGAAGAGGAATTGTCTTCAAAGATAATACGTTTGCGTTTAATAGGGGTTTTTCCTTAACCCTTGGACAGGGAGCGGGAAATGCTGGGAGAGGTGAACAGAGTCAAGCTGGGAGAGACCACAAATAAAGAAAAAGTGGAGGCATAAGAAGGCAGAGACATGGAGAAGTTGGCTATAGAAAATCCTTCATGTGGATATTGGAAAAATTTGGGGAAGGCCATAGAAAGGGCGGCAAGCTGCTAAGGAGTTGGCATAGGCGGCTGAGAGAGAGAGAGGTTCTAGGGGGGCAAAAGGTCTCATGAAATTTTTACAGCTTGTAAATGAGACCCTAGTGAAGGAGGTAGGGTGGGTTATCCCCATGCTTGGGCTCCATGGTGTCTTTAATAGAACTTTCAATGGAATGTAGTAAATAAAAGGGCAGATAGAGAAAATTGTTATTGCAAAAATGATTCAGAAGGGGCAAATGATAGTAGTAAAATACCTTGTGCCATCACTCAAGAGTGAAGTATTTCATGATCATACAACAGATCATATTCCATAGTTGTTTAAGCTCTTCCCGAGAAAACCCACCCTGGAGTTTGACAGGTTCCTGATGATTGCAGAAGAAGCGTTTTAGGCCTTCGCTGTTGGCAACATGGCTGGTGCGCTTTGAGCGTCGTCCATCAAGGGCCAGCTTCATGGTCTGGGAAATTATTTCCTCAGAGACATTGAAAGAAATGTCACCCACTAAAATATGCCTCATAGACTAATAGGAGGCAAAAGCAGCTGAGAGTTTCTCATCATGACCCTACAGACATTCCAAAAAATCAGCGACCCCTCCTTCAACACAGAAATTCTAGACTAGGGGGTCATTCTTGAAGTCATCTGGTTTGTCCAGTTCATATCTAACTCTTTCACCCATCATATCCTCCACTAACAGAACTTCTTTAGACATGAAAATATTTTTCGTAGAGAAAATTACAGAGGCCCTTCAAGAAGCAAGCTGAGAAAAGACAATGGGAAGTGTGTGAACCCGACGTCATTAAGTGAGACATGAAGTTGGGCGCATGAGAAAAATTGAAATCACTTTTGGAAATGATTTCCTTGTTACGAGGCATGAAAAGCCAACAAATACTGGTGGTAACTAACACGTTACCATTCCAATCATACTTCATTATAATGCAGTAAGCCTAAAGGATTTGGCAACAAAGCAGCACGTCCTTCACCACGAGCTTGGCCGAATGAGTCACCACCACATTGACATAAATCAAATAAATATTCTCATAATTTGGATTATGAAACCAACACCTCTTGATGATCCCAGGGGAAGAGAGGAGAGTAAGGAAAAAGCTTGGCAACAACTCAATCATTGATAGGAATTTTAGATTTCTCTTCCTGAATAAGGAAGTTAACATGGTCCGGGAGGGAATTATGGCTCCTCCAACATATCAAACCAAAAATATTTAGGCCAAGGGCCGCCAAGGAATCCTTCACTATGTTGCCTTCTCTGAAGACATGCATAATTATGAATGAACCAAGCCTAGAGATGAGCCTCAAGGTGTCCTTGATGGTTCCCTCAATGGTCCAAATGAGCCTATTTCACCCTTTGATAGCATTAATGATGATCTTAGAGTCACCCTCAATGTCCATAATCCTGATTCCCATGGTAATGCCCATTCAGGTTCCCGCATAAGTAGTAATAAGGGCCCCCAATTGGGTTTTGATAACCCCTCCACTAGTAGCCAGACCCCCCTAGCATCCCCATCAAAGTTGAGTTTGAAATGTGTGGTCGGAGGGGACCAGACTGTGCTTTACCTTAGGAGTCTCTTAGAGCAGTAAACAAGAGAGAATGAGGGGGGGATGTTCCAACATCTAGCAATTTCCTAGTCCCAGGTAGAGGGAGGTTTGGAGGCCAGTCAGGTTTTAGAAATAGAGATATTCTCAAGAATCAACTTTAGGAATCGAGAAAACACAATTTCCACAGAGGCCTCTTTATCCTTGAATATCTTGTCATTCCTCTCCTTCCAAATACTCTAGCTCAAATTTGGGGGGATCTTCTTCCATAGTTGTTGGATAAGGGGGTTGGATGAGGGACCCCAAAACTCCTCGGACAAACTTAACAAGTTGTCATTCATAATCCCACATATATTTAGCTTGTTGTAGACCATCCCCCAGAGCTCCCAAGCAAAGACCTAGTGGTGGAAGAGATGAGCAGGACTTTCCTCATCATTTTTGCAAAGGATGCATCTATTAGGTAATTGGAATCCCCGCTTGACCAATATATCTTGGGTCAATTTTTTTTTGAGGAGAGCAGTCCACCAAAAGAAATTGACCTTGGGGATGAGTTGGGGATTCCATACCTCTTTCTAGATAGAGGTGTTATCAAGTTCTCTTAGCAAGTTGTTGTAGGCATTTCTGACAAAGAAGTCCTTAGAAGGGTCCCACCTCCAAATGAATCTAGCTTTCCTAGGAAAAAGGGGGAGAAAGGTGCTAGACAACAGCTTCTGAATCTCTCTAGCAATAGGGAGGAGGAAGGGATGATCAATGCAACAATCCTCCAAAGCCCTCCAATTGTTGTTGATAAAATAATCACTGACCCTTTCTCCAAATAAACTTTTGGCAGCATCCTGGAGCCTTCTAAGGGGGGGGATGAAGTAAGGGGCTTCTCTCCCAACCAACAATCCTCCTAGAAGAGAATATTCCTTCCATTTCCAATAAGCCACTTCATACCATGGGATAAAGGGTCCCTGCAGCTCAAGATGTTGTTCCAAATTTTGGAACCCCTGGGGAGGCCCTCCTCTTTCAGAACAGAGGAAAAATCCCCATTACCTAGGTATTTAGCCCTGATGATCCTGCTCCAATCCACATCCTTATTCAAAAGCTTCCAGACAATTTTGGTCATAAGGGCCTTATTGAACCTGGAGATCTTGTGAGTTCCCAACTTGCCCATGGCCTTAGGGAGACAAACTCAGTCCCAACCCACCAAAGCGAGCCTCTTCTTTTCTTTCATCCCCATCCAAAGGAAATTATTTTGGATATTCTCCAGCTTAGCAGCCATAGCCACAAAAATCTTAAAAAGGGAGAGGAAGTACATGGGGATCCCCTGAAGGGAGGAGGAGAGCAGCTGCAATTTCCTAGCACTACCGAGGAATCTACCTTTCCAACCAACCAACTTCTTCTACATTCTTTCAAGGATAGAGATCTAGAAGGAATTAGAGACAACTTTGATAGTCAAAGGGAGACCAAGGTAGGTACCAGGGAGGGAGGCCCTTTGACAACCATTAGTTGAGATCAATTAATGTTTGTGGTAGTTATAAGTACATGTAGAGAAAGTTTTTTTAGCTTATTTAAATTTAAGTGTAGAAAAAGGTGGATATTATCAATGTAATACAAACAAATCGATATTAAGAAACAAAAGATGCACATTTTTTAATAAACTATTCTTAAATAATTATTTTTATTTTTATTTATAATTTATGATTCATATAAGTATGTAAAAGTAAAAAGTTTAAGAATATGATAAAATAATTCATAAATAAATTAAAATTTATTTTTTTACACATGTATGTAGTAAATAAAATAATTTTAAAGTAAAATAAAATAATTCTATAAGTAAATAAAATAACTTTAATATCTCTCAATGTCATTTAGATAGATGTATTTAAGATAGCTATACAAATTTATATAAATAATATGTATCATTTGATGAACAATAAGATCAATAATTAAACTTGAAGTTCAATTTTGAAAGGACTTTCTACCACCTCACATTTCATTATAAAAATTCAAAAAAATGTTCATAAAAAGGCACTAGAGCATTTTGTAAGAGTCATATAATGTGAGTTGTAACTTACTATATTTTTATTTCACGAACTCACAAGTCACACAATATATGAGATGCTTACAATAATACCTTTATTTATACCAACAAATTTAGTGTATTTTCTTTTTTTAAAATAATGCATATTACAACCTAAGCTCTAACAATTTTTAAAATAATGCAATTGTATGAATATTCAACATATTACTAGTTAGATTTAATCACATTTAACTTAGGTAAAAAAATTGTAGAACCACTTCACCCTAGCAGTTCAATAATTTAAATAATTTTATATTATTATTGAAAAATAAGTAATATGTGCATTATAATACATTCATTTGAGTTTCTTTAATCCGCAATAGGGTTTACCTTCTATAAATAACTTGACATAATCCAAAACTAATTTATTTCCAAGAATGTTTTGGAGATTTCTTCCAACAAGAGTATAGCATGGTGTGAGTAAAGCTACATCTATTGAAACATATATCATAAGTGCCTAATTCAAAATTAAATCAAAATTAGTTTGACTAGTTTAATTTTATAATTGAATGCACCAAATTTTACATTCCACACTTTGATTCTAATAGTGAATATTAAATTTTATTCATTACTAAAGTTGAATATCCATCCATAATACTAGTCATATTGATATGAAATTAATTCAAACTCTTGACTAATGATATTCAACTTTAAAAATTATTTTATTTGTGATTCCTAGTTCTTGTAAAAAGAACGAATGTTGCACAAATCAATTATTTTTTCAAATATGCAAAACTAAAACTATTGATGACATTTGAAACAAAGACATTAATGCATACATTTTCAAGTTAAGAAATTACACTTTCTCTATTTAGCTTCAATAATGAACACATTTTTATTCTTTATGATTTTATTCTCTCTCCAAAATCTTCTAATTCAAAAAAACCACTAAAATTAATCATAATTTTTTTAATAATTCCTCAAAGTCCAAATCTTGCTTGATATATAAGAAAGATCACATTATATTTCATTTTTCACCATTTGTAATTGGTATTAAAAATTCATGTCAATAAAATTTTGTTATCTTTGCCTAGAAATTTTCTACCAGTTGATGAAATGATTGATAGTTGTAGTTAAATTCTAGAATGTAAATATAAAATGTTCTTTGGGAAAACAAATCTTTAAAATCAACCAAAAGATGTTAGATTGGTTCAAATCAATAATTGAGAATTATTTTAATAATTAGTAATTATACATTCAATATTTTTCATATATTATTAACGGGACATTTAATGAATTTATTGGCCATTATTCAATTTTCTTCATAGTAAAAGTTTAAAAATTTATTAATTATTATTGTTTATGTTGTAGTACCTATAACTAATTAGCACCTATCTTGGAAAGTAAGAAACTTAGATTTTAGTATTGTAAATTTGCTTGATTCAACTACCAAGTGCAATAATACTCATTAGAACTAAACATCAAATTTTCAATTAAACACCATGAGAGTCATTTTATTCATTTTTTGAGTAATTGAAACATTAAAACCCTACATTTCTTTATATTTTTAATAATTATAAGTCTTAAATTTCAAAATTTAAACAATCATGAGGTTTAGGGTTTGCGTGCATTTATACTATCATAGTAGTAAGTTTTTTATGACTACCATGATATTTATGGTCTCCTTATCAATAGTAGGTGTACACCTTAGAGCTTAAGTACACATGTGAGAATAAGGGAAATAAGATCTAAACTTTGATTTTTAAAAAATTATGTCAAAATGCTATGGGTGGTTAAATTGGGATGCATGACATTTCATGAGGTTTTCTTTTTTTCATAATTTGGCTGGTATATATCTAGAATTATGATAAAAATATGAAAATAATCATTAACAAAGACACCCAAGAAGAAATCTAATCCCTTACTGAAAAAAATGTTAGCATCAAGCTTGGTTTTGACCTAAATAAATAAATATGAAGCGTCCCTATTAACCTAAAAAAAATTACTAATGATTATGGGACCCATTCAAAGTTTAAATTTTATGCATAAATATTTTTTAATAATAAAAGTAAGTTCCAACACTAAGACCTTTAGGTTCACAATCTATTTGTGTTATTTGTTTCTATGTCAATTTAGTGAATAGTCTGTTAGGACTCTTTATGACTATTGGGAAGAGGTCAATAAAGTAATGAAATAAATTGCTAAGCTAAGAAATGAGTTAATTTTCAAGATTTTTCCATATAAATAATGAAATTGTTTATGAAGACAAAGTAGAGGAAGAGGCAAATACCATGAGTAGGAGATAGAAAAAATTTAATATCAAAGAAACTAATAAATATTATTATAAAAATATCAAAGGATCTAAAACAAGATTGTGTAGATTCTCATTAGAAACAAGAATAATATTTTCCTTTTGATCTATGAGGAAGGATACAAGTGATTTAATTTTTATTTTTTTTAAATTGAGACTATCATAGAATACAAAGAGTTTAGAAAATTATCAAATCTAGAGTATCCCTTCAAAATAACAAATTTTGTATCTGATAGTGAAGATAAAAAGGAAAAATTGGATCTATGATGCCATTCTAATGGAGGTTATTCATATAAACTTGGTGTGATTGAGGTCACAAAATAAACATATATTAAAGGCATAATCATTTAAAAAAAAAATGTTATCAATATGGTAGTTTGGGTTCAACAATGCAAGATGTTTGGCTACACAAAAGGTAGAGCATATTAAACATATAGATGTCCAATGCATTGGAGATGATGAGAGATATCAAGGGCATACAAGTAGTGGCATTCTAGTTAATATTATCTACTCTAAATCTTTAATGTGAGATGCAATCACAATCAAAAGGGTATTCAAATCTTCAATCTAATTTATAAATTAAATATTCAAGTAGTAGAGGAGATGGTGATAATCTAGTGATAATAGTGGTTGTGGTATAGGTGGTACTAGAGGTGGCTATAAAGTGCTACAATAGTAAAATATTTGAAAGAGTTCAATACAATTAAATATTACAACCAACAAATATATGAGAAAAGACAAAATACTATGATAGTTCCAAGTATTAGTAATCTTGTGCATGATATCTCCATCTCAAAGGAAATATTTCCAATTGGTGCCCCTCCTATAATTAGTGAGACTAGACAAGACTGACTCATCTTTAAAATCAAATAAATTCCCCCAACACTACAATTACTCATCCAATCATTTTTCTCCTTATGATCTCTTTCTCATCCCGATGATGGATCACATAGTGTGATATGAAACGTTGATGGAAAAAAAACACTCACACAATTGAATCCAGAATCAACTCATACTAATCTCATGGATTGTGGAAATCTACTAGCATTAATTACTCATCCATTCAAGAATTGGTTTACACCAAGTCAGATGTTCTAATTATAAAGTTAAGTTTACCAAGAAATTACAAATAGAAAAAGTAAGAAAGAAGAAAATTCTAGAGATTACTATAACTTCTAAGCCTAAAAATACTAGGTTATTACCTACATATGACCTAAATTCAAATATCATCGAGTATGTGTATGTTGTGCCTAAATCTAATAAATTATAGGATCTAATGCAACACTTTGAATGTGAAGTAAGCACCCTATCATTAGATTTTAAGAAAATGAAAAGTTATGATAAAATAAATATATCAAAAAGGAACATTAATGTGTATTGATAAATATTATGATTTTTTGTGTGTCAAGAGAGGGTTGATGTTGGCAATTGACACTCATCTGGTAGTCACCTTCTGAGATAAATTGCATTTTGGGTTGTCATTGATGGCAAGTCATCTTCAAATGATGGTATTTCTTCATTTGGATTCATTGATTTATCATTTTGTCTTGCTTGGGCCAACCGGTATACACCCTATGGTTTACTCTTGTCAACTATTTATTCTTGGTACCAGTAATTCACATTATAGGCCCCAGTTAAGATATTTTGGGACCCAGTTAAGTCATTTTTGCAATTGGAGGTAGCATGCAGGTCGACATCAAATAAGATCATTGAGATAATTCTTAATATATTTTATGATCCGGGAGGAAGCCGATAGGCTTATTTTCCTTATGAAGCCGACATGATGAACAAGTTAAAAGGGTATATAAAGGAGATCACTTAGCGATGGATTGGATATATATGGATATGATGGTTGTGATGTGATTTGAGATGCGAATAAGGCAGAGACTGATAGTGTGTGAATTGGTGTGCAAGTGATAGCTTAAGTGTGTAGTTACACATGCACAATCCTAACTGGTAGTAGAACATAGTATCAGAAACACTGGTTCAATGAAGGTTCTTAGAGCTAAAACTGGAACTTATCTAGCATGGTCAAATGTGCTATTTAAGTTCATTTCTATATGAAATCATTATGTAATGTTTCATAAGTCAGTGAGACTTCCATTTGAGCAGTGAGCTCTAGGCGGTAAGCCTGTATGCATGTTCATACCCCTCTATGTAATATTTGTATACCTTGATCAAGTATATAGATATTGTGGGTATGAGCCCCACCGTGGTTTTTCCCTTTATAGGTTTTTCCACGTAGAAATATTGGTGTTATGGTATTGCTTTGTGTGTTGATTTGTTTATGCACTTTAATTTTATATTTTGTCAGTAGGTTGATCAACAATAATTTCAACAATTCTTTTACTAGTAGAACAATGATTCACCCCCTCCTCTCAGTGTTCTTGGATTCCAACAATTGGTATCAGATCCTAGTTTCTTGGAATAACTTTAACAACTTGAGGAAGATCCAGAACTTGGAATCAATGGAAACTGGTTTGTAGTAATAGCTTCAACTTACTCTTGAGGATCTTGATGATGAGAAGGAGAAAAACAATAAATTGAAGAATAAACTAAGGCAAGCCAGAGAATACATCATTTCATTACAAGGAAAGCTATCGGCTGCTCAAGCTAAGAGGAAAGAACTGTGTGATCAACTACAAAATCAAAGTAGTGATGAAGAAGATGCTTTGAAATATCAATGTCAGAAACTCACTCGGGAGAATAATACCTTGAAGAATGAGATGCAAGCCCTAACTATGAGAATTTGCAAGGAGATTGAAGATAGAAAGAAGAATTAAGAAAACCTAGCTCAAGCACTAAAGGATAGATCAAATGAATATAAAAAACTGATACATGAGAATGATATGTTGAAACTTGAATTGATTCAGTCCCAAAATAATGAATAGGAACTTGAAAGAAAGATCATAATCATGAAAGATGATTTGGCCACTGCAAATGAGTACAAAGACAATTTCAAAGCCATCTCTACAAGACTTGATGAATTACTAAAAATCTAGAGAGATGTTAATGACAAGAGAGGCCTTGTATACAAAATAAAATAAAGCTTTGGCACTACAAAACAAGATCAATCATCTGGTTAGAAGAAGAATCATGCCAACCAAAACTAGAAATCACTAGTAGGACAACCTAATGCTCACAAATTCAATGGTACATGCTTTGTTTGAAATAAATGTGGTCATATAGCAAGTCAGTGAAGAAATAGGAATAATTAGAACAATGCATCATTCACTAGTCTTGGAAATGTCAAATGTCATGCTTGTAGTAGATTTGGACATATGGATAACCAATTCAAATCTAAACGGAATCAAGGGTATAACAAAGCAATTCAAAAGAACAATATTGTTTGTTATGCATGCAACAAGATTGGACATATTGCTAAGTATTGCAGAAGTAAGAATCCACTGGAAGCTGATGGAAATTCAGATGAGAAAGGAAAGACAAAGGTTGAAGATACCAGAAAATAGGATGAGAGAAGATGTATTTGGAAATTAGATACACAACCGACATATCAAACGGTAGAACCAACAGGTCATGCACCAAAAGTAGGAACTTTAGCCGGTAACTAAGGCATTTTTCCTTAGGGGTAGGAAAATCATTGAAGATCATGCAAACACCCCAGGATTAGGTCTTTAGTTAGAGAATTCTGATTGTGGATGGACACTCAAGCGAGTTCAAGTGTTTACCAGAACCTACATGCAGATTATGTGATCCGGTCAGATTCTCCAATAGCACTTATGATAGTGGAAAATTAGGGTTAATGGCAATCAAAGGGGAAAAGTTAAATCATTTCTTCACACAATGATCGAGTATTTTGAAGAGCGATTTCAAAGGCATTCAAGAGTCTTAAGGTGATTTGTGCGAGCATTTGTATCCAAAGAGCATTTCATCATCCGACAAGTTATCAGGGTATTTACCATTTGTTGAAACCCTAGAAATTTATCATGGCATCATCATCAAATGTTGATACTCCTTTGGTAGTGGAAATCAAGAACCACCCCCATTCGAAATTCAAGAAACATCCTTTCAAATCATTTTTGGATGATCATTTGCGAGTATTTTATAGTGTTTGTCATGGTTCTCTTCACACAAAAGATATTAGGGCATACATTCATTGCGATATTGAGGAGATTGGGAGTTATGAGATGTCCTACGTGTTCAATGGTCATCTTATCACTGATAATCAACTAAAATCAGAATATACACAACTGAGGAGGAAGGGTTTTACCCAGTTCATGTATTTTCCATCTTTTGACGAAGATGAATGGATAAGATACAATCTCAGTCGTATTCATGGGGAATTTTTATGGTTGGACTGGCTGTATAAGATAACAAAAGAAGTGATCAAGAATATCACATGCCTTTACCAATTCGGAGGTTTTCCAAGGCTTCGATCGATTTCAAACACAGATCTATGCAAACTCATCGATGCTACATATGATGGTAGATCCATGCAAGTTGATGATATTATTGATATTGATGTGACATTTGTAGCGATGGTGATTGGCTATAATGTTTATCAGTCAAACCAGTTGAGCTTAGTTTTCATAACAACCATCCACATTGCCTATTAGACGGTGAAAGAAGATGCACATTATGACCTATGTAGGGTGATGCTGAAGAAACTAATGACCAATATCTAGAAGATTAAACAAGACAAAAAGAATACATTCTGGTATGGTTCTTTCATTATATGCTTAATCTTTTATTTCTGAACATGGTACCCAGTTATGGGAAGATTCAATGGGATTTTGATATACCGATTGTGACCCAAATTGCACAAATATTAGACTGGCAAGGTGAAAAACAACAGAAGTGTAACCTGTGGGCCTTTCTCAAAACTTTTCAAGAAGAGATGAAAAATAGGGCTGGTATTCCAAAAGAAATTGTTGAAAAATATAAGGACACAATTTATTTTATCGTTAACATGGATGAATGTATGATGGAGGCACTCTGATGAACTTATAAGGCACTGAGAGGGGGGGGGGGGGTGAATCAGTGATAGTAAAAACAATACAAATCTGAGTATCAATTTCACCAACTTAAAACTCAATAGACATGTAAGAAATAACACCAAGTATGTGAACACCACATAAAGCATAAATCACATGACACAAGAGTTTATACATGGAAAACCCAAATGGAAAAAACCACGGTGGGAGTTAGTACCCACAAGATCCACTAACTGCAGTATAGAGATCTGACCGGTTAAGGTCTAAAAAACTCAGTTAGGGGCACACCCTATTACAAGTGTCTAAGCCCAGTCAAGAGCATTACAAAAAGGCCTGTGAGGACTAGCCCTATTAGGATCTACCCAAGTAACTGGGATTTGCAAAGACAAGCTAATGTATCACCTGGTAAGAGGATTTAATGATCAGAACTGTTGGGATCTGACTGCACCCTGTTAGGAATGACCTTCTAAGAGGATTTTCTTGCTGCAACTGTTAGGAAGACAACAAGTACAAATGATCTTAGTATAACACCTTTTGTGTCTGATAAGATCTGCTTCAGAACATTACATCATCACAGAGACTTCATCTCTCAACTTCTCTGATCTTCGCACTATCAGAAATACAAAATTTGCTCATCACATATCACACTAACAAGCTCATGTATATATATCCTTTCATACCTCATCACACAATTAAAATTATCATAAGGTCGGCTAGAACCTTATTACAATTCCCTAGGTTCAATGCATCTAGACAATCTTGCATTGTACGCTTTAGTTATGTCGGCCACCAACATAACAAATCCAATTCTGTGTCATTTTACCGATCTGAGTTATTTTCATCACTACCGGCTAACTGTGTTTCTTGGTCTCTGCCTTGTTGATCAAATATTATTCATCTGTTCAAATTTTTTCATTTGGTCATGAAATTATCTTCAACTGCTAGTAATCAACATTGCTGCAAAACCACATTCCTTATCCTTCATAGATTTCATGTACTAGTTGTCAGTGTGAGACTCTATCAGTCATTTTATTGGTTTGATGGAATTGCCTTTGTTTACCAGTTAACCTTTACTGGTTGCATTGTCTTGGTTAATAGATTGGCCTTTTCTTTACTTTTAATATATTTTTAAAATGATGATTTGTACAAACCCTTCATGAAAAAGGAAATGAACCAACAGTTGGGTGAACTAAGCTTAGGTTCATCTTCTACATAAGAGTCCAGCTCCTCGTAAGATATTCAATAATTTTATATGTAGATAACTCAGGAACAAATACACTTTTTACCAAAAAGTGAGAAAGGCTTTCATATTCATTTGTCAACACAAAAGAATTCTACAAGATAATTATCAATAAATGTAAAGCTCACAGACTTTATTCCTGCACATATCCATTCAATATGGAAAACTTATTCCACTCAGAATGCTCAATGTAGCATAAATGTTGATCGATTCTCGTTCATGCCTCAGAGGACAAGGGGGATCAAAATTATTTAAACCACAATATAGCACCTTAAAAAAATAAAAAAAATCAATGAATTCACAAACTAAGAAAACACTAGTAATGAAATAAAGTATTCCACACATAAGCATGCATCCCAACATAGATTGCTATATCTTTCAAACACATAGATTTGAAGATCACATCAAAATATCATTTCATTCATGTACCAAAAAAAATTGCACTGAAATCCAAAGAGAATTAAGTTCATTCCTCTAAATCAAACTTTTTCAGACCTTAAACAAAGCTTGCTTAATTACATTTATAGCCCCCAAGCCAATAGTTTGTTTGAAAAATCACCCTAAACTTAGATGACAAGAAAATTTGTCTGCCATCAATGGCAACATACAACATAGTCATCATACATCAATTTAACCTCTTTTCATCTATAGACAAGTACCGGTTGCATTCAATATTACATTACATTACCGGTTGACCAAATGATCAAATGCCAACAATCTCCCCCTTTGGCATTGAGGGCAACACTTAGGAAAAATCTTGTCAACTAAGTGTGCAACACAAAAATTGACTTCATGACATACGACCTTAGCAATCGCATGCCATTACAAAAATGAAATCATTACTCCCCCTTAACAGTACATACACAATTTTGATTCTTAAACTAATTCTACTCCCCTTTGACCACAATTCCAAATAGAAAAGTAAAATACATACATTACATCAAAATTGTCATAAAAAACTACATATATAGATAGATATAAGAGTTTTGAAGTCTTTACAATGCAATTCGCAAGAAAATATCACTGAAATAAACCTTTAATTGCTTAAGATCATTGTCCCATGTTTCTAATAGTGTCTTAGTGATTTCAACATGTGTCAAAATCAGTGCAACAAATTCTTCCATAGCATCAACAATGCTCATCTTCGGGGTAGCTAGAATTGCCTTAGGCTCCTTGTATGCTCTCTATAAGATTTGAAATTTCAAAATTAGCTGATTCTTCAGCTCCTTCAAGGATCTTATCCTCTTCACCTATTCAAAATCATAAATTTCTAATGTGTTGTAAGGCATCAACTGATTTGCCAAAAGCCAAAGCGGAGTCCTATACTGGTATGTATGCTTCACTTATCCTTTCTAGTTCCTTCTTTGTATCTTCTCTCTTTTTCTTTAAGTCAGAATAGAATAATGATACTTTAGATATAGTAGCCAAAATTTTACCTCCAGTTTCTATTCCGGTTATCAAAAGATCTTTGTTCATCATTAGAGCCACTTTGCATTTATCTATCTCATCCATTAACTGTTCTCCCCTTTTCTTCTTGTAATCTCTTTCTACTAAAGCATGAGTTGCCTTTTCAAGTGATTTTAGTTGTTCACCAGCATCAACAACTAACTATCCAAGACTTGCAATAGGGGTGGATAGATTATCTATATCAGTCTTCGGTAGGAGACTTGATAAAATTTTAACAACAGTTTGAATGATCTCTACTTCTCATTTATGCTCTTTCAACTGCTTCTTTTGTGCTCAGGATTGCATAACAGTAGCAATCTTCATTAATTCAGAGGAACTCAGATTGTCCATGTCTATTGGACCTTTAATACTCACAAATTCCTCATCATCATCGATCAAGGTTTTATTCTTCTCCTTTGTTTTCTTCTCTTCATCCCATTTCTCTTTTGACTTCTTCTCAAGTTTCTCTTTCCCCATCTCTGGTTGTTCCTTCTATGTTGTTGTAGTGACCGGTGACAGTTGACTTTCAACATGATGTTCCTTTACCAGTGGTGGTTGCTTTATCACACTTTTTTCAGTAGTCAGTACCTCCATCTACCTTATCAACTGAATCCTTCTGATTATCCTCAGTAGCAACATTTACATTTGTATTTGCACTTATATTGATTGGTGCAGTTTGAGTCTTTGTAGACTGTGCATTCACCAGTTTCTCACTTGAGCTCTTATTAGTTTTCATCTCACCTTCATTATTTACATCTTGTTGTTGCTCTAGGAGATCATCCATTTGTACATCAACTTCAAAAACATCTACATTGTTAGCAATGTTCGCAACATTATCTCTGGTATTGTCAACATTATTTGTATCATTATTAATTTCATTACTGATGTCATCATCATCCGATATATCTATATGCTTAGTATCAACAAGGTCCGGCTCAAAATCTTTAGGCTTAACACCATCAAGAAAATATTCTCCCTTTAACTTAACAAATGTATCATCCTCATCTTCTTCATCTTTTTCTTCTTCTTCAGGGATGAGACCTAAAGATTTCTTTATCAAAATTCCAGTCTCCTTTTGGACTAATTGAGTATCACCAACAAGTATTCTTGTTAATCTCTTCAATTTCCTCTTCAGTTGCTTCTGGTTGCAAGTGTTTAAGTGTATAATCAATAAATTATTTATCAAGGCTAATTGCCCCTTGCCACCTAGCATAAATCAAATTATATAAGGAATCTGGAATTTGCCCTTGTAATTCAATGAGGGCTCTACTAAAATTTTTCATATTGAAGATGACTACATCTTCAATCTCCCTTCATTGACTTTTAAACAAATGAGTAAACAATATCTTTAAACCTATGTACATACCATGCTCCTTAATAATCTTAATCATTCTAGTGAAATAATCTTCAAGTGTCAATATTTTTGTAGCTACTTTACCTTTTCCAGTAGTCTTCTACTTCTTAGCACTTGCCCTTAATGCTTTCTTATCTTCTTCTGATTCTGTTTCCTCTATATCTGTGACTAGTTTGTGAGATTTATCCTTCTTTCTTTTCTAGTTTGGGAAGGTAGAATAGGAGGTTCAATAGTTTTACCTTTCCTTCGTAATTGTATTTTAGAGGGTTTCCCTCTTTGAGATTTAGCAGGCTTCACCTTAGTTTCTTCTTCTTTCTTCTTCTCAGCTGCTTTGGTTTCTCTGGTCTTACCGGTGGGGTACTGGTTGGTACACTAGAAGTTTCACCTTTTTGAGCCTCAAATTTTGCTCTTGCTACAACTATCTATACTTTGTGAATCCGACCTGCTCAACAAAGGCCTATACCTCTTTTCTTATTTTCTTTGCAATCACCGGTTTCTGTAATTCAGAGTGCACTTTCAGTAATTTCTCCTTTTAGGTTCCAAACCTTTTAGCAATAGCATCTATCGATTGGCCTAATAGATGGCCAACATAGGAAATGAGTAGATCTTTATCTACTTCATATCTCATGGGCATTACCCATGTGGCTCTTGGAATCATAGCTTCCATCAGGCATGTATCTGTGTCAACCATGAAACAGATGGAATTCTCATATTTGTTTACAACTTCAGCTAGAATTCTCTGTCTTGCATGCATTTTATTTTGAAATTTCTTGAAATATCCCCAAATGATATCATCAAACTTGTCTTTGATCATCCAGATATTGTTCTTTATTTGCAACAGTGTTGGAGTACTGGATATCCATTGAATATCACCTATACCAGGGAAAAAGTTTTGGAAATAAAAGAATAAACCCATGATAAGCTGTCCAAACTTGAATCTCAGCTTCTTGTCTTTCTTCATAGCTTCCAAATTTGTCACTAATTGGCTTCTGATTGCTTCACAGAGATCATAATCAACATCCTCCTTAATCTTCTAGTAGGCACTATGAATAGTTGCTGTCGGTATGTTGTTCATTCTGCTTGAATAGAAAATTCTATAGCCAATCACCATAGATGCAAATTTACAGGATCATTAATGTCATTCATTGTCATGGCTCTTTTATCCCATCTAGATCTAGTTAACTTCACAACATCATCCTTAGGTATAGACCTAAGCAATGACACTTCACCGGTTGAGTAGAAGCTGGTTACAACATGGATTGCTTCCTTAGTGATTTTGTGAGGTCTTCCTAACCACATAAACTGATCATGAATATGGCTCAAAACACATCTCACCAACTCATCATCAAAATCATCAATGAAATTGATCGCATGATGAAAACCTTTATCGGCTACACTTTTGAAGTGTTCTTTCAATCTTCCTCGTTCATTACAAAAAGATCTATATTGCTCATAAATAACTACAACTCCCAAGTCTTCAAGTTTGCAGTGATAAAAGGATATTACATCCTCTTCATGCAAAACACGATTCGGTACACCAGATAGGGCACTGACAGGGTCAGTTTCCTCCAACTTGTATGCATGTCATTTGTTTTTAGGTCTTGCCCTCTTAGTCACATAAACAAGATGCAAAGTATCCATACTACAATATGCAATACTTTGAGCAAAAGAGTAAGATTCACTAATAAATACCTCTTTTGCTTTGGTGCAAAGGTTTCCAACTATCAAAAAATTCCAATACTCAATCACCAAACCAAACTTTACATCGATCACCTCAGATGCTAGTAAATGATTAGAATGTTGCTTGCACAAACTTATCTCTGCTCTGCTCGCTTCACCAAAAGTTCTCAAGATGCAAAGTAATAAATGAAATTCAAAAGGTTCTATTTCTTTGCACTTTAACTACTGCAATAAATGCATTTACTGACAAAACCCTAAAACACCTTAGAAAACTCTAAAGCATATTATCAGTAGCAAAAAATCAATGATATTTACCAGTTATGATCCACAAACACATCAAAACATCAAAGTGCATCAGAATTTGCAGATTTAACTTATAGTACATCATCCAGGGGTTCAACTCAAGATTTGACAATAAGCTCACCCCAAGTTGTAGAAACAACTTAGTTTGTCGGAGATGGATTCTCCATATTAGGTGAAGAATCTGATTCCTCAGATGGTTTGTCATAACTCTTCTTCTTCCAGGTTCTATTCATCATAGCTCTGGTTTCTTCAATATCAACCTTCTTCTTTCCTTTTTGGTCTGCAGGATGATTCACTGGTTGGTTCTTCTTTGTTCTGCAAAACTTGGCAATGTGTCCCAGTTTGTTGCAATGATAGGATGCCATTCCAAATGCTCTCCAAGGTCCTGAGTTGCCTCTACCTGTTCCTTTTTTGTAGTTCATTTCCACATGTCCAAAATTATTGTAGATTGAACAAGTCATATTAACTTTCTTTTCCATCTCATAAGGACTAGACCGGTTAACATAGGGTCTTTGCCAATTTGTGTTCCTCTGGTCAATGAAATTCCTTCTCCAGTCACCAATAGGTCTTGGATTCATGTGATGTGCAAGATTGTTTTCTCCACATCTGCATTCAACTAATTTGTTCCCATACATGTTGCATGTATAACAATAACCTTCAAATCTCCTAGGCACATATCTAGTATTAGGTCTATAGCCAATACTACCACTAGATCTGCTTCTATAAACATTAGCAGTATCTTCTGGTTTATGACAGTTAAAGAAAACATGTTTTTAATCTTTCTTACTAGTAGGCTTCTGAGCCTTAGCAGTAGTTTTACCTTCATGCATGTCGCTCTTAGTACCAGAAGGTTCTCCCTTCTTAGATGTATTGTATCCTAACCCAGATGTATCACCTTTCATCCTCAGAGATTTGATCTATTCATCCAACATAGTAGAACTCTCATTGAATTTTGCAAGCTTCTCATTAGCTTCTGTTAGATCTTTAGTAAGATCTTCATTTTGCTTCATAAGAGTCTCTCTAAGAGACATTTCCATATCAAGATTTGCTTTGATTTCTTCTTTCTCTTCTTTCTCCTCATGCCAGTGTTCATACAAAGTTGCATTTTCTTGCTTGATCTTAAAGATCTCATGGTCTTTCTCTTTGATCTGGTCTTCAGTTGCCCTCCTAGCTTCAAGTTCTTGACTCATACGGATTGTAAGGGCTTCAATTTCTCTCCTTAGGTTAAGTTTCTCACCATTCATTTTATCCACTTCCTCAACCAGTGCATCAATGTTCGCCTCATCTGAAGAGCTATTGTAAGAGATCTCCAATAATTGCTCAGTCAATTCTTTCCTTTTTTCTTGTGAAGCATTGTATTTGCCTCATAGAGTTTCTAGCTCATCCTTAGTTTCAACAAGTTCTCTAGCCATCTCTATATAACTCATATCCCCCATAATGGCTTTAGGGTTTCCGTCCAAGTGGTTAATCCTTAAGGAAGTTAGGCTATGATACCAATTGATGAACTCATAAGGCACTAAGAAGGGGGGGGTGAATTAGTGATAGTAAAAACAATACAAATCTGAATATCAATTTCACCAACTTAAAATTCAATAGACATGTAAGAAATAACACCAAGTATGAAATCACCACATAAAGAATAAATCACATGACACAAGAGTTTATACGTGGAAAACCCAAATGGGAAAAACCATGGTGGGAGTTAGTACCCACAAGATCCACTAACTGCAGTATAGAGATCTAATCGGTTAGGGTATACAACACTCGATTAAGGGCACACCTTGTTACAAGTGTCTAAGCCCAATCAAGAGCATTACAAAAAGGCCTATGAGGAGTAGCCCTATTAGGAGCTACCCAAGTAACTAGGATTTGCAAACACAAGCTAATGTGTCACTTGGTAAGAGGATTTAATGATCAGAACTGTTAGGATCTTACTGCACCCTGTTATGAATGACCTTGTAAGAGGATTTTCTTGCTGCAACTGTTAGGAAGACAACAAGTACAAATGATCTCAGTATAACACCTTTTCTATTTGATAAGATCCTCTTCAAAATATTACAACATCACAGAGACTTCATCTCTCAACTCCTCTGATCTTTAAACTATCAGAAATACAAAATTCTCTCATCACATATCACACTAACAAGCTCATGTATATATATCCTTTCATACCCAATCACACAATTAAAATTATCATAAGGTCGACTAGAACCTTATTACAATTCCCTAGGCTCTATGCATCTAGACAATCTTGTATTGTACACTTTAGTTTTGTCGGCCACCGACATAACAAATCCAATTATGTGTCGTTTTACCGATCTAAGTTATTTTCATCACTACCGGTTAACTGTGTTTCTTGGTCTCTGCCTTGTTGATAAAATCTCATTCATCTGATCAAATCTGCTCATGTGGTCATGAAGTTATCTTCAATTGCTAGTCATTAATGTTTCTACAAAACTGTATTCCTTCATCCTTCATAGAATTCATCTACCGGTTGTTGGTGTGAGACTCTGTTAGTCATTTTACTGGTTCTGATGGAATTGGCTTTGTATACTAGTTAACCTTTATTGGTTGCACTGTGTAGTAAAGATGACAAGAAAATATGGTTTTCATTAATGAAAACATATATAATATTCTTCATACATCAATTTAACCTCTTTTCATCTACAGACAAGTACCCATTGCATCTAAAATTACATTACATTACCGATTGACCAAATGATCAAATTCCAACACACTCCAACCTACAACCATCTGGATTATGCCAATGGGCTATGAGGTAGATGAGGTCACACTGGATGTATTAGCAAAACATCTACTCAAAGCTCTGATTGATGAGAAGGAAGAAAAATTTGGTACAACTCAGGAGAAGGGTCTGAAGGTTCACTAAGAACAAGTTTCACTTGCCATTAGAAAGAAAATGACAAGGGTTGTAGCTGAACAATTAATTAGTGAAGTACATGACAGGGTAGAGATAAAACAAAAGGTTAAAATCCTTGAAGCCCAGAGGAAGGAAGAACAAAAATAGAAGAGAAAAGAGGAGAGAGAGGCAATGAGGGCAACTTAGGCCACGCCTAATGTTGTCCCAGTTACTGCTGATCTACCAAAACAACATGAAGGACAATCCGGCGAGCTTGCTAGCCCCAATCTTAAGGAATCAGTGAGAAGAAAATAGAAACCGGTAAGACAATATATGACAGTATCTTCAAAGGAGACAGAATCATAAGAGGAGATCCGATAAGCTCCGAAGAAGAAAGGTGTTTTTGCTAGAGTTGTCAGAGAGAAGAAGGAACCGAAGAAGGAGCCACCTCAGAGGACAACCAAGATTACTATTGTACATAAGAGAAAACCTAAAGAAAATGAGCAATCTAAATCAGAAGCCAAGAAGAGAACTAGTAAGCAGAAAAATCTAGATTCTCAAGATATTATAGATCAAATTATTAATGATGGAAATCTGGATAATATTTCTGCATTTTATGGTGGTTTTGATGATAAGGATAAGAAGCAATTAGAAGAAGCAATTGTTTTATATCTTGATTCTTTTAGTAGGACATTGATAGACTTGGAAAAGATTTTTCCAAAAGAATTATACGATAGATTGGTAATAAGGAAATTACATGCACAGAACTTGGACAGACAGATGAAGGAAACATAATTAGTTCATCTTTTCCCATCAATCACTCCGATTGAGGTTATAGATTTAATAAATAAGATAGGTGTGATAGAATGTAAACCCAAACACTGGATTAATAACGTAATGTTAGAAAAATATGAAGAGATCTGGAAGGAGACAATTGACATATGGGTAAGAATTCTTTTGAGTCATGGTTATGAGATAAGTCCCAATTTTGTACAATCACAGTATTTAATTACCAGCAGATAAGGAACTAGTAAAGAAAGACTACCAGAATGTGGATACTAATCCACTAGTTAGTACTACACCAGTTACTCATGAGTCCAATTTTGAAGTTAAGGATACTCAGAATCCTCTAGATTGACATGTATAGGATATTGAGGTGGAGGTTGAGAAAGATAAATGTACATATGAGAAGGTTTCAGGAAACGTACCAAAAGAGAGTGAAGCACCAAGTGGGAAAGCCATCGGTGCACATAAGGAGTAGACTTTTGCGGATAGGGAACCGACAGTAGACCAAGGTAAAAGGACAGTGACAAATTTCCCTTCTAGTTTTAAAATTGACACTTCTCTATCAAAAGCTAAAGAGAAATAGCCAGAATTTACAATCAGTTTTGACAAGCCCTATCACTAGATGTAATCAGCTGAAAAGGTTTTGGCTACAACAACACTTCAGGCTCAAGCGACTCAGGAATTGGCACAGGTGGAATCTAAGGATAGGGAGTTGATATAGAATACTTTTGATGTTTTGAACTGGCTTGTACCAGAATTTTAGGCTAAGGAGAGCTCAAGCTCTTCCGGTAAACTGCAGTAATTCATTGAATACATCCTTAAGTAGTATGATTCTTTGGTAAAGATTTCAACACTTGAAGCTAAGGATAAGTTTGTTGAAGCTAGGAAGCAGACATTTTTGTAGATGATTGCATTAGAAAAGGCTAAACTTCAAACTTGTTTACAGTCTATTGATGCAACATTAGCACAAGGAGGTAAAGTACATAAACTTGTTTAGATTTTTCAATTCTCATAGCATCCATAGACAAGCATATTTTGGATTGCAAAGGCGAGTTGCTACAAATTTTTAATTCTTATAATCTGAAAGAAAATTTAACCAATTCTTTTGAAGGTCCAGTTTTGGTAGTTATCGATCTAATTTTAAGGTTGGAAAAGGAAAGGGACAATATAATAAGGCAAGCTATAGAGCTCCAAAATTTTATAGGTCCTCAGCTAGATAACTTGCTATGCCATAAACCAGAGAGTATAGCTAATATCCAGTAGGAGGATCCAGCTGAATCCTAGGCCCTTGAGTACTATGCCAGTCTCTTGAATGGATTCAACTCCATTCTAGATTCTCTCAAGCAAGGTTGGGATACTTATTTTTTATTTTTGAAGACTTTGTATTTAAACATTTTGAAACATGTATAGGAACAAGTATGTGAATATATGTGTACAACAATTTTGGTGCACACCCCACTTTGTCATTGATGTCAAAGGGGGAGGAGTACAGTGAAAAATGAATGTATATCATAGGGGGAGAGTACAGATTTAAATAGCTGCATGGATGTACAGGAAAGGGGAGCACTCAGAGGTAATATCATTTTTCACATGAGTGTTGCCATCAATGCCAAAGGGGGAGATTGTTGGCAATTGACACTCATCCGGTAGTCACCTTCTAAGGTAAATTGCATTTTGGGCTGTCATTGATGGCAACTCATCTTTAGGTGATGGTATTTCTTCATCCGAATTTATTGCTTTATCATTTTTTATTTTGCTTGGACCAATCAGTATACACCCTATGGTTTACTCTTGTCAACCGTTTATTCTTGGTATCAGTAATTCACATTATAGGCCCCAGTTAAGATATTTTGGGAGCAGGTTAAGTCATTTGTGGAATTAGAGGTAACCTATAGGCCGACATCAAATCATATCATCTAGATAATTCTTAATACATTTTATGATTCGGGAGGAAGCTTACAAGCTTATTTTCTTTATGAAGCCAACATGATGAACAAGTTAAAAGGGCATATAAGGGAGATCACTTATCCATGGATTGGATATAATGGATATGATAGTTGTGATGTGAATAACGTAGAGACTGATAGTGTACGAATTGGTGTGTGACTAATAGCTTAAGTGCACAGTTACACGTGCGCAATCCTTACTGGTAGTAGAACAAAGTATCAGAAACACCAATTCAATGAGCATTTTCAGAGCTAAAACTGGAACTTATCTGGCATGGTCAGATGCACTATTTAAGTTCATTTCTATTTGAAATCATTATGTAGTGTTGTGTAAGACAGTGAGACTTCCATTTGAGCAGTGAGCTCTACGCGATGAGCTTGTATGCATGTGCATACCCCTCTATGTAATATTTGTATACCTTGATCAAGTATATAGATATTGTGGGTATCAGCCCCATCGTGGTTTTTCCCTTTACAGGGTTTTCCACATAAAAATATTGGTGTTATAGTATTGCTTTGTGTGTTGATTTGTTTAAGAACTTTAATTCTATATTATGTCATCAAGTTGATCAACATTAAGCTTAGAAATTCTTTTACCAGTAGAACATTGATTCCTCCCCGCCTCCCCCCTCTTAGTGTTGTTGGATTCCAACAACTAAGTCATTCTATTTCCCACATTTGAATAATTTCTTTGAAAATGTCCATATTCGTGGCATATCTGCTTGTGAAAAGTCGTCACTTCATAATCATCCTATCCAATCTAATTTTCAAAGAGTCCAAGAGAGGATTGTTCAAATTAAATACAACACATTGATGAAAAAAAGTAGTTACCTTTTCGTTCATAATATGATGAGATGGTCCCAAGGGTTTCCAAATAACTTTGTAATTAATTGAATAATTTCCTACCTCCATAACTCATCAAAGTAATAGGAGGATGAACTCAAATAAGTATCCTAGCTAGAAGTTCCTCCATTGGATCAAATCCTAAATGGCAACGTTTGATAAATAAACTCACCTCATTATGTGAATATGGTCCTACCTCAAAAATCATGTTCCAATCTATCATTCCAGTGAAAACAGAAAGAAAATGTCCATTTGTAGTTAGAATAATCTATTTGTCCTCCATTGGATTCCAGTTCTTTTGAGCCAACTCTCGAGTAATATAGAGAAATATGGATTCCCATTAAATCTCAAAATAATGCATGCTTGGACAAGTAGAGAACATCATCTATAGTATACTTTAGATTAATAACTAGAACTGGTTGATATTTTCTTTTCTCAAGGTATTCATTGAATTATTAATGATTTATTAGTTGTTGCTCATATATAGCCTCTTTCTTTGCATGAAAAAGAAAATAGATAACCTTTTAACAACCATATGAAAAGGCCCATCCAAATTAATGATGGCTTCAAAAGAAAGATCAAAGTGTTCCCTCATGACCCCATATACCACCATGCAAGTCCCATCTCTTATCATAGTCAAAGAGAAACAAAAAAATTAAAAGTATCTAGAAAAAAAGGGGTTATTAAATGTCCACACAACACATGACCCTACTACAAAAATTGTGTCAAGTAGCATAAAACAGAGGGAAAGAAGGCCAAAATATATGCATGTGGACTTATCAAGCTACAAGACCAATGGCTAAATATAAATCTCTCACTTCCTCCCATGCAATCTAGCAATCCCTCCTAGCCCATCAAGAACTCTATAGTTAGTATCAACATGCTTGATAAAAAAATTCTTAGAGAAAATGAAAATTTATTATTGGACAGAGAAAGATAATTTACTCTCAATAGTCACAAAATGAGATAGAGTTCATAAAATTTGAAAAGGAAGCTATTGAATATCACCTAGAATTTATCAAGGATGAATGTGAACCAATAAGTGGTTTAAAGGAGATATCATCAGGTTAGTTTTCTACTGCTTTGTTTTTGCAACTAGTTCAAAGTGGTAGTTGATTTTTTACTATTATCTTCTATAAATATTCTAAAATACTATGGACAACTTAGGATTGTTGCAAGATGTGAGCCTTTGGTGCAACACTCGGGTTTGTGACATGGCTTAACCTCCTCATGTGGAATCTATAAGTCTAGAGGTTGTATCAAGCATTAACGGGTTCAAAACCATCATTTCGCTAGGGGGGATTGTTGCATGGTGTGTGCCCTGATGATACAAATCAATAAGGATCTGGACAACTACTAAGAGGGTGGGGTGAATTAGTAGATAAAAAACAAACTAAACTTTCACAAAACTCAAAACCCAACTCATAAATCAATCACTGAACTAATTGGTTCAAACACTGAACTACAAACTGCAACAACACTGTCAAGTTTACCGGTTGAGTGACATAAAAAAAATAACAATGTAACAAATCTGAAACTCTCAAACCATTTAACCAAAACATCAAACCACTTTACTAACATTAGTAAAAGTACATTTCAGATCACTGTTGGTCATCATAAGACATCTAAGTGGATTTACTAGTTAAACGAATTAACCATATTAAAACATAACCACAAAAACCATTCACCACTTGACACAATGATTTTTGACATGGAAACCCAAATGGGAAAAACCACGATGGGGATGAATGCCCACAACTATTCTTAACTCTTCTGAAGTTCACCCTATTAGGAGCCAAGCCTTGTTAGAAGCTTTACAAAAATGTCTTGTTAGGAACAAATCCATTTAGGGACCACCCAGTTAAGGGATTGACTACAATGCCCTATTAAAAGAAATACCCTATTAGGAGTAGCCTCGATAGAGGATTTGGAATCCAAGCTAATGGATCACCTGGTTAGAGGATTTAGAAAGCACTAAGCCTGTTAAAGCTTACCCGGTTAAGGGATTTAACTGTTGTAATCCTTAGAGAACAATAGGGTTTTGTTGATTTGCTAAATAACACTACATTGCTTGATCAGATCCTTTCCATTCTCTTATATGCCTTCAAACATTCTACAGATACTCCTTCGAGTGTGGAAATCAGTCACACTGGCTGTTGGCATTTTTGATGATTATGTTGTGATTGTCATTGATGGACACACACTTGCATTGAGATCATTTTTGTATGTATGAGTTAAAGCTCAACCGGTATGATGCATTATAGTCCTTAGACTATTGTTGTTTTGCAGAAAGTGATTACCGATTTGAAGCAGTATGTTGACCCCAAGTAGTTTGAGGATCTCAAGCGGTACAAAGGACCAAAGTGGTAGAACACATATTTCCCAGTCTTCATTTTGTCAAACTGGCAACTGGCATTTTGCTTGAACCGGTATTTTGTATGAACTGGTAATACTCAGTGATCAGTTACCAACCGACATTTTGTGATGAGTTACCATCCATCGATTGTTTGACGGTGTTGACACTTTAATGGTGCTTTTTGTGTCGTGTTACTAGATACGTCTAGATGAATTGAACCTCGGAAAATGTATTGTAATCCTATTGGACAGACATGAAATCAGATTCCTTTATAAGGACATCATGTCTAGGGTTTTAGGTAGTTGCGGTTGATGTTGTTGCTAGGGTTTAAGGTGGTTGAGGAGTCAGAGAGAGTATGAATGTATAGAAGACTAAAGTAATACTGGAATGCATTAGGAATGAGCTATCAAGGATCTAACCAAGCAATCTATGCTATTTGCTAGAACACTCACTTGTTGATTACTCACATCTTTGACAAGTTTGTAGCCCTTAACTAGGAAGGCCCAAAAGCCTTTTGTAAATCCTCTAACAAGGTGATTCACATCTGTGGATCTAAAATCCTCTATCAAGGTAGTCTTTAATCAGACTTATCTCCTAACAGAGACAGAGATTCCTAACAGGATCTGTTCTGGTAAAGAACATTGTAAGACCTTAATCGGTCTGGTTCCTATTTTGTAGATAGTTACTTGTGAGTACCATCTCATCGTGGTTTTTCCCATTTGGGTTTCCATGTCAAAATCTCTTGTGTTATGGTGTTTGTGCTTCTGTGGGTGAATGCATTATTTGCTATTTGGTTTGCATGTGTGCTAACCGATTTGTCTATTAAACTGCTTTACTGGTTTACTGTTAGTCTAGCAAAGTGTTTAAGTGCAAATATTTTTGGCATACTAATTCAACCCCCCCCATCTTAGTATTCATCAATTGGTATCAGAGCCTACCTTTCTATAAGTTTAACCACTTGGAAAGAGATATGGGGGAATACACATTGAGGGGACTTACTCATTGGCTCACTCAGTCTAAGCAAGCCTATGATGATCTTATGGTCAAATACAAGGCATCTCAAGCAAAAAGGAGAGAACATGCAGAAAAGATGATGGAGCTATCTGAAAATAGTTCCTCTAATGAAGCGAACATGGAAGCCCTGATTCAAGAAGTAGAAAAGCTGAATGAATCTAATTCCAATCTAAGAAAATAATTGGAAGGACTGACTATCCGAATGTGCCAAGAACTTGAGAACTGGAGGAAAGCTGAAAATCTGGTCAAAGACAAAGATCATGAAAACTCCAAGCTGAAGCAAGAGATCAGTGCCCTAACTACTCAACTCCATGCAAGAAAAATGGAAAAGGAAGACATGCAAGGAGAACTGAACATTACCATCCCTGAGAATGAAAACTTGATGGAAACAAATGCTGCTATTTCCAAAGAACTCTTTGAGTCAAAGGAAATACTTGCTAAGTTTAACAAGAGTAGTGTCAAGCTAGAGCAAAAGCTTGAGTCGGCTAAACCAGCAAAGAATACCAATGGACTTGGTTATTCTGGTCATGAGGAAGGTGAGACCACTGGTACAAATGCTAGAACATCAAAGAATCAACCGACATCAAAGGATAAAGGTAAGCAAAAGTTTAAACCTGTTTGCTTTAACTGTCTGAAAGAAGGACATACTGCAAATGTGTGTAGGAGTAAGGCTTACAATAATTTTCCTTATTTTCTAAATGATAAGCCTAGATCCTATAAAATCAATGGTAACTATTATGCATGCAACAAGTTTGGGCATAAAACATCTGAATGTAGGTTTGTTATGAATAACACTGGAAGATATCCTCAGAGGACCCAAGGAGTTGGTCCTGAACCTTTCATGAACTAGAATCACAACCAGTTTAATGCCTTCAATCATCAGCCAAGAAGTGGTGGCTATGAAGCGGCAACCGGATGGAGAGAAAACTATATGGTCTGTCATGGTCATGGTCACACTGCTGCAACATACAGAAGGTAGAATGGCAACATGAATAATGGACCTTGGAGAGCACTTGGATTAGTCTGTTATAACTGCAACAAACCAGGTCACATTGCCAGATTTTGTAGATCAAGAAAGAACATATCGGATGACATACCGATCATTCCGAAAGGAAAGATTGATGTTGACACTGTTCAAGCGGATATGAAGAAAACCTAGAAGAAGAAACCAATGGTGTTACAAGAGGAACCGGTTTCTACACCTAGTGTGGAAATCACGAAACTGACAAACTAAGCTTCAGAAAAGATTAGGGGGAGCAAACGACAAAATGTTTCAAACCCCCGGTTTACATCGGTAAAAGACCTTAACCGATATGCGATACCTATCATTTGGTGGAAGACCAGAAATGGTAAAAGGCAAATTAGGGTTTATGCCCTAATGGTGGAGAATTTATTGCGATAGGTGAGCAATATGTTTAAAAGGATTTTTTAAATCATTTCTCACTATAAATTTTTGAGCGAAGAAGGTTTTCAAGTGTAGAGTGAAGAAAAGTGATTTTTGCTACGATTTTGAGAAATTAAGGAACCTTGAAGGAGATTCAAATGCAAATTGCAAATGGTCAAGTGAAGAACGCAAAGCGGTGATTCTGCAACCGACTGAGTGTGAGGTGGAGAAGAATCTGAAAGCCCTAAATTCATGATTTCCAAAAGGTATTTTTTGAGTTTTCAGTTTCTATCATGGCTTCTGCATCCCATACTAGCTCTAGTGCATCTATCAATTCAGCAAGCTTTATTCAACACAATTCTAAATATAATGCCCTATCACAAGTTCCAACTGGTGTAATTATAGAAGAGGGAATCCCATATTACATAGATTGTAAAATCAAAGACCTAGGGTCTCTAGAAATTCACTCGCAGCTAGGTTTATTTTGTGGACAAGATAAAAAGATGAAATAGGAGTATAGTATTTTGGAGAAGAAGAAGCTCCACAATGAGCACATGAGGATCATTCTGAGTAGAGTTCATGGTGACAAGATGTACCTAGAAAGAACGCATGATATTACACCGCAAGCAATTCATGCCGTCATTGGTTTTTGCAAAACAAGGGAAGTGCCATCCCTAAGGACGGTAAGAAAGATTGAAATGTCCAAGCTCACTGGTTCAGTGAGAAACTCACAAGGAATGACTGTTAATTCCATCAAGGATGACCTCGTGAAATATGCGTGCATGGTGATAGGATACCGGACGTTCTCAGCCACCAGAATTAACTCTGTATCTGCTACAGCGGTAAATGCCACTTACCAGATGATCATGGAAGATGCATCATTTGACCTATGTACCAGTATGCAAAGGCAACTCCTGTTGAATCTTAAATCGATCAAACGAGACAATGCATTGAGGTTCAAGTTTGGAAAACTACTGGTTGGGTTGTTCTTTTACTTCCAAGGCTACTTTCTAGGAGTAGGTGATGTCTAGTGGTCTACTGACCAACTGGTAAATAAGCAAATCAAGGAAAGCCTTCAAGTAGTTGGAACCAGTTACCTTGAAGTTCTGAACAAGTACTTTGATGAGTTCAGACGCAAAATGAGTCAGAGCATGAGAATATCAGGTGATATTGTCAAGAAATATAAAGATGATATCTATTTCACCATTAAAGTGGATCAATGCATAATGGAGGCTATTGAGCCCAGACAAGAGGAAGTGGAGCCTATGGGCTATGAGGTAATGAATGATATGCTGGAAGGATATGCCTCTACCCTTATTCCCTGACCACTTGATCCAAAGGCAAGGAGAACTGACACCTACCTAGAAAGGATAACACCAGTTGAGGAACCCTCAACAAAGAAAGGAAAAGAACCTTCAGTGAAGAAGGCAAAAGCAATGCCTTCAGCATCAGCACCGACTACTACAACCAGTCCTAGAGTGACCAAGTAGTCACCGACTAAAAAGAAATTGGAAGCGGCACCTACTAAAGTGTTTGAGAGAAAGAGGAAGACAAGGAATGCCTCACCAGACTCAGAAGAAACTGTGTCTGAGGAAAAACCTAAGAAGACACGACAAGCAAAGAAAAAGACAAAGAATGAACCGACATCATCGGTACCGATAAATATTGACATCTCCTCCTACAAATCTTTGACACATTGTCAAAGAACTATCAAAAACATTAGGAGAAAAGTGTTGAATGATTTGATTGATTATTTTGATGACTTTAATGATGATGAAAAGGAAGCGATTGAAAAAGAAATCATTCAGTATTTATGTGTTAATGACCGGTCACCTTCAGAAACTAGATCTGAGACACTAGATTCTTTGTATACGTTCTAAGACAATAAATGGTACATTGCCATAGAGAAGGAATAGGAAATGAGAGAGAAAGTTTTTGCTGAACATTTTCTTGATGTATCAAATTCAGAATTGTTTGAAGTAATGAATAAATACAAAGGCCTCTTCTTCATGAGAAGAAAAAGACTCCTGTTACTTGAAGGAAAGGGTCAAGAAGTGCTCAAGAATACACACCCCCTTGCTCTAGAAGCTCTGAAGATGCATCGAGTGGCTGAAGCCAACAAGAAAGGCTGAGCAAGAACCGACAATAACCAAACTGGATGAAGTGATTGATGATGAAGGAAACCCGGTTATTGAACCTATCGACACTATTGATGTCGATGCTCTGGATGGAGAAGATGTTGCTTAGGGTACACCATCAGAAGCAATAGGACAGGAGAAGCAGACAGATCTTCAATGCATCTTTTGATCTGAAAACATTTTACCCCACCTTGGAACTTGCATATTAGTCTTGGAACTTGTGTCGGGGTATTGCAATTCAATCTGAGCTGTAGATCTTCATGACAACTTTTCATTGCCTTAGATTCGTTAACAAACTTTATTCACAGCTCACCAATCATTGATCAGTTCTAGCTCATTAGCTTCCTTCATTAAATAACACATTTAAACATTTAATGCATTCTGTTATAGCTTGGTTACAACTCAGTAACAACTCGGTGAATACTAAACTTCACTCGGTAGACATTTCACCTTCATTAACCGATAGCGATAACCTTAGGGTTTACCGACTAGGTTCTTTGCTTGATAACATAGTATAGTATTAACCTTTACATTTTACAACATATGTATGATGTTAAAACAATCTAAACATCATGATCTCATCATTGTCTGACTCGGTACTAGTTTCCCATTGAATACCTTATTCATCCCCTTATTCATCATATTCTTTCCTATGTCTTTTACCGACATCTTTATAATCTTCATATCATACTTTTCAAGATATGGCAACATCATACTGAATTAGAAAATCAATTTCTTGACATCAATGACAAAATAATAATATCAAGACAGTAAAACATCTTTAATCAGTTATATCCATAATCATCAACAACCTTCTCAATATCCTTATGAAATGCCAACAATCTTTCATTGTCTATTATAATGCAATATTGCCAACAAAACCGGCAATTGGCATTTTGCTTGAACAAGTATTTTGTATGAACTGGCAATACTCTATGATGAGTTACCATCCACTGATTGTTTGACAGTGCCGACACTTTAACGGTGCTTTCTGTGTCATGTTACCAGATACGTCTAGATGTATTGAACCTAGGAAATTGTATTGTAATCCTATTGGACAGACATGAAACCAGATTCCTTTATAAGGACATCATGTCTAGGGTTTTAGGTTGCTGCGGTTGATGTTGTTGGTAGGGTTTAAGGTGGTTGAGGAGTCAAAGAGAGTATGAATGTATAGAAGACTGAAGTAATGTTGGAATGCATTAGGAACGAGCTATTAAGGATCTAACCAAGCAAAATGTCCTATTTGCTAGATCACTCACTTGTTGATTACTCACATCTTCAACAAGTCTATAGCCCTTAACCGGGTAGACACAAAAGCCTTTTGTAAATCCTCTAACAAGGTGGTTCACATCTGTGGATCTAAAATCCTCTAGCAAGATAGTCTTTAATCAGACTTATCTCCTAACAGAGATTGAGATTCCTAACAAGATCTATTCTGGTAAAGAACATTGTAAGACCTTAACCGGTCTGGTTCCTATTCTATAGATAGTTACTTGTGAGTTCCATCTCACCGTGGTTTTTCCCATTTGGGTTTCCACATCAAAATCTCTTGTGTTATGGTGTTTGTGCTTTTGTGGGTGAATGCATTATTTGCTATTTGGTTTGCATGTGTGCTAACCGGTTTGTCTGTTAAACTGCTTTACCAGTTTATTGTTAGTCTAGCAAAGTGTTTAAGTGCAAAGATTTTTGGCATACTAATTCACCCCCCCTTCTTAGTATTCATCACTGACACTTAACCAAAATTTACAACACTACAACAAAACATATCATTGACCTTATAAGAAAAATAATAGGTAGGTAATACATCACAAGACCTAAGATCTCATAGAGATTAAAAACAAATCAGTTCAAACATGACTATTGGATTACATAGAAATCACTGCACATTGTACAAGTGAACCTCGACCGCTCCTTGATCACCGCTCATCAAATCCTCTAACTCATCACACGGTTTCCTCTTCATGCAATGCACTCTCTCATTCCCAAGATAAAAGAGTTATCTCTACATGCCAAAACCACTTTGAAACTCATCACATGCATCGTGCATACATGGCATAATCATCTTCAATCACCATTTGATCATAGATCAACACAATAGATTCACCAAGCTCCATCAATTAGGGTTTAGCATATCAACAGGTAGGGTTACCGGTTGATCTCACTGCTTATATAATAATATTGGTTTTCTTCACTAGCTCAACTACCAGTTGCATTACAATTCTATTACCAGTTACAATTGACATCAGTGACAACACTTGAACTTCATTAATGGAATCTTCATGAAAATGCCTACAATCTCCCCCTTTGGCATTGATGGCAATACAAATATCAATACCCTTTGATTGTGATGATTGAGAGTAAGGCACATACGTAGGCATAGGAATCCTAGTTTACATTTTACCATGTACTCTCCTTCAACTGAGTCTCCATGTCTTCAGCTTGTAAGTGGCTACAATTCTTCTTCCTATCAATCATATAGTTCTTCTCCCCCTTTGACAAAAATGCCAAAAAGAAAGTAAAACATTTAGTGTCATACTTCATTGTTCTGCAATAAGTTGCTCCCCCAATGGAGTAGCTCCACTCTACACCAATCCTTCTTGAAGATCTTCAATGAGCTCTGGGACTATTGTCTTCCACATGTATTCAACTAACCTCATGTAGGGGCACAACCCCTAGCTGACCTCTAAGATACTCAAAATTAGTCTTAGGCAGAGGTTTAGTAAAGATATCTACTACCTGTTCCTTAGTAGATACATGCTCCAATAACACATCTTTACTTTGTCCTTTCTCTCTCAAGAAATGATATTTCAGCTCAATATGCTTGGTTCTAGCATGCAACACTAGGTTCTTTGAAATATTTATTACACTGGTGTTACCACATAAAATCCTTAACAGTTATATGATCTTCAACTTAAATCCTTCTAGAATGTGTTTCACCCAAATCGCCTGGTTACAATTCATATACGATGCAACATTTTCAGCTTCAGTAGTTGACTCTGATATACAACTTTGCTTCTTACTGCTCTAAGATACAAGCCTTCCTCCAAGAAAGAATGTACCTCCGGTTGTGCTCTTCATGTCATCAATATTTCCTGCCTAGTATGCATTTGTATAGACTTTAAAATCAAAGTTACATGCATATGGATACCATAATCCATAATCAAAAGTACCTTTCAAATATCTGAATTTCCTTTTAGTTGCTACCATGTGTGTCTCCTTTGGGATCTTCTGAAATCTGGCAACTAATCCAACCCCATGAGCAATATCCGATCAGCTATGAACAACATGATGCAGTTTCCCTATCATAGATGTGTACTCCTTTTCATTAACGGATGCGACATCATCCTCCTTAGACAATTTACTGTTGGAAACCAAAAACAGTGAGAGGGGGGTAAATCAGTGTTATACCAAAATAGAGGATTTTAGCTTTAACAAAATATTCATAAACCAACCGGTATATCGGTATAAACATAATTGAAAGAAGTAAAACAACGAATAAGCCAAACACATAAATAAGAAACATAACATATAGATTTATACATGGAAAACCTCAATGAGGAAAAACCATGGTGGGATTTGTGACCCACAATATCAATTCACTGGCCATATGAAGAGATATTACAATATATGATGAGCCTACACTTGCAGGAAGGCTTATAGCCTAGGACAAACTACTCATCACAACACAAGCCTCACTGACTATATAACAATCCAGAAAACAATGTGGAGAAGTGTGAACTTCTCAATATAGCATCTCCTATGCCAGAATACAATTTCGGTTTAAGTTTTGTCAGTTCCAGTTAAAACCCTAAACCTTAGTACCAGAATAACCCTTACAATGAATTCCTCACATACATAGTCTCTCAGATATATTTCGCATTACACTACATCCATATATCCATTCCACATGTCTATCCCTTATCTTTTTCATTACAAAATGATCTAATCAATCTCCCCTATATACCCTATACAAATTTATGCCTTATGTCAACTTACAAGAATATACACAATATAATTTTTCATGTTGGCCATATAACATAAATGAATAAGCATCAAACCAAGTTTCCAATGCTAGATTCAAGATGTGTCAGCCTCTAATACCAATGATATTTACCATACCATGTCGGCCTGCATTGTCGGTGACCAAAGAAATCTTCTATCCTGTCAATGTCGATGTCGTTGCCGGTGTAGAGTCTGTGAAGTGCCTGCCGATACACCATATCAAGCGGGACCCCAAAATCATATATCCATAAATGACAACATAATGAAACCTAACCAATAGAGTGTCAATTTCCAACAATCTCCCCCTTTGGCATTGATGGCAACACTCATGTGAAAAATGGTCATGGTTTCAACTGTCGATTTCATCGTGCCCTGCTCCCCCTGAGTTAAATATGCAAAATGCTCCATATCTCCAAAATTCCAAAAACTTTGTAACTCCCCATAATGTATGTAACCCTTCATTATTTTTCACATGTATACTACTCCAGCTTTGACATCAATGCCCAAAAATTGTAAAAACAATGTCAAAGAATGATAACTGTACACTGAATACCTCCAAAAAAATGTCTTACTGGAGCTTGACCAATTTCAAGATTTTTGGGTAAGCTTTCTCTAATAATTCCACATAAGTATCCCAGCCAATTTTGAATGTGTTGGAGAGAGATACAAGTCCACTTAATAAATATGCAAGTGATTCTTTCTCATTAACTTATGTCAGTGTGGACTTACCAAGCATATCCATGCATTCCCTCTTATGTACACCAAGTGAATCCAATCTTGGACTCACCAAACCTCTAAGACTTCTGGCTCTGCGAGTGATCTTATCTCTTTCCTTTTCAAGAGCAGAAATTTGATTATCCAAGGTCAAAATTTTTCCATCAATAGACGTGTTCAGTGAAGTTAGTCCATCAAAAGAGTTAGCAATACAAGCAATCTTGTCCTCTACCTCTTTTATCTTTTCATCTATTTTTGTTGTAAGAATCTATGTATTGCAACATACCCTGTATATATTAGTACATTGTTTCAAAATAATTTTCTATCAAAATTAACTTCTCCTCAATCTTTTTCTTCTCTTTGTCAATGATCTGATCAAAAGCGGCTCTCTTAGCCAAAGTGAATTTTTCATTAGCTGGTTGGTTAGAGATCTGTTGTAATGATTGAAAATATTTAGAGATGTCTATGCTATTATCTTAAGCTTTCTGGAAGGGCTTGCTTCATTCTCAATCTTACATTCTGGGACCAATATGTACAAAATAGTTATGGATTGATCTATAATCCCTTTGTTTGTGGTTTCCTCCATCAGTTTCTGAGCAACCATCATCATTAGTTTTGTGGGATTCATCTCTATGATGTTTCTACTTTCCACTAGAGAAGTGTCTATTGTCAATAATGATGTGCCAACAACTGTTTCCCTACCAAATCCCCTTATTTTCTCTGTTGTTTTAACTTTTATTGCCTCCTCACTTGCACCAATGGCTTTGCCACTTGGTGCAGTCTCTGCAACTGTCGGTTCCTCCATAAGAACAATATCCTCAACCTATACATTAGCATTTGGAGGACAAGTGTCCTCAATGTTAGTATCATGTACAATGTTCTCTGTATTAACTGGATTCCCTATATTTGTCTGTACATTTGTGTTAACCGATGGCTGAATTTCCACTATCTTGATATTCTTCAAAACTAAGGGTGGAGTACCCATAATTCCTTTACCTTTCCCTTCAATCGTTGTATCTATAGTATCCATCTTTGTCTCTAGTGAAGTGAAGAATCCTTTATTCTCTTCAAAATAATTTATCCAACCCTTTTGTGTCTCCTTTATTATCTCAGTCATCCTTCCTAACATCAAGCTAGTTATTCTATGTTTGTTGTTAAAAACCTTCCTATTTGCAGCCTCAATTGTCTTCTCCATCTCATTTGGAGTTATAGAAACACATATAGCTTACAGTTCTTGCATCTTAATGTGTTTGTCTTCTTGCATTGTTGATAACCTTCTAGCATCTAACATGTTGTATAGCTATCTTGGTATTTGATTTTCTATTTCAATTAATGATTTCTTATAGATATCTAAATATAGAAGAATTTATTGCTCTACCTCTCTCAGTTCATCATCTTCAAATGTATCATAATAAGACTTAATATTTTTTTAGCATCCCATCCTTAGTAATTTCATCAAAAATTTCAGCACAAGTCTTAGGCAGAATAATTATTACATTACCAGTTTCTACTGCCAACTCAATCTCACTCTTCTTCCTCCTTTTGGTAGTATCAGATGCAACTAATGGTGTAGCCTTGGGTGCCTGCTTATGTGCCGGTAATTTTATGGTGACCTTCTTAATCAATTGTTTCTTTGGTTCTACTTTAGGTTCTTCCAGTTTCTTCCACGCAACCCTTTTGAAAGCTAATGGTGTGTCATCTTCAGGCTCAGAATCTGTAGTCACAAGTTCAATGTGAACTATCAAATCCTTCCTCTTTCTCCCTTTCTCTGGGACAACATCAATGAGTGCCTTAATGTCCTTTGAAACCTTATGTACAAACTTACTTGCCTTACCTTCTTTCTTTTCCCTCTTGTTTTGGTTAAACTCAGTTTCAACCTCAAGAGTCTTTTGTTTTGTTGTTCCACAAGGTTTTTCTGCTTCATCTATATCTGCATGAACTACAATTTTACCATATGCATCAAGAATTAATGCATCCACCTCATAGCCCATTTCAGCTATCCAAATCTTCTGGGGCTTGACTTCCTCCATGAGGGTCTCATCTTTCTTGACAATGAAACCTATGTCAGTAGAGTATTTCTCTACAATATGCTCAAGTACTCTTATTCTAGACCTCATAGATTTATGAAAAGCTGTGAAGTAACCCCATACCTTATCATCTCTAAGACTTCCCAAGGCAGCAATTGATTGCTTAAGATGTCTTCCTATGAGGATGTCAAAATCCCATTCCTTCCTTCTAGAACTAGGAGTATCATTCAAAAAGTATAACATTAAGAAGACCAATAGATTTCCATATTGGAAGGTGCCCTTCTTCTCAAATTTAATCTTCCCTAAATTGATCAGTAGCTCCCCAAGCATCCAGTCACAAAAATCTAACTTGATATTTTCTCTCATCATTCTATAAGCAGCCAAAATACATGAACTTGAAATTGAATTCAGCTGGTTAGATTGAGTTACCTTGTAGCCTATGATCATGCTTCCAAATTTGATGTTGGTGTCGGTAATAGCGCTCACCTTCTTCAATCTCTTGTCTGATGTGGCACCAGTGATCTTCTTAACAAATTCATTTGATACTTTCTTATCCAGATGTTGCCCTACTGATGGCAAAATAGTAATTGCCGAGATGGCTTCCTTAGTGATTTTGTAGGGTCGGTCCATCCATATGAATTCCCCATGTACTCTGCTTAGTACATATCTGATAATCTCATCCTCAAACTCCAGAATATCCAGAATATCAGTGAACCCTAGATCTTCTATGTGTTTGAATATCAGTTTGATTTTACTAGATTCTCCGATGAGTTCATTCATATACATCCCCTTGATCTCCCAACTGCCTAAGTCTTCTATATGACAATGAATATAGGCCCTAACATCTTCCATATATATCACTCCCTTCGAGATGTGAGAAAATGCTCCAACTAAATCTTCCTTGGTAGCCACATGTGGATACTGTTTGAAAATTGGCTTGGGGCGATCCTTAACTTCTACTACAGTTGGACTTACAACAAAATAGGAGCAAAAGATGATCCTGATTCCATTATTCAAGAAAAATACCTTTAGAACTCTGTCGGTGAAAACCTTCAACAAATTCTTCCAGATGCCGATGTGATCACTCAAGAAGAAATTTGGTCATCGTTGAATAGCTTCTGATTGCACTATCATTTTGAATATCTCTGAAATTGCTCTCAATGCTAGATGAATAATAATGAAGTGTAATTGACCTTTTATTCATCGATTAAACCCTAATCTTCTGTTGACATAAATGATTGTTAGTGAATGATACCAGATCTCACTCTGAATAGATTAATGCCAGATAATCCTCTCCAATATCTTGAACATCTTCCAGAATCTCCTCCAGGGGCATATGCATCATTTTCCATGAAATTTGCCTACCCCTAAGGCATCTGCCTTAGTTATCAGATGAGCTCACTATCAGTGCAGGACCAACCCCTTCTGTCAGATAGGTAACTGGGACATTTCCATCTAATGATTGCCCTTCAATCTTTCTAACCCATCTCTAATTATGATCTTGCTGGATTTTACTAACCTTCTCTTTGCCTTTATCATTTGATCCTCCATTACCAACCAGTGGATTTTTGCTTCTATAGAACTTAGCAATATGTCCAACTTCATTGCAAGCATAACATGTAACGTTGTACTTTTGAATTGCCTTGGTAAAACCGGTGAAATGACTTGACCTGCATTGAATATCCATGTGACCAAATTTTCCACAAGCATAGAATTTTACATTCATTCTACAATCTGCTGTCTTATGACCAATTTTATTACACTTAAAACATTTACCGAGAGCAGAATCAGGGTTCTGGTTTTCTCTATTTCTACATTGCCTAGCCATGTGACCAAATCTATTACAAACAAAACATCTACCATTGAATTTATAAGTATTGAATTACCTTACCGGTGCCTTATGGTTTTGATCTTCATTAGCAATACCGAAACTCTGTCCTTGCTCAGATCCAATTCCACTGGAATCTCTAATCTGCCTCTATCTCTTCAGTAACTCATCAAGATGTGTTGACTTGATCTTGAATTTTTCTTTGTACTCACTTGCAACAGTTAAGTCATCTCTTAGTACTGTCATTTGTCTCTCAAGATCTTGCTCATTATTCTAGAATTGTACCAAATTAGACCTTAATATCTCATTTTTATGAGTCAACCTACCACATTCTTCAAATTTGTTCTTCAGGGATACAACAAGATTTTCTTCCTTTTTCTTTTTGTCCTCAATATCCTTAGACATTCTCATAGTCATAGTTTGCATTTCATTCTTCATAACCATGTTTTCCTAGCTCAATTTCTGACATTGTTCCTTAAGTTCATTTTTCTCTTCATCATCCTGATTTTCCAAACGTTCCTTCCTCCTAGCTTGAATAGATGATAGTTTTTATTGTAGGACAAGAATAAATTCTTTAGCAGAATTCAACTCATCTTGTAGCTTTAAGTTCTTCAATATTTTAGCATCATTATCTTCAAGTGCCATCTCAAGTTGCTTCTCCAAAGCCATATTCAATGATCTTGGTTTCAAGATCTTCCTCAAGTTGTTAAACTTCCTCCGAGGCACAAGGATATGATACCAACTATTGGAAACTAATAATAGTGAGAGGGGGCGGTGAATCAGTGTTATACCAGAATAGAAGATTTTAACTTTAACAAAATATTCATACACCAATTGGTATACCGGTATAAACAAAATTGAAATAAGTAATGCAACCAATAAGCCAAACACATAAATGATAAAAATAACATACAAATTTATACATGGAAAACCTCAGTAAGGAAAAACCACGGTTGGATTTGTGACCCACAATATCAATTCACTTGCCATATGAAGAGATTATAATATATAATGGGCCTGCACTTGTAGGAAGGCTTAAGGCCTAGAGCACACTACTCATCATTATAGGAGCCTCACTGACTACATAACAATCCAGACAACAATCTCGAGACGTTTGAACTGCTCAATATAGCATCTCCTATGCTAGAATACAGTTCTAGTTTAAGCTTTGTCAGTTCCAGTTAAAACCCTAAACCTCAGTTTCAGAATAACCCTTACAATGAATTACTCATATACATAGTCTCTCAGATATATTTCGCATTAAATTACATCCATATATCCATTATGTTAGATTGTTGGCATTGATAAAACCGGTCAATCCAAAGAACCAGTATATGCGCTAAGATTGTCATTGATGTCTAACACTAGCTGGTGAAGACACTAACCGGTGTAGTGGTATCGGTAGAGTGATGTTTTCTCAGTAAGAAAAGGTGATGAATGACAAACACACGAGAACAACATTTGTAACAACTGAAAAAAAGTTCAATCAACCCAAGGAAAGATAGGCTAAGCCAATCGGTCTGTCATTCAAGAAGATCAGTCACTCTGATGATGATGAAGTCACAAAAGGTGACTCAGGAAAGAAAAATTGAAGTTGTATGCAAACTGGAACCTCATTCGCAAATAGGGGAAGAGACTTGATGCTAGCACAACAAAATGACAATCAAAGGATAAACTGGTAATATAGAAGTGCAATGGTATACCGATACACCAGTATGATAGAAGGAAGATAGGTGATCACCATAAATCTCAGAGCGGTGATTAGTTATTTAGTTGCAGTGGCAAAAGATGAGTAGGTGGGCTTGTGTCTATGCCAAATCACATGTTGGTAAGGTCAACTTTAGCTACCATGCAGTCAAGCATGATTACCTGCAGATTTTTTGGTTCACACTTAATTGACTGAAAATGACCAAAAGTTACTATCTTTGTGAGATGTGGTAGTAGATTTGTTGAAAACTTGGTAGAATTATTGTAAGGCACATAGAGAAAGAGTGGAAGATTTTGAATTTGAAATCTTCTGAAATCCATGATTTCTTTGATTAAGGGAATGCTTGAAAGTGTCGGCGGAAAATGTATAAAGTGTTTTTGAGTTCATTCATAAATATTTGATCATGAAATTTGCAATAAGAAGATCTTGTTGAAGGTGATCCAGAGTGAAGAGAAGAGAGAGAGGAAGTGCTAAAATGATTTAGTAGAGTAGAGGGTGTTTTAAGGTAGACCAACAAATCACAAAGTCGAAGGTCATAGGATCAACTGAGTGTAGAACCGAAGGTCAGAGGACAAGTAGAGTGTAGAACCAAGGGATAGAGGATCGACTAAGTGCAGATCCAAAGGTGTAAGAAGAAAATTGGTGTTGCGTAGAGCAGACATAACTGGTGTGGACAAAGTGTGATTCTCATTATGATCTGATCAAGTTAACAGTATCTAATTCAACAGATCATCCATTTGTTGTTTTCTAACCATTGCAACTTAAATCCCTTAACCAGGTGGACTTTGACAGGTCCCTTTTATAAAATACCTTAACAGGGTGACATCTTAATTGATTTTCTTAAGTCCTTTAATCAGAATACGTTTAACAGGGTAAAGGCACTAATTGACCTTAAACAAAATCCCTTAACCGGGTTGCACCTAACAAGTATCTTTGTAATCTCCTGACAGGGATGGCTCCTTACTAGGCGTACTCCAGCAGAGTACAAATTTTGTGAGTTCCTACTCACACCGTGGTTTTCTCCCATTTTGGTTTCCACGAGATAAATCTTGGTGTCACGGTCAATTTTTCATGCATGCATATTCTACTTCAGTGATTAGGTATATTGATGAATATTAAATAAGTGTTGATTAGAGTTAAAATTTTTAATTCTATAAATTGATCAATTGTTGATTCACTCCTCCCCCCTCAACACTGGTTGGGACAAATACATTCCACATGTCTATCCCTTATCTTTTTCATTGCAAAATGATCTAATACATTCACCTCTCTTGCTAAAACATTTGCAGCGAAAAACCTTAAAATAACTGACATTAGGTGATCTACCATACCAGTATTCATAAGGAGTTTTATTCTTACCTCTTTTAACCAATATCTGGTTCATAGTGTAGACTATTGTGCTGATAGCTTCTCTCTAGAAAGTTTTAGCTAGACCTCCCTATATTAGCATAGTTCTAGTAGCTTCAACAATTGACCAGTTGTTCCTCTTTGCAATACCATTCTACTATGGTGTCCTAGGTGCAGAAAGTTGCTTCTTAATTTTATTGTCTTCACAATATCTAGTGAATTCCTCTGAAGTAAATTCACCACCTTGATCAGTTATTAAGCACTTTATCTTCTTTCCTCTTTCCTTTTTAGCTAAGTCATTGAATGCCTTAAACTTGCAAAAGTCTTTTGTTTTGTCCTTCAAGAATGTGACCCACATAATTCTTGAGCAATCATCAGTGAAGATCATAAAATACCGATCACCTTGAATACTTATAGTCCTTTTTGTCTATAGAGGTATGTATGAACCAAATCTAAGAAATGTTCTACTGAGAAAGATTTTCTCTTAAAATTTGAGGATGACATCTTCCCTAATTGACATTCCTTACATAGAGAATTCACCAGTTTGACCAACTGATACAAACCTCTTACCAACTTGGACTTACTGACTTTGACAATGCTATCAAAATTTACATGACAAAATATCTGATGCCAAAGCCAACTATCTTCTACTTTAGAAATTAAACAATTGTTGACTTTAGGATTTAGATGAAACAAGTTACCTTTTGTCTTCTTGCCAGTTGCAATCAGTTCATCTTTGCTTCCATAGATTTTTCACATTCCATTCTTGAATTCCAGTGGATAACCTTTGTCATTGAGTTGATCGACACTCAAAAGATTGTGTTTCAATCCTTTAATCCAATAGAAATCATCTGCACTGCTCTTTCCATTAAGATAAATGGTTTTCTTTCCTTTTACGATGCAGGGTGAGTCATTTCTAAATCTCACAACACCTCCATCAAATTCCTTCAAAGTAATAAAATTACTCTGGTCACCGACCATGATGTGAACAACAACTGTCTATAATCCAATCATCATAACTATCCATGCGAGAAACTAATTCCTTTTGATCATATGTCTCCTCTTTAATGGTGAGAAAGACAATATCTTCATTTGCATCTCCCTCAGATTCCTCATCTGTGATTCCTCCATCAACTACAATGAGGAAATCTCTTTTACCTTTTCCTTTGTACTTCTTATACTTCTCAGGTTTATGCTCTTTGTCTGCATTTGGATAGTTAGCTGCAATACGTCTAATCTAGTTATATGCAAAACACTTCAAAGGTAATTTACCTCTATACTTACAAGTACCTCTGGGTAACCTCTTGGCCAACAATGCTTCAAGCTCGATCAAATTGTCTTCATCTTCAACTTCTCTGTTGGATCTAGACTCATGACTATGACTAGGTTCCCTGATTTCCTTACAGGTGGATTAGAAACTAAAGCTCTTAATGTAGATTCTGATTTATGAACACTTCCATAAAAACTATTTAATTCAAATGCACTTAGTTTACCAATGATGGAGTCAAGAGTTACTTTTGTTTTATCAGTAGACTTGAGTTTCTGAATGGCTGCAACTCGGATAGCGTAGACAAGTATAAGGGTTCTCAACATCTTACTAACCACTATGGTATCCTTCACTTTACTACCAACACTTTTGATCTCACCGACTATCTCCTTGATCCTCTGACCATATTGTTGAAATTTCTCACCTTCAGCCATCCACATGTCATCAAATTTACCTCTCAAACTCTCCTCTTTGGCAATCTTCACATGCTCATCACCGCTATAGATATCCTCAAGTTTCTTCCACATATTATAAGTAGTCTCCAAACCATGGACATCAACATACTCTAAATCAAATAAGGAACTAATAATGGCCTCCAATGCTTGATTATTCTCTTGTTAATCCTTCTTTTGATCATTTGACATAATCCCACTAGGGAAGGTATATTTTCTAACAACATGTTCTGAATATTGACTTCCTAAGCTTTTGATATAGATCTTCATCCTATCACTCCAGATTTTGTAGTTTTCCCTATTGAGCTTCAGACCTTCTTTCCTCATCATGTTCTTCTAGATCTTTACCTCAAGTTGTTAGGCTTACACACTAGAGAACCTGAAATTCTCTAATAGCAATTGATGATCTGATGAATCAATAAGGATCCAGAAAACTACTGAGAGGGGGGGGGGTGAATCAGTATATAAGAAACAAACTACACTTTCAACAAACCCAAAACTCAACTCATAAATTAATAAATGAACTAACTGGTTCAAACACTAAACTACAAACTACAACAACACTGTCAAGTTTCCTGGTTGACTTACATAACAAAATAACAATGTAACAGATCTAAAACTTGCAAACCATTTAACCAAAACATCAAACCACTTTACTTACATTAGTAAAAGCACATTTTAGATCACTGTTGGTCATTATAAAACATCTAAGTGGATTTACCAATTAAAAATATTAACTATATTAAAACATAACCAAAAATACCATTCACCACTTGACACAATGATTTTTGATGTGGAAACCCAAATGGGAAAAACCACGATGGGGATAAATGTTGGCATATGGACAGTGTGTGATTGAAGGTTTTGTCATTGATGGCAACCTTGCAATCCTATGGCACCGGCAAGACATTATACCAGCAAAGCATTACTCAGGCAACCTTGCAATCCTATGGCACTGGCAAGACATTATACCGACAAAGCATTACTCAAACAAAACAGTGCACCAACATCAGCAAGATCAATCTACACCAGCACCGACACAGAAGGAAATATGTATACCGGCACAGAGGCCGACAAGATTTTGGATATGTAATATTTTGTTTATTATTGTAAGCCGACTTGGAAAATTGTAAAATGACTCTTGTATATAAAAGAGATCATTGTAGGCATTTGTAGGATATGGATAGGAAGCATCAATAAATTATAAGGCAGACCTAATGTGCGAATTGTAGGTCAAGGGTATATGTAAAGAACAGAGCAAGAACCGGTACTGAATCTAGCATTGAAGATGCTATTGTAAAGAAGTACAGAATATTAGATTTGTGTAAATCCTCATTGTAAGTCAATGTGACTTCTTATTGAGCAGTGAGCTCTAGGCAGTTGGCCTTCCTACATGTGCAGGCCCCTATTCTAGGTAATATTCTCTTATTGGCTAGTAAGTGAATATTGTGGGTCACAAATCCCACCGAGGTTTTTCCCACACCGAGTTTCCTCGTTAAACATCTTTTGTTATGGTGTTCTTTTCATGTGGATGTTTTTGATCCTGTTATTTGCATTAATTCTTGCATACCGGTATACTGTTACTTTATGTTCTGCATATTCAGTTTCAAGAAAATTACATTACCGGGCATATACTGATTCACCCCCCCTCTCAGTATCTATGGGAAACCAAACAATAAATACACACAACTATTCTGAATGCTTCTGAAGTTTTCCCTATTAGGAGCCAAGCCTTGTTAGAGTCTTTACAAAAATGTCTTGTTAGTAACAAATTTTGTTAGGGACCACCCGCTTAAGGTATTGACTACAATGCCCTATTAAAAGAAATACCCTATTAGGAGTAACCTTGATAGAGGATTTGAAATCCAAGCTAATGGATCACCTGGTTAGAGGATTTAGAAAGCACTAAGCCTATTAAAGTTTACCCAGTTAAGGGATTTAACTATTGTAATTGTTAGAGAACAACAAGGTTTTATTGATCTGGTAAATAGCACTACTCTGTTTGATCATATCCTTTTCATGCTCCTATATGCCTTCAAACTTACTGCAGATACTCCTTCTAGTTTGCCAATCAATCACACTGAAACTTAACCAAAATTACGAGCACTACAACAAAACATCTCATTGACCTTATAAGAAAAATAATAGGTTGGTAACCAATCAAAAGATCTAAGATCTCACAGAGATTACAAACAAATCAGTTCAAACATGACCGTTGGATTACATAGAAATCATGGCACATTGTACAAGACAACCTCAAATGCTCCTTGATCACTGCTCATCGAATCTTGTAAATCATCACTTGGTTTCCTCTTCATACAATGCGCTCTCTCATTCCCAAGATAAAAGAGTTATCTCTAAGCACCAAAACCACTTTGAAAATCATCACGTGAATCATGCATACGTGACATAAATATCTTCGATCACCATTTCATTATAGATCAACACAACTGATTCACCAAGCTCCATCGGTTAGGGTTTGGAATATCAACAGGTAGGGTTACCGTTTTCCTTCAGTAGCTCAACTACCAGTTGCATTACAATTCCATTACCAGTTACAATTGACATCAATGACAACACTTAAATTTCATTAATGCAATCTTCATGAAAATGCCAACAATGTCCCCCTTTAGCATTGATGGCAATACAAATATCAATACCCTTTGATTGTGATGATTGAGAGTAATGCATATACATAGGTATAGGAATCCTAGTTTGCATTTTACCATGTACTCTCCTTCAACTGAGATTCCATGTCTTTAGCTAGTAATTGGCTACAGTTCTTCTCCTCCTTTGACAACAATGCCAAAGTGAAAGTAAATCATTTAGTTTCATACTTCACTACTCTACAATAAGCTTCTCCCCCTATGGAGTAGCTCCACTCTTCACCAATCCTACTTCAAGATCTTCAATGAGCTCCGAGACTGATGTCTTCCACATCTATTCAACTGACCTCATGTATGGGCACAACCCCTAAGTGACCTCTAAGACACTCAAAAGTAGTCTTAGGAAGAGGTTTAGTAAAGATATCTGCTAGTTGTCCCTTAGTAGGTACATTCTCCAGTAACATATCTTTACTCTGCAATTTCTCTCTCAAGAAAAGATATTTCAGATCAATATGCTTGGTTCTAGCATGCAACATCGGGCTCTTTGAAATATTTATTGCATTGGTGTTATCAGATAAAATCATTACCGGTTTTGTGATCTTCAACTTGAATCCTTCTAGAATGTGTTTCAGCTATATTGCCTAGGTACAATTCATATATGCTACAACATATTTAGCTTCAGTAGTGACTATGATATACAACTTTTCTTTTTATTGCTCCAAGATACAAGCCTTCCTCCAATAAAAAATGCACCTTCGATTGTGTTCTTCCCATCATCAACATTTCCTGCCCAGTTTGCATCTGTATAGATTTTCAAATCTAAGTTACCTGCATATCGATACCATAATCCATAATCAATAGTACCTTTCAAATATCTAAATATCCTATTAGTGGCTACCATGTGTGTCTCCTTTGGGTTCTTCTAAAATCTGGAAACTAATCCAACTACATGAGCAATATCTGATCTGTTGTGAACAACACAATGCAGTTTCCTTATCCTAGACCTGCACTCCTTTGCATCAATGGATGTGGAATCATCCTCCTTAGACAGTTTTGAGCTTGTAACCATTGGTGTTCCAACTGGTTTACAGTCTCCCATTCCAAATGTCTTCAATAACTCTTTCACATATTTGGACTGTTTGATAAAAATACCGCTCTTCATCTGTTAAATTTGCAAACGTATGAAGAATTTTATCTCTCCTACCTGAGATATCTGAAATTCACTTTTTCATCTCATTTGCAAAGTCATCACTCATGTCATCATTTCCTCAAAAAATGATATCATCCACAAATACTTCACTAACCAATATCTTATCTCCTTCACTATTGAGATAAATATTATTCTCTTCAATGGTTCTTTGAAAACCTAGCTTCACCAAGTGTGAATGTAGTCTTTCATACCATTTGGTGCTTAGTTCAAAATGTATAGTGCCTTGTGTAGCTTGCACACCATATCCTTTGCACTAGTCAATGCATAACCATCTAGTTGTTCAATGTAGACTTCCTCTTCTAGTATTCCATTTAGAAATACCAACTTCAAACCAATTTGATATACTTTGAATCTCGTATATGCTGCAAATACAAGTAGAGTCCTAACATCTTCCAATCTAGCAACTAGTGCAAATGTCTCGCCATACTCTTCTCCTTCTTCTTGTGCATAACCTTTGCATACTAATTTGGCTTTCTTTCTGACTACTACTCCATATTAATTCAATTTATTCAAGAATACCCATTTAGTACCTATAACATTTTTATTCACCGGTCTAGGTACTAGGGTCCATGTATTGTTCGTCTCAATTTGGTCAAGCTCCTCTTCCATAGCCTTGATCGAGTGAACAACTCCAAAGGCTTCATTTGCTGTTATAGGCTCAATACTAGAGATCATATAGGAATTCTCTCTTATTCTTTTTTGGTTAACACACCAGCATCTTTATCTCTATTAATTTGATCATGATTATGATTGAGTCTCACATACCTTGGAATAACATGATCATTATCTTTAGGTTCTTCTTCCTCACTATCTTCATCTTTTGCAAAATCTACCTATTTCGGTTGAACTGGTGCAACAACATTCATTTCACCAGCTTCTGGCTTCACCAGTTTTGCCTCCAAAATCAAAATGTAAGGTTCATCTTTCTTCTTCTCCTTACTAGTTTTTCCTGAATCTTTAGGACACTCATCCACATAGACATCATCACTTTCAATGATCTTCTTTCTCTGGTTATTGTAACATTTGTAGGCTTTTCTCTTAGTACAGTAACCAATAAATATGCCTTCATCACTCTGAGCATCAAACTTACCAACAAAGTCACCTCTCTAGATAAAACATTTACTACCAAAAACCTTAAAGTAACTGACATTAGGTGATCTACCATACTAGTATTCATAAGGAGTTTTATCCTTACCTCTTTAAATCAATATCTGGTAAATAGTGTAGACAGTTGTACTGACAGCTAATCTCCAAAAAATTTTAGCTACACCTCCTTGTATTAGCATAGTTCTAGTAGCTTCAACAACTGACCGGTTGTTCCTCTCTACAATACCATTATGTTGTGGTGTCCTAGATGCCAAAAATTTTCCTCTTAATTTTATTGTCTTCACAATATCTAGTGAATTCCTCTGAAGTAAATTCACCTCCTTGATCAGTTCTTAAGCACTTTATCTTCTTTCCACTTTCCTTTTTAGCTAAGGCCTTAAATGCTTTAAACTTGCAAAAGGCTTCTATTTTATCCTTCCAGAATGTGACCCACATCATTCTTGAGCAATCATCAATGAAGATCATAAAATATCGATCACTTTGAATACTTCTAGTCCTTATTGGTCCATGGAGGTTTGTATCAACCAAGTCTAGCAAATGTTCTGCTGAGAAATACTTTCTCTTAAAAGTTGAGGATGGCATCTTCCCTAACTGACATTCCTTACATAGAGCATTCACCGATTTGACCAACTAAAGCAAACCTCTTACTGACTTGAACTTACTAACTTTGACAATGTTATCAAAGTTTACATGACAAAATCTCTAATGCCAAAGCCAACTATCTTCTACTTTAGCAATTAAACAATTGTTGACTTTAGGATTTAGGTAGAAAAAGTTACCTTTTGTCTGATTGCCAATTGCAATCAGTTCACCTTTGCTTCCATAGATTTTGCACATTCCATTCTTGAATGCCAGTGGATAACCTCTATCATTGAGTTGAGCGACACTCAAAATATTATGTTTCAATCCTTCAACCCAGTAGACATTATCTCCACTGCTCTTTCCATTATGAGAAATGGTTCCAGTTCCTTTTACCATGCAAGGTGAGTCATTTCCAAATCTCACAACACCTCCATCAAATTCCTTCAAAGTAAGAAACTTACTCCAGTCACTGGTCATGTGATGTGAACAACCACTATCTATTGAAAGAATACAAAACTCTGTATAAAGACACCTGTAAGATAAACTTTTTGACCATGGATGTAGAGAAAAAGATGAGTAAGGTACAGGAAGAGATCAATAAACTTGCTGATAATTTTGTTAACTCACCCGATACATTATCAGTTTTTGAGGAAAAGATAACAAATTTTGAGGAAGAATTGCTCAAATTAGAAAGAGAGAAAGAAAATAATAAACAAGGCAAAATTTTTGAGATCTAAACTAAGTCCAAGATTGGACTATTTAGCATCTCTACCTAAGGAAATCTCAAAGGCACTAACATAGGGTAGCAAAACACCGGCAGAACACTTGCAACATCTCACCGGTATAGTATACAGAACTGAGATAGCAATAAAGGAGAGCAAGAAGTTTATGGATGGCATAAACTTAATTTTGGGAGATATTCTTCAGATAATAACTACCCAACTACAAGGTTGAGGTTATGAATTGGTACAACTACAAAATATACTAACCTTTGTCATTGATGCCAAAGGGGGAGTAGTAGATGAGAAAATTCAAAGCACAGGGATCACATGCTCAGGGGGAGCTCTCACATTTTTGGTCTACACATTTTTGGATATCTTTTTGAAATTTCTCATGAGTGTTGCCATCAATGCCAAAGGGGGAGATTGTTGGCATATGGACACTCCAATGAGACATTGTGTGTGATTGAAGGTTTTGTCATTGATGGAAACCTTGCAATCCTATGGCACTGGCAAGACATTATACCGGCAAAGCATTACTCAAACAAAACAGTGCACCAGCATTAGCAAGATCAATCTACACCGGCACCGGCACAAAAGATGTACACTGGCACAGAAGGAAATATGTATACAGGCACAAAGGCTGACAAGATTTTTGATATGTAATATTTGTTTTATTATTGTAAGTCGACTTGACAAATTGTAAAATGACTCTTGTATATAAAAGAGATCATTGTAGGCATTTGCAGGATATGGATAGGAAGCATAAATAAATTATAAGGCAGACCTAATGTGCGAATTGTAGGTCAAGGGTATATGTAAAGAACAGAGCAAGAACCGGTACTGAATCTAGCATTAAAGATGCTATTGTGAAGCAGTACAGAATATTGGATTTGTGTAAAGCCTTATTGTAAGTCAGTGTGACTTCTTATTGAGCAGTGAGCTCTAGGCAGTTGGCCTTCCTGCTTGTGCAGGCCCCTATTGTAAGTAATATTCTCTTATTGGCTAGTAAGTGAATATTGTGGGTCACAAATCCCACCGAGGTTTTTCCCACACCGGGTTTCCTCGTTAAACATCTTGTGTTATGGTGTTATTTTCATGTGGATATTTTTGATCCTATTATTTGCATTAATTATTGCATACTGGTATACTGTCACTTTATGTTCTGCATATTCAATTTCAAGAAAATTACATTACCGGTCAGATACTAATTCCCCCCCCCCTCTCAGTATCTGTGGGAACCCTAACAATTGGTATCAGAGTCTGGTCCTCTATTTTCAGAAGCCTAACAACTTGAGGAAGATCTTGACACCGGTAAAGATGGAAAATCTGATGAAGCAACTTGAAGGAGCTCTTACTGACTATGATGCAGAGAAGTTGAAAAATATCAAATTAGAAGATGATTGAAAAGCAGCTCAGGACATTATTCAGGCACTTCAAGAAAATCTTTCTGTTACAAGAAACAAGAGAAGAGAACTTTGTGAAAAACTACAAAATGAGAATGATGAAAAGGAATCACTAAATGATATGATAAGCAAATTGAAACAAGAGATCATGACAACAAAAAATGAAATGCAGGATATGACTATGAGATTTTGCAAAGAAATTAAGGACAGAGAGAAGAATGAAGAAGAATTGACTAGAAGATTAAGTGATGCAGCAAATGAGAAAACAAGACTTAGCTATGAAAATGACATGTTGAAGACAGATCTTATGCATACTCAGAATGAATCAAATGAACTAATGAGACAAAAAGTGTAGCATCGGAATTATGAATCATCAAAACAATAGAAACAAAACACTAGACATGACAACTCAATCATGAGAGCACTCATTACAAATGAACCTAATCCTAAGCACACTCAATAGCGATATGAAGACAAAGCATTCAAAATGAAAGATTATGCAAACTAAATGCAGAATTGAATGCTCCTTCCATGCGGCTCCATTGTTCTTCTTTCCTCTTCAATGAATTTGTGGATCTCACCTACAAGTGCACATACAATTGAAAGCAAGATTGATGAAAAGCTCAAGAGTACTAGAAGCATAAGTTCATTAGTCTGATAGGAATTAGGCCTTTGATTCAAGAAAATCATCCAATTTATAGAGAAATTGGAGAAATGGACAAATTAGCATGAAATAGATTCGAATAGAAATTCAAATCAAGAATAGCAAAGTTATGACATGTTGCTATGCAAAGAGGCTTATGACAATTTTATGACAGATTCTATGACAAATTGCTATGTCAAGACAAATTCTATGACAAATTTCTATGTCAAGAACTTATTCTATGACAAATTTCTATGTCAAGACAAACTCTATGACAAATTGCTATGTCAAGAGTATGACGCATGAAGCACACAAATAGGGAGAACTAGAGACAAGATAATTAGGTGGAATTTGAATTAGAAAATTAGAAAATAGGTGGAAATTAGGTAAATTAATTAACAATTTGTCATTTATTAATTAATTTACAAGAGGAAGAATAATTAGCCAATTAAATAAAGATTTAATTGTAATGAGAAGACTTAGGATTAATAAATAATTTAGTAATCCTAGAGGAAGAAATGACAAATTAGGTTAAATGAATAAATCATAAAACCCTAGAAGACGAATTAGAAATGCGAAAATGACAATTAGGTCGTGATTGAAGATAATTAATGTCATTATTTTGAATTAATAAATGACCAATGCGACAAAATGATTTGATTGATAAATGCGCCAATTGACGAGGAACAATGACAAATTGATCCAAATTGACATAATTGAGACAGACAACGATCAATGACAAATCGGTCGCAAGATTACAAGATTAACAAGAGGACGAGGATCGATGATAAATAAATTGCAAGACGACAAGATTGGAAATGACCACGATCGATGACAAATCGATCGCCAAAACGACAAGATTGATAAACCGATCGCCAGATGATAAGATTGAAAAGAGGACAAAACCCTAATTAGGATTGACGATGTCCAAAATGATAAGATTGATGATAAAATTGATAAGAGGACAACGATCGATGACAAATAGATCGCAAGATTGACAGGATTGATAAGAGGACAAAACCCTAATTAGGATTGACGATGTCCAAAATGATGACAAATAAGCATGCTCATTGATGCAACAAGATAAAATCGATCAAAATCATGACTGGATAATGTTGTCGACAAGACCAAATTTGAGGATGAGATGATTGAAGAATGTAGAAGAATGACTCGATGTTCACAAATGATAAAGACCAAATGCGTGACATAGGAGAAATGTTAATGCGACGCAAAAACCTTAAATGAGGCAATGCGCAAATGTTAAAGTATGACTTCGCAAGCGTTGACCATTTTTGGGTGTCTACATTTTGCCCCTCTTTGAGACAATGCGATTCTGAGCGTTGTTTCAAAGAACAATAACAAAAATGCCCCAGACAATGATAATTACATATGCATGCCCCCTCGAGGAATTGGCCGGAAACATGCGGAAAAGAGGCCAATTGATCGATAAAAATGATAGGATCGAACGGACTGACAATCGGAGATCAGATGCATGACAGACAAGCAATTTAAGGTGCACAAGACCGCGACCAACATAAGATGGAGAGGACGCATGTCCATCTATGCAATGACAAAGAGCTATAAATGAGACCAAGAGGGTGAAAATTGCTCATTTTGACTAGCCAAAGAGGAGAATTTGTTGCTCTGGACAAGGATACGTGCAGACAGATGGCGAACATTCCAAGGGCAGATCACCTCAGAGAACATGTACACACATTCAGATGACCGGACGACGCAGGAGTAGCGGTATGTATCTCGAAAACCCATGTTTGCAATTTCATGAATTTTGATGGCTTGCGGGACATTGCGGGGATGAGGAAGACAGAGGGAGCACCTTGTGACAGAGGCACGTGCTCCATATGACAGACAATGGACATTATGTAGTTTGACATTTTGCAGTCAACCTTCGGGCCATACTTAGGACAGACAGTCCGATTTTGTACTCCGACATTATTATGATATGTGATATGATATGCATCGATATGATGGATGCAATATGTTATGACTTATGTTATTTGCATGTATGGATGACTTATGCACTTGTTTATGAACATGTATGGATGCATTTTTATGTATTTTGGATGTATTTATGAAATGAAATGGATGAAATGCTTGATGTAATACTTGATACAAATGCAAATGTACTAACCAAATGGATGCAGGATGCAGTATATGTGTTCGAATATCGGAGCACTAGACCGAACTGACTATCCGACCGAACGGAAGAAGTGTTAGTAAGAAATGAGATAGACGACAGTTAGAGATGATGAAAACTTGCTTTCAGTAATGCACTTTGTAGGTGAGAACCTTTATTTTTATTTAGCAAAATGGATGCGTAGCATCATGGCATTGAAGGCCAGAGCTGAAATGCAACCCTTTTTGCAAAAGACAGACACAGCATAGACAAACGACAATCACAATCAAAAAAAAGAAAGAGACCATGAGCCATCCCGGTCACTCTAAATCACTCAGTGACAGCATCAAGCAACATAGGAACATGATCGAAGCCAAAGATAAATCAATTAAAAAGATAAGATGCACAAATTCCAAGCAAATCAAACAAACATCTTGATATTCATTGTCAAAAGTTGAAAGTGCTGATAGGACGATCATGCTGTCTGGTTTCAGGAAATGCAGTACCCCGTCTAAGACAGGACACAGTCTGGTTTCGAGTATACCACACCCTGTATAAGACCCATGATAATGTGACAAGGACAAATGAATTTTGATGCTGATATTCGATTGATAAGACAATTTGGATCAGTTTGAATATTTGATTTGATTGAAAAGGTTCATCTATTTATGCATGATTTCATTAAAGCACGATGTTGGATTGCGAGTGTCGTTGGATGACTGCTCAATGATCTGTCGATGCATAAAGGGAATACTTTATTGCAAAATGCGTGTTTTTGTTTTTTTGAGTTTTATAATTTATTTTTATTTTTTTTGTGTTCATTTTTTTTTCAGGACTTTATATGACTTTTTAGGGATTTTTTTTGCAGGACATTATTTGATTTTTTTGAATTTTTTCAGGACATTATTCGATTTTTTTTGGATTATTTCAGGATATTTTTCAATTTTTTTTGGATTTTTTCAGGACATTATTTGAGTTTTTTGATTTTTTCAGGACATTTTTCGATTTTTAAGACTTTTTTCAGGACATTATTTGATTTTTATGAATTATTTTCAGGACATTTTTTTTAATTTTTATGATTTTTTTCAGGACATTTTTTTTAATTTTTATGACTTTTTTCAGGACTTTTTTCAATTTTTATGACTTTCTTCAGGACTTTTTTCAATTTTTATGACTTTCTTCAGGACTTTTTTCAATTTTTATATGCTCCAATGATTGATCATGACGAGGGAAAAGCACCCAATGCGCACTTGAAAGACACATAAACCAAGACCAAAACATATGTACAAGACACTGGAGTAAGCAAGACAGTGATGTTGACCAATAACAGGACTGGAATAAAACATTGGGTTGAGACAAAGATAGGCATGATAACTAGCCGAGAGAAAGCATGGCTAGAAGTCATGATAGATGACGGAGCAATAATCTCATTACTCATGGCGCCTGATTGCCAAGTTTTCACCATGGTACTTGCCCAAAGCGCCTATTTGCCAGGTTTTCACTAGAGGACGAATCATTTTTTGCTTTTTTACTTTTTTTTCTCTTTTTTTGCTTTTTTCTCTTTTTTTGCTTTTTTCTCTTTTTTCATTTTTTTGTATTTTTTCAGGATCATATTTGAAGAAATATCTGACAGAAAACTATGCCCAGTATTTGTGAAGATGCATGCTATTGATAGGATCAGACAGAGGTTCACCTTCTGGAGTCGCCAGCTGATATGCCCCCGAGCCATAGGTGGCAGTTACTATGAAAGGCCCAACCCAATTAGGTTCAAACTTACCCTTGATGATGTCAGTAGATTGTGCATTCTTGGGATTTGCCTTTAAAACCAGGTCTCCCACTTCGAAGTGTCGCCCTTTGACCTTCTTATTATAAGAGCGACGGAGACGGTTTTGGTATGCTTGCAAATGTGTTAGAGCTGTCTGACGCTTCTCATCTAACATCTCAAGCTGATGCAGCTGAGAGACTCTGTGTGTCTCATCATCAATCAGGTGTTGCAAAGAAACTCGCAAGGAAGGAATCTCCACTTCCAAGGGTAAAATGGCTTCCGCACCATACACCAAAGAATAAGGTGTTGCGCCAGTAGGTGTGCGGATAGAAGTATGATAGGCCCATAGTGTTGGATTTAACTGTACGTGCCAATCTCGACCAGCGTCATTGACAACTTTCTTCAGGATCTTGATAATGGTTTTATTTGACGCTTCAGCTTGACCGTTACCCTGTGGATAGTATGGGCTAGAAAAACGGTGTTGAATATGAAATTTTTCACAAAGCTCTTTAACATTTTTATTCTTGAAGGGTCGACCATTATCTGTGACTATGGCAAGGGGAACCCCATATCTGCATATGATATAATTTAGCAAGAATTTTGAAATTTGGACACCAGTGATATAGGTCATGGGGATGGCTTCAATCCATTTTGTAAAATATTCTATAGCTGTAATAATGAACTTGTGGCCATTTGCAGATGTTGGCTGAATCTTGCCGATAAGATCCAAACCCCACTGAGAAAAGGGCCATGGAGATATAACAGAATGAAGCTCTTGAGCTGGTGCATGAATATAATTTCCATGGATCTGACACTTGTAGCACTTTTTAACAAAATCATGAACATCCTTTTCCAAAGTGGGAAAATAATACCCAGCACGAATCAACTTTTTGGCTAAGCTAAGACCATTGAAATGGCCCCCACATATACCATCGTGAACCTCGTGTAAAGCCGTTTGTGCTTCGTCAGAATCCAAACACCTGAGGAGGGTATGGTCAAAAGAACGGCGGTAAAGGGTGTCGGCGATGATGACATATTTGGTTGTCTGTCGGATAAAGGCTCGGCGTTGGTTAGCGGAAAGGTTAGGTGGTAAGGTTTGAGATTTCAAATACTGATATATGTCATTGTACCATGGGGAATTAGGACCAACAAGAACACACATCACATCAGCTGTCGAAATGTCAAAAGAAGGGACCAGCAATTGTTCAACCAAGAATTCACACTTGTCCATATTATGGGGCATATTTATCATGGAAGCAATCGTAGCCATTGCATCTGCCGACTTGTTTTGCATTCTTGGCACTTGACTGAAATGGATAGCTGTGAATTTTGTCTTGAAGAAATCTACCATGTTCTTATAAGGAATAAGCTTTTCATCCTTTGTTTTGTAGTCATCATTGACTTGTCAGATGACTAGTTGAGAATCTCCATAGACTTGCAAATGCTTGATGTTCCAGTGGACTGCTACTCGGAGTCCTGTAACCAATGCTTCATATTCTGCAATGTTATTGGTACAGTGAAAAGTTATTCTGTAGGACTTTGGAATAGCGTCACCTTGAGGGGTGACAAACAAGATGCCTACTCCAGACCCAAACTTAGTATGGGACCCGTCAAAATATAATTTCCATTCATTAGAAGATGTGAAAGCAAAGACTGATTCATCTGGAAAATCGGTCAACATGGGATGATCGTCAGAAATAGGAGCGTCTGCAAGTTGATCTGCTATGACTTGTCCTTTGATCACCTTTCGCTCCGTATACACTATCAAATTCACTGAGGATCATGACCCACTTTGCTAGGCGACCCGTCAAAGTTGCTCGGCTAAGCAAATACTTTAAGGGATCAATTTTTGCAACCAACAATGTTTGGTGGCTTAACATATAATGTCGGAGCTTTTGTGTTGCAAACACCACTGCTAAGCATGCCCTTTCAATAGTGGAATAATTTAGCTCATAGCCTACCAGTGTCCGGCTGATATAGTAAATAGCTCTTTCTTTGCCGTTCTCATCTTGTTGAGCCAAGAGAACTCCTAATGCTGTTTTAGTTGCAGAGATATACAATAAAAATGGTTTTCCTTCTATAGGAGGCATTAGAATAGGCGGTGACAGCAAATAGTCTTTTAGAGCTTGAAAGGCTGATTGACATTGCTCAGTCCATTTAAAAGTGACACCTTTGTGCAGTAGATGTTGGAATGGATGACATTTGTCAACCAACTGAGCTATGAAGTGATGGATTGACTGGAGCTTTCCTTGTAGACTTCGTAATTGCTGGAGGTTTGAAGGTGGAGGCATATCCATTATTGCTTTGACCTTGGCGGGGTCGACCTCAATGCCTCGGTGAGAAATAATGTATCCGAGCAACTTGCCAGCTGTAACACCAAAGACACACTTTTTTGGATTGAGCCTGAGTTTGTAGGTTTCCATTCTGTCAAAAATTGGGCCCAGGATGGCTAGATGACTATCTCTGGTAACAAATTTGCACAACAAGTCATCAACATAATCCTCCATCAAAGTATGCATGAAATCATGAAAAATTGTCATCATTGCTCTTTGATATGTTGCACCGGCATTTTTGAGACCGAAGGGCATCACATTCCAGCAATAGGTGCCCCAAGCACATGTGAATGCGGTCTTATGTTGATCTTCAGGTGCAATGCGGATTTGGTTGTAGCCGGAGAAACCATCCATTAGTGAAAGCATCTCATATCCAGCCGTCATGTCCACTATGATGTCTATGTTTGGCAATGGAAAATCATCCTTAGGGCATGCTTTATTCAGGTCCCTAAAATCTGTGTAGATTCTGATGCCCCTAGTTACTTTGCTAACTGGTACTAAATTGGAAATCCAATCTGCGTAATCAATAGGTCTGATGAAGCCCACGTCTAGTAATTTTTTTAGCTCCACTTTAACCAAAAGAGCCACCTGAGGATGCATTTTTCTAAGTTTTTGTTTGACGGGTTTAGCACTTGGTTTCAGTGGCAAATGATGAAGGACTAACTCTGGATCGAGGCCAGGCATATCTGCATAAGACCACGCAAAGCTGATCTTCTTCTCCAGAAAGAAATTGATAAAATCTATTTTCTCTTGTTTTGACAGGGATGCAGCAAAGTGAATGACCTTAGGGTTATCAGGTGTACCCAAATTGATTTCCTCGGTCATCTCTACTAGCAATGTGGATTTGTCCTGAATTGATAGGGGTACATCCACTCTTCCACCTTTGGGCGCCTCAGAAAGGTTTTCACCCGCAGGTACGTCTTTTATTTTTACTTTTGTATGATCAGAGAGCGCCTTACGGTTTTCACTCAAAGATCTATTCTTTTGATTTTTTTCTTTTTCTTTTCCTTTTTCATGACTGGAAGAGGGAGTTGACTCCCCAAAATATGCCGTTGATTCCAGGTCTATAGCAAATCCTGCCTTATGATCGCCCTGTGGTATGCCTTCCCGTAGTCCCAGGAATTCTGCAATTGCCCCATGATTTTGAAAACAGTCCAATGTGAGCGGTTCTTGCTGGTCAGATTGGATAAGTTGGGGATATATGAGGGGCATGCCATCATCAGTTGTAAGGATAGAGAAGGCTGATATGGTGAAAATGTGAACGTTCGTGGTGTCACTATCCTAACTGCTTGTGTCGGATTCAGAGCTTGGATCCCAGAATGATTCTATCCAAGCATGAGGACATGTTTTAGGAAGATGAGTTATTTCATGTTTATCCTCCATAGGCAAGTTATCAGGGTCAATGAAGATATTTTCAAGGGCATAGGAGCTGGATGAAAAAGAACTCCAGTCCCATTCATTAGAATTAGTCTCGAGTCGGGTATCCTCAGGTGTTATTTCATCGTCAAAATCATGCCCTTTTTGACACGTGGACCTTTTGGTAGATGTGGATCCAATTAGTAACGGTACGAAACCTAACCCTAAAGTTGGGGGTCGCCTTGTAGGTATGACAGGTTCTAGCCTTCCATTGTTGTTCAGGCCTAAGCCACTGCAGCCATCATATCCTTTCTTTTGCAGCATAGTAAATCCTTTGCCATATAATTCCACTGGCAGCTTGACAGGTGGGGCTTCAGTTGGATCTTTATAGAGCCAATCTATGACATCATCATCTATAGTTTCTTTGTCAAGTTCTCCCCATCTTGCAAATGTAGTGGGAGGCTGATATTGAATAATGACCTTGGGTTCCTTTTGCAATAGATGCAGTTTTCCATATGATTTTGGGGACATCGGCAAATTCCCAATGAGGAATGTTTGGTCCATTAAATATTCTCCACACCCTTGGTCTTGTATCTTCAGTTTTCCTTTGACAGCATCTAACAATGCATTAGGATCCACATAACTGTCTGATTTGGCCTCTCTATTGACTGGGACTTGCTGCCGAGGAGTATCCTTTAGGGTAGCACAGAACTGGAATGGATTAGGATCTCCTGGAATTGTTATCTCAGTTCCATTGTAAGGATATTTTAGGCATTGATGATAAGTGGATGGAACCGCTTTCATGGCATGGATCCATGGATGGCCAAGGATCATATTATAAGGGAGGTCAAGGTCTAGGACTTGTAGGAAAGTGTTTTCCGTCACTGGACCAACTCTGATAGGTAATACAATTATTCCTTTGGATGGGCGCTCAGCATCATCATAGGCTTTTATTGTTATTCGCTTGGAAGCATCAATATCATTTTCTGTATATCCGAGGCCTATGACCACTCTCAAAGTGCAGATATTAAGACCTGCTCCGCCATCTATCAAGACTCGCCAGATTTTGCAATTGTGGACAAAGACTTCTAGGTGCAAAGGGTCATTATGGGGAAGCTTGTCAGGTGAGATATCACTATCGGAAAATGCGACACTTTGGGAAATGGCTAAATGTCCAATCCGCGCTTGAAATTGGTCAACATCAATATCTGTTGGGATAGTGGACTCAGTCAAAGCTTTATCTAGGACTGCACGATGCATGGGAGACATTTTCAACAACTCTAGAATGGATATTTGTGCATGTGTTTTTCCTAGATGATCCAAAAGATTATACTGACTTGTAGGAATTGGTTTAGGAGGAGCCGCAGGAGCTCCTTTCAAGACGATTTTAGACCGACGAGTGGTGACGGCACAAGAAGGATCTTTTTCTTTTATTCGCAAGGTGGAAACATACTCATTTGACGCATTAAAACAATTAATGACATTGTGATAACTGGTATTTGCATAATTGGCCATTTGAGCAGAGTTGGAAGAAGACGCTTTACCCTTGTCATGATCAAGCAAAGGAGTTTTGAAAATGGTATGATCGGTGTTAGAGGTCAGGTGGGGTGGATCTATCTCAATTACTCCTTGCTCCAATAAATCTTGAATCATATGTTTTAGTTGAAAACATGAAGCAGTTTTATGTCCTTTGGACCGATGATACTCACAGTACGCATTGTCATTCCACCAATGCGGCTTTACCGCTGGTTCTGCTTTAATATCTGGTAGCTTGAAAAATTTCGCTTGTATTAATTGCTTCATTACTGATTCAATAGGCTCTCCCAATGGCATAAACTGTCGAGGAGGCCCATCCTGTGATCGGAAGGGTTTGCGTTGTTGATTTTGTTGTTGGCCTTGTTGTTGATTATATTGTTGAGTTTGCTGTTGTTGAGCATTTTGTTGATATTGTTGTTGTTGAGCATGCTGTTGATACTGCGACTGTTGAGCATGTTATTGATACTGCGGCTGTTGAGTAGCATTGTTCCTTGGTGCTTGATTTTGTTCCATAGTCGACATATTAGGAACACTCAACTTCTTGATTGTGAATGGGGGTTGATTCGCATTCACCGCTCTCGCATCAACAACACCATCATTAGTGACGTTCTTGTTCTTATACCAAAATCTGTTTCTGTCCCCTGAATAATTTGTGTTGTCATTGTCCTTATTGAGCTTGATAATTCCTTTAGCTACAAGAGCTGTTTCAATACTCATTCCTTTCTTAATGAGTTTTTCTATAGTACTAGGACTTTTCAATTTTAGCTCATACATCATTTCTGGGACCAGATTCTGGATAAACAGATTCACTTGCTGTTCTTCAGGTATATCGAGAGAAGAATGACTATACAAGCTTCGCCATCGTTGCAAAAAGGTCACTAATGGTTCACCTTGCTTTTGTTTGGTATTGCATAAATCCGACATAGTCACATCACTATCGATGTTGAACGCGAAATGAGATATAAACTTTTGCGCCAGTTCTGACCAAGTCTTTATATTTCCTGGCAGATGTGAATACCAATCCATAGCTTGTCCAGTGAGACTTCATGCAAATAATCACATTAAATATGTCTCCTCATAGCTTACTTCCGTGCATGCCGCGTAAAATGCTCGAATATGATCTTTTGGATTGCCATTCCCTCTATATTTCTCAAAGTTGGGTGCCTCAAAATGCTTAGGGAATGGAGGCATGTATACACTCTTGTCAAATGGATTAGGACATAAATCTTGATCTATATACAATTTCTTGGTTCCTTTAGTTTCTAATGCATCAACTTTTCATTGCAACATCTCAAGTTGTTGTGCAATTGTATCAGATTTTAGAGGTCCATCATTAATCCCAGTTGGTATTCTTTGTTGATATATCGCATTTCCGATCGGTTGTTGATACTCTGCAATGGTCGTTTTTGGTGTCTCCTGCATATAAAGTTCTTGGTACTTCTCTTGTTGTTGCAGTTGTGCTATGCTTTGATATTGGCCTTGTTGTTGTGCTTCTTGGAGCCTGGGTTGATATTGCAATTGAGTAGGCTGTTGATATTGCATAGGCGCCAATTGCAGTTGTGAAGTAGGATAACTTGTTTGCCTTGGCACATATTGTGGCACATGTTGTTGGTGCTGATGAATCGGAATTTGTTGACTTTGTGCCAATTGTTGTTGCGGTGTATATCCCATCATTTGTAAAAAACTTTGTTTAGATGGTTTTCGTTGCTTCTCCTTAGGATGGGGTATAGCACTTGCATTAACTTGCTATGTTGTTTGTCCAATCCATTGTGATGGTTGCAAGTTTGTGTTAACTTGTAATGGTGCCGAAGGCAATGCAATTTGTTGTCGAATACCATATTGTTGTTGTTGCACATCGTTTGTTTGCACATTCGATCGTACCTTTTGCATATTACTCAATTGTTGCAACAATTGCTGGTGGTGCAAACCACTATCCATAATTCTTTGTGTCACCATTATCGAAGGATCTGTCGCAATAGTGTTTGACAAAGATACATAAGAACTTTGTTGCATCATGGAATTGCTTTGGACATTATTGACATTAGGCATTCTAGTTGTGAAATGTTCTTGTATCTTAGATGTTGATCCAATTTTATGCATGTGAGGAACCACTTCTTGTTGAGGAACCATTGTCGATATTTGTGTGGTCTTCATTTGATATTGTATTACAGGCGTTGTATTGTATAATGGATTATTTATCATCTCAAATGGTGACTTTTGAGGAATAGTCACTGTTAATTCCTTTAAAGCACGTTTACTCATCAAGGTAGGTTGAGTTGCTTGTTGTACATTTTCTTCATTTGGATGTGAGGAGAAACTTAACAGCCCACTGCCTTGTTGTGTTTGCACATTAATTTGATCATTTGAGGAAGCCACATTACTCATCATGTTAAGGTACTTTTGTGGAAACATCTTAAAGACCTTATTCAAGAACTTATCCATTTTTTTGTTACCTTTGGATCTTGAAGGAACATGTCAATATCATCTGAATCATCAGAATCGGATGAAGAGTCTGGTTGGATATTTGGATTTACTTCTTGTTGGATGCCTTGATCTGAACCAAATCCTTGCGAAAGAGTTTGTTCTTCATATAATGTTTGAGTTTGAATATCATGTTGCAAGTTTGGTTGATTCCAATTGAAAGGTGCACTTCCTCTTGGAGTTGGTGGTACACTCCCCTGTCCTGGTTTCATAGGTACAAACACTGGTTCATATAATGGTGGTGGTCCAAGTTGCACTGTTCCATATGGTGGTAGAGATGTGTTTGATGAAGCTTCAACTTGCACTGGTTGGCTAGTTTGAAACTGCGAATTCGCTATGTTGTCCATGGGTTGATACATTGGTTCTCCCATCTTCCTAGATTGTGATCTTGTTTCAACAGGCATGTCACTTATGCAAATGCAATGTTTTTGGAATATTTTTGAAGACAATTATATGGTATGCAACTAAATGCAAACTAAATAGATGAAAATGCAATCTATGTTTTTAGTTGTTATTGAGGATTTTGACAAACTTTTGAAATGCAAATCTAAAAAGAGACCCTTAGGAAATTGGAATGATGTCTAGACCTCAAAGGACAAAAGGACTTAATTGACCATGGACAAGATGACAATGTCTCCCCTATATGCTTGGATACTAAGCTAGGTTTGATGAAATGATATTGATGACAAAAGGACAAAAGATTTGATAAGGTCTAGACTTCCTAACAATGACTTAGGGTTTATCAAAGATTTGGATTACTCAAGTATGACAAGACCTAGGTTTGACACTATATGCTAAGGGACAATCAATATGCAAATGATCTTAATATGATATGACAATGACTTAGGCTTAATGAAGAGACTTAGGATATGCAAATGCAAATGTATGACAATGTCAACCTAAGATGAAAACTAAGGTTTAATTATGAAATGATATTACTCTTATGCAAGAGGACGCATACAAATGGATGACCTTTATTGATATGCAAAAGAAGTATAACTTAGGTGAAACCTAACCTTGATATTTGATAATGACTTTTGAAAAATGCAACCTTGGATGAATCTAAATGTAAGTGACATAAGAGTTGAGACAAGATTTTGAACAATGTTGGATAACCATGTTGGAAGATGTGCTTTGAACCTTGTTGAATGTTTGTTGGATGAATGTCTCTTGTGTTTAATCTTATGTTATATCAATGTGTTTGTTCTTGAAATGGGATTCAACTTTTGACAATCAAAGAATACAAGATATTGCAACTTAGACTCAAGACAATCATGCTCATTTCCACATTCCTTATGGTAGGCAAAGACATTAGGTACTTGAGAGGTAGACTCATTATGGGATTCAAGGAGAATACATAGATGCTTGACCCCACGGGCTCCCCTCCACGGCACTCACTTCTCAGGGCAGCCAAGCATCAGTCCCCATGGAATCTCCCCATGGCGAACTTAGTATCTCTTCCAAGTATCCGAACTTGTCCTTCTCAAGCAACTAGAAGGGTTTTTGGCCTCTAAAAACAAGGTATGTAGTAAGGGTTTCTGTTAAGCGTTACTCCTTGATGTCATGCAAGCATGATTGAGACATTAAGCCCATCAAGATACCAAACAAATGTAGTCGTGCAAGAACGATTTAGACCAAGAGGCCCTACTTAGATGTTGATATGAGAAAGAGTTCAAGGGTCATCACTTCCCAAGTAACTACAATTCCCACGTAACACTTCCTTCAAAGCTTTTGCTCATCGGGTATTTTTTTATAGTGAGTTAGAATGCCAAGGAATTCTAGCCGTACTCACTTTGGGTCGTTCCCTTCTCACGATTATCACTTGCTTGCAAAAGCAAAGTGGTCGGGAAGGCAGGCCCTCTAAGGGTGACAAACAATCAACAACACAAGCATGGTATCAAAGATCTGGATTTCTGATCACCCTATGAAGGATGAGAGCATACTCTCCTACTCCAATGTCATGCTTAACAGTCAAAGCAAACAAATGTTCATTCCCACCTACTTATAAATCACTAAGTGCCTAATTAAAAATCTCAAACACACAATTTGGTTGTTTCTCCAAGGCAACCTGCAAAACACATGTTAGAGGTTTGATTTGTTGTCTTTGACCATCGATTCTGCATAACACATGTTAGTAGCTTGATTTGTAGTCTTTTTCATGCGTATGCCAAGATCCTGCACCAATAATTAGTACCAAAATCCAAAGCACAGAAAATAGAAAGCAAAAACACCAAAAATTTCAAGTAAAAACTGCATTTTTTACCTCTGTTCTGGACTTTACACAAGCGCAGAACTCATGACATAGGTGCAAGATGTCTGACACAAGCGTAGAATGTTGCATACACAAGCGCAAGATGCATGACACAGGCGCAAGATGCTTCACACAAGCGCAGAAGTCTCCAGAATACCCTGCACGACCCTATTTTTGGGTTTTTGACCTACAAAATCAACTTAGAAGCACTCCAAAACACAGTAGAGGGGTTAGAAGGTTAGTATTCACATCGGGTTCACCAATTTATGTAGCATCGAAATTAGGAATCATCAAAACAATAGAAACAAAACACTAGACATGATAACTCAATCATGAGAGCACTCATTGCAAATGAACCTAATCCTAAGCACACTCAATAGAGATATGAAGACAAAGCATTCAAAATGAAAGATTATGCAAAATAAATGCAGAATTGAATGCTCCTTCCATGCGGCTCCATTGTTCTTCTTTCCTCTTCAATGAATTTGTGGATCTCACCTACAAGTGCACATACAATTGAAAGCAAGATTGATGAAAAGCTCAAGAGTACTAGAAGCATAAGTTCATTAGTCTTATAGGAATTAGGCCTTTGATTCAAGAAAATCATCCAATTTATAGAGAAATTGGAGAAATGGACAAATTAGCATGAAATAGATTCGAATAGAAATTCAAATCAAGAATAGCAAAGTTATGACATGTTGCTATGCAAAGAGGCTTATGACAATTTTATGACAGATTCTATGACAAATTGCTATGTCAAGACAAATTCTATGACAAATTTCTATGTCAAGAACTTATTCTATGACAAATTTCTATGTCAAGACAAACTCTATGACAAATTGCTATGTCAAGAGTATGACGCATGAAGCACACAAATAGGGAGAACTAGAGACAAGATAATTAGGTGGAATTTGAATTAGAAAATTAGAAAATAGGTGGAAATTAGGTAAATTAATTAACAATTTGTCATTTATTAATTAATTTACAAGAGGAAGAATAATTAGCCAATTAAATAAAGATTTAATTGTAATGAGAAGACTTAGGATTAATAAATAATTTAGTAATCCTAGAGGAAGAAATGACAAATTAGGTTAAATGAATAAATCATAAAACCCTAGAAGACGAATTAGAAATGCGAAAATGACAATTAGGTCGTGATTGAAGATAATTAATGTCATGATTTTGAATTGATAAATGACCAATGCGACAAAATGATTTCATTGATAAATGCACCAATTGGCGAGGAACAATGACAAATTGATCCAAATTGACATAATTGAGACAGACAACGATCAATGACAAATCGGTCGCAAGATTACAAGATTAACAAGAGGACGAGGATCGATGATAAATAAATTGCAAGACGACAAGATTGGAAATGACCACGATCGATGACAAATCGATCGCCAAAACGACAAGATTGATAAACCGATCGCCAGATGATAAGATTGAAAAGAGGACAAAACCCTAATTAGGATTGACGATGTCCAAAATGATAAGATTGATGATAAAATTGATAAGAGGACAACGATCGATGACAAATCGATCGCAAGATTGACAGGATTGATAAGAGGACAAAACCCTAATTAGGATTGACGATGTCCAAAATGATGACAAATAAGCATGCTCATTGATGCAACAAGATAAAATCGATCAAAATCATGACTGGATAATGTTGTCGACAAGACCAAATTTGAGGACGAGATGATTGAAGAATGTAGAAGAATGACTCGATGTTCACAAATGATAAAGACCAAATGCGTGACATAGGAGAAATGTTAATGCGACGCAAAAACCTTAAATGAGGCAATGCGCAAATGTTAAAGTATGACTTCGCAAGCGTTGACCATTTTTGGGTGTCTACATTTTGCCCCTCTTTGAGACAATGCGATTCTGAGCGTTGTTTCAAAGAACAATAACAAAAATGCCCCAGACAACGATAATTACATATGCATGCCCCCTCGAGGAATTGGCCAGAAACATGCGGAAAAGAGGCCAATTGATCGATAAAAATGATAGGATCGAACGGACTGACAATCGGAGATCGGATGCATGACAGACAAGCAATTTAAGGTGCACAAGACCGCGACCAACATAAGATGGAGAGGATGCACGTCCATCTATGCAATGACAAAGAGCTATAAATGAGACCAAGAGGGTGAAAATTGCTCATTTTGACTAGCCAAAGAGGAGAATTTGTTGCTCTGGACAAGGATACGTGCAGACAGATGGCGAACATTCCAAGGGCAGATCACCTCGGAGAACGTGTACACACATTCAGATGACCGGACGACGCAGGAGTAGCGGTATGTATCTCGAAAACCCATGTTTGCAATTTCATGAATTTTGATGGCTTGCGGGACATTGCGGGGATGAGGAAGACAGAGGGAGCACCTTGTGACAGAGGCACGTGCTCCATATGACAGACAGTGGACATTATGTAGTTTGACATTTTGCAGTCAGCCTGCGGGCCATACTTAGGACAGACAGTCCGATTTTGTACTCCGACATTATTATGATATGTGATATGATATGCATCGATATGATGGATGCAATATGTTATGACTTATGTTATTTGCATGTATGGATGACTTATGCACTTGTTTATGAACATGTATGGATGCATTTTTATGTATTTTGGATGTATTTATGAAATGAAATGGATGAAATGCTTGATGTAATACTTGATACAAATGCAAATGTACTAACCAAATGGATGCAGGATGCAGTATATGTGTTCGAATATCGGAGCACTAGACCGAACTGACTATCCGACCGAACGGAAGAAGTGTTAGTAAGAAATGAGATAGACGACAGTTAGAGATGATGAAAACTTGCTTTCAGTAATGCACTTTGTAGGTGAGAACCTTTATTTTTATTTAGCAAAATGGATGCGTAGCATCATGGCATTGAAGGCCAGAGCTGAAATGCAACCCTTTTTGCAAAAGACAGACACAGCATAGACAAACGACAATCACAATCAAAAAAAAGAAAGAGACCATGAGCCATCCCGGTCACTCTAAATCACTCAGTGACAGCATCAAGCAACATAGGAACATGATCGAAGCCAAAGATAAATCAATTAAAAAGATAAGATGCACAAATTCCAAGCAAATCAAACAAACATCTTGATATTCATTGTCAAAAGTTGAAAGTGCTGATAGGACGATCATGCTGTCTGGTTTCAGGAAATGCAGTACCCCGTCTAAGACAGGACACAGTCTGGTTTCGAGTATACCACACCCTGTATAAGACCCATGATAATGTGACAAGGACAAATGAATTTTGATGCTGATATTCGATTGATAAGACAATTTGGATCAGTTTGAATATTTGATTTGATTGAAAAGGTTCATCTATTTATGCATGATTTCATTAAAGCACGATGTTGGATTGCGAGTGTCGTTGGATGACTGCTCAATGATCTGTCGATGCATAAAGGGAATACTTTATTGCAAAATGCGTGTTTTTGTTTTTTTGAGTTTTATAATTTATTTTTATTTTTTTTGTGTTCATTTTTTTTTCAGGACTTTATATGACTTTTTAGGGATTTTTTTTGCAGGACATTATTTGATTTTTTTGAATTTTTTCAGGACATTATTCGATTTTTTTTGGATTATTTCAGGATATTTTTCAATTTTTTTTGGATTTTTTCAGGACATTATTTGAGTTTTTTGATTTTTTCAGGACATTTTTCGATTTTTAAGACTTTTTTCAGGACATTATTTGATTTTTATGAATTATTTTCAGGACATTTTTTTTAATTTTTATGATTTTTTTCAGGACATTTTTTTTAATTTTTATGACTTTTTTCAGGACTTTTTTCAATTTTTATGACTTTCTTCAGGACTTTTTTCAATTTTTATGACTTTCTTCAGGACTTTTTTCAATTTTTATATGCTCCAATGATTGATCATGACGAGGGAAAAGCACCCAATGCGCACTTGAAAGACACATAAACCAAGACCAAAACATATGTACAAGACACTGGAGTAAGCAAGACAGTGATGTTGACCAATAACAGGACTGGAATAAAACATTGGGTTGAGACAAAGATAGGCATGATAACTAGCCGAGAGAAAGCATGGCTAGAAGTCATGATAGATGACGGAGCAATAATCTCATTACTCATGGCGCCTGATTGCCAAGTTTTCACCATGGTACTTGCCCAAAGCGCCTATTTGCCAGGTTTTCACTAGAGGACGAATCATTTTTTGCTTTTTTACTTTTTTTTCTCTTTTTTTGCTTTTTTCTCTTTTTTTGCTTTTTTCTCTTTTTTCATTTTTTTGTATTTTTTCAGGATCATATTTGAAGAAATATCTGACAGAAAACTATGCCCAGTATTTGTGAAGATGCATGCTATTGATAGGATCAGACAGAGGTTCACCTTCTGGAGTCGCCAGCTGATATGCCCCCGAGCCATAGGTGGCAGTTACTATGAAAGGCCCAACCCAATTAGGTTCAAACTTACCCTTGATGATGTCAGTAGATTGTGCATTCTTGGGATTTGCCTTTAAAACCAGGTCTCCCACTTCGAAGTGTCGCCCTTTGACCTTCTTATTATAAGAGCGACGGAGACGGTTTTGGTATGCTTGCAAATGTGTTAGAGCTGTCTGACGCTTCTCATCTAACATCTCAAGCTGATGCAGCTGAGAGACTCTGTGTGTCTCATCATCAATCAGGTGTTGCAAAGAAACTCGCAAGGAAGGAATCTCCACTTCCAAGGGTAAAATGGCTTCCGCACCATACACCAAAGAATAAGGTGTTGCGCCAGTAGGTGTGCGGATAGAAGTATGATAGGCCCATAGTGTTGGATTTAACTGTACGTGCCAATCTCGACCAGCGTCATTGACAACTTTCTTCAGGATCTTGATAATGGTTTTATTTGACGCTTCAGCTTGACCGTTACCCTGTGGATAGTATGGGCTAGAAAAACGGTGTTGAATATGAAATTTTTCACAAAGCTCTTTAACATTTTTATTCTTGAAGGGTCGACCATTATCTGTGACTATGGCAAGGGGAACCCCATATCTGCATATGATATAATTTAGCAAGAATTTTGAAATTTGGACACCAGTGATATAGGTCATGGGGATGGCTTCAATCCATTTTGTAAAATATTCTATAGCTGTAATAATGAACTTGTGGCCATTTGCAGATGTTGGCTGAATCTTGCCGATAAGATCCAAACCCCACTGAGAAAAGGGCCATGGAGATATAACAGAATGAAGCTCTTGAGCTGGTGCATGAATATAATTTCCATGGATCTGACACTTGTAGCACTTTTTAACAAAATCATGAACATCCTTTTCCAAAGTGGGAAAATAATACCCAGCACGAATCAACTTTTTGGCTAAGCTAAGACCATTGAAATGGCCCCCACATATACCATCGTGAACCTCGTGTAAAGCCGTTTGTGCTTCGTCAGAATCCAAACACCTGAGGAGGGTATGGTCAAAAGAACGGCGGTAAAGGGTGTCGGCGATGATGACATATTTGGTTGTCTGTCGGATAAAGGCTCGGCGTTGGTTAGCGGAAAGGTTAGGTGGTAAGGTTTGAGATTTCAAATACTGATATATGTCATTGTACCATGGGGAATTAGGACCAACAAGAACACACATCACATCAGCTGTCGAAATGTCAAAAGAAGGGACCAGCAATTGTTCAACCAAGAATTCACACTTGTCCATATTATGGGGCATATTTATCATGGAAGCAATCGTAGCCATTGCATCTGCCGACTTGTTTTGCATTCTTGGCACTTGACTGAAATGGATAGCTGTGAATTTTGTCTTGAAGAAATCTACCATGTTCTTATAAGGAATAAGCTTTTCATCCTTTGTTTTGTAGTCATCATTGACTTGTCAGATGACTAGTTGAGAATCTCCATAGACTTGCAAATGCTTGATGTTCCAGTGGACTGCTACTCGGAGTCCTGTAACCAATGCTTCATATTCTGCAATGTTATTGGTACAGTGAAAAGTTATTCTGTAGGACTTTGGAATAGCGTCACCTTGAGGGGTGACAAACAAGATGCCTACTCCGGACCCAAACTTAGTATGGGACCCGTCAAAATATAATTTCCATTCATTAGAAGATGTGAAAGCAAAGACTGATTCATCTGGAAAATCGGTCAACATGGGATGATCGTCAGAAATAGGAGCGTCTGCAAGTTGATCTGCTATGACTTGTCCTTTGATCACCTTTCGCTCCGTATACACTATCAAATTCACTGAGGATCATGACCCACTTTGCTAGGCGACCCGTCAAAGTTGCTCGGCTAAGCAAATACTTTAAGGGATCAATTTTTGCAACCAACAATGTTTGGTGGCTTAACATATAATGTCGGAGCTTTTGTGTTGCAAACACCACTGCTAAGCATGCCCTTTCAATAGTGGAATAATTTAGCTCATAGCCTACCAGTGTCCGGCTGATATAGTAAATAGCTCTTTCTTTGCCGTTCTCATCTTGTTGAGCCAAGAGAACTCCTAATGCTGTTTTAGTTGCAGAGATATACAATAAAAATGGTTTTCCTTCTATAGGAGGCATTAGAATAGGCGGTGACAGCAAATAGTCTTTTAGAGCTTGAAAGGCTGATTGACATTGCTCAGTCCATTTAAAAGTGACACCTTTGTGCAGTAGATGTTGGAATGGATGACATTTGTCAACCAATTGAGCTATGAAGTGATGGATTGACTGGAGCTTTCCTTGTAGACTTCGTAATTGCTGGAGGTTTGAAGGTGGAGGCATATCCATTATTGCTTTGACCTTTGCGGGGTCGACCTCAATGCCTCGGTGAGAAATAATGTATCCGAGCAACTTGCCAGCTGTAACACCAAAGACACACTTTTTTGGATTGAGCCTGAGTTTGTAGGTTTCCATTCTGTCAAAAATTGGGCCCAGGATGGCTAGATGACTATCTCTGGTAACAGATTTGCACAACAAGTCATCAACATAATCCTCCATCAAAGTATGCATGAAATCATGAAAAATTGTCATCATTGCTCTTTGATATGTTGCACCGACATTTTTGAGACCGAAGGGCATCACATTCCAGCAATAGGTGCCCCAAGTACATGTGAATGCGGTCTTATGTTGATCTTCAGGTGCAATGTGGATTTGGTTGTAGCCGGAGAAACCATCCATTAGTGAAAGCATCTCATATCCAGCCGTCATGTCCACTATGATGTCTATGTTTGGCAATGGAAAATCATCCTTAGGGCATGCTTTATTCAGGTCCCTAAAATCTGTGTAGATTCTGATGCCCCTAGTTACTTTGCTAACTGGTACTAAATTGGAAATCCAATCTGCGTAATCAATAGGTCTGATGAAGCCCACGTCTAGTAATTTTTTTAGCTCCACTTTAACCAAAAGAGCCACCTGAGGATGCATTTTTCTAAGTTTTTGTTTGACGGGTTTAGCACTTGGTTTCAGTGGCAAATGATGAAGGACTAACTCTGGATCGAGGCCAGGCATATCTGCATAAGACCACGCAAAGCTGATCTTCTTCTCCAGAAAGAAATTGATAAAATCTATTTTCTCTTGTTTTGACAGGGATGCAGCAAAGTGAATGACCTTAGGGTTATCAGGTGTACCCAAATTGATTTCCTCGGTCATCTCTACCAGCAATGTGGATTTGTCCTGAATTGATAGGGCTACATCCACTCTTCCACCTTTGGGCGCCTCAGAAAGGTTTTCACCCGCAGGTACGTCTTTTATTTTTACTTTTGTATGATCAGAGAGCGCCTTACGGTTTTCACTCAAAGATCTATTCTTTTGATTTTTTTCTTTTTCTTTTCCTTTTTCATGACTGGAAGAGGGAGTTGACTCCCCAAAATATGCCGTTGAATCCAGGTCTATAGAAAATCCTGCCTTATGATCGCCCTGTGGTATGCCTTCCCGTAGTCCCAGGAATTCTGCAATTGCCCCATCATTTTGAAAACAGTCCAATTGGTCGCAAGATTACAAGATTGACAAGAGGACGAGGATCGATGATAAATAAATTGCAAGAAGACAAGATTGGAAATGACCATGATCGATGACAAATCGATCGCCAGATGATAAGATTGAAAAGAGGACAAAACCCTAATTAGGATTGACGATGTCCAAAATGATAAGATTGATGATAAAATTGATAAGAGGACAACGATCGATGACAAATCGATCGCAAGATTGACAGGATTGATAAGAGGACAAAACCCTAATTAGGATTGACGATGTCCAAAATGATGACAAATAAGCATGCTCATTGATGCAACAAGATAAAATCGATCAAAATCATGACTGGATAATGTTGTCGACAAGACCAAATTTGAGGACGAGATGATTGAAGAATGTAGAAGAATGACTCGATGTTCACAAATGATAAAGACCAAATGCGTGACATAGGAGAAATGTTAATGCGACGCAAAAACCTAAAATGAGGCAATGCGCAAATGTTAAAGTATGACTTCGCAAGCGTTGACCATTTTTGGGTGCCTACAAAAAGAAATCTTGGAAAGGGAATTGGAAACTGCAAATCAACACAAAGAAAAATTCAAGAAAAGCTCAGAAGAACTTGGTACCTTATTGAAGAATCAAAAACCCAAAGGTGACACTTCTGGAGTTGGATTTGAAGTTGGAGAAAGCTCCGGTATTGCAAATACCCAAGATCAAAGCAAATCGGTAAGACCCTCTAATACTTACAAATTCAATGGAAATTGCTTTAACTGTAATAAATATGGTCATAGGGCAAATGAATGTAGATCTAGGAATTATCAGAACATCAATCCTCCCACCGGTCAATGCACCAAATGCAACAAAATTGGTCATAACTCTGAAAATTGTAGAATGAATGTAAGATGTTATGTTTGTGGAAAATTTGGTCATTTATCAAATAAATGCAGAACACAAACCAGCATAGGTTATGGGAAACCTATTCAGAAAAATAATGTAACTTGTTATGCCTGTAACAAGATTGGTCATATTGCTAAATTTTGTAGAAGTAAAGGTACACCGATAGATAACAGAAGTACTAGCTTGAAAGGTAAAGAAAAGGTTGAAGAGGTTAAGCAAGAATTTTCAAAGCAATGGATTAGAAAAGGTGATCTAAATATTGGGGTTACTCCTCCACCGGTAGAACCAAGAAATGCTTCACTGACAGGACAATATAATGCTCCACCGGCAGGATAGAGCAATGCTCCATCGGCAGTATGTTCTTCATCAAATTGAAGAAAATTATTTTGAGGGTTTGGTAATCAAATGACACATGTACTATTATTCCCTCGGTTAGAGAAAAGAAGTTGAAAATCTTTCAATACCGGCAAATAAAGTTGAGCTAATACATTACCGGCAAGCAATTAATGTGGTAGGTAGCAGAAAAGACCTTATAAAATAAGTTTTTTGGCTCCATTTCATTTCACCGTGAATTCAAACTTTCAGAGAGCGCGAAGATTTTCAAGCTAAGGCATTCCGAGCAAAGAGGCAAAGCACTTCAGCAATCAATCCATCCAAATGCAGAAAAAGGTATTTATCATCATGGCATCCTCCTCTGCACCTGAATTCATAGCAAACCCAACAGTAGTCAAGGTTATAAAATGACCTAGGCCCGTGTTTCAGCTAGTACCCGAGGTAGCTAAGAAAGATGACAACACAGGTGCTTTTTCCCAAATTCCAAAGGGTGTTGTTTATGTAGAAGACCCTAGAATGTATATTCATTGCAACATAGAGGAATTAGGTGATGAAGAAATCAAAAACATGTATAAATCTGTTATATGTAACAATGCCGGAAATGTGAAACTTGAACATAAAATTGTTGAAACCCTAGGATTCACTGAAATCCTCTGCATTCCTAAATTTCCCAAGGAAGTGGTTAGGATAGTTCTAAGCAGGGTACATGGCTCATTCTTTTGGCTTGACTCAGTGCATAAAATTACAAAGGTAGCTGTGAAAGCAGTAACAGGGTTACCTTCCACTGGTACCAGACCCGACAAAACCAAGAAGGTCTCCAATGACCTAGGAATGAACCTAACTGGTGCAACATCCGACAAGAGATCATTAAGGGTTAATGATGTGACCGATACAAATGTTAGATTTGTTAGCATGATTCTAGGTTACAAAGAAACTCATGCTAATAGGCTTAACTCTATTTCCAGTTTATGCATAAAAAGTGCTTGTGACATGGTGAAGGACAATGTAAAAATTGATATTTGTGAATGGTTAAAAGATGAGTTAATTGACAATTTGGCAAAAATCAAGAAGGATAAGAAAGGAACCTTTAGATTTGGAAATTTACTTGTATGCTTAATGCTACATATAACCCAACAGGCTCCCGATATAGGCTATAAGGATTTTGGATTCGACATACCGGTAGGAAAACAATTATCTGACTTATTCAACAACATGGGTGAAAACAGAGAAAAGAATATCAATGAGTATTTTCAAGCACTAAAGATCAAAATGAATAAAAGAATCAGACTATCACAGGAAATTGTCAACAAATACAAGGATGATATATGCTTTGTAATAAAAAAGGTTGAGATCTGGATGGAAGCAGTCATCCCAAGAACAATCTGGGTTACAGAGATGGGGTATGAAACAGATGACCACATAGTGGAAACTTATGCCAAAGCACTTCTGGAAGCCCCCAATGAACCAAAGGAAGAAGTATTTGGTAGTGCTGAGACCATCAAAAGTCAAATTCAATCTAAAAAGAGAGTAAAGAAAGTTGAGGCATTTTTGAGGAAAGGAACCAGACAAGCAAAAGCCATAAAGGAAGATGTACTAAAGAAAATCGGCATAACAGAAGATGAGTTGGTAGCCCAACAACCTGAAACTCATCTATCACCGGTAGATACTTCCTCAAAAGGAGATATGCCAGCAACTTTCAAAAGAGTTGTTAGGAAAAGAGACCCCTCATCGGTATCCACTCCTTCACCTAGAAGGACAAGACAGAAGCAACAAGCTGTGAGGTCTCCGGTCAAGAAAGCCACACCAAAGAAAAAGCTGACCCCCAAAAAGAAGAAGAAGACAAACACTGACTTGGCCCCTTTTGACATATTACTGAATGAGATCACAAAGGAAGGTAAATTGAAAAACATAGGGAAAATATATGACACCCTATCAGATGATGAGAAAGGACAAGTCGAGGAGAGTGTTATATTACACATGGACATGTATAAAATTTTTTTGATGCAATTCCTAAATGAAATTCCTGATGAATTATATAAAAGACTTGAGGCCAAAAGGAAAGGAATAGTTGAGTTGGATGAGAAGATTAAAATAGAAAAATTACTTGTAGTATACCCGATCAACTCACCTAAGGAAATTGATGATCTGATAGCTCAGGCCAACCGAACAGTTCTTTCCACTGCACACTGGCAAATATAACTAATGGCAGGTAGAGTTACTGAAGTTTCAAAGGAAATAGAAGATTGTTGGGATACATTCTTGGTTGAAAAAGAAAAACAAGAAGAATATAGGAATCCCAAGCCCATTCTGGTATATCAAAAGAACAAAGGGAAAGGTAAAGTTGGAGGACCACCAAGTATCAAAATTAGAGACAACTTACCCACACCTCCTTTAAATACTCCACCGGTAAAAACAACAAATGTAGAAGATCAACTGGCAGCTGAGAGCATGGACACAGAGGATAATAATCCTAATCCTGAAGTCCTATATACTATGAATGTTGATACTCAGAAAATCAACATTGTGGTAGATAAGGATACATTAGAAAACAAAGAGCAACAGGCAACAGGAAACAAAGAGCAACAGGCAATAGGAAACACAGAGCAACCGGCAACAGAAAACAAAGAGCAACTGGCAACAGAAAACAAAGAGCAATCGGCAGAAAATTTAGAGAAAAAGATGGAACCTGGAACACAAACAGAGCAACCAACAGAGTTAAAGGCTCCAGAACAGATGCCACCGGTAAGAAATGATGCAGGAACACCAGTGCTTAAAGAGATGGAGACACAAAAAAACCTACCAGAGGTCAATACTAGCATGGTCACTTCCACCGGCACTCGGTTTGTTGGGTCACCATCAAATGTAACAGAGGTATTGCTCGAATCTATCAAGAAAATAACTGATTATAGCTCACAAGCTTATAAAGCGATAGATGATTCAATTCCAGTTTTGAAATCAATAGCTCCCAATTGTAATATAGCCAACAAAGATTCTTTAGGCCAGTTGGATACACTTTGTAAATATATTTCTAGAAATTTTGAGCAAAAAAAGGTAGAAACTGTAAAGGAAAGTGTGGAAAAAGAGAAACAAAAATTCTTTGAGGAAGGAATAAACAAGTGTAACAGGGAATTTGACACACTTCTACCAGAACTGTGCAATTTATTGAAAGAATACAAAACTCTGTATAAAGTCACCTCTAAGATAAACTTTTTGACCATAGATGTAGACAAAAAGATGAGCAAGGTACAGGAAGAGATCAATAAACTTGCTGATAATTTTGTTAACTCACCCGATACATTATCAATTTTTGAGGAAAAGATAACAAATTTTGAGGAAGAATTGCTCAAATTAGAAAGAGAGAAAGAGAAAATAATAAACAAGGCAAAATTTTTGAGATCTAAACTAAGTCCAAGATTGGACTATTTAGCATCTCTGCATAAGGAAATCTCAGAGGCACTAACACAGGGTAGCAAAACACTGGTAGAACACTTGCAGCATCTCATCGGTACAGTATACAAAACTGAGATAGCAATAAAGGAGAGCAAGAAGTTTATGGATGGCATAAACTTAATTTTGGGAGATATTCTTTAGATAATAACTACCCAATTACAAGGTTAAGGTTATGAATTGGTACAACTACAAAATCTACTAACCTTTGTCATTGATGCCAAAGGGGGAGTAGTAGATGAGAAAATTCAAAGCACAGGGATCACATGCTCAAGGGGAGCTCTCACATTTTTGGTCTACACATTTTTGGATATCTTTTTGAAATTTCTAATGAGTGTTGCCATCAATGCCAAAGGGGGAGATTGTTGGCATATGGACACTCTAATGAGACATTGTGTGTGATTGAAGGTTTTGTCATTGATGGCAACCTTGCAATCCTATGGCACCGGCAAGACATTATACCAGCAAAGCATTACTTAGGCAACCTTGCAATCCTATGGCATCGGCAAGACATTATACCGGCAAAGCATTACTCAAACAAAATAGTGCACCAGCATCAGCAAGATCAATCTACACCGGCACTGGCACAGAAGATGTACACCAGCATAGAAGGAAATATGTATACCAGCATAAAGGCTGACAGGATTTTTGATATGTAATGTTTTGTTTATTATTGTAAGCCGACTTGGCAAATTGTAAAATGACTCTTGTATATAAAAGAGATCATTGTAGGCATTTGTAGGATATGGATAAGAAGCATAAATAAATAATAAGGTAGACCTAATGTGCGAATTGTAGGTCAAGGGTATATGTAAAGAACAGAGCAAGAACCGGTACTGAATCTAGCATTGAAGATGCTATTGTAAAGTAGTACAGAATATTGGATTTGTGTAAATCCTCACTGCAAGTCAGTGTGACTTCTTATTGAGCAGTGAGCTCTAGGCAGTTGGCCTTCCTGCATGTGCAAGCCCCTATTGTAAGTAATATTCTCTTATTAGCCAGTAAGTGAATATTGTGGGTCACAAATCCCACTGAGGTTTTTACCACACCAGGTTTCCTCGTTAAACATCTTGTGTTATGGTGTTCTTTTCATGTGGATGTTTTTGATCCTGTTATTTGCATTAATTCTTGCATACCGGTATACTATTACTGTATGTTCTGCATATTCAGTTTCAAGAAAATTACATTACCAGTCAGATACTGATTCACCTCCCCCTCTCAGTATCTATGGGAACCCTAATAATAAATACACACAACTATTCTGAATGCTTCTGAAGTTTTCCCTATTAAGAGCCAAGCCTTGTTAGAGTCTTTACAAAAATGTCTTGTTAGTAACAAATTCTGTTAGGGACCACCCGGTTAAGGTATTGACTACAATGCCCTGTTAAAAGAAATACCCTATTAGGAGTAACCTCGATAGAGGATTTGAAATCCAAGCTAATGGATCACCTAGTTAGAGGATTTAGAAAGCACTAAGCCTGTTAAAGTTTACCCAGTTAAGGGATTTAACTATTGTAATTGTTAGAGAACAACAAGGTTTTATTGATCTAGTAAATAGCACTACTCTATTTGATCATATCCTTTTCATGCTCCTATATGCCTTCAAACTTACTGCAGATACTCCTTCTGGTTCGCCAATCAATCACACTAAAACATAACCAAAATTGCAAGCACTACAACAAAACATCTCATCGACCTTATAAGAAAAATAATAGGTTGGTAACCAATCAAAAGATCTAAGATCTCACAGAGATTACAAACAAATCGGTTCAAACATGACCGTTGGATTACATAGAAATAATGGCACATTGTACAAGATGTGCCATGATTTCTATCTTATCACTCCAGATTTTGTAGTTTCCCCTATTGAAATTCAGACCTTATTTCTTCATCATGTTCTTCTACATCTTTACCTCAAGATGTTAGGCTTAGACACTAGAGGACCTAAAATGCTCTAATACCAATTGATGATATGATGAATCAATAAGGATCTAGACAACTACTGAGGGGGGGGGGGGTGAATCAGTAGATAGAAAACAAACTAAACTTTCACCAAACTCACAACCCAACTCATAAATCAATCACTGAACTACAAACTGCAACAACGCTGTGAAGTTTCCTAGTTGACTTGATGAATACTAAGAGGAGAGGGGGGTGAATTAGTATGCCAAAAATCTTTGCACTTAAACACTTTGCTAGACTAACAGTAAATTGGTAAAGCAGTTTAACAGACAAACCGGTTAGCACACATGCAAACCAAATAGCAAATAATGCATTCACCCACAAAAGAACAAACACCATAACACAAGAGATTTTGACATGGAAACCCAAATGGGAAAAACCATGGTGAGATGGAACTCACAAGTAACTATCTGTAGAATAGGAACCAGACCAGTTAAGGTCTTACAATGTTCTTTACTAGAATAGATCCTGTTAGGAATCTCAATCTCTGTTAGGAGATAAGTCTGATTAAAGACTACCTTGCTAGAGGATTTTAGATCCACAGATGTGAACCACCTTGTTAGAGGATTTACAAAAGGCTTTTGGGCCTACCCGGTTAAGGGCTACAGACTTGTCGAAGATGTGAGTAATCAAGAAGTGAGTGATCTAGCAAATAGCATAGATTGCTTGGTTAGATCCTTGATAGCTCATTCCTAATGCATTCCAGCATTACTTTAGTCTTCTATACATTCATACTCTCTCCGACTCCTCAACCACCTTAAACCCTAGCAACAACATCAACCGCAACAACCTAAAACCCTAGACATGATGTCCTTATAAAGGAATCTGGTTTCATGTTGGTCCAATAGGATTACAATACAATTTCCTAGGTTCAATGCATCTAGATGTATCTGGTAACACGACACAAAAAGCACTGTTAAAGTATCGGCACTGTCAAACAATCGGTGGATGGTAACTCATCACAAAATGTCTGTTGGTAACTCATCATAGAGTATTATCGGTTCATACAAAATACCGGTTCAAGCAAAATGCCGGTTGCTGGTTTGACAAAATGAAGACTGGGAAATATGTGTTCTACCGCTTTGATCCTTCGTACCACTTGAGATCCTCGAACCGCTTGGGGTCAACATACCGTTTCAAATCGGTAATCACTTTTTGCAAAACACCAATAGTCTAAGGACTATAATGCATCATACCGGTTGGAACATGTACCAGTTGAGCTTTAACTAATACATACAAAAATGATCTCAATGCAAGTGTGTGTCCATCAATGACAATCATAACATAATCATCAAAAATGCCAACAATCTCCCCTTTTGGCATTGATGGCAACACTTAGGAAATTTTGACATCTAAGTGTTTTACAACAAAAATATGCCAGAATCAAAATTACTCCCCCTAAGCATATACACTATCCCTTTTGTAGAAAATACAATGTATACTACTTCTTAACATAAATAACATGAGAGTATACATCAAAACATTCAAAATTTATACTTCTCCGCCTTTGCCAACAATGACAACAAAATATTACAGATTAACACTTGTGTTATTAAAAGAATAAGAGTTTATGATAGTAAAGAATAAAACTTGTCAAAAACAGATTTGAAGTCCTGCAAAAATTGTTTCATAGATAAAGACCAGGACTCAAGTAGGGAGTTGGCCACTTCTTTCTCTGTCTGCATCTAGGAGACCTGTTCTTCCATGGCGTCTAATGTGCTCATCTCCTATGTCATCGTTAAGGCATCCAAATTAAGATAGCACTTCTGAAGTATTTGTAGATGTGGGAGTAGAACCAGTTGTAGCTCCTGCAAATCTCATGACTGGGTGCTTATTTCCAGCTCTAATTTGGCAGACTAGATGTGAAACCGATGAACGGTTTGCCCATTAGTTGTAAAAGAGTCGTATGGCAGCTTGAAGGTTCTCATGTATGATTGCAAATCAGATTGAAGCTTCTACTTCTGTACAAGCACATCATCACAGGATAGATGCGGTTGGCAAATCTTGGTGAGTAGAAGATTCCCCTCATCCAGAGAATTCCTTATATCCTTCTGTGCTTTTTGTAGTTCAGACCAGAGCTCATTAAGCTTCTTTACCAGGGCAATGTTGAGAGCCTTTTGATGCTCTTTCTTAGCATTTGCCTCTGCTGCCTCTTCTAAGCTCTACACTTGATCATCTACTACTATGCATAGGAGCTTCAATTGTGCCAATGATGAGTCGGTATGGGGAGATTTGTAGCGGGTAACAAACCAGTAAGAGTGTCCACCACCGCTTGGATCACATCTTTCTCATTTTTTCCTCCATATCACTTCAAGGCATTCTTGAGAAACCTTGATGCTCTGTAGTAGCTCCATTTCACTTGCAGACTAGAAGTCAATGGGACTGGTGAGGTCAGTCAGTTTGGCTTGACTGTCGGTTGTTTTAGGAGTCTCCATCTATGTGCACTTTGCCGCTTCAGCTTCCTTGTTCTCCTCTACCTTCCTCTTTTCTGCTTCCTTCCTCTTCTCCTCTTCTCCTCTGCCTTATCTTCCTCTTCCTTCTTCTTTTATGCTTCCTTATTCTTTTCCTCTTCCTTTCTCTTCTTCTCATCCTCTACCTCTTTCTTCTTCCTTGCATCTTCTTTTTTCTTTTTCTCTTCTTCCTCTTCTTTTCTTTTCTTCTCTTCTTCTTTTCTCTTTTCTTCCTATTTCCATTTCTCCTCATCTTCTTCCTTTTTCTTCTTCTCCTCTTCATCCTTCTTCTTCTTCTCCTCTTCATCCTTCTTCTTCTTCTCCTCTTCTACTTTCTTCTTCTTCGCTTACTTCTTTTGCTTCCTCCTTTTTGTCCTCTGTTTCCTTTTGCTTATTTACCTATTATGCCTGCTTCTCCTATCTTGTTGCTTTTGATGGTGTAACCTAAGCAACATATTCTCCATCTAGAGAATCAACATCAATAGTGTCGATAGGTTCAATAATCGGGTTTCCTTCATCATCAAACACTTCATCCGGTTTGGTTATTGCCAGTTCTTGCTCAGCCTTCCTATTGGCTTCAGCCACTCGATGCATCTTCAGAGCTTCTAGATAAAGGGTGTGTGTATTCTTGAGCACTTCTTGACCCTTTCCTTCATGTAACAGGAGTCTTCTTCTTCTCATGAAGAAGAGGCCTTTGTATTTATTCATTACTTCAAACAGTTTTGAATTTGATACATCAGGAAAATGTTTAGCAAAAACTTTCTCTCTCATTTCCTATTCCTTCTCTCTGGCAATGCGCCATTTATTTTCTAAGGACTTATACAAAGAATCTGATGTCTCAAATCTAATTTTTGAAGTCAACTGGTCATTAACACATAAATACTCAATGATTTCTTTTTCAATCGCTTCCTTTTCATCATCACTAAAGTCATCAAAACAATCAATCAAATCATTCAACACTTTTCTCCTAATGTTTTTGATAGTTCTTTGACAATGTGTCAAAGGTTTGTAGGAGGAGATGTCCATATTTACCAGTGCTGATGATGTCGGTTTATTCTTTGTCTTTTTCTTTGCTTTTCGTGTCTTCTTAGGTTTTTCCTCAGACATAGTTTCTTCTGAGTCTGGTGAGGCATTCCTTGTCTTCCTCTTTCTCTCAAACACTTTAGCAGGTGCCACTTCCAGTTTCTTTTTAGCCAGTGACCGCTTGGTCACTATAGGACTGGTCGTAGAAGCTAGTGTCGATGCTGAAGGAACTACTTTTTCCTTCTTCACTAAAGGTTCTTTTCCTTTCCTTGCTGAGGGTTCCTCAACCGATGTTATCCTCTCTAGGTAGGTGTCGGTTCTCCTTGCCTTTGGATCGAGCGGTGAGGCAATAAGGGTAGAGGCATATTCTTCCAGCATATCATTGATTACCTCATAGCCCATAGACTCCACTTCCTACTCTCTGGGCTCAACAACCTCCATTATCCATTGATCCACTTTAATGGTGAAATAGATATCATCTTCATATTTCTTGACAATATCACCTGATATTCTCATCCTCTGACTCATTTTAAATCTGAACTCATCAAATTACTTGTTCTGAACTTTAGGGTAACCGGTTCTAGCTACTTGAAGGCTTTCCTTGATTTGCTTCTGGTTGGTCAGCAAACCACTAGACATCACCTACTCCTGGAAAGTAGCCTTGGAAGTAAAAGAACAACCCAACCAATAGTTATCCAAACTTGAACCTCAATGCATTATCCCGTTTGATCAATTTAAGATTCAACTGGAGTTGCCTTTGCATACCGATGCATAGGTCAAATGATGCATCTTCCTTGATCATCTGGTAAGCGACATTTACTACTGCAATAGTTACAGAGTTAATTATGCTGGCTGAGAACATCTGGTATCCAGTCACCATGCATGCATATTTCGTGAGGTCATCCTTGATGGAATTAACAGTCATTCCTCGTGAGTCACTCACTGAACTGGTGAGCTTGGACATTTCAGTCTTGCTTACCATCCTTAGGGCTGGCACTTCCCTTGTATTGTAGAAACAGGTGATAGCATGAATTACTTGCGGTGTAACATCATGCGTTCTTTCCAAGTACATCTTGTCACCATGAAATCTACTCAGAATGATCCTCATGTGATCATCTGTGAAATCCTCTAGGAAATAAATAGCATTGTGGAGCTTATTCTTCTCCAAAATACTATACTCCGGTTTGATCTTTTTATCTTGTCCAAAAAATAAACCTAGCTGTGAGTGAATTGCTAGAGACCCTAGGTCTTAGATTTTACAATCTATGTAATCTGAGATTCCCTCTTCTACTATCACACCAACTGGAACTTGTGATAGGGCATTATATTTAGACTTGCGTTGAATAAAGCTTGTTGAATCGACAGATGCACTAGAGCTAGTATGGGATGCAGAAGCCATGATAGAAACTGAAAACTCAAAAAATACCTTTCGGAAATCATGAATTTAGGGCTTTCAGATTCTTCTCGACCTCACACTCCGTCGGTTGCAGAATCACCGCTTTGTGTTCTTCACTTGACCGTTTGCAATTTGAATTTGAATCTCCTTCAAGGTTCCTTAATTTCTCAGAATCGTAGCACAAATCACTTTTCTCCGCTCTGCACTTGAAAACCTTTTTCGTTCAAAAACTGATAGTGAGATTATTTGAAAAATCCTTTTAAACATATTGCTCATCTACCGCAATAAATGCTCCACCATTAGGGCGTAAACCCTAATTTGCCTTTTACCATTTCCGGTCTTTGACCAAATGAAAGGTATTGCATATCGGTTAAGGTATTTTACCGATGTAAACCGGGGGTTCAAAACATTTCGCCGTTTGCTCCCCCTAAGCTTTTTTGAAGCTTAGTTTGTCGGTTCTGTGATTTCCACACTAGGTGCAGAAACTGGTTCCTCTTGTAACACCGTTGGTTTCTTCTTCTAGGTTTTGTTCATATCTCCTTGAATAGTGTCAACATCAATCTTTCCTTTTGGAGTGACCGGTATGTCATCCGATATGTTCTTTCTTGATCTACAAAATCTGGCAATGTGACCCAATTTGTTGCAGTGATAGCATACCAATCCAGGTGCTCTCCAAGGTCCATTATTCATGTTCCCGTTCTTCCTTCTGCATATTGCAGCAGTGTGACCATGACCATGACAGACCATATAGTTTTCTCTCCATCCGGTTGCCGCTTGATAGCCACCACTTCTTGGCTAATTATTGAAGGCATTAAACCTATTGCGATTCCGGTTCACGAAAGGTTCAAGACCAACTCCTTGGGTCCTCTGAGGATATCTTCTAGTGTTATTCATAATAGACCTGCATTCAGATGCTCTATGCCCAAACTTGTTGCATACATAACAGTTACCATTGAATATATAGGATCTAGGCTTATCATTTATGAAATAAGGAAAATTATTGTAAGCCTTACTCCTACACACATTTGCAGTAGGTCTTTCTTTCAGACAATTAAAGCAAATAGGTTTAAACTTTTTCTTACCTTTATCCTTTGATGTCGGTTGATTCTTTGACATTCCAGCATTTGTACCAGAGGTCTCACCTTCCTCATGACCAGAATAACCAAGTCCATTGGTATTCATTGTCGGTTTAGCCACCTCAAGCTTTTGCTCTAGCTTGACAGTACTGTTGTTGAACTTAGCAAGTATTTCCTTTGACTCAGAGAGTTCTTTGGAAATAGAAGCATTTGTTTCCATCAGGTTTTCATTCTCAGAGATGGCAATGTTCAGTTCTCCTTGCATGTCTTCCTTTTCCACTTTTCTTGCATGGAGTTGAGTAGTTAGGGCACTGATCTATTACTTCAGCTTGGAGTTTTCATGATCTTTGTCTTTGACCAGATCTTCAACTTTCGTTTGGTTCTCAAGTTCTTGGCACATTCGGATAGTCAGTCCTTCCAATTCTTTTCTCGGATTGGAATTGGATTCATTCATCTTTTCTACTTCTTGAATCAGGGCTTCCATGTTCACTTCATCAGAGGAACTATTTTCAGATAGCTCCATCAGATTTTTTGCATGTTTTCTCCTTTTTTCTTGAGATGCCTTGTATTTGACCATAAGATCATCATAGGCTTGCTCAGACTGAGTGAGCCAATGAGTAAGTTCCCTCAATGTGTATTCCCCCATATCTCTTTCCAAGTGGTTAAACTTATAGAAAGGTAGTCTCTGATACCAATTGATGAATACTAAGAGGGGGGGGGTGAATTAGTATGCCAAAAATCTTTGCACTTAAACACTTTGCTAGACTAATAGTAAACCAATAAAGCAGTTTAACAAAAAAATGGGTTAGCACACATGCAAAAAAAATAGCAAATAATGCATTCACCCATAGAAGCACAAACACCATAACACAAGAGATTTTGACATGGAAACCCAAATGGGAAAAACCACGGTGAGATGGAACTCACAAGTAACTATCTACAGAATAGGAACCAGACAAGTTAAGGTCAAACTGGTTAAGGTCTTACAATGTTCTTTACCAGAACAGATCCTGTTAAGAATCTCAATCTCTATTAGGAGATAAGTCCGATTAAAGACTACCTTGCTAGAGGATTTTAGATCCACGGATGTGAACCACCTTGTTAGAGGATTTACAAAAGGCTTTTGGGCCTACCCGATTAGGGGCTACAGACTTGTTGAAGATGTGAGTAATCAACAAGTGAGTGGTCTAGAAAATAGCATAGATTGCTTGGTTAGATCCTTGATAGCTCGTTCCTAATGCATTCCAGCATTACTTTAGTCTTCGATACATTCATACTCTCTCTAACTCCTCAACCACCTTAAACCTTAGCAACAACATCAACCGCAACAACCTAAAACCCTAGACATGATGCCCTTATAAGGGAATCTGATTTCATGTCAATCCAATAGGATTACAATACAATTTCCTAGGTAAAATGTATCTAGACGTATTTGGTAACATGACACAGAAAGCACCATTAAAGTGTCAGCACCATCAAACAATTGGTGGATGGTAACTCATCACAGAGTATTACCAGTTCGTACAAAATACCAGTTCAAGAAAAATGCCAGTTGTCGGTTTGACAGAATGAAGACTACGAAATATCTGTTATGTCGCTTTGATCCTTTGTACCGCTTGAGATCCTCGAACCGCTTGGGGTCAACATACCGCTTCAGATTGGTAATCACTTTCTACAAAACACCAATAGTCTAAGGACTATAATGCATCATACCAGTTGGAACATGTACCGGTTGAGCTTTAACTAATACATACAAAAATGATCTCAATGCAAGTGTGTGTCCATCAATGGCAATCACAACATAATCATCAAAAACGCCAACATGACTTACATGATAAAATAACAGTGTAACAAATCTGAAACTCTCAAACCATTTAACCAAAACATCAAAACACTTTACTAACATTAGTAAAAGCACATTTCAAATCACTTTCTGTCATCATAAGACATCTAAGTGGATTTACCAGTTAAACAAATTAACCATATTAAAACATAACCACAAAACCATTCACCACTTGACACAATGATTTTTGACATGGAAACCCAAATGGGAAAAACCATGTTGGGGATGAATACCCACAACTATTTTGAAGTCTTCTAAAGTTCACCCTGTTAGGACCCATGCCTTGTTAGAAGCTTTACAAAAATTTCCTGTTAGGAACAAGCCTTGTTAGGGACCACCTGATTAAGGGATTGACTACAATGCCCTATTAAAAGCAATACCCTTTTAGGAGTAACCTCAATAGAGGATTTGAAATCCAAGCTAATGGATCATCTGTTTAGAGGATTTAGAAAGCACTAAGCCTGTTAAAGCTTACCCGGTTAAGGGATTTAACTATTGTAATTGTTAGAGAACAACAAGGTTTTGTTGATCTGATAAATAGCACTACTCTACTTGATCAGATCCTTTTCATGCTCCTATATTCTTGCAAACATACTACAGATACTCTTTCTAGTTTGGCAATCAATCACACTGACACTTAACCAAAATTTCCAACACTACAACAAAACATCTCATCGACCTTATAAGCAAAACAATAGGTTGGTAACCAACCACAAGACCTAAGATCTCATAGAGATTACAAACAAATCAGTTCAAACATGATCGTTGGATTACATAGAAATCAATGCACATTGTACAAGACAACTTCGATCGCTCCTTGATCACCACTCATCGAATCTTGTAGCTCATCATGCAGTTTCCTCTTCATGCAATGCACTCTCTCATTCCTAAGATAAAATAGTTATCTCTACATGCCAAAACCACTTTGAAACTCATCACGTGCATCATTCATACATGGCATAATCTTCTTCGATGACCATTTGATCATAGATCAACACAACTGATTCACCAAGCTCCATCGGTTAGGGTTTGGCATATCAACAGGTAAGGTTATCGGTTGATCTCACTGCTTCTATAGTAATACCGGTTTCCTTCAATATCTCAACTACTAGTTGCATTACAATTCTATTACCGATTACAATTGACATCAATGACAATAGTTAAACTTCATTAATGCAATCTTCATGAAAATGCCAACAATCTCCCCCTTTGGCATTGATGGCATTACAAATATCAATACTCTTTGATTGTGATGATTGAGAGTAATGCACATACAATTTGTTAGCATTTAGGTGTATTTTGTATGACCGGTGAATAATATGGTTGTCATTGTTGACAACATCATTTCCCAAGTCCTCACAATCTATTGACAATAAGTAGAATGGTATATTGAGGTTAATCAACTAAGAAATAAGTAAATAAGGTATACAGAACATAACAGAAGACATCCATCAGCTAAGAAGAGAACATATCGATATACAGGAGGACACCGGCTAGGAAGATTTTGATCGGTACACTGGTAGATTCTGTAACTGACAGACTGGTAACATTTAGTTAACATTCAATTAAATTGGGATTCTTCTCTAGTCAACTGGCGGACTTATCGGCATGTCCAACTCTCTTGACAAAGATTCTTGTAATGATTTCAGGGCAGTGATTTAAGGCATGGTAATGGAATTTTGAATAGGATGTTTTGGAGGGAAAGTTGGTGAAAGACTGAAGGGATAATAAATTCACATAATTTATTCTTGTGGAGGTTGTTGCTCATGCAAATTATGATCATGTGAAAGTGAACATAGGGGGAGCATGATAGAGTGTAGAGTTGAGTGACAGAGGACTAGCAGAGTGCAGAGTTGAATGTAGAAGTAGGAAACTGGTGTTGTACAGAGAAGATACAACTAGTGCAGATAGAGTTTGTTTTTTAGTGTGATTAGATTAAGATATTTGTAGCTACTTTAGAAGATTATCCTTTTGTTGCTTTCTAACCATTGCAACTAAAATCCCTTATTAGGGTAGACTTTAATAGGTCCCATTGTATAAATCCCTTAATAAGGTGTCATCTTAATTGATGATTTTAAGACCTATGACAAGGCTACCTTTAACAGGGTAAAGGCACTAATAGGCCTTAGACAAAATCCCTTAATTGGGTGGCACTTAATAGTGTTCTTGTAATCTCCTAACAAGGATGGCTCCTCATTGGGCATACTCTAGAAGAAAACAAATTTTGTGAGTTCCAACTCACACCGTGGTTTTCTCCCATTTGGGTTTCCATGAGATAAATCTTGGTGTTACTATGTATATTTTCATGCATGCTTATTCTACTGTAGCAGTTATTTATATTAATGAATGTTAAGTTAGTAAAAACTTGAGTTAAAAGTTTTAATTGAAGAAAATCAGTCAAGTGATGATTTACCCCTCCCCTCTCAGCACCGATTGGGACAAAAAAATGGTATCAAAGCCAAGTTCCTCTGGAGTGAAACTTGACAGCTTGAGGATAAATATCATGGAAGAATACCGGTATTAGAAGAAAATTGATGAAGAAAACAAAATTATTGCTCACTGAAAGAGAGACTGAGAAAATCTATTGCAAAAAGAAAGGAATTAGCTCAATAGTTAAATGAGAATCAGGACATTATAGATAAACTCTCTGAACATAGTGGATCTAAAGAAGCTCAAGAAGCAGACTTGGAACTCATGGAAAAGAACAAGAAGTTGACCATAGAAGTCACACATCTCAAAAGAGAACATGAAGGTCAGGCCCTAAGAATGACTAAGATACTGGAAGCTAGTACATGAGCTGATGAAAGAAAGAGGGAGGTAGAAGAAGATCTATCAAAAGTTGAAAGAGCTAGGAGGCTTGCTGAAGATGCCCTGAGACAAAATGATGCAATCATGATTGACAGAGATGAAGAAATCCAAATTCTCACCTGGGAGATTGAATATATACATAAGCATGTGCATGACAACACAAAAGAAAAGAAGAAGATGATGAAAGAGATTGAACAACTCAAGAGTGAGTTGAAAATTGAAAATGAGAGAAATGAGAAGTTGAGGAAATTCAATGAAAGATCTGTGAAGGTAGATAAACAGTTGAAGACTCAGAGAAAAGCAAAGGTAATAACCATTTTTGGTTACATCGATTCAGTTCCTATGGAAATTAGAGAATAATCTAAATCCAAAAGGATGAAGGATGATAAAAGGAACCATTCAGAAGTGAAAGGTATGAAATTTTCCAAATCCTCTTGTTATCATTGTGGTAAATCAGGTCATAAGTCTAATGATCATAGAAATAAACCGGTTAGTCAAAAGAAGATTTTTACCTTTGATGGTTATTGCCACAATTGTCATAAGTATGGTCACACTTCTTATGAGTGTAGATCTCTATCTAGCAGTATGTCAAATAGAAAAATATTTAATGGACATTGCTTCACATACAATAAGTTTGGACACAAATATGAAGAATGCAGGTTCAAGTCAAATGTATCAAAATCACCATAAAAACCAGTCACTCCTAACAAAAGGAGTAATCAGTTCAATACCACCTGTTCCACATGTGGTAATTTTGGTCATGTTGCAAAAAATTGCAGAATGAGAATGGGCTAGAGAAATAAGTCAAGACCATGGAGGAAAACTGCTATGGCATGTTTCAACTGCCATAATATCGGTCACTTAGCCAGAGAATGCAGGAACCGATCCTACAACTTGTCTGAAGACAAGAACTAGTTTAGCAAGAAGAAAGAGAAAAATGACTTGAAAGGAAAGAAGACAATTGAAGAAGTAAGAATTGAAATGAAAAAAACATGGGTCAACAAGGAAGAAGGAAGATAAGGAGAAGGTCATTCTGAAACAAAGTCATCATCCATCAGTATTAACATTTCCTCTTATAACTAGGCTTACTAATGCCTAGGGGGAGTACATATGGTAAGATTACTTTTGAATCCCCTTAACAAATATAAGGATATGTCTATCTGCATAGTTGTGATGCATAAAAGCTATTCTAAAAGTTTTTGATCAAAGAATATCTTTTGAGTTAGTTGTTTGTGTATCGGTAACGGTAACAAACAACCAATAAAGTCAATTAGGTGTACTTTAAGTTGTGATTTTCAAAAACTAACCGTTATATTATATCATCGATAAATCTCAATGGATAATAAGGAAATATCAACATACTTTCATTTACCTTGTTTACCTGTGAAATCTCTCGAGCTTCTGTGCAATCAAAAGTGATTGAAATCCTACTGAGAAATATATGTGTGGGAAATTCAAGCAGTGCGATAGTGGTGTTTGGAATTTCTAAGGAGAAGGTATTCGAATTTGTCTGAGTAAAGATTTGTTGGAAGGTCATCATGGCAATGCTGATTTTGACTCATGTGTTGGTTGAAGCTATCAAAGAACCCCAACCCGCGTTCAAGCTACATCTGATGAAAGCTAGTGAAATTGACATGACCGGTGCTTTATCATTTGTTCCCTTTGGTGTATTACTAGTAGAAGACATTCACACCTACATTAATTTCAACCTCTAAGAACTTGGAGACAAGTTCATTCAAAATGACTTTAAGGGATTTTGTGTCAATGATCAATTCAAGGTCAAATTTCTATCTCTGAAGACCAAGAATTTGGCTAATGTTTTTAATTTTCCTGATCAGTTTCATGATGACTGGGTTAGGTATGTACTAAGTAGGGTTCATGATCAATTTTTGTGGTTGGAAGCTCATCCACCAATCAAGATTACAAAGGAGGTGATTTGAAGACTGACAGGGTTTAGTGCAACCGGTGAAGCATTAACCCTAAGAATGATTTTATCATCTCAAGTCATCTAGTTAACCAAATCCTGATGTGATAGTAGAGCAATGACAATCACCTATATTGAGGATGTTGAAGTGAGATTTGTCTCTGCAGTGCTGGGTTACAGGGTTTATCAATCAAGGTGGATGAATAGTGTGTCGAGTGGTGCCATACATGCTGGCTATTGAATAATCAAGGAAGATTCAACCTATGATATTTGTGAGATGATTAAAAGCAAATTTATGGTGAACATGGAAACAATTAAGAAGGACAAGAAGAAATCTTTCAAATATGACTCACTATTGGTATGTATATTTTCCTATGTGCAAAACTTTTTCCCCGATAAGGGTAAGGTAGTGTGGTCTGAAGAGAAACCTATCATGGTTCAGATAGGTCAAATGTATAGGGATCTAGGAGATAAGTTTGGTGAAACAATGTGGGGATAATTTAAGGAATTCCAAATTAGGATGCACAAGAGGAAAATAATTTCAACTAGAATAGTATAGAAATACAAAGACAATATTTATTTCCTTGTAGATACGGATTGTTGTATCATTCAAGAAGCTCAACCCATAACCTTTTGGGTTCCATCGATGGGCTATGAGGTTGCAGAAAATCTTGTTAAAATTCATGTCAATATGCTTCTGTCTAAATCGATAGACTCGAAGGCAAAGATATTTGGAACATGTGAGGAGGCAAGCTCCAAAATAAAAATAGGAACTTTAGGTGCCAATCAGGAAAATAAAAGTAAGAAGAATAATTGATACCATTGACAAGAAAAATGGAAGTGAAGCATCTGGTGCAACATATGCCCACCGGTGCTAGTGAGAAAATAGGAGTCACACCTACTAAAGGTGAAGAATTAACAGGTGAAAAGAAGAAAGCATCAAAGACAAAACCTAAGGGGACTATAGCAACTAAGCCTACAACATACTCAAAGGAAAAGGATCTAGGTACTCCTATATCTTCCCTAAGAAAAGATAGATTGGTAGGAGTGATTTATACCAGAAAGAAGAAGAGTGTTTCAAATCTGAAAAAGGGTGAGAAAGAGGGTGATATCACTAACACCACACCCTATTAGATGTGGAAATAAAGGAGGTTAGAAGAAGTGGAAGAAACAAAGATCCAACAATTGATGAATTCATCCATGGGATCAGAGAGTTTGGAGCTTTGTCTAATGTTGGGAGAACATATTACCTCAGTAATGAAGAAGACAAAAGGAAAATTGAAGAAGCCCTGATCTAGAACTTGCACAAGTTTTGTAGAAATCCTAGTGAATTATATGGCATAATCCCATTAGATTTGTAAGATCAAATTGAAGGCAGATGGAAAACATCTTTATCTACTGAAAAGGAACTCAGAATAAAAGTTGTCATGGAAGTATAACATGACTTAGACCCTAATCAAGATTCACTAGTGGTTGAAGCATGCATTGAACATTTAAAAATAAGGAATAGAACTGGGAGAGTGGTAGTAGGTGAAGTTGGAGAAGTGCATGATGAAGGTGTTTCCTTGTGGAAGAAAATTATGGATCAGCAAAAGGAAGCTGAGGAAGAAATAGAAAAGGAAACAAAATAGGACATAGGTGCAGCTGCCATTGACAAAGGGAAAGGGAAGGAAAATGAATCCACTAAAGAATTTGATACTTTTATAGTTGAGGACATCATAGGAAATGTTGTGTCAGACATTCCCAATTTGATGAAGGATGTCGAACAACCGATTCACACTTCACCGATGAAGGAAACTGATCAAAGTAAGCTTCTCGGTCAAGATTTTTCTTATTTACTGCATTAATTCTGGTTTACCGGTATACTATTTTGGAATGCAATTTGTTTAATAAGATCAGAAAAACCATTAACCGGTTAGATACTAATTCACCCCCCCCCCCCCATCTCAGTATCTTTGGGAATCCTAACAATTGGTATTAGAGCCTGGTCCTCTTTTTTCAAAAGACTAACAGGTTGAGGGAGATTCTGACACTGGTACAGATGGATAATTTGAGAAAGCAATTGGAAACAACTCTTGCAAATTATGATGCAGAAAAGTTGAAGAATATCAAACTTGAAGATGATTTGAAATCTGCACAAGAAATCTTTCAAGGACTTCAAGGAAATCTTACTATTGATAGAAATAAAAGAAGAGAGCTTCATGAGAAGATATAGAATGATGATGATGAAAAAGAAACTCTTAATGATCTTGTAAGCAAGATGAAGCAAGAGAATATGACCTTGAGGAATGAGATGCAAGATGTGACTATGAGATTTTGTAAAGACATTGAAGACAGAAAGAAGAATGAAGATGACTTGGCTAGGAGAATCAATGATTTTGGAAATGAAAATCTAAGAATCAATCATGAAAATGATATGTTGAAGATAGATCTAATTCACTTGGAACATGATAAAACTGAACTCATGAGATAGAAAGATTTCTTGGAAAATGAGTTGGCTACTGCAAATCAACATAAGGAGAAATTCAAGAAAAGTTCAGATGAACTTGATGATATGCTGAAAAATCAGAAACCTAATGGAGATACTAATGGAATTGGCTTTGAAGTTGGTGAAAGCTCTGGTACTGCAAACAATCATGATCACAGTAAACCGGTAAGACAACCTAATGCATACAAATTTAATGGGAAATGCTTTAACTGTAACAAGTATGGTCATAGAGAAAATCAGTGTAGATCTAGAAACGATCAGAACACTAATGCACCCACCGGTCAATGTTCTAAATACAACAAAATTGGTCACAATTCAGAAAATTGCAAAATGAATGTAAGATGTTATGTTTGTGGAATATTTGGACACTTGTCTAATTAATAGAGAACACCTATCGACATAGGATATGGAAAAGCTATTTAGAAAAATAATGTGACTTGTTATGCTTGTAACAAGATTGGACATATTGCAAAATTTTATAGAAGTAAGGCATCACCGGAAAATAACAAAGGACCCAGTTTGAAAGGTAAAGAGAAAGTTGATGAGGTAAATCAATAATTTTCAAAACAATGGATTAGAAAGACAGATCAGAATGTTGATGAGGCTATTCCTTCACTGATAGAATGGAGTATCACTCCACTGGCAAGAGATTTTTCATCTAACTGAAAAGAAATCCCTTGGGGGTGTGGCAACTAATTGAAAACATGCTAGTTTAGCCTCAATTGATGGTAAGAAGATGAAGTGCTTCTTTACTAGTAGATGAGTTAAGTTTTCACTTAATCGACAGGCATTTATTATGGTAGTTGAAGGAAATGACATTCTAAAGCAATTGTTTTTCACTCTTTGTCACTCACCGAGCATTCAAACTTCCTTAGAGCACAAAAAACCTGAGCGAAGGCATCCACAGTGAGAAGTGAAGCAAAATCTATCAAGCATTTAAACATAAAGGCATATTAAGGTATTTATACAATGGCTTCCTCCTCTGCACCTGAATTAGTTGCAAACCCCACTGTAATTGAAGTGGTTAAATGCCCTAGGCCCATATTTAAGATTATACCCAAAGTTGCGAAACAGGATGATACCCTAGGAGCATTTTCTAAACTTTAGAAGGAGTTGCTTATGCTGAAGACCCTAGGATATACATACATTGTAATATTGAAGAACTTGGTGCTGATGAGATTGTGAACATGTATAAGACTATAATTTGTGATGAAAATGGTAATGTGAAACCGAAACACAAGATAATTGAAACCCTAGGTTTTGTGGAGATACTTAGCATTCCTAATTTTCCCAAGGAAGTTATAAGAATTGTATTGAGCAGAGTTCATGGGGAGTTCTTTTGGCTCAATTCCATCCATAAGATTACAAGAGAAGTGGTTAGGGTAGTGACCATCTTACCTTCCACCAGTAGCAAAACAGAAAAAGGAAAGAAGGTCTCTAACGACACTGTGATGACACTAACCGGTGCAACACATGATAGCAAATCCTTGAGAGTCAATGATGTGAAGGATATTAATGTAAGATTCATTAGCATGATTCTAGGATACAAGACTACACATGCTAATAGATTAAACTCTGTTTCTAGTTTATGTATCAAGAGTGCTTATGACATGGTGAATAGTAACACTAAGATTGACATATGTGAATGGTTAAAAGATGAATTGATTGATAATCTGAAGAAAATCAAAGGAGAAAAGAAAGGCACATTCAGATTTGGTAACTTGTATGTCTATTGCTATACATCACCAAGGAAGTTCTCGGTATAGGTAGAAAATAATTTGGTTTTGACATACCGGTAGGAAAACAACTTTTGGATATCTTTAACAACATGGGAGATGATAGGGAAAAGAACATAATTGAATACTTTCAGGCATTTAAGGCTAGAATGAAGACTAGGGAAAGACTATCTCAAACCATAGTTGACAAATACCAAAAGGAGATATGTTTTGTTATTAAGAAGGATGAAATCTGGATGGAAGAAGTGGTTCATAGAAGAATTTGGGTAACTGAAATGGGTTATGAGGCAGATGAAAACATAATAGAAACATATGCTAAAGCCCTTCTCGAATCCCCTAGAGAACCTCAAGAAGAAGTATTTGTAAATGTTGAAACCATTGAAAGCAAAGTACAAACCATGAAAAAAAGGAAGAGAAGAGAACAAACAATTAGAAAAGTAACTAAACAGGAAAAAGAAATTGAGGAAGACTTGTTGAAAAATACTAGTATCAAGGAAAGCGACCTGGAAGGGTTACAACTGGAAGCACATCGTTCACAGGTTGGTACCTCCTCTAATAGTGAAATACTGACAGAGTTTCAGAGAGTAGAAAGAAAAAGGAAACCTTCACCAGTACCCACTCCTACACCAAAGAGAACAAGAAGGAAACAATAGGCAGTAAGGCCCCCGACAAAGAAAATAACACCAAGGAATAAGAAGGATAAACAAGTTATCCCTCCACTTGACAATCTTTTGAATGAAATAACTGAAGATGGAAACTTGTCAAATGTTAGCAAGTTGTATAATACTTTCACCAATGAAGAAAAGGAAAGGATACAAAACAGTGTCATTCTACACTTAGACATTTACAAGAAATTTTTGATAGAAGTTGTAGATGATTTACCAAGTGATTTGTATAGGAGACTAGATGCAAAGAGATTAGCAATTGTGGAATTAGATAAGAAGATAAAGGTAGAAAAATTACTTGTAGTTCACCCAGTGAAATCAACAGAAGAAATTGATGAACTGATAAGTGAGGCAAATAGGACTGTATTTTCCACTGGTCACCGACATGTAGCTTTAATGGCTAGCAGAATGAATGAAATATCTGAAGAGACGGTACATAAATGGGATATCTTCTTTGTGGAGAAGGAAAAGCAAGAACTTAAACAACCAAAGACTTTCAGAGTCTATCAAAATGATAAGGATAAAGGTAAAGGCAGGTAGGTGGACCTCCAAGTATAAAAGTAACTGATAATTTGCCCCCACCTCCTTCTATTACTCCACCAGTTGAAACTATTGATACACCACTGGTTACTCATAATATTGAGAGTATGGAGACTACACATGAAGACATCAATCCTGATTCAGAGGTGTTATATACTATGAATATTGACACACAAGAGGTTAACATTGTGGTTGATAAGGAAACTGCTCAGAAGAAAGATGTGGCAACTGAGCCATCAGCTAAGAACATTGTTGTAGAAACACATGTTGAGGATAGAGTTGGAAATGTTGAGATTGGGATTGAAACACACACTAAACAATCAACTGATCCCCTGGATGCTGGAAAGATAGATACCACTGATGTACACACTGAGAAACCTATCGAGTTAGAGAAACCGGCTGATAACACAAAGAAATTTACTGAGATACCGATAGTAGACAGTTCAGAGGTACATACAGAGAAACCGGTAGATAACACTAAGACACAATCAGAGAAACTGACAGAAGAAAGAACAAAGAAAAATACTGGGGTACATTCTGAGAAACTTGAAGAGAACAAGGTTGAGACAGAGACAGTGCCATCGGCAATAGCTGAGAAACCCAAACCTTTTCTAGTTGAGGTGCAGACACAAACTGACCTACCAGAGGTCAACTTAAGCAAAGAAGTTACTCACACTGGCAGAATGAAGATTGTTAAGGTCGTTGGACAATCTTATGGTTTTTCCATGACATAATTCAAACCGACAAATGTAATAGAGGTATTATTCGATTCCATTGAGAAAATCACAGATTGCAATGCACTTGCATATAAAGCTATTGATGATACCATCCCTATATTGAAATTGATTGCACCCAAGTGCAATGTGGAAAATAAATATTCTTTGAGTCAACTAGACACATTGTCTAAGTATATCACTGGCAACCTATTGACAGTTGATCAGATTAATGAGGAGACATTCAGTGAGAAAATGAACAAGGAAAAAGAAAAAATTATTTGATGAGACAATAAAGAAGTGCATGGAACACATTGACACCCTCCTACCGGCACTAAACAAAACATTAATGGAATTTAAGGAGTTGTACAGAGACACATGTAAGACAAATATTTTGACAACATATATAGATAAGGACATCAACATAGTATAGACAGAAATAAATGATATAGTTGATAATCTCATAGGTTCATCAGAACCCATATCAGTTATAGAGCTGGAGATAGCTAGTTTTGAGGAAAAACTTGAAAATTTGGAAAAAGAAAAAGGAAAGAATACAATAACAGGTTAAGAAACTAAAATGTAGACTTGGTCTAAAACTTGACATCCTCATCTCTTTGAGAAAAGAGATTTCAAAGGCACTTGTTCCAGGAATGAAGATACCGGAAGAGAAAATGCACAACCTCACTGGTACAATTCAAAGGATAGCAACATTAAAAGATAGTAAAAGGTTCACTAACAGCTTAAATTTTGTACTGGCAAATCTATATTAGATTGTAACCAACCGGTTATAGGGATCCAACTAAGAACTACACTTAGTTGACATTTTTGACAACCTTTTTCATTGATGTCAAAGGGGGAGTAGTAGGAATGAGAAAAACAATGGATAGAAGAGATCATCTACTCAGGGGGAGCACATAGTTTTGGAACACACAGTTTTGGTAAAAAATTTTGACAACATATTTTGGATACATTTTTGACTTTTTCTCATGAGTGTTTTCATCAATGCCAAAGGGGGAGATTGTTGGAAAATTCACACTCCAATAAGAAATTGTAGGTGATTGAAGGTATTGTCATTGATGGCAACCTTGCAATCCTATGGCACCAGTACTGGCAGACTCTACACTGACAATTAGTTTATTGGCAGCTACAAAGATGATTACCGACACCGCAGCCGACAAGATTTTGTTTATTACATTTTGTATTTAATTTTAATATCTTTTTGTAAGCTGACAAGGCAAATTGTAATAGGACTCATATATAAGTATGAGATCTTATAGATCATTTGTGTAAGTAAGAATAGGCAAATGTGAACATGTGAATATTAAGGCAGATTTTGGAGTAAGGTTTGTGGTTATTTTATGAGCTTAAACTAGTACTGAACCTAGCCTAGCAGATGTTGAACTGAAGCATTACATTATATTGGACTTATATAATCCATTTTGTAAGTTAGTGAGACTTCCTTTTGTAATTAAGCAGTGAGCTTTAGGCAATTGGCCTTCCTGCATGTGCAGGCCCCTATTGTAAGTAATATTCATTTATTGGCCAGTAAGTGAACATTGTGGGTCACAAATCCCACTAAGGTTTTTCCCACACTGGGTTTCCTCATTAAAAATATTGTGTTATGGTGTGCTTTCTATGTTGTGCTTATTTTTCTTATTTATTGCATTAATTTTGGTTTACCGGTATACTATTTTGGAATGCAATTTGTTTAATAAGATCAGAAAAACCATTAACTAGTTAGATACTGATTCACCCCCCCTCTCAGTATCTTTGGGAATCCTAACACTAATAGGCATGGCTCCTCACTGGGCATACTCCTGAAGAGTACAAATTTTGTTAGTTCCTACTCACACCATGGTTTTCTCCCATTTGGGTTTCCATGAGATAAATCTTGGTGTTACTATATATATTTTCATGCATGCTTATTATAGTGCAACAATTATTTATATTGATGAATGTTAAGTTAGTAAGAACTTGAGTTAAAAAATTTAATTGAAGAAAATTGGTCAAGTGTTGATTCACCACTCCCCTCTCAGCATCGGTTGGGACTAACGAACTGATTCACCAAGCTCCATCGGTTAGGGTTTGGCATATCAATAGGTAGGGATACTGGTTGATCTCACTGATTCTATAGTAATATCGGTTTCCTTCATTACCTCAACTACCAGTTGCATTACAATTCCATTACCGATTACAATTGACATCAATGACAACACTTAAACTTCATTAATGCAATCTTCATGAAAATGCCAACAATCTCCCCCTTTGGCATTGATGGAAATAAAAATATTAATACCTTTTGATTGTGATGATTGAGAGTAATACACATACACAGTTATAGGAATCCTGGTTTACATTTTACCATGTAGTCTCCTTCAACTGAGTCTCCATCTCTTCAGCTGGTAACTGGCTACAGTTCTTCTCCCTATCAATCATACAGTTCTTCTCCCCCTTTGACAAAAATGTTAAAGTGAAAGTAAAACATTCAGTGTCATACTTCACTGTTCTGCAATAAGCTACTCTCCCTGTGGAGTAGCTCCACTCTACACCAATCCTGCTTCAAGATCTTCAATGAGCTTTGGGACTGATGTCTTCCACATCTATTCATCTGACCTCTAAGACACTCAAAAGTAGTCTTAGGCAGAGGTTTAGTAAAGATATTTGCTAGTTGTTCTTTAGTAGATACATGCTCTAGTAACACATCTTTACTCTGCAGTTTATCTCTCAAGAAATGATATTTCAGCTCAATAACCTTGGTTCTTGCATGCAACACCAGGTTCTTTGAAATATTTATTACACTGGTTTTATCACATAAAATCCTTACCAGTTCTTTGATCTTCAACTTGAATACTTCTACAATATGTTTCGTCCAAATTCCCTAGGTACAATTCATATACGATGCAACATATTCAGCTTCAACAGTTGACTGTGATATACAGCTTTGCTTCTTACTGCTTCAAGATACAAACCTTCCTCCAAGAAATAATACGCCTCTAGTTGTGCTCTTCCTATCATCAACATTTCCTATCCAGTCTACATCTGTATAGACTTTCAAATTAAAGTTACTTGCATGTGGATACCATAATCCATAATCAATAGTACCTTTCAAATATCTGAATATCCTTTTAGTGGCTACCATGTGTGTCTCCTTTGGGTTCTTCTGAAATCTAGCAACTAATCCAACTGCATGAGCAATATTTGATCTACTGTGAAAAACATAATGCAGTTTCCCTATCATAGACTTGTACTCCTTTTCATTAACAGATGCGACATCATCCTCCTTAGACAGTTTATTGTTGGAAACCAATAACACTGAGAGGGGGGGTGAACTAGTGTTATACCAGAAAAGAAGATTTTAGCTTTAACAAAACATTCATACACCAACCGGTACCAATATAAACAAAATTGAAAGAAGTAATGCAACCAATAATCTAAACACATAAATGAGAAACATAACACACAAATTTATACATGGAAAACCTCAATGAGGAAAAACCACAGTAGGATTTGTGACCCATAATATCAATTCACTGCCCATATGAAGAGATATTACAATATATGATAGGCCTGCACTTGCAGGAAGGCTTACAGCCTAGAGAACACTGCTCATCACAATAGGAGCCTCACTGACAACATAACAATCCAGACAACAATCTGGAGAAGTATGAACTGCTCAATATAGCATCTCCTATGCTAGAATATAGTTCCTGTTTAAGCTCTGTCATTTCTGGTTATAACCCTAAACCTCAGTACCAGAATAACCCTTACAATGAATTCCTCACATACATAGTCTCTTGAATATATTTCACATTAAATTATATCCATATATCCATCCCACATGTCTATCCCTTATCTTTTTCATTAAAAATGTTCTAATGAATCTCCCCTATATACCCTATACAAATTTATGCCTTATGTCAGCTTACAAGAATATACATAATATCATATTTCATGTCGGCGATATAACTTAAATGAATAAGCATCAAAGAAGTTATCAATGCTGGATCCAAGATGTGTCGGCCTCCAATACCAATGATCTTTACCATTCCATCTCGTCCTGCATTGTCGGTGACAAAAGAAATCTTATATCCTGTCGGCGTCGGAGTAGAGTCTATGAAGTGCCTGTCGATACACCATATGAAGTCAAAACCAAAAATCATGTTGCCATCAATGTAAACATAATGAAACCTAACCAATAGAGTGTGATTTCCATAAATCTCCCCCTATGGCATTGATGGCAACACTCATGTGAAAAATGGTTATGGTTTCTGATGCTCTACAAAAACGGGTTAATGTTTAGACAAGAACCTATGGTCGTATAACACATAAGAAACACAAGAAACAAAGAAGAGTTAGTGTTAATCAACCAAAAACTAGTCTAATGAGGCATACCAAGAGAGACACTAAAAACATAATGAAGTATTTAACTGTAGACACCCAAAAATGGTCAACGCTTGCGAAGTCATACTTTAACATTTGCGCATTGCCTCATTTTAGGTTTTTGCGTTGCATTAACAATTCTCCTATGTCACGCACTTGATCTTTATCATTTGCGAGCATTGAGTCATTCTTCTGTATTCTTCATTTGTCTCACTTTTGAATTAGGTCTTGTCGATAACAATCTTTAATCATGATTTTGGTCGATCTTTGTCCTTTTGTCAATCTTGTCATATTGTGATCGATTCGTCATCAATCCTTGTCCTTTTCAATCATGTCAATTTGGTCAATTTGTCATTGATTTTTGTCAACCAATCTCAATCAAATCATTTATCAATCGAATCATTTTATCACATTGGTCATTTATCAATCCAAAATCAAATCGAATCGAATCAATTATTTTTCATCAAGACCTAATTCGCCTTCTAGGGTTTCATGATTTAGTCATTTAACCTTGCTTATCATTTTCTTCCTTTAGGATTAATAAATTACTTATTTATCCTAAGTTTTCTCATTACAATTAAATATTCATTTAATTGGCTAATTATTCCTCTTTGTGAATGAATTAATTAATAAATGAAAAATTATTGATTAATTCACTAATTTCTAATTTTCATTAATTTCCTAATTTCTAAATTCTAATTCCTAATTTTCCTAATTCCTATTTTCTAATTTTCTAATTCAAATTCCACCTAATTATCTTGTCTTTAGTGCTCCCTATTTTTATGCTTCATGCGTCATACTCTTGGCATAGCAAGATGTCATAGGGTTCTAGTCATCTAAGTTTTACATTGGCAATATGTCATAATTCATGACATAGAAGGTGTCATAACCTTCCTCTTTCCACTCAATTGTGCCATTTTCGAAATCAATTGCCAAAATATCAATGTCATGCTAATCTTGTCTTTTCTCCAATTTCTCTATAAATTGGATGATTTTCTTCAATCAATCCCCTTGACCCCTGAATTCTTGAATCTTGATCCTTCGAATCCTTCATGAATCTCGAATTTTTACTGAACCTTCGTTTCTAGTACTCTTGAGCCTTTTTGCTTTCAAATTGTGTGAGCACTTGTAGGTGAGATCCACAAAACTATTGAAGAGGAAAGAACAACAATGGAGCCGCATGGAAGAAGCATATGGTTTGCATAATTTTACTTTTGAATGCTTTGTTTCCATACCTCTATTGAATGTGCTTTGGAATTAGGTTCATTTGCATTGAGTATTCTTATGATTATGTTATCATGTTTTGTGTTTTTGATTGATATATCTTATGTTTTGATGAATCCTAATTTCTACGCTACATTAACTATGAAAGCAAACACAACAAGGCATCTCCAAATGCCTTCCACCATGCTTGTAGCTCCTTCTCCCTTGTTCCTTTCCTCTCCAAGTTCCAAATTAGTGTAGCTTTCAACAACTTTTTGTACTATGGATGCCTTATGGAGATTCAAGATTGAAATGTTTTAGCTATGATATGCAAATGTAAAATAAACTAATTAGATATGCTATGAAATGAACTAAGATTTATTTTAGTCCAAAATGAATATATATTATTTATGCTAAATGCTCTTTCTCTAAAATTCACTATAATGTAAATGCATACAAGTTTTTCAGGATTATGACTATGAATGCTAAATGCTTGAGGATCTGAAAATGAGGAAGTTGAGCTCTATTTATAGGTAAAATGGAGCAATGGATGGTTGAGATTGAGTAATCTCAACAAGGGCCAGGATTGAATGATATTCAATCCATGTGAGGACTTTCAACCCAATCGAAGGATGACGAGTGTCAACATGAGATGAGTTGAGAGGAGAGGGAATAAGCATTAAATGCTTGACATGACCTGAGAGTTAACTTGGGAGTTAAGGTTAAGGTTGGGTTGAGTGAATAAATTAATTATCCAAAGAATAATGCTTTTATCCAATGGATAAAATCTTGTGCAAAGGTTAAAGGGATAACTATGGTCAAAGCAATAAATGCTTGAGGAGACACATGGGTTACATGAGGGTTGAGTTTAGGGGTCAAAGTCCCTAACCATGGGTGCAAGTGGATTTAACCATAAATGGTTATGTAAGAGCCATTAATGGTCATGTAAGAGCCATTAGTGGTTTGGAATACTTTAGAGGTTGGCTTGTTGAACACATAAAGCATTAAATGCTTTTCAAAGACTTTGGAGTCTTTGAGAAGTGACTTCAAGTTGCTTAGGAATGTGACAACAATTAGGGGATGGATTAGGCTAATTAGGAAGGGGTTTAGAAGAATCTAGAAGGGGATTAGGATTGCAAGTGGGTTTGGTGGGTGAGAGAAAATAGGATTTTTATTGAAATAAAATTCATTTATTTCAACAAATAGGTGCAAGTTGCATTTTTAGGAGAATGCAAGTGGAGCGGATTTAATGATTTAAATAAATGTTTTATTTAATTTATTTAAAAGAGGAGAGGGATTAAATGAAATAAATAGAAGAAAACCCATAGTCATGGTGCCTCAATTTCAATAGGAAGGATAGCTTCTGCACCATAGACCAGTGAGTAGGGAGTTGCGCCTATAGGGGTTCGAATGCTAGTTCGGTATGCCCATAATGTTGGATTCAATTGAACATGCCAATCACGACCGGCATCATTGATTGTCTTCTTGAGGATTCTTAAGATGATCTTGTTTGATGCTTTGGCCCAACCATTTCCTTGTGGGTAATAGGGAGAGGAAAAGTGGTGTTGGATATGAAACTTCTCACAGAGCTCATGGACATCCTGATTTTTGAAAGGAAGACCATTATCTTTGATTATGGACATGGGTACACCATACTAGCTGTATGTGGGAAAAGCGGGTCGATAGAACTCAATATGTGAAAAATGGAGCTCTATGGAGCCTTGCTCACACACTCACAAGACTTCTTGGTGCAAGCTATGGAGTAATGAAGTATCACTCAGCTTCCCAAGGTTGGTCCCATGGTTCTCTATCAACTAATGCAGCCATCCACATTCAATTGGATGTGTAGACACCTAAAAATGGTCAACGCTTGCCCTCATGGTTATCTAGAGGGTAAGGGTCAAGCTTAAGTTAAGATTACCCATTGGATTAAGAGTTAATCCAAGGATAAAATCTTGTGCAAATGATTAAGGGATAACCATGGTCAAAGCAATGAATTCTTGATGAGACCCTTGGGTTACATGGAGGTTGAGCTAGAGAAAGTCTCTAATCATGCTAGAGGGTTGAGTTAACCATTAATGGTTTGGGAGACTTTGGAAAATTAAGTTGGTGAAGACTTGAAGCCTTTAATGGTTATCAAAGACTTTAAGGGTTTGAGAAGTGACTTCCCTTTGCTTAGGGATGTGACAAAGCTTAGGAGATGGGTTAGGTTAATTTAGAAGTGATTAGAAGAGTCTAGAAGAAATTAGGAATAGGTTTTAGAATGCAAGCGGGAGATGTAGGAGAATGCAAGTGGATGGAGGGATAATAGGATTTAATTGGAATAAAGTTAATTTAATTCAATTTGGTTGCAATCAAATAAATTAGATTTATTCAATTTAGGATAAACTTTTTAATTAAATTTGAATTTAATTAAAAGTGGATAGAAGGGGTTTAATTGAATAAAATGATTTATTCATTAAATGATAAAAAGAAGTCTAGTGAATTTAATTTAAATAAATTGAGTAATTTACTTAATTTAAACAGAAGAATGTGGGTAATTTAATTAAATTGGATTTAATTAAATAGAGAAATGAACATAAAATATTTATTTAGGAATATGGTCATTTTTATACATCTACATTTTGCCCCTCTTTGAAGTGACATGTGTGCACATGTTATTTCAAAGAAAATGATGTGTTATCATGATTTATGATCAAATAAAAAAATTTCTTTTATGATTTTCAAGTCGTGCCTCAGATTTGATTTAATGTGTGATGCCCCAGATTCGATATTTGATGGTGATGCCCCCTCGGGAGAAGAATCAATATTTTGAAAATTTGGATTTGATTTGGTGATTTGTGTTTGGTATGTATGATTTTGTCTATGTGAAATGTTTAAATTGATTCATCTCCCGATAATTTACATGTTTTAGGGTATAAGGGAGACCGCGAGCAATTTACATGCCTAGTTTCCTAACCCTAATTTCATTTTTCTCCTATAAAAGGGGAAAACTGCTTTGATTTGATTCATTTGTGCATTGTTGACTTTGGAGAAAGAGATTTTGGAGAGAAGTCAAAATGCCTATTTCGTATTCCAGGCATCGTTTTGAGCGCGTTTGGAGGTACCAGAGACCTGCCGCATATGGACCACCAGTAAGTCAACACTTTTGACCCTTTTTTTATTTTTTATTTTGTTGTTTTTGGTCAGTTTTTTATTTTTGAAATTCGGTTTTATCGGTTTAGCTCGTCAAAGTCATAATTTAGCGCATATGAAAATTGAGGTAGCACATAGCGTTTGAATTTAGGGCTGCGTCTAAAACAAATAGGATAGCGCATAAAAGTTATAGATTAGTGCATGGCGGTAGAATAGCGCATGTTGAACATAGGGTAGCGCATCAGGTCAATAGGGTAGTGCATGAGCTAGACCTAGCGCATAGGGGTCACAGGGGTTCGCATGGGTAAGGGGTTTTAGCACGTAGGATAGACCTAGTGCATAGGGTCAAATAGGTAGCATTAGCATGATGTAGGTTAGTGCATAAATAGGTTTTAGCGCATGGGGTAGGTTGGGTGGTGCATTGGAGAAAAAGGATAGCACGTAGAGGCAGTCTAGCGCATAGGGTAAATAGATTAGCACGTGGAGAAAATAGCATAGCACATGGGTTTATTTTAGCGCATAGACAATATATTTTAGCGCATCAAGAAAATTTTTGTGAGATGGGGTGATTGGTGAATGAAAAAAAATTGATAGGATAAAGCCAGTTTTGTCAGGATAGGTGTAATTGGTGCTTTGCTGTATTTTGTTGTCATGGTTTTTATTGATTTGTCCAATATGAGTGTTGATATAACTTGTTTTGATTTGCGATATTTCAAGTTATGCATAGATATTAATGTGTTGTTTTGATCAAAGCATGATTTATTTTTGCACTTTGTTTCAAGTTCAATGTGTGAAGCCTGATTTGTGTTAGAAGCTGATATGGGTTGGAAACTTGAGTTGTTTTACAAGCTAATATGGGTGGAAACTTGAGTTGTTTTACAAGTTTATGTGATTTGGAGACTTGAGTTGTGTTACAAGTTTTGATATGGTTTTTGATAACTTGAGTTGTTTTACAAGCTGATATGAAATGATAGGATGTTGAACTTGATGTAGAGGAGCAAATTGTTTCATGTTTTTGTTTGATGTGATTTTGATTTTGATATCTTTTTTTGGATGGGGAAACTAATATTGGACTTGTTTTGCTGGTTGATAGGAGTAATTAGGCGTGGTTTAGTCACGTGAGTGATTTCCTAGGCCTTGGAGTTTGATACCACAGTTGACATAGGCTGACCTGGATATTATCGAGAGATGCGGTCTGACGTCCCTGTTGGATATGCCTCGGTTCACTGTGAACCGAGGGCTACTTACAACGCTCGCAGAGAGGTGGCACAATGACACGAACACCTTCCACTTTGCCATGGTTGAGATGACAATCACACCAGAGGACTGTTATAGGATTCTGCGCATACCAGTAGTAGTTTCACTACTACCTTATGAGTAGTTGGAGGAGGGTGGCACAGAGGCACTTCGCCGCATATTCTATGATGAGACAGTATGTGGATATGAGATCCCTTGGTAGGAGTTCCTAGACTTGGATTATGCACCGCTTCCATCAGTACTGGTAGGGTTTATAGGTGGCTTTCTATGTCCCGACCATAGGTCGAAGGGACTATCTGTGGGATGGGGACTGGTTTTAGAGGACATAGTTACACAGGGCCGCAGGTTCGCGTGGGGATCGGCTATGCTAGCCCATCTGTACAAGGACTTGCACGAGGTGGTATACCTAGGTTATGATAGTTTGTCAGCTGGTGTGACAATCCTTCAGGTATGGTGCTGGGAACACATTCCAGCTGCCAGGCCATTAGTAGATAGAGATAGGCCCATTGGACGTGCCTATGCCTATGGGTACAGGGGTCTAGTTGTCCAGCGGAAGTTGGGCAAACTAGAGCATTGGAGGAGAGTGCTAGATGACATTGATACGGTCACATGGTGACCGTATACAGGGTGTGAGGTATGGGCGGAGGATGGGCTAGAGATTCCCTATGTTTTCATGATGAGATACCTGATCGGGAGGACCCCATTCGTGATCGAGAGATTTGTGGTCACCCGAGTTTTGCTACAGTTTGGTCGACAGTAGGGTATACCTTAGGGGGCTTGTTTATATGCATGTCAGAGGTAGGACATACTAGATTGAGGTCTGACTATTGACAGTGTGGTGGCTGTGGAGGAGTTTGTCAGCTTGGCGGGCTAGATATGGGATTATGCCCCAGAGATTTTGGATGTGGACATGACAGATGAGTTCGCGAGATTGTTCATTGTGCGGGCAGTGGCGAGGATATCAGATCCAGAGGAGATGCGGCTGGTATTTGATGATGATGATGATGACGAGGGAGGTGGAGATAATGAGAATTATGGAGATGGTGGAGGAGGACGACGAGGGAGAGGAGATCGAGGGAGGAGAGGAGATAGAGGGTTGGAGAGAGCAGTTAGACGAGAGGTGATGGACAGAGGGAGAGGCGGGTTGGCCATTGGAGCAGGTGGAGAGGGGAGGGTGGAGGAGGTTCTAGCTGCAGTAGGGGGATTGACGAGGCAACACGACCAGCTCAGAGGAGGAGGACGGATGTCCTCCCACCGCCAGCACCGAGGACAGGTAGAGGGAGAGGGGATACCCCTGCACAGGTACCCCTATAGGTCCGGATCCCCACTCATGTTTAGGAAGCATAGGTTAGGACCCTACAGGTGATGGTACAACAACTACAGGCATAGTTATTAACATATCAGTGGCAGATTGTGCAGTTGACCACTGAGCGAGACACGGAGATAGAGCGGCGGGGTCGAGCGGAGGAGCTTGTAGCGAGCGTGTAGAGAGCAACGGCGGGTGGTCCGATGAGAGACACCCTGAGAGAGCTATCATTGAGAGATCAGGAGGCGGAGTACTACCGTTGTCACTATGAGGTTGTTGTACCCAAGGATTGCCGAGTACAAAGCTTTACACAGTCGAGATCCAGTCGATCTCGAGATACTGGGTCACGGTCAGAGAGCCGAGGGGTGACAAGGCCATCGAGACATGATCCCTCTAGAGATCCAGGGGTGGGGACTTTTGGAGCAAGACCATCTCCGTCAGGGGATAGCCATACTTGAGAGACATTGTCTCCGTTGTATTTTTTATCATTCTATTCTTTGTACTGGGCACAGATATGACAAATTTTGTACATTTTGATCATTTTTGAGATATATATATATATATATATATATATATATATATATATATATATATATATATATATATATATATATATATATATGGCATCATTATCTTTGATCATGTGGTGTGTTACATGGATATATGTGCTATGCATTCTTTTCTTTACTTTATGGTGATGTAATGCTTAAATGTATGTGTTGATATGTTGTGAGATGTATCTTGAAAATGAGATGTATGATAATGATATGTTGTGAGATGTATCTTGAAAATGAGATGTATGATAATGATATGCTAGTAATTGTAAAATGATATGCAACTAATTGTTTTTGGAGCATCCTCATTTTGTATTTGCCATCCTGATATAACCATATGTTATTTGCTTCCGAGATAAGTGTCATCATTGAGCTTCGGTTTGATTTTGGGATATGTTGAAAATTTATGCAAGCATAATGGTATAATTTGAACCATAATGACTTGAGAAAAATTTACATGATATTTGATTTTGCATGATAGCACAAGCGTCAAGGTATAATTGAACCAGGATGACCAGAGTGTGGATTGCGTATAAACAAACAAGATTAAATCATTTGTATGCGTGAAGTGGAATCATGCCTTCAATGATATTCGATGTATCACATCTCGAGGCAAGTATTCACACAATACAAGTGATCACCTCCCAGACAGAAAACTAAGAAAATATTGGAGTTTCCCCATGATCTCTAGCTTTGAAGCATTTAGTGAGAAAAGGCAGAGAATCCAATAATTTGAAAAAGTTAAAAATGCAAAAATAGTCAAGATTTTATGCGATAATGCAACATTTAGTACTTCAGAAAATCATCCATCCTTGGTATTTCTGTGATTCTTTGTTTTGCTTTGCGATGAAGTGTAGTTTTGGTTGTTTGGATGTAATGTTTCTGAGTTTTGCAAATAGTTTTGATGTCTTGAAAGTGTTGCAAATTTTGACGGTTTATTGCCCCTAGCTGAGTGTGCCTCTTGACCTGAATATGTACAGTGATTTCCAAGCCATGATGGAATGTGGTAAGAGGATATAGATGGATAGACCAGGATAGTGACTATGCTAAGTATGTCCCGAATGGATATGTGCTAAGTGTTGGGCGATGGCCGATAGTGTTTTAAGGATATGGATAAAATGGTATGGAGATAGATAGGGGAGTTGTTCTTTCACAATAGCGCTTGTTACTAGGTTTTCACTAGTTGCTTTTATTGTACCTTGTTATTTGCTTTTTCTGGATTTTTTTTTTTTTTTTGCTTGTTTTGGCTTTTTCTATACATTAGACTACCCAAGTGTAGTACTTCTTCAGATGGATGTTGTTAGTTGGTTCGTCAAGCACATCTCCTTCTGAAGTTGTTAGCTGATAGGCACCTGATCCATAGATTGATATGATGACATAGGGACCCAACCAGTTAGGTTCAAACTTCCCTTTCTTTTCTCGATCTTGCTGATTTCTTGGATTTTCTTTGAGGATTAGGTCACCAACTTTGAAGTTGTGAGGGATGACCTTGTGATTGTAGCTCCTACACATGCGTTGTTGATATGCTTTGAGATGAGTGTAAGCATGCTGACGTCTTTCATCTAATAGTTCAAGTTCTTGCAGTTGGTTAACTCGATACTCTTCATCTGGGATTAAACCTTTCAAAGATACTCTGAGAGATGGGATTTCTACCTCTAGGGGTAAAATGGCTTCTGATCCATATACCAATGAGTATGGTGTTTCTCCTGTAGGTGTACGGATGCTAGTTTTGTATGCAAAAAGTGCTGGATTGAGTTGTACATGCCAATCTTTGCCTGCATCATTCACTGTTTTCTTTAGGATTTTTAGTATTGTCTTGTTAGATGCTTCAGCTTGACCATTTCCCTATGGGTAGTATGGTGTAGAGAACCGCCGTTGGATTTTGAATTTTTCACATTGTTCTTGTACATCTTGGTTTTTGAAAGGTCATCTATTATCTATGATGATTGAACTTGGAATACCATATCTGCAGATCACATAATTTAGGATAAAAGAGGCAATTTGTTTCCCAGTTACTGTGGTCATAGGAACTATAAAGTGGAAAATCGAACCCTAGGTGATTCCCCCACTCCAAGGAGAAAGGAGGTCACTAGGATTGACGGTTTTCACTTAGGAGGGGCTTTACATTCAAAAGAGGGGTTGAAACCCACAATATCCAATCCCACACAATGCAAGACTGGATTCTAAATGAGTTTCAAGGGTTGAGACATCAAGGATGCCCCCTTTTGTAAAGAATGCAGATAGAAGGATTGAAAACAAGATGAAGCTACGAACCTAAAATTAGCAGTAAAATGTCGAGATGATGTTGTCCTACAAATTTGAGTGAAAGTTGACGGGACGATGGCGCCCAGAGTGCACACGGTCCTCTGAAAAATCCGCGAAATGAAGGGGGAACTGTTCGTCTCTGCACAAGGATTCCAGATCTTCAATTACAGCCGTGTACCTGCAACCTACACACAGAAAAGAGAGGATGATTGGGGGTTAGGGATTAGGGATTTTCCTTTAGGTCAAACCTCGGTTTTGGAATTAACCAAGAAATGAGAATGCTGTAAATGTAAATGTTTGTAATGTAAACAAGTACTAATACCTTGTTGTAAGAATGTTTGTATTCTTACATGCGAAGGTGTAATGATGTTGTATGTTGTATGTTGTAGGTGATCTCCTCTTCAATGGTTGAATCCTTCTCTTGAATGCAACACTTAGCCTTGAATGGAGACTTAGAATACTCAATTGCTTGAAGGAATGCTTGAATGTTTGAATGTTTGAATATCGCTTCTGCCTCTTGCTCACATATGTTTTTTTCCTCCTTTTGGGAGGGGAAATGTAGTTTATATACTTGTCAATTAGGGTTAGGAGACTGATTTTTCCGACCTTAGGCCGACCTAGAAGCATTATTTTCTGAATTGCAAACTTAAAGACCCGATGCCCAACAAGAGACCGGGCCCAAAATAGGGCCACGACTAGGGCGCTGGGCGCCATGGTCCTGAGGAACCAGGGCACTAGGCGCCATGATCCTGAAGGACCAGGGCACTGGGCGCCATGGTCCCACCTCCCAGGACAGCAGGGTGCAAGGAGGATCAGGCCAAGCTGCAGAAATATGCAGTTTTTGATGTCGCAAACAGGTTTCGGGGTCTCCATTCAGGTTCAACGTTGCACCGCCATCGTGAAGACCCAAATGCAATTGAAATTGCAAGTGTCACAATTCTAGGATGCTACATTTAGCCCCCACTTTAACAAGAGTATAAGCGTACGCCCATACTTCCGGTAAAGTACAAGGAAACAACATTGAAAGACTTTCACCACGTCAAGGAGGCAAGATACACCAAGCCCCCAGTGGACTAAGGATCTTACGACTTCGATTGACAAAGTAAAAGGGAAGATCATGAGGGAGAACCATGACTATCAGTAGTAAGGTTCCCTCACTATGAGTCGTGCAAGAAAAATATCAAAAATTTTCAAGGCAAAGCTAAATTTGCCAAGAAGTTTTCAAGTATCTTGAAGAGATATGAATGGGGTGTATGCCCCCCTACGTTAAAGAGATCGCACATGCCTCATCGGGGGTGATTTCTTTAAGGTAGTGATACATATAGGAAATGAGAAGGGAAAGGAGAATGTTATCACAAAGATTTAGCCCCCAAGTGTGAGATAAACCCAAGGATAATAGACACAAAACACAAATCACGAGGTGACTTCGCTTTCCTTGGGGTCAGTATGTTGTATGATAATTCATATATATCATATGTATGTATGCATGATTGTTCTTCATTCCCCAATCAAGGAAGGTCGCCTAGAAGAAGGGAACACATGTGTCTTTTGAGTCAACATGAGAGAGACCAAAAGAGATCTCAATGCTTTGCATCATCCTCAAGTAGACAACAGTAAGGACAAAAAATAGAAGAATGAGAATAACACATAGAAGAAGTAACAAAAGAGATCCAGAGAGGAGGAGAGAGTCTGCTATGCTAATGAAACTAGTCTAGCACGTCATTTACCCCCCGATCTTGTTGATCAATATTTCGGGAAGGCAGGAAACACGCTAGAGGAGAAACATCCAACACAGTAGATGGAGCTATCACAAGATCCAAACAAGGGCTATGTTCATGTTCCAAGCCATGTTGTTCTTGTCTAGGAGCTAAGATAAGTTCTTTAGAAAATTCGTTAGGTAAATGGTTATCAACATCCACATATTCATATTCACTATCAGAATGAAAAGAAGTAACATTTTCATCATGAATAACATTTTCATCTATATCATCATCAAGATTTATAAAAATAGGATCTTTAACTCGTACAGGATCAAAACCATCATGCATCTTATGTTTAGGAGATTTTGGCTCAATTTTCGGCTGAGGAGAAAATGGAATAATACTAGCTGAAGGTGTTTTTGGGGATTGCAAAGTTTGAGAAGCAGCTGCACAAGCTCTAAGACGATGCTTTCATCGGCGTTCACATGCAGAACGATTTTGTCTAGTCTTAGTAGGAAGTTGAGAAGATTGAGGAGGAGGAATGTTCTCATCCTTATCACTTGGGTGTTTAGGTTGTGGTCTCTTAGGTTGGATAATAGGAGAAGAGGAAGGTCTCTTCTCTCTACAAGAGGAAGGAGGAGGAACTGCTCCATATAAAGGAGGAATATCTAGTTTAGGAAGGAGACCAAGTCCATCATGACGAGGAGGTATAGGTCTACCTTTAGAAAGTTTATTAGCCATATACATAGTCACATCCACAGGGATGGGTTGGGAATCTTCTTGAGGAAAGACATTAGTTTTATCTTTCAAAGGAAGAACTTCCTTCTCAAGAATGATAGGAATATCAAGTTTGGGTGTTCTAGGTTCACTTAGAGATAGGATCATATCTTTTTTCCACTTTTGATAAGATTTGAAAAGATGATCACTTCGCAGTGGAAGAGATTGAAATTGTTTAGGCCAAAAATAATCAATAGGAACGCTAGAAGTTCTTTCAGCTGGTTTAAAGAGACTATGATTGACAGTAACAACTTCACCATTATGGGGTAATTTCAAACACTTGTGAATAGGAGAAGCAATAGCTTTCATGGAAGATAGCCAAGGATAGCCTAGCTTCACATGAAATTGTTCGGATGATGGAATAATAGCAAAGCTCATATCAAGGGATTTGTTATGGACCTCAATAGGTAATGTAATAGAACCAATTGCAGGAGAAGAAAATGCATCAAATAGTTTCACAACCACATTTGTTTTGTCATAGATCACTTGATTCAATTGCAAAGTAAAAAGAAATTCTTCAGTAATGATATTAACCATACAAGAAGGATCAATAAGCACTCCACGGCAAGGTGTATTCTTAATTTTTGCAACTATATATAAAGGACCATCAGATGCCCTGATAGTTTCACTGGAATCAAATGTGATGGAAGGTTCTTCAGGGATTTTCTATTGTTCCACAAAGTTAATCACATTCAGAGTCATAAACACAAGACTATCAGGTGAGAAAGAGGAATCATTAGTCTCAATCACATTAGAGGTATGAGAAGGTAATGGATCAGTAAAAATATTAAGATTTTGGTTAGGAGGAGCTACAGATGTGTTGCCTTTATCATTCACACCTGAAACAGAGATAGTATTATTATCAATCAAATCTTGAATTTTACCCTTTAAAGCAAAACATTTTTCGGTATCATGCCCAAGTTGACGATGAAATTGACAAAAAGATTTGTTATCAAAATAGGGTGAAATAATCTTTGCAGGATCTATTTGCTTTATAGGAGGGAGAGTAAGCACATTTTGTTCCAATAACTTATTCATAATACTATGCAATGATTCATTCAAAGGAGTAAACTTTCTTTCTTTCTTGAAAAACTTAGAAATAGGAGGCACACCTGATGCTGCATTCACATTGTTGTTGATGATGTTTTCATTGAACTTAATGACCTCTCTATTTGGTTTAAACTTCCCAAATGGTTGTTGACTACTATCACCCTTATCACTCGGAGCCATAGGATTTGCTTGTTCCATTTGACTCAGAGTCAGTTGATAATTGTGAAGAGTTGCACACAACTGTTGGAAAGAAGTAAACTTAGAAAACAGAAGTGTTTCTCTAATATCTTTTTGTAAATTAGAAATAAAGATTCTTTGAATATCATTTTCAGGTACTGGAAAAGAAATTTGAGCATACAAATGCTTATATCTACCAATGAAATTAGTCACTTTTTCTTTAACACCTTGTTTACAATGCATTAAATGAATCAAAGTAACTTTAGGACTTATATTGTTTTGAAATTGTTGAATAAAAGCATTTGCAAGTTGTTCGAAAGAAGTAATAGAATAGGAAGGCAATGAGCAATACCATTGTAGAGCCTTGTCTCTTAATGTTCTAGTAAACAGTTTTGCAGGCAACCTTTGGTCATGAGCAAAATCAGTACATATTGTTTGAAAGGTCTTAACATGTGTTAGAGGATCACCTTTACCATTGTAAAGCTCTAATTGCAGGATTTCAACATGCTTAGGGGGGCTAGCTTGAACAATGTCAAGAGAAAGTGGGCTCGCAACATCAAATGTGGTCACACTAAACTTAGATTGATTCATAGAGGCAATTTGTTGCTATAAAGAAGAGACAGTTTGTGCAAGATTGTTAATGGTCGCTTCAGTCGAAGATTTCATATTAGACGTGTTAGATTGTGATGGAGGTATTATGTTATTGAAAGAAGGTATTGATTGAGAGTAAGGTGGCGGGACACTACGATAGTTAGTCATAGGAGATGATTGGAAAGGAGGCACACTACAAGGAGGAATGGAATGGTTAAATGAATTGCCCCCTTGCGCCATGTTCATTTGTGGAGATATAATAGGGACACTCATTGAAGGAATGAATGAAGAAGTCAGATTGAATAAAGGAAGATGGTTGATTGAAGAAGAAGGATTTCCCCCATGACTGGTGATCATAGGTGGAATGTCTTGTATTGAGGTAGTCATTATGTTTGATGTAAAAGTAGGTATACTAGCAATAGAAGTTGTCAAAGGGATAGAATGATTGACTTGAGTAGGAGGTTGTGTATAACCTAAAGTTTCGGCACAACTCTTCATAGGCATCACATTCGAATCCATAATGTGTGCAATACTATGCAAAATATCAACTCCATTCTTATCACTTTGAACCATACATTTTAGACCCTCAATTAATGAAAGAGCTTGACTATCGGGGTATTCTTGAGACATCCATTGTCGAAAATCATCAAATTGGTTATCCAATTTTGAAAGTTGTTCTACAGAAACCTTATGGAGAGCTTCTTCATCATTAAGAGGATTAGAGGAATTACCCGTTTCCTCATTAAAAAGGCCATTCAAATTAGGTTCCATCTCCTCAGTAATTAAACCTTGGAAAGACTTAATTCTGAGGCTTCGTCTAACGGAAATAGTGTAAGTAGGGCTTATTGTTGTAAAACTCATGCACTGGGGATAGAGAGAGAAGATTTTGAATTTTAGAGGTAGCAAATTTCAATAAAATCAGCCAATCTCCTAGATTTAAGCTATTAAATGCAATCAAGACAATCTCCCGAAATTTCAGAAAAAATGTCAGGGACTGTGGCAAACGGAGTGCACACGGTCCTGGCAACTTTTTTCAAAATTTTCAGGGATGAAAGTTATGATGATTTAAAGCTAATCTGAAAAAATTGAGTGATTTTACGATCTGTAGAGAGGCCAAATTAAAGTTGCAATCTCAAAATTGAACCCTACCAAGATTGTTGAAAAATGCAAAATTTGAATTTTGAAAAAGAGAGGGAAATTGAAATTTTGAATTTTATGATTTTAGAGGGAATACTAAAAGCAATGCAGGTTTTGAAATTTAAAAATTGACTCAATTTCACGCAAAATTCAATTTTGAAAGTGGAAATCAAGGTTGTTGCAATTAAACATTTAATTTCAAAAGTCACAAACTGCAAAAATTTGAATAAAGCACTGAAATTTCGAATGAATGCCAACACACTTTTCAGATTTAGGACAGTAAGAAACACAATTTTGACATGAATTTCAATTTCAGCAATTTTTGAATGATTATAAGCCTTAATCCAAGCAATCATTAGACCAATTTTGACTTTGATTTTGAAAGTGTTAGAATTGACGAAATCAGCCAAAATTCTGGATTCTAGCAGAAAAATATAGTAAGATCTAGCTCCCGAAATTTCAGAAAAAATGTCGGGGACGATGGCACTCGGGGTGCACACGATCCTCGCAACTTTTTTCAAAATTTTCAAGGATGAGAGATATTATGATTTTGTTGCGGAATCCAAAGTTACAACCAATTTGGAGGTGTTTTGATCAATGAAATCATCGGTCAAAGGTTGAATCAAGAGGGTTTTAAAAATTAGGGTTTTGACACTTAACCACTTAATTTTCAGAATTAAAGCACAAGTATGAATTGACAATTTGCAATAGAAGGGTAGATCTAAAACAAGCATTAACAATTTCACAAGATCAATTACTAAAAAGAAAATTTAGGGTTTCTTTATGCCATTAACCTCTAAAATTTGCAAAAGATCAAACATGGAAATGTAATTAAGGAAGCAAATTTTTCAAATCTAACCATGAATAATCAAAATTAGGATGTTCACGTCAGGTTCACCAAAATGTAAAGCAGAAAATCGAACCCTAGGTGTTTCCCCCACTCCAAGGAGAAAGGAGGTCACTAGGATTGACGGTTTTCACTTAGGAGGGACTTTATATTCAAAAGAGGGGTTGAAACCCACAAGATCCAATCCCACACAATGCAAGACAGGATTCTAAATGAGTTTCAAGGGTTGAGACATCAAGGATACCCCCTTTTGTAAAGAATGTAGATAGAAGGATTGAACTAGGAGTACATGTAAAGTAGGAAAGATTCGCTTGTAGATGGAGATAGGGACACAGGATGAAGCTACGGACCTAAAATTAGCAGTAAAATGTCGAGATGATGTTGTCCTGCAAATTTGAGTGAAAGTTGACAGGACGATGGCGCCCAGAGTGCACATGGTCCTCCGAAAAATCCACGAAATGAAGGGGGAACTGTTTGTCTCTGCACAAGGATTCCAGATCTTCAATTATAGCCGCGTACCTGCAACCTACACATAGAAAAGAGAGGATGATTGGGGGGTTAGGGATTAGGGGTTTGCCTTTAGGTCAAACCCCAATTTTGGAATTAACCAAGAAATGAGAATGCTGTAAATGTAAATGTTTGTAATGTAAACAAGTACTGATACCTTGTTGTAAGAATGTTTGTATTCTTACATGCGAAGGTGTAATGATGTTGTATGTTGTAGGTGATCTCCTCTTCAATGGTTGAATCCTTCTCTTGAATGCAACACGTAGCCTTGAATGGAGACTTAGAATACTCAATTGCTTGAAGGAATGCTTGACTGTTTGAATGTTTGAATATCGCTTCCGCCTCTTGCTCACATATGTTTTTTTCCTCCTTCTGGGAGGGGAAATGTAGTTTATATACTTGTCAATTAGGGTTAGGAGACTGATTTTTCTGACCTTAGGCTGACCTAGAAGCATTATTTTCTGAATTGCAAACTTAAAGACCCGATGCCCAACAAGAGACCGGGCCCAAAATAGGGCCAGGGACCAAGGCGCTGGGCGCCATGGTCCTGAGGGACCAAGGCACTGGGCACCATGATCCTGAAGGACCAGGGCACTGGGCGCCATGGTCCCACCTCCCAGAACAGCAGGGTGCAAGGAGGATCAGGCCAAGGTGCAGAAATATGTAGTTTTTGATGTCGCAAACAGGTTTTGGGGTCTCCATTCAGGTTCAACGTTGCACCACCATCGTGAAGACCCAAATGCAGTCAAAATTGCAAGTGTCACAATTCTAGGATGCTACAGGAACTGCTTCTATCCATTTGCTAAAGTATTCTATTGCAGTTATAATGAACCTATGGCCATTTGAAGATGAAGGATGAATTTTGACAACTAAGTCTAGTCCCCATTGACAAAAGGGCCATGATGTTGTAAATGGTTGCAATTCCTGTGCTGGTGTGTGTATCAGATTGCCATGGATCTAGCATTTAGGACATTTCTTGGTGAAGTGGTAAGAATCTTTCTCCATTGTAGGCTAGTAGTATCCCATCCTTAGAAGCTTTTTAGCAAGAGTAGTACCACTTGAATGTGTGCCACAAATACCTTCGTGAAGCTCGTGTAAAGTGGAATCAGAATCATTACAATCAAGGCAATGAAGAAGAGTACCATCTAGACCTCAATGGTACAAAGTATCAGCGGTAAGGGTATAACGGGCAGCTTGCCAAATAAAATTACATCTCTAGTTATGGGATTGGTCAATGGGTAAGATATTGTTCTTGAGGTACTCATGTATCGGTCCATATAACAGAGAATTTGAACCAGTCGAAGCATAGATAACATGGGATTCAAAGTGGTTATAGGCTGGGGAGAACAGTTGCTCTACCAGGAACTCATAATGACTTTGTTGCTCTAGAATTTGTAATAATGAAGTGATAGTAGCCATGGCATCGACTGCCTTGTTGTTCAACCTTGGTATCTGCTCGAAGGTGATGTGCACAAAATACTGTTTGAAGTCATCCACCATTCGTTTGTAGGGTAGCAGCTTGTCATCCTTTGTTTGATAGTCATTATTGATCTGATCGACAACTAATTGTGAATCTCCATAGACTTTTAACTCCATGATTTTCCATTCTACGGCCATTTTGATGCCTATAACCAATGCCTCATATTCAGCCACATTATTTGTGCAGGGGAACATAAGCCTATATGATCTTGGTATAGTGTGTCCTTCTGGAGTGATGAAAAGAATACCAGCACCTGAACCGTGTTGGGTGTAGGATCCATCAAAGTATAGAGTCCATTGTTTGGTAGAAAGAGCAAGAATGTCCCTGTTCGGAAATTCAATCACCATAGTTTGTTTTCCTGGTAGCGGTGCTTCAGCTAGTTGATCTGCAATTGCTTGTCCTTTGATGGCTCTTCTTTCTATGTATTGGATGTCAAATTCACTAAGAATCATGACCCATTTAGCCAATCATCCAGTAAGAGCTGCTTTGCTGAGTAGATATTTGAGAGGATCAATTTTTGCTACTAGCTTAATGGTGTGTGCTAGCATATAATGTCAGAACTTCTGAGATGCGAAGACCACTATTAGGCAAGCCTTTTCAATGAATGTATAGTTGAGTTCATAGCCATTCAATGTCCTACTGATGTAGTATATGGCTCATTCCTTTCCTTGTTGATCTTCTTGTGCCAATAGTGCCCCCAACGATATATCTATTGTTGAGATATATAGGATAAGTGGCTTTCCTGCGACTGGTGGTACCAGAACTGGTGGATTCATTAGGTACTATTTGATTTGGTAAAAAGATTCTGCACACTTGGTCTCCCATCTGAATGGTACATTTTTGTGTAGTAAATGGTTAAATGGTAGACTTTTATCTGCTAGCTGAGTGATGAATCGCCTGATTGATTGAAGTCATCCTTGTAGAGATCTAAGTTGACTGATATTCTTTGGTGGTGGCATTTCCATAATGGCTTGTACCTTTGCTGGATCTACTTCAATACCTTTAGTTGAGACTATGTAGCCTAGTAACTTGCCTAATGTAACCCTGAAGACACACTTCTTAGGGTTGAGCCTAACTTGGAATTTCTCCAATCAATCAAAAATCTTTTCTAGGATGCCCAGATGTTCTGCTCTAGTGAAGGATTTAGCTAGTAAATCATCCACGTAATCTTCCATAAATGTGTGCATCATGTCATGAAAGATTGTAGTCATTTCTCTTTGATAAGTAGCCCCTGCATTCTTTAAGCCAAAAGGCATAACATTCCAACAGTACGTTCCCCAAGGATAGGTGAACGTAGTTTTATCTTGATCTTCTGGGGCTATTTTGATTTGATTATACCTTGAGAAACCATCCATTAGTGAGAGAATTGCATGGCCTGCTGTGAGGTCTACAATTATGTCGATACTAGGCAGAGGAAAGTCATCTTTTGGACAAGCTTTGTTGACATCTCAAAAATCAGTGCAGATTCTGATACTGCCGTCTGGTTTTGATACTGGTACTATATTGGAAATCCATTCTGCATAGTCAATGGGTCAGATGAATCCGACATCTAATAGTTTCTTCAGTTCAGTTTTGGCCATGAGTGCCACCTGTGGATTCATCTTTCGTAGCTTTTGTTTGACTGGTTTAATTCCTAGAGACATGGACAAGTGATGCATGATTAAGTGTAGATCTACTCCGGGCATATTGGCATATGACCAAGCAAAGTTAATTTGTTGTTCTTTAAAGAAAATGATAAATGTTGATCGTTCCTCCTCTATAAGAGATTCTGTAAGGTGTATGTTTTTGACTGCTTCTATGGTACCAATGTTGATTGATTGAGTATGCTCAATCAATATGGGTGATCGCTCATGAAAGTGCTCAGGAAGAGTGTCAAGTCTCCCATCTTTAGTTGCCTTAAAAAGGTTTTCACCCTTAGATGCATCCTTTATTTTTACTTTTTTGTGATCTTGAGTTGGCATTGACTAGTTTTCACCACCAGATCTTTTACTTGGTTCATTTTTGCGAATGAGAGACTTGGCACTCCCTGATTGGCAGACATCATTACTTTGTTGATTGGTAGAGTCTGTTTCCGGGTTAATAGTACATAGGTAGTGGATAATAGATTCATCATCTGAGAAAATTGGTATATCATGGATTTCAGGTTCATCCCAGTCTATGAGGTCAGGAAAGACAAGCGGTAAGGAATCGTTTGGTGGATCAAGTTCTGCTACTGTAAGTGCCAAGACAGAGGTTTCATCGTGATGGTTCTTAGTTTTAAAGAAGTCTAGGATTTCGTCAAGGTCTTCGATGGTATTATCTTCTGTATAGACTTGTTCATAATGTTTCTGTTCACTTTCCTTGGTGTCATAGATATTTTGTGGACCAAATTCAAGATGTCTATCTTCTGCGTTATGTTCTTCCTGAGAAAGGGGTATGTTGTTAGTGTTATTAGGGATATCTGTAGTAGCATTTGAGCAGGTACCCCATTCATATTCATTGGAATCAGTCTCTGAGGCTTCATCCCAGATTCTATCAGTGTTGTAAACAGGTATGTTGTATGGTGAAAACAAATCTTTGATGATGGATACCATTTTGATAGTTTTTGTTGATTCGGTGTCAGATCTTGCTTCCACTTTCTGTATTTGTTCATAGACTATGCCTTCTCAGGGAGAAATAATGGTATCCTGAGATGATTTTATTTTTTCTTGAAATAGTGGATCTTGAATATGAGCTACTATCATAGATATGGCCCTTTTGTGGCTTTGAAGCTTTTCCTGATGTAACTTATGTTCTTGACGTTCCCGTGCCTTGTAGATTGTTTCTGCAGACTCAAAGAGTGCTTCCTGCCAGGGTTTTTCTTTGTACTTCCTCTTTACTTTCCATTGAGGTTTCACAGTTATGCGGGGCGGCTGTCTTAATAGGAAAGTGAGCTTACAACCCAATCCTATTTTGTCTCTACTGAGCTATGAAGGAAGATCTATGGGTTTAGTGACTCCTTTGCATTTCCCAATAGGTCCTTTACCATCATATCCCATTTGCTGCATGATTAAGTATCCTTTTCCATATAGGTGTGTAGGTAGAACAATGTCCAGTGTAGCTGCTCTGTTATCTTCTTCCTCATCTTTGTATAACTAGCTAAGAATATCCTTGTCTTCTGATTCATGCGCTAGAGTGCCCAATTGAATGAAGGTACCATCAAATTTGGTGATGGGCTGAGTGACTAGATGTGTTGATGTAGTAGGCAATCCATGAGATCTGGGTGATGTTGGTAATTTGGCCAAACATAAGGGCTCCAAAGAGTATTTTCCCATACCTTGGTTTTTGATTTGCATTTGTTGTTTGAAATCTCTAGATAATGAACTGGGCTTTGTTGTTTATAGATCTGATGTTGAAGATCACTGCTTTTCTCTATTGTGAGGAACTAAATTGTCCTGGGCTGGCCCCATTGCGTTGCAATGTTGAAATGGATTGTGATCAATAGATATGGAGATTTCTTGTCTGTCATAAGGAAATTTGACACACTGGTGATACGTAGAAGGTACCACTTGCATTTCATGTATCCAGGGTTTCCCTAACAAAATATTGTAGGTGAGATCTATGTCTAAGACCTGACACATAGTATCCTTTTGCACTCGTCCCACTTGAATAGGTAACATCACGATTCCTTTAGAGGATCTTTCCTCATCATCATATGGATAAGCTTTAAAGTACATATATTAAGTCCAGCTCCTTCATCTATTAAGACTCTTTTTACTCAGTGTTTGCAAACGATGACTTCGATATGGAGAGGAGTGTTATGCGGATGACTCAAGGAAGCATTGTCATGCTCTGAGAAGGTGAGGTTATGAGGTCCTGTCATATGGGCGACCATGGCTTGAAATCTATCCGTATCTAGATTTTGAGGTACATTGGTTTCCAATAGCACTTGTTCCAATATGTCTTTGTGTTTCGGTGATAGTTTCAGCAATTCTAGTATAGATATCTGAGCTGGAGTTTTGCGTAGTTGGCTAACCAAGTCATATTGGATCTTTGGTGTAGGAGTTGTAGGCACAGTATGTCCTTTTAAGACATATTTCTGAGTTCGGGTTGTCACATTAATAGATTCATGATCACATTGATCTCGAATGGTGATGACATTTACTTGATGATTTTCAGCTGATATGTGATTTATGGTGTTGTTGTAGATATGGTTGATATGAGCTCCATGTGTGTCATTCGAGGTTGAAGTTCCCTCTTTGTTGTAATTTGGAAGAGGATTTTTAAAGGCTCCGTGATCACCATTTGTTTTGAGACCATCTACCGTTAAGTCACCTCAGTCAATCATGTCTTGCACAATGTTTTTCAATCTCATGCAATCGTTCGTCCGATGACCTTTGTTACGGTGGAAATCACAAAAGTGTGAATCATTCCACCAAGGTGGTTTGATTTGGGGTTCATAGTTGCTGATCACAGGCAAGGAGAGAATTTTGTTTGCTAGAAGTTCTCTGAATGCTGATTCTAGTGATTGCCCCAATGGTGTGAAGATATGTTTTTGGAAATTGTTCGTGTTGTTGCGTGAATTGTAGTTAGGTCCTTGATTCGTGTTTTTGCTTTGAGTATCATTGGTGTTGTTTGTGTTGAGTTGTCCTTGATTGGTGTTTGGTTCATATGTGTTAGCATTTGGATTAGCATTTTTAGGATTTTTCATAGTTTGAGGATTTCCGGATAATGCAAGCACTGGTTGCTTGAATTTGGGATCATGTGATTCATTGTTGCCTTTGTTTTTGTTTCAAGTCCAAAATCAAGATTTGTCCAAGTTGTTGTTGTTCTGGTTATTGTAGTTTGATGAGTTTGTTCCTTCCTTGAAGAATTTGAGTGTTCCCTTTTTGACACATGCTTCCTCTACTTGAATGCCATTTTCAATCAATTTAGCGAAAAATGGTATGCATTGGAGTTTTAGCCTATAACTCATTTCACCATTCAAGTTGTCGATGAAGATTTCCATTTTCTCCTTTTCAGGAATATCTTGAGGATATCTTCATACCATACGTCGCCAACGTTGAAGGAATATCATGAATATTTTGTTGTTCTTTTGTTTGGTGTTGCAGACGTCCAGCATGGTTATGGCGTGTTGGATGTAATAAGAGTATTGTGTATGAATTTGTTAACCAATTCATCAAATGATCTGACAGGTGGTGTAATTTTAGATAACCATTCCATTGTTTTCCCTCCCAAGCTTCTTGGGAATAACCTCATCAGATAAGTGTCATCATGAGCAAACTCAAGACTCATGGTATAGAATTCTCTGAGATGATCATGGGGATCACTTTTTCCATTGTATTTGTCAAATTTAGGCATGTCTGAGTTTGGAGGAAAAGGGATCATGTGTAATCTCCTGTCAAAAGGAGAAGGACATATTTCGTTTAAAGAGTACCGTATTGTTGTTCCTTGTTGCATGTCCTACATTTGCCTTTGTAACATTTGCATTTGTTGAGTAAGGGAAGATAAAGGTACATTGTTTTGCCGAGGGAAAAGTTCTTCCCTTGTATTGACCCTGGGTTGGAATAGTGTTTGGAACGGTATATTTTTCTTGGGAATGTATTGCATTGGTGTATGTTGTTCTGGTATGTTTTGATCCGAGATGTCTTGCATTGGTGTATGTTGTTCTGGTATGTTTTGATCCGGGATGTTTTGTTCAGGGTCTTGGATATCCCTTTCTCATTGTCATTCTTGATATTCATAATGCTGAGGGTGGCTCCTAAACATATCTGCGTCAAGGTTGTCAGGGAGTTTTATTCCTTTACTAGTGAGCATGAGCAAATATTTTTCTTTATCATTTTCCATGAGCCTTTCTACAAGCTTTTGGAAGGAAGCGTTTTCCTGACTTTCCTGAAGAAGTGCTTCAGAAATTTCAGTATCCTCTAGGTGTGGACCCTCAAAAGGATTTGACAACCTTCGATTCATACTAGACTCTGTGTGTGTCTTTCTTTGTTGGTTTTATTGAGAGCGAGTAACAGACATTTTAGTAGAAACTTTTAGTGATGAAGGGGAAAAAATCCTCATTGATATGTTGCTCGAGAGTGGGTGGTTCTGGTCGAGGTGTGTTATAATTGATACACTCATCGGGTAAGAATGTTAGATTGATCTTTCCTCCGCAGTTTATGATTTGATTAAAAGCAGACTTTTGACAATATGCCCTAGTCTTTAAAGGCTCTTTGTCAAATTCGTTGGATTTGTTTTGAATATAACATTTGAAGTGATGAAGGAATACTTGATGAGATTTGAAGAGTTGACAATTGATGTATAAAAACTTATTTCTCTTGATGAATTTGGAAAAACTAGGTTGTTGTTTCTTCAACTTGATGTTACGATAAAGGTTCTTTCTTTTCAGAATATGGGGATTAGTCATGCATGAGTGATCAATGGTTTTCTTTGATTTGTTTGGATTCAATTGATCTTGTTTTGAAAATTTTAAGTCTTACTCTATCAAAATGAAGGTTTAGATGCCCCTTCACGACAAAGCATGTCAAATGATATGGATAAAAGCCTCTCGATATGGAGACTTGATTTGACGACCTGAAATTGTTAAACAAGTGTTTTTGAGATGAAATCCGTAAGATGGTAAAGGATTTTGTTGATACTTATGATGAGGTTTCCAGATTATGATAAGATAGATATGTTTTACCGTGCGATTAGTTTTGGATTTTTACAACGTTTGTTTTGACACAAATTTGGCTCAAGAAATAGCTTTTAAATTCTTGTTTTCATTACTCCATTTTGATGAAAATTGATGCTGATGAAAAGAGGCTTCTGAAAATGTTTTCAAAAAATTTTAAATTCCTCACTGTTTTGCCCACTGTCTATATGTTTTTGGTCATGCGCTAAAATAGAGACTAAATGCACTACCAAAATTACTCCACATGCTAAAAGAATAACCACACGCACTAGGCTTCCCCAAGACATGCGCTAAATATTTGACTATTCAAAATTTGTTTTCTACCTATTTAAAAAGTTACGTACTAACCTGGGTCTGTGATGCGCTAACTTTTAAACCTAATGCGCTAATGTTTGGTTGCTACGTGCTAAGCTGATGCTTCCACGCACTAGACTGTTTCTTTGATGCGCTAAATGTTTTAACACTGTTTTGATTTTAGGATAAAACACTACTGTATGGAATAGATGCGCTAACTGGATGGTTGGATGCACTAACTGAAATACCCTATGCACTAAGGAGTTGTCCTCACGCGCTAATCTACACTGATTTCTCCTTCAGTTAGTTTTTCTACAATTTTTGGTTTTGATTGTGAGTTTTTCTGTTTAGATGGATGATTTTTTAAAGTAATAAATGTAAGCACAGCACGAAAAGTACAACCATTTTGCCTAATCTAACAAAAAGTGTATGTTCTACGAGGATGTGTTCAAATCCCCAATGTTTTAACAGGTTTGGATACAAATAATACACTTCAAAAAGACTCTTTATTCAAAGGTCATAAATAACATCATAGCCCACTAGTCTTGATACTCCATCAGCTCAAACAGCCGTGTCACCCCTTAGAGGGTGCTCATTTTTTTGCCTTTTGCCAGAAACTAACCCAAAGAGAATCACTTCACAGTTGAGTAGTTATCTTGGGAGATATATGGTGAGTAATCTTGGGGGAGGATTCTTCCTCACCCTTGCACTATGATGTTTTAATTGTTTGGTTACTGACTCGGTTCAAAGTTTCTATTTCGATGGCTTGTAATCAGGTTTCCTATTCGGTTGTCAGTGATAAACTCCCTTAGGAGGCTTCCCAACCTTTAGAACAAAGGCTTTACGTATGTCGAGGATACTGGGGGAAGGCTAATCGTTGCGTGCAACCGTTGAAAAGGACTTTTGTCACTTTTCACTTTTGATTAGAGTGGGTTGGAATACTTGGTGTCAAAGTCGTTCCCCACTTGGGTCATTCCCTTCACACCAGCCATAAATGGCTTTAAGAGTTGATTTCAACTCCTTGGGAAGGCAGGTCTGCTAAAGGATGTAAATGCTTTGAAGGAAAGAAAGCTTTTTAAGAAAGGTCTAGTTTTTTGATCACCCAATTAAGGGGAGAGCATATACCTTCCTCTTTCGATTCAAGGCAATCAAAAATTCTTTTTAAACCTTCAATTCAGTGATTTGCTAACCTCTACTTGGAGATGTTGCTCCAAGAAAAGCATGGTGTTCCTTTTAGTTCCTCAAAGCAATGATTATTTAATCTAGTGAAAGAATCTGGTCAACAAAGCAAAATTATCGATGTGGTCAACAAAAGAAAATCGGAAAAGGGGAATAACTTCCCTCTTTTGATTTTGAACAAAACTTCGTAAGTGAGGTTCTTTCCTTTGCAAAATTTTAAAAATGAATCCTTTTATACATCAAAGGATGGTGAGGTTCTTTTTAGAGCTAAGTTTGCAAAAAGAAAAGTTTGTGTTGTTCTTTTTTAGAGCCTAAAATAAAGGTTTTATCCTATGAAAGCAAGAAAAATTTTGATAGTGGTTCTTTTTATAGCCTAAAAAAAAGGTGAGTTCAATTTTAAGAAAAGAAAATCAAATTTTTAAACTAACTTAGGTAAGTTAGTAAAAATCTATCTTAATCCTAAGATGAAGCTCCTATCTACAATGAAGTTATTAGAAACCTGCCAAATAACTAGTTAGATACCTCGGTGGACTTCTTCAAGTCTAATTTCTAACTTTCGGTTACAATGTTTGTTTTCCTTATTTCGGTATGTGATGCCTTACAGAACAAACTGTACGCACTACAAAATCACAGTAATGTGCTAAAATAAATCAGTGATGTGTTATACTGTCTTTGGGATGCACTACTCTATGTACCAGAGATGCTGCTCTATTTTTCTCCCATGCCGAAACCTATAGGAAACATTAGTATTCTTATGTGCTGATAAATGGACTTTACGCGCTAGGTGATGGACCCCACGCACTGAACAGGGAACTAGCTGCACTAGGTTGTTAGCCAGATGCGCTAGGGAATGATTCCCATGTGTTGATTTTTATTTTCTGCAGACCTGCAAAAGTGGATATATTTCAAAACCGATTAGATATATGGGGTAAGGCCCCACGGTGGGTGCCAAAAATGTATGTGGGAAAAGTGGGTCGATAGAACTCAATATGTGAAAAATGGAGCTCTATGGAGCCTTTCTCACACACTCACAAGACTTCTTGGTGCAAGCTATGGAGTAATGAAGTATCACTCAGCTTCCCAAGGTTGGTCCCATGGTTCTCTATCTTACACGGTCCCTCAAACCAATTTTTTTGCTCTCAGATCACTGAGCAAAATGGTTTAGGGATGGCAAATGCAAGAACGAGGGATGTTTTTTGGTGATTTAATATGAGATGCATCCTAGGCTATGCATGATTCTAGAAATGCAATAAACTAAATATAAGATGACAAGGTTAGTAAACCAACTATCCTAGCATACTATATTAGTTAATGATTTAAGCTAATGATAATAGAGATACTCTAAAATGCATATTAGATAAATTTCTATTTTAAAGAGAGGCTAAAATGATGAGCATAAAATGGTACGAAAGCTTGAATGTATTTGAGCATAAGTATGATGCTAAAAACTTGGATGATCAAAATGGAGGGATGAGAGCTCTATTTATAGCAAAAATAGGGCAATGGATGGTCAGGATTTAAAGAGTTAATCAAGGGTTGAGTTTGAAAGTTGGGAATCCATGTTTGCAATTTTCACTAGTGAAATGGTGACAAATGTCAACATAGGGTTGGGTTGAGAGAAGGGGTTGGAGACATTAAATGCATGAGAAGACCTCATGGTTATCTAGAGGGTAAGGGTCAAGCTTAAGTTAAGATTATCGATTGGATTAAGAGTTAATCCAAGGATACACTCTTGTGCAAATGATTAAGGGATAACCATGGTCAAAGCAATGAATGCTTGATGAGACCCTTGGGTTACATGTAGGTTGAGTTTAGAGAAAGTCTCTAATCATGCTAGAGGGTTGAGTTAACCATTAATGGTTTGGGAGACTTTGGAAAATTAAGTGGTTGAAGACTTGAAGCCTTTAATGGTTATCAAAGACTTTAAGGGTTTGAGAAGTGACTTCCCTTTGCTTAGGGATGTGACAAAGGTTAGGAGATGGGTTAGGTTAATTTAGAAGTGATTAGAAGAGTCTAGAAGAAATTAGGAATAGGTTTTAGAATGTAAGTGGGAGATGTAGGAGAATGCAAGCGGATGGAGGGATAATAGGATTTAATTGGAATAAAGTTAATTTAATTCAATTTGGTTGCAATCAAATAAATTAGATTTATTCAATTTAGGATAAAATTTTTAGTTAAATTTGAATTTAATTAGAAGTGGATAGAAGGGGTTTAATTGAATAAAATGATTTATTCATTAAATGGTAAAAAGAAGTCTAGTGAATTTAATTTAAATAAATTGAGTAATTTACTTAATTTAAATAGAAGAATGTGGGTAATTTAATTAAATTGGATTTAATTAAATAGAGAAATGAACATAAAATATTTATTTAGGAATATGGTCATTTTTATACGTCTACACTAGTAGATGATGTAATTAAGGATGAATGAGGCGATCTGCTTTCTAGTGACTCGGGTAAGTGGAACAACTTCGATCCACTTTGTGAAATATTCGGTGGCGGTAATGATAAACTAATGGTCATTGGATGAAGATGGATGGATTTTACCCACGAGGTCAAGTCCCCATTGACAAAAAGGTCATGGTTTTGTGATGGGTTGCAATTCCTGTGCTGGTGCATGTATCAGGTCTCCATGAACCTGGCATTTCTTGCATTTTCTAACAAAGTAGTATGAGTCATTTTCCATTGATGGCCAATAGTATCCAGTATGGATGATCTTCTTGGCTAGTGAAGGACTTCTTGCGTGAGTTCCACAAATTCCTTCATGCACCTCTTCCAAGGCCTTTGTTATCTCATCCTATTCTAGACATCGAAGGAGAGTGCCATCAAGACTGTGTCGGTATAGGGTCTCAGCAATAATGGTATATCGAGTGGTTTGGAGAATGAAAGTTTTATGTTGGTTATTCGAATGGTTAGGAGGAAGTGTGTGCGTAGATAGGTGTAGAACTCACCATACCATGGGGATTCAGAACCGACAAGGTGACATATCATCTTAGATTCAGGGATATCATAAGCGGGAATCCAAATCTTTTCTACCAAGAACTCATAGTGTGTTGAATTCTATGGAAGATCAAGGAGAGATACGATAGTAGCCATAGCGTCAGTAGCTCGATTCTGATCTCAGGGTATCTGCTCAAATGTGATAGTAGTAAATGATGCCTTTAAACTGTCCACCATTTGTTTGTACGACATGAGTTTGTCATCCTTGGTCTGATATTCATCTGTTACTTGGCAAATGACTAGTTGGGAGTCACCATATATCTGTAACTCTTTCAATTTCCATTGTATGGCTAGTCTGAGTCTTGTGATCAAGGCTTCATACTCAGCTATGTTGTTCATGCATGGAAATGTGAGCCTTTAAGACTTTGGGATGATGTCACCTTGAGGTGTGATAAACAGAATGCCTACCCCCAAGCCATGCCTCGTGTATGAACCATCAAAGTATAGTTTCCATGGTTGTGCTACTGTGATCATGAATATCTCTTCATCTGGAAAATTGGGAATGAGAGGATGATCGCCTATGAGCGGTGCATCAGCCAACTGATCTGCAATAACTTGACCCTTGATAGACTTACGGTCCACATACTTGATGTCAAATTCACTTAGAATTATCACCCACTTGGCCAAGCGGCCTGTCAATGCTACTTTGCTGAGTAAGTACTTTAGTGGATCAATCTTTACAATAAGCTGTACTTTATGTGTTAACAAATAGTGCCTTAGTTTAGAAGCTGCCAAGATTACTACTAGGCAAGCTCACTCAATAGGTGTGTAATTGAGTTCATAGCCAACCAGTGTGCAAGAGATGTAGTAAACAACACATTGTTTCCCTTCTGCATTGTATTGAGCCAGTAGCACTCCTAATGATGTATTTGTTACTAAGATATAGAGTAATAAAGGCTTACTTGGATCTAGTGGGATCAACAATGGTGTATTTATGAGATAGTCCTTAAGCATCTGGAATGCTTGCTGGCATCTAGTATCCCATTGAAAGTAGATGTTCTTGTGTAGCAAGTGTGTAAAGCGATGACACTTATCTTCCTATTGTGCAATGAATCTTTGGATGGATTGAAGATGCCCTTGTAATGTCCTAAGCTGACTAATTTTCTTTGGTGGTGGCATGTCCATGATTGCTTTGACCTTTGCAGGATCAACCTTGATGCCTTTAATTGAGACAATGTATCCTAGAAGCTTCCCTGAGGTTACTCTAAAGACACATTTCTTTGGGTTGAGTCGAACATGATATTGTTCTAGTCTATCAAAGATTTTCTCTAATATGTCTAGATGACCTCTTGTTAGTGATTTTGCCAGTAAGTCATCAACATAATCTTCCATTATGGTATGCATCATATCATGGAAGATGGTGGTCATTGTTCATTAGTAGGTCGCTCCTGCATTCTTTAGACCAAAAGGCATTACATTCCAGTAGTATGTTCCCCATGGACATGTGAAGGTCATCTTATGTTGATCCTTTGGTGCAATCTTTATCTGGTTGTACCCTGAAAAGCCATCCATGAGTGAAAGCATGGCATGTAATATTGTTAGGTCCACTATTATGTTGATGTTTGGTAGGGGGAATTCATCTTTAGGACATGCCTTGTTCAGATCTCTGAAGTCAGTACAAATATGGATGCCCCCATTTAGCTTACCGAAAGGTACAATATTGGATATCCAATCTACATAATCAATTGGTCTAATGAAACCAACATCCAGGAGTTTCTTAAGTTCTACTTTGAGTAGTACTACAATCTGAGGATGCATCTTGTGAAGTTTCTTCTTGACAGGTTTAGCTCCTTCTGCGACGATGAGGTGATGCATGACTAAATCGGGATCAAGACTAGGCATGTCTGCATATGACCATGTGAAGTTGATCAAGTGTTTTTTGAATAATTCGACAAACTTGGGTTGTTCCTCGGGAGTCAAAAGAGATGCCAATGTATGTGGTGAGGAGTTTCAGGAGTCCCCACATTGTATTCTTTGGTTTCCTTGATGAGAATCGTTGATCATTCCTAATGTGTACTAGAGGGGAGAATGTCAAACCTTTCATCCTCTGGTGCCTCAAAGAGGTTTTCACCATTGGATACGCTCTTTCTTTTTACTTTTGCGGGATCAAACAATGCAACAGTGTGGTTTTCACTGGAAGATCCATGTTTTATTGTTATATTTTTTCAGCTAAAAGGTTTGGCATCTGCCCAGAAGTATGTTGCGCTATTAAGGTCAATGGTGAATCCAGCTTTGTGATCCCCGCTTGGTATGTTATCCCATACTTCCAAAAAGTCAATGATTGCCTCATCATTTTGGAAATGGTCAAGACATGGGGGATTAGGTTGGTTACATTCGATAAGTTTAGGATGGATAATGGGCATTACCTCATCAATTAGGTTAAGTTTGTTAGATGTGTCAGTGAGGGTTAAGATGTTGTGGTGAAGGTCATTGATGGCACTCTCCTTGTCAGAATCAGGCGTAGGATGTGACATAGGGTTTGTGGAAGATGTTTCCAGTTTAGGAACCCAAGAGGTCTTTATTTGTGCTTCTTCGTAAATGGGGATGTCTTTGTGAGGTGGAGGTAGTGATGCGTCTTCCTCATCTAAAGTATTAAGCTAGATGGAATCAAATTCCCACTCATGTGAGTCAGTCTCTGAGTCACTTTCCAGTATCCAACTACTATACCATACCGAGATATCCTTTGAGTTAAAAACTGCAAGTCTGATCGATTGATGTACCTTTGTAGATGAAATTATTGGTGTTGCAGGAAGGATTATGGGGATTAATGAATCCGATATGGGGAGTATTGGTAGTGTTGAATCTGTTGCTTCTGCTGGAATTGTCGGTGTTGTCGATACTGTTGGGGGTTCTGATAGTGCTAATTGTGTTGTTGATGCGGTTGCTACGGTTGATGGGATTTCTCATTTGATTGGTGGGATGGTTGGTGATGTGGATGCTATTGCTAGGATGTTTAGCCTCAATGGGGAAGTTGGGGTGGTTTTTTTTGTTGCTGATATAATCAAAGGTGACCTCTTTGTAGTAGGTTGATATAGAGGTTTGTTGGGTTTCCCTTTGAATCTAAGCTTAGGAAGGATCTCCTTTTGAAATCCTAATCCCCTATTATCTTTGGGCTTTAATTTTGGCTGCAATGGTTCATGTCTTCCTTGCTTACAAGGTCCCAAAGAACTCTAAACATGATAACCCATTCTTTGCATAATGAGAAGGCCTTTTCCATACTGATCTGTGGGAAGCTTAGCTTGTGGGATGTTCATGGTGATAAGATCTTTATAGATCCATTCTACTAAGTCCTCATCTCTGGTCTCTTCTTGTTGACTCTTTCCAAGGATGAAAAGCATCAAAGTGTATGTTGGTTGGACTAGTGGTGTTTGAAGTAACCATTGAGGTTTACCATGAGTTCTAGGAGAAGTAGGCATTTGTCCAACACAAAAGAGTTGGCTCAAATTATACTCCCTAGGACCTTCCTCTGCTATTTTCATCTTGAGCTTCTCTTGCTTGGGTATAGTAGTTTTGAACTGGGAAGAGAGGCTAGACTTACGTATGATGTGGATGAGATGGATTCTCTATTGTTGGGAATGGTAATCTCTAGTTGATGATTGATATTGTGACAATATGCAAAGGGATTTGCATCGCCCAGGATTGTAATTTCTACACCATTATGAGGGAACTTGATACACTGATGATAGGTGGATGGAACAACTTGCATGGCATGTATCCAAGGTCTTCCTAACAACAAATTATATGGCAGAGGAAAGTTCAAAAATTGACATATGATGTGTTTCAGCATGGGGCCCACTCGGATTGGTAGCGCAACATCTCCTTTGGATGAATGCTCTGCATCATCATAGGCTTTGATTGTTATCTTCTTGCAAGGATCCACTGATTCCATTGCATATCCCAATGTTATCACTGATTGTAGTGTACAGATATTCAAGCCTGCTCCATTGTCAATCAAGACTTGCTTGATCCTATGTTGATCAATAAATCCTTCAATGTGGAGTGAGGTGTTATGAGGTTGTTGGAAGGATGTGTTGTCACTTTAAGAGAAAGTGAGACAAGGTGATGCCTTAGATTGCCAACCATGGCTTAGAACTGATCTGTATTTAGGTTTACAGGAACTGACGCCTCTTGGAGAGCTTGATCCAAGATTGCTTTATGAGATGGTGATAGGCACAATAGCTCTAAGATAGATATCAGTGCGGGTGTTTTATCTAATTGGTCCACAAGGTTATACTACTTTGGGATAGATGTGGTTCCTTGTGGAGCTACTTTTATGGTAATCTTGTCACGACATGTAACAACATTGCACGTGGAGCTGGGATTCTTGATGATAATAGTTGCAATTTGTTCACTGGCATCATATAGATGATTCATAGTGTAATTAGAGGCAGCGCGCGTATAATCAGTGGTATCTGTGTCTCTCCTTGAAGTGGAAGGACCCCTTTGATCTTGTGATGGAAGTGGATTTTTGAACATGAGATGATCATTGTTTGCTATTTTTGGGTCATGTCCTTCGATTTCAATCTCACCTCGGTCAATAAGATCTTGAATAAGGTCTTTCAATCTATGATAATTGCTTGTCTTATGCCCTTTCCCTTGATGGAAATCGTAATGTTCAGTATCCCTCCACCATGAAGGTTTGACCCGAGGTTCGTAATTTGAGGTTTTAGGTAAGGTCACCAGATTTTGAGAAACCAGCTGACGTAACATTGTTTCAATAGGTTCCCCTAAGGGAGTGTATGTTTGTTTTGGTTTAAAATTTTGCTGACGTTGTCTAGGTTCCTCTTGAGATATATTGCATCCTTGATTTGGAGGAGCAACTGTGTTATTCTTGGGTGGGGGGTTCTGTCATGCAAATTGAACCACAGGTTGTGCACTTTTGATAGTTCTTGCATCCACAACCCCATCATTGATGATGTTTTTGTTTTTGTTCCAGAAGTTAGGCTTGTCACTATTGAAGTATAGGCAAGGGCCATCCTTTGGATCATTGTATATCTTGATAAGCCCTTTTTTGATGAGAGCTCGTTCACATTTTAAACCTTTAGTGATCATGTCATTGAAAGAGTCTATGTCTTTTACATCTAGGTGAAATTCCATTTCGTTGTTTAAGTTGGAAATAAATATTTCCACCAGTTCTTGTTCAAGTAACTGAAGAGAACGTATGTTAGACATTTGACGCCATCGTTGCAGAAAGACTAAAAATAGCTCACCTAGTTTTTGCTTAGTGTTACATAGATCAGCCATTGTGATATCACGTTCAATGTTGTGTGAGTAATGTGCTAGGAACTTCTAGACTAGTTCTTTGAAGGTCCTAATGCCACCTGGGAGTTGGGAAAACCATGATGTGGTTGTTCCTCCCAAACTTTGGGGGAAAAGTTACATTAGGTATGTGTCCTCGTATGCCACTTTGAGGCAAGTTGAATGGAATTCTCTAACATGATTGTGAGGATCTCCTTTTCCTCGGTACTTTTCAAACTTGGGTGTTTCAAACCCTCATAAAAAAGGTGGCATATGAAGATTCCTATCAAAGGGATAGGGACAAATGTCATTCAGTGAAAACTGATTAGTTTTCACACCACTATGAAGTTGTTGGGCGAGATTCTCAACTTGTTGCCACAACATGTCTATTTCATTTGGAGGAGGATGTGGTGGGGGATTACCTTGATGAAGGTTGTATCAGATGTGATCTCGACCTCTTTCATCCTCATTGTGACTTTGGCATTCTGATGCTTGCCTTAGTTGTGCTACATCAAAATTAGAGGGTAGTTTGGCTCCCTCTTGAGCAAGTCTTAAAAAGTGAGCATCAGCATTGCTCCTGAGTATTTTGTTAAAAAGTCTATTAAAGAGAGGGTTGTGTTGTGCCCTTTCTATTGCCACAGGAGTAGGAGTACTTGGATTTTCATCATTTGGATTTCCTCCAAGAGATTCTTGGAATTCATTGATATTTTCCTCCTCTTCTTCCTCAATTTCTTGTTGTCTAGACCTTGATCTGGTTTGAGCCATTTTGTTTGTAAGTTTTTGTTGAAGTTTGATGAAAATGATGATGAGTTGGTGATGAAATAAAAGATTGATGTTTGGTGAAGTGTTTTGCATATGGATCTTTAACACTAAAGGTAGATGTTACTAAAAATTCTTCCTTGAATTGCTTGTTGTGTTTAATTTACAAAGTTTGATGTGATAAGGTTTAGAGAGATCTGAGATGTGTTAGAGACCCAACTACCTAGTAATGCGAGGATTCACTCATAGACTAGTTTTAGCCTACGTAGAAATGCATCTTAGGATGAGTTTATCCTAGATGTAGAGACACTCTAAAAGGTGATGTGTTGTGTTTGATTCAAGCAATATCGAAATAGAACTTAGGACAAAAACCTCTTGATGTTTTGAGAGTTGAAATGGATTGATGACGTGTGAATGGTGAGAATGGATGAAATGTTAACTTCAATAGAAACTTTGTGTTAAAAAAGGAACAAACTCTTCCTCTTCTTGTTCATGGGTTGGTGGTTCTACACTAGCTGAGTTATATGTGATACAAATATCTGGAAAGAAGGCAGGATTGATCTTGCCTCCCTTATTTTGATGACAACTCAAAGCTCTATATTGAGTAAAAGCTCTACGGTTTAATGAATCTTGATCAAACTCATTTGATTTTCCTTGAAGGTATAGATGCATGTGATGTAAGAAGGTTCTATGAGAGACAAATATTTGTCTATTAAGATAGAAGAATTTCCTCCTTTTGATAAAAGCCTTTGAGCTCAATGGTATTTTCTTCAAGTTGATATGTTGATGAAGATTCTTCTTTCTCAAGATGTGAAGAATGGTCATATAGTTTGATATTTTTGTTATTGCTCATTGTTTTTTATCTTTTGTTGGTATTTTGAAAATGTTTATGTTGGATGAATACTTGTTTTTGGAGCTGCTTTTTTATTTTTTGTTTGACAAGAAAACAAAGTAAGCACACAAACACAAGAATGTTGTCTCAAAAGGCACAAATAGGTGTGGGTCTAGATCAACCCAATCCTTTGAACTTTTTATGACCCTTTCCTTCAAATGTATTTTAGGTGTTTTCCAAAGCCTGAAGTCGGCTCAATTTGCACTGGTCTTGACTCAAAATGAAAAACACTTCAAACACTCTTTATCCCTAAGATCAAATGGCCAATTGTGATAATTTTAGCCCACATCTTGATATTTCTTCAACTTTGGTACTACATACCTTATGAATCATGTCGTGGCAGGTAAGGATGTGATATACTAAGTCTTGCATGAGCATAAGATGATCCCTATGATGGGGGAGTCACCACTTTTATTGGGCTACAAGTAACCTTTCAAAAAGCTATGTTTCTACTCAAGGAAATATGTATGGTGAGTATCTTGGGAGCAAAACCTTCTATGCTCTTGCACTTAATTTATCACAAATATCCTCAATCAATAGAACAGGTGGGCTACTACTTAAAGGTGTTTAGTAATTTTTGATGTTTTTGGACATAAATTCATTCTACAGTGACTCACTTAAGATCCTTATAACTTGTGGTGGCGACCATTTGTCCTTTCGGCAAGTTATACTGTAGGAGCAACTATACCCAAGGCTACAGCTTTCGTTCTCACCTTATTTCTATATCATCTTGAAGGATTTACCGCATGAGGTCGTTCCCAAGAGTGATGTGTCTCTTGGCAGGCCTCTCTTAAAAAGATAAAATTTGACTGTTACTAACACTTTTCTCTTGCACCTAGGACCACAAAAGCCAAGGGAGACGATAGTGTGTGTTAGAAGTAGGACCACTTGACAAACACTTTTACACAAGTGTGCCAAACACAAAATACACTTATTCCATTTAACTTATCATTGCAATGGTGATCTAACTATTTGGAGATGTTTCTCCAATAGTCATGGTGTTCTTTTTATCCTTCAAAGGCAATGTGTTGAGTAAACTAGGAAAAATGAAATCCTGGTCAACTTAATGAAGAGCGCATTTGCTTGAAGTAAATGTCTTTGTAAAAGAAAACAAGTTGATTGTTCTTTTTATTTGCCCAAAAACCAAGTGTGGATTGTGATTTTTAACTTGAATTGATGCAAGGAAATCAAAATTTGTTTGGTTGAGTTTTATGCACCAAAATGAAGTGTTTAGGTTGCCTATCTTGCATGAAAAACAAAATTTGTTTGTGAGTTTTAGAGCACCAAATGAAAATTTTGATTTTAAGCACCAAATGAAGTGTTTGATTTTATTTTAACTTGTAATAAAATCAAGAAAGGAATTTCTAAAATTCTAAGCAATAAAATGGGTTAGTTTACACCTGCACATGAAATGAAAAGTCAGTAAAATCTAAGCACATGGTGGGCTTCTACAAGCCTAAGAAAAATTAATTTATCGGTTACAAGTCATTTTTTACAACGCTCTGTTACAATAGTGCTACTTTGTGTGAGAACAGAAGCGCTACTTAACATAAAAGCGTGAAACTAAGGACAAAAGCACCAAAAGAAAATATTTAGACCAAAAGACAAACACGCTAATATAGGAACGAAAGCGCTAATTAAGAGACAAAAGCGCTAGACTATAGACAATAGCACTAAATTTTGGACAATAGCACTATTGTAGAAACAAAAGCGCTAAAAGACCAAATAACGATAGCGCTAAAGCGCAAACAAAACCACCGAAGCGCAACCTGTGTGTCAAGCAAAATAGTCAAACAAGTTAGTTTTTTTCAAAAAGTTGCTCCTTGATCCACGTCGGGTTCCCCAAATGATGCTCTACAAAAAGGGGTTAATGTTTAGACAAGAACTCATGGTCATATAACACATAAGAAACACAAGAAACAAAGAAGAGTTAGTGTTAATCAACCAAAAACTAGTCTAAGCAGGCATACCAAGCGAGACACTAAAAACATAATGAAGTATTTAACTATGAAAGAAAACACAACAAGGAATCTCCAAATGTCTTCCACCATGCTTGCAGCTCCTTCTCCCTTGTTCCTCTCCTCTTCAAGTTCCAAATTAGTCTAGCTCTCAACAACTTTTTGCACTATGGATGCCTTATGGAGATTCAAGATTGAAATGTTTTAGCTATGATATGCAAATGTAAAATAAACTAAATAGATATGCTATAAAATGAACTAAGATTTATTTTAGTCCAAAATGACAATATATGTTATTTATGCTAAATGCTCTTTCCCTAAAATTCACTATAATGTAAATGCATACAAGTTTTCAGGATTATGACTATGAATGCTAAATGCTTGAGGATTTGAAAATGAGGAATGTGAGCTCTATTTCTAGGTAAAATGGAGCAATGGATGGTTGAGATTGAGTAATCTCAACAAGGGTTGAGATTGAATCATATTCAATCCATGTGAGGACTTTCAACCCAATCCCAGGATGACAAGTGTCAACATGAGATGAGTTGAGAGGAGAGGGAATAAGCATTAAATGCTTGACATGACCTGAGAGTTAACTTGGGAGTTAAGGTTAAGGTTGGGTTGAGTGAATAAATTCATTATCCAAAGAATAATTATTTTATCCAATGGATAAACTCTTGTGCAAAGGTTAAAGGGATAACCATGGTCAAAGCAATAAATGCTTGAGGAGACACATGGGTTACATGAGGGTTGAGTTTAGGGGTCAAAGTCCCTAACCATGGGTGCAAGTGGATTTAACCATAAATGGTTATGTAAGAGCCATTAATGGTCATGTAAGAGCCATTAGTGGTTTGGAAGACTTTAGAGGTTGGCTTCTTGAACACATAAAGCATTAAATGTTTTTCAAAGACTTTGGAGTCTTTGAAAAGTGACTTCAAGTTGCTTAGGAATGTGACAACAATTAGGGGATGGATTAGGCTAATTAGGAAGGGGTTTAGAAGAATCTAGAAGGGGATTAGGATTGCAAGTGGGTTTGGTGGGTGAGAGAAAATAGGATTTTTTATTGAAATAAAATTCATTTATTTCAACAAATAGCTACAAGTTGCATTTTTAGGAGAATGCAAGTGGGGGGGGATTTAATGATTTAAATAAATGTTTTATTTAATTTATTTAAAAGGGGAAAGGGGATTAAATGAAATAAATAGAATTTATTCATTTAATTGATTGTGATTTTGGTTTAATGAATTAATTAAAATAAATTAAATAATTTATTTAATTAATAGGAGAATGTTTTGAAGATGAATTAATTAAATATTAATTTAATTAACTGGTGGCTAGTGGGTTTTTAATCAAATAAATAGCAAATATTCATTTAATTAAACTAGACAGATTTATGTGACTACAGTTTCAACTGTCGGTTTCATTCTGCCCTGCTCGCCCTAAGCTGAATATGCAAAACACTCCATATCTCCAAAATTCTAAAAACTTTGTAACTCCCCCTAATGTATGCAACCCTTCATTATTTTTCACATGTATACTACTCCTCCTTTGACATCAATGCCCAAAAATTGTAATAATAATGTCAAAGAATGATAACTGTACACTGAATACCTCCAAAAAAAAGTGTCTTTTCGGATCTTGACCAATTTCAAGATTTTCGGGTAAGCTTTCTCCAATAACTCCACATAAGTATCCCAACCAATTTTGAACGTGTCAGAGATAGATACAAGTCCACTCAATAAATATCCAAGTTATTCTTTCTCATTAACTTCTATAGGTGTGGGCTTGTCGAGCATATCCATGCATTCCCTCTTATGTACACCAAGTGAATCCAATCTTGGACTCACCCAACCTTTGAGACTTCTATCTCTCTGAATGATCTTATCTCTTTCCTTTTCAAGAGAAGAAATTTGATTCTCCAAGGTCAAAATTTATCCATCAATAGATGTGGTCAGTGAAGGTAGTCCATCAAAAGAGTTAGCAATACTAGCAATCTTGTCCTCTACCTCTTTTATCTTTTTGTCTATTTTTGTTGTAAGAATCTTTGTATTGCAACATATCTTGTATGTATTAGCTTCTTGTTTCAAAATATATTCTATCAAAATTAACTTCTTCTCAATCATTTTGTTCTCTCTGTCAATGATTTGATCAAAAGAGGCTCTCTTAGACAAAGTGAATTTTTAATGTGCTAGCTGGTTAGAGATCTATTATAATGATTGAAAATCTTTAGAGATGTGCTATGTTATTCTCTTAATCTTGTTGGAAGGGATCGCTTCATTCTCATTCTTACATTTCGAGACCAATATATGTAAAACAGTTATGGATTGGTCTATAATCCCTTTGTCTATGGTTCCCTCCTTCATTAGTTTATGAGCAGCCATCATTATTAGTTCTGTGGGATTCATCTCTATGATGTTTTTGTTTTCAACTAGAGAAGTGTCAATTCTCAATAATGATGAGCCAGCAACTAGTTCCCTACCGTATTCCCCTGTTTTCTCTAGCAATTTAACTTTTATCTCCTCCTCACTTGCACTAGTGGCTTCGCCACTTGGTGCAATCTGTGCAACTATTAGTTCCTCCATAGGAACAGTATCCTCATAATGTACATTAGTATCTGGAGGACAAGTCTCCTCAATGTTAGTATCCTATACAATGTTCTTTGTATTAACCAGTGTCCCTAGATTTGTCTGTATATTTGTGTTAACCAATGGCTCAATTTTCACTATCTTTATATTCTTCAAAACTGAGAGTGGAGTACCCATAATTCCTTTACCTTTCCCTTCAACCAGTGTATCTCCAATATCCATCTTTCTCTCCAATGAACTGAAAAATCCTCTATGCTCTCCCAAAAAAATTATCCAACCCTTTTGTGTCTCCTTTATTATCTCATTCATCCTTCCTAACATCAGGCTAGTTATTATATGTTTGTTGTTAAAAACCTTCCTATCTACAGCCTCAATTGTCTTCTCCATCTCATCTGGAGTTATAGAAACACATATAGCTAAAAGTTCTTGTTGTAGACACTTAAAAATTATTATTTTAATTATTTTTAAATTCCTGACATAATTAATTTATTAATTATACTATTTTTCAAATTCCTCCTCAATATTAATTAATTATAATTAATATTGTCACTATAGTCTGCTGATTGATTTATTTAATAAATCAATCCCCTTGTATTCTTCTAAAAATCCTCGATATTAAATCTACTCAAATTTCTCCTCTTAACTAATTAATTTCAATTAATTAGTTAACCTAAGTGATTCCTAGAAATCACTTTTTCCTAATCCATCATTAACCTAATAAATTCTTCTAGAAACTCCCTAAGCTCACTTAGCATTATTCTTCTAGTTTTTAATTCCCTCCACTCATTCTCTCTCCTAGTCAAATCCTCCTACAAATCTTTCCTCTAATCTCCCTCCTAATGAGTTGCTAGTGGCTAATCATGATGATTAGCCACAAAGTCAACTCCTTGTCCCTTCCATCCAACCACTCTCCTTAAATGCCCTTTTCCTAGGTGACTGTGAAATTTTCAAAATCTCACATTCCTCTAGGCATCTCATCTTCCAAGGAATTTTTAATTCCTCCTTATTCCTCTAGTCCCCATGAGTATCCCTTTTGAATAATTTTTAATTCTTCCTTTCCATCCCTCAAGAAATATCCTATCCCTTTCTCTTCTCAAGGCACATTGGGAAGTCTTCCCAATGAACCTTGAGGAGTTTGGAGACAACAAATGTCTTTAAGGCATATCTCTTGGTCTGCACACCTCCTCTTGGGCCCTGTGTGAGCTCACAAGGAACCCTGACCCTCCATCTTGGGTCAATCCTAGCCCTTCATTTCTCCTCCTCTCTCCCTGTAAATTGAGGACTCCATCCCCTCACATTTCATCTCCAATTTTAGCAAGTTGATGCTTCTAGTTTGTTCCTAGGAAACCATCTTTACACCCTTATAATGCCAAATTTACTCCTCATCCATACTTAGCCATATTATCCATCTCATCCTTCAAATCCATCACATCCATTTGTGCATAATGTTGGAGAGCCAACCACATCAAGCAATCTAGGAGCAAATCGACATCATGTTGGAGGCATTTCGGCCCACTTCAACTTCATCCAAGCTCTGTCTGAGGGAGAAGGTAAAGGTTTGCAAGGTATAAGCATTTCTCTTCATGTTTTTATGTGATTTAATTTATGCTTCATTTTTTAATATGTTTTAGTCTTTTGTTTGTATGCTAACCATCCAATCCACCTTGCTTCTTTTTCCCATCTTCACTTGCATCTTAATGTGTTTGTCTTCTTGCATTGTAGATAACCTTCTAGCATCTAACATGTTGTATAGCTCTGTCAGTATTTTATTTTTTATTTGAATTAATGCTTTCTTATAGATATCTAAATATAGAAGAATTGCTTCCTCTACCTCTCAGTTCATCATCTTCAAATGTATCATAATAAGACTTTACATTTTTCAGCATCCCATTCTTAGTAATTTCATCAACAATTTCAGCACAACTCTTAGGCAGAATAACTGTCACATTATGAGTTTCTAGTGCCAAATAAATGTCACTCTTTTTCCTCCTTCTAGTAGTACCAGATGCAACTGATGGTGTAGCCTTCAGTGCCTGCTTTTGTATCAATAATTTGATGGTGACCTTCCTAACTGGTTGTTTCTTTGGTTTCACTCTAGGTTCTTCCGATTTCTTCCTCACAACCCTTTTGAATGTTAATGGTGTGTCATCTTCAAGCTCAGAATTTGTAGCCACAGGTTTTCCTGCTTCATCTATATCTATATCAAGTAGAATTTTAGCATATGCATCAAGAATTAATGCATCCACCTCATAGCCCATTTCAACTATCCAAATCTTCCAGGGCTTGACTGCCTCCATGAGGGTCTCATCTTTCTTGACCATGAAACATATGTCAATAGAGTATCTATCTACAATATACTCAGGTACTCTTATTCTAGACCTCATAGATTTATGAAAAGCTTTGAAGTAACCCCGTACCTTATCATCTCTAAGACATCCCAATGCAAAAATTAATTCCTTAAGTTGTCTTTCTACTGGGATATCAAAATCTCATTGCTTCCTTCCAGAACCAGGAGTATCATTCAAAAAGTACAATATTAAGTAGACCAACAGATTTCCATACCAGAAGGTGCCCTTCTTCTCACCTTTAATCTTCCCTAAATTGATCAATAGCTCCACAAGCATCTAGTCACAAAGATCTAACTTGATATATTCTCTCATCATTCTATAAGCGACCAAAATACATGAACTTGAAACTAAATTCAGTCACTTAAACTCATTTACCTTGTAGCCTATGATCATGCTTCCAAATTTGATGTCGGTGTCGGTGATGGTCCTCACCTTCATCGATCTCTTATCTGATGTGGCATTAGTGATCTTCCTTAAAAATTCATTTCATACTTTCTTATCCAGATATTGCCCTACCGATGGCAAACTAGTAATTGCCCGAATGGTTTCCTTAGTGATTTTGTAGGGTCAGTCCAGCCATATGAATTCCCCATGTACTTTGCTCAGTACATATCTAGCAATCTCATCCTCAAACTCTGAAATATCCATAATATTAGTGAACCCTGGATCTTTGATGTGTTTAAATGTCGATTTGATTTTACCAGATTCTCCCATGAGTTCATTCATATACATCCCCTTGATCTCCAAAGTTCCTAAGTCTTCTATATGACAATGAATATAGGCCCTAACATCTTCCATATATACCACTCCCTTTGGGATGAAAGAAAATGCTCTTCTCAAGGCACATTGGGAAGTCTTCCCAATGAACCTTGAGGAGTGTGGAGACAAGAAATGCCTTTAAGGAATATCTCTTGGTCTCCACACCTCCTCTTGGGCCTTGTGTGGGCTCACAAGGAATCTTGACCCTCCATCTTGGGTCAATCCTAGACCTTCATTTCTTCTCCTCTCTCCCTATAAATTGAGGACTCCATCCCCTCACATTTCATCTCCAATTTTAGCAAGTTCATGTTGCTAGTTTGTGCCAACAACATCAAGCAATCTAGGAGCAAATCGACATCATGTTGGAGGCATTTCGGCACACTTCGACTTCATCCAAGCTCCATCTGAGGGAGAAGGTAAAGATTTGCAAGGTATAAGCATTTGTCTTCGTGTTTTTATGTGATTTGATTTATGCTTCATGTTTTAGTGTTTTGTTTGTATGCTAACCATCCAATCCACCTTGCTTCTATTTCCCATCTTCATTCTGGCATGCCCAGTGGGACCCACATCCCTAAAACTAATGTTTTTTGAGTTTGTATGAGTTTGCAAGTCGTAGGTATCAGAACAACGCGAGCGATTTTGGTTCAGTGTGACAGACAGGCCTCTTCGGCACGTGTGCAGGTGCATCGGCATGATCACAGGCAGACCAGCGCGACCAAACTTAAAAATTCAAAAAAAAAAAACTCTTTGTTTATCTTTTCGATGCATGCGTAGGTGCATCAACGTGTGGGAAACTGAACCAATGCAACTGTTTTCAAAAATTCCCGCCCTCTGCAAAAATTTTGTTTTTGAAATTTGAATTTTAAAATTTAACTGCTAACCCTTTTTCCCTATTTTCAATCTTTCTACATGAGCATGGGCCTTTTGACGTGAGCGAGGGCGCCTCAGTGCGTGCGCAGGCATTTCACCGCAACTGATCCAAAACAGCACAATAGACAAGTATAAAATCACAATTTCTGTTTGTTTTAATATCTTTTTTTTTATTTTTGGTTTCTGCCAACTGTAGTGCCTGCGCAAGCGCCAAAGCGCCACTGACTACATTTCAGCGCGTGCACTATTTCTGCAGGCTAGTGACTACTGCTTTTTATTTTTTTTAGTGTTGCATCTTCTTCGATTGTCCAAGACCTAAGAAACACAAAAAACTACTAATTTAAATTGTTTTGCAGGTTGCCTAGGAGTTCCAACCAAATATTGTGTCTTTTTTTAACTAGGCACCTAGATCTAATTAAAGGATAAATGAACCATTGTCTTTTGTGTTTTGTGAAAAGCGTAAAGGTAGGAGAGTATTTTCTCATCTAGCTAGACGATCAGAAATGCAAACCCTCCAAGTTTTTCATGTTTGTTGCATGCTTACCTTTAGTGGGCCTACCCTCCCAACTTTCTCTTTGAGAAGGTAAGAGGGGAACGACCCAAGTGAGTAAACTCGGACATGGGGTTCCCAACTCAATATAATAAATAGGCCATTGATGATGAAAGGTTCAATGGTTGGGGCTATAGGAGAGTTCACTCTCACATTGGGTTCTTAGTAGGATCCTAGAGATCTAAATCACGCTTGCGTGACTACTAAGTTCTTGGTGCTTCGTTGGGCTATAGGCCTCAATTGCGCTTGTGCAACTGTGAAGGGTAGCTCCTAATGGGAAGCCACATTAAACACCTTGTGCATAGTGGCCAAAAACCTTCTAGTCATTGGTGCAGGAGGTCAGACCTCCGAAGCTACCCATATTTTTATGACCCTTAGTAGAGACACAAAGTTCGCCATGAGGATTTTTCATGGGAATTGATGCTTGGCTGCCCCAGAGAAGTGAGTGTCATGGAGGGGAGCTAGTGGGGTCAAGAATCTAAGTGTCCACTCTGGGTAAGCGTAGCTGGGAAACCAATTGGGATCCAATGACTATTGTCCTTGCTAGCCTTAAGAATGTTTTACATGAGTATGAGCGTCTTTGAGCTAAAATTCATTTGATCATTGTGTTTGTTTTGCTTGATACTTGCTTGCCAAGAGTAGACTAAAAACACATCATTATCCTCAAACACTTTGCAAAAACATTTGTTTAAATAAAAATAATCATCCAAGTCACTATACACACAAAGTCTTAATTACGTCAGAACTCCATCTGTTTCATGTTCCATAAACCTAAGTTGTATAAGCATCCTAAGAAGTCAATCCATCAACCTATCAAGAAGAAGAAGCTCACACAAGCACAACTCATTAGACGTCAAAAATTTTGGTATACAAACCACAAACTCTTGTTTAAACACAGGACATTCTTGCACCATTACCACGATTATCTCCATGGCCATAGCAATGAGTTTGATGCTAGTGATGAATTAAGAGTTTGTGTCCTCCATCAAGGTTTAGGTTTGTCTTTCAACACCAACTATCATCAAAATCAGGGTGGTCGTGTCCCTTCATACAACTTGCCATCTGAACCGATCATCTATTAAGTCATGTTCATGCCAAGGATAGCCTAGTCACCAAATTTCTTCTAATCATCACTATCATCCCTCTTCAATCAATCATCCCCAATATTTTCCTAAGGACTTAGCGCACCAATCAATCACAAAATCAATCATCTTCAATTATCAAATCAATTCTCAAAATCCAAATCAAATCATCTTCTAATCCAATTTAACCTCACATTAAGGTTGCATGCCTTATCAAGTTTCATTTAGACCTCATCCTTAATCACTTGGCTTTTGTGCTTGAAGAAGAATCCTCTCCAAGTACCATTTCCTTATCCTTTGAGTCAATCAAGACTCTTAACTTACGCCTTTGCTTTGCCTAGGGTCAATTGTCAACCCTTAGTGGAAGAAAGGATTTTTAATCATCATTCCAAGGTCTAAATTCTACCCAACTTGGTCATTACCTCTCTTGTGGTTTCATCTACCACCTAAGATCCTCATCCAAGGGCTAAGGTGTCAATCCTAATCAAATTTGGGTTCTAAGACAAGGACCCTATGAATTAGAAAAATCCTTTTTCATCAAAGACAAATCCAAAAATCCAAAAGTCTCACTAAGTCCTCTCATCAAAAATTTCCTCCTCCAATCTTTTCTAAGGTTATTCTTGTATGGTCACAACTCGATCTCAAAAGAAAAAGAAGGTCAAACAACAATATGGTATGTCGGACATTAGTGTCCCATATGAAGATCCTACACAAGATCCTACACAAAGTGTGCAACCTAGCACTCAAAATCAAACACAAAATCCTAATATGGTAGACCAAGATGAACTCTCTCTGGAAGTGCAAACTTTCCTAGTAGACTCTTATAACCAAGAGATGATTGAGAAATTTATCCAACACAATCTTACTACACTTCTAAAGACCCTCCTTGAAAATGGAGCTCAACTCCCACCTGATTTTGATAAACCACCATTGGTCAAAAACAACAAAGAGACCTCACTCCCATGCAGAATGTTGCACCAGTTATTCAAACTTGATCAATTACGGCCCCACCAATCATTCAAACTCAATCAATAACACCCACGGCACCTCCCCCCGTAGTCTCCATTCCACCTTCTTCCTCCTTACCATCTATACCACTATCAAATCCAATCTCATCTATTCTCCAACTTGCCTCTATACCATCTTTTTCTACTTAACCATATATTTATATTCAACAAACCTCTATTCCCATCAACAATGTCGCTAGGCTCATTCAGGCCACACTTAATCCTGTCACAATAGTTTGCGGGTCACAACCAACTCTCACTCAATTCAATATTAACTTGGTCATCACATCTCACATCCCCACTTCCTCATCATATCAATACATTAGTGGTGGTGCACCTTCTATGACTCATCTGATTCTAGGGGCGAACACAATCCATCATTTCCAAAATCCACAACAAGACCTCATTAAAGAAATTCAGGACATGAAAAACATCAAGGACATGAAAGAAGGGACTAATAAGAGGAAACCTTACTCATTTGAGGAATTTTGTCCTTATCCTTATGACCCATCTATATTAGTTGCACCCTACCCCCTAGGGTTTGAGATCCCTAAATTTAACAAGTATGAAGGCAAAGGGGACCCCCACGACCATGTCCAAGAATTTCACATCCTATGCCAAGAAGTATCCTATAGTGACCTATACCTTCGAAGGCTCTTCCTTAAGAGTCTCACAGGAGATTCCCTGGCATAGTTCTCGTCCTTACCACGAGGTTCCATTATCTCCTTTCCAGACTTGGCAGAAAATTTTGTGGCTCACTATGCCTACAAAATGGCTAATGATATTTCCATGATGGACCTGTGTAACACAAAGCAAAGGCCCAAAGAGACTTTTGCCAACTTCTTGCAAAGATGGCGACACCTCATCAATAAATTCCAATGGGACATGCCAGAACATCACCAAATTGAATTGTTTTAAAAGAACCTCATGCCCAGACTTTCAAGACCTCTAACATCTCAATGTATTAAATCTTTCCAAAAATTGACTGATAAGGTCCTAGCCCTTGAACATGTCTTTTTAGAGAAGGAACCTTGAAACACTACCAAAGATCAACTCAAAATTCTTCCTCTTATCATAATGATAAACCAAAATTCTGGTCCAAGAATAAGAACGTAGTCAATGACGGTGTAACTGATGTAAAACAGGTCCAGACCGTGGCTGCTCCTCCAAAACCCACCACCACTAATCATCAATTCAACAATCAAAATAATAAAAATCAATCCCAAAAGCCTCACAACAATGTCTCAATCCAAGGGCAACCACCCCGATCGAATAAGAGGACTCCAAGAGACTTCACTCCTCTTGCTGAGCCTATTGAAGTGGTGTTTCAAAAGCTTGTTCAAGCAGGTGTAGTGGTTTTCCTGTTCACTCACCTATTTGATCCCAATCAACCCAAACCTAGGTGGTATAATGAGAATGAATATTGTGAGTATCATCATATCAAGGGACATGATACAGGAAAATGCATGAAGCTTAAAATTTACATACAAGATCTCATTGATAGGGGTGAAATTGAAGTAGCAAATGCAAAACCTGGTAATAACAATGAAAAAATCAAAATGTACCAGGAACCCTTCCCAAAACATGATAAGGGAAAAGGCTCATCATATAACACAGTGAACTATGACTACACTAATCACATAACCAGCTTTGACTCTTTAGTAGGTCGCATTGAGCCCGCAAATAATCATGTTAATGTCATAACTATCCAAGGAGTAAATCCTTCCCCTTCCCAAAGTAGATCTAATCCTGATAGGATAGTCATTCAAGGCGCTACACCTTCCACCCCCTACTCTCAAAATGACTACAATGTAACCATGCGTCAAGGTAAATTCACCATCCAAGGAGCTCCTCCCCCACCAAACCCTCCACCTATGTCTTCCACCCGCTAATATGACCTCCTTCACCATCTCGGGAAGACCCTTGCACAGATCTCCATTCTAGAACTTCTCAAGACTTCCCCTATCCATAAAGAAATTTTGGAACAAGCCCTCCTTGACTCTCGCATTCTCGATAATATCAATGCTACCCAATTCCAAGCTCTCATTGGAAACCTTGCTGCCCAACAACACCTTGTGTTCACTTCCAATGATGCTCCTACGGATGAAGACCATAATAAACCTTTGCACATCTAAGCCCTTATCTAGAAGCACAAGGTCAAACATATCATGGTAGATGGTGGATCCGGACTCAATGTGTGTACATACAAGTTAATAAAACAATTGGGACTTTCTGAGGACCTGGTAGACACATCAAGAAGGATCACAATAAAAGCATATGATGATGCGGAAAGAGTTTCAAAGGGCATGATCACCTTACCTCTTCAAGTGGGCCCTATCACAATTCAAACCCCTTGCCAAGTACTAGATCTTGATCTCCCCTACAACATCCTTCTCGGTCGGCCATGGATTCACTGCTTGCAAGCCGTACCCTCCACTTATCACCAATGCATCAAATTCCCCTTCAATGGAAGAGAGATCACTATCAAAGGTGATCCACAACCTTTTCAATATTCCAAGCTCTTAGAGGGGAAGCATCCATATCATTGCCCACTAAATAGACCCTCGCCAACTCCTCCATCTGACACATCAAATGTTGCCTCCACCTCATCCCAACCAGACACACAAATAAAGATCTTGGATAATGGTTGTGGAGAATACAAATTGGAGGATGTCTTATTAATAGGCAACTTCCCCTTGTCTCCTAAGTCATTTGGAAAACCAAAAGAGTTCAAAAAAGATAAGAAACTAGTCATACAATGCAAAGATACCACCTTCCAACAATGGGGCCCACTTGATGAGGAGAGCCTCGACACAAATGTCTCTTCATGGCTGTAATGGGAAGAAGATGAAGACCCGACAAAAATATCTAAAAATATGTATCCAAAAGCATCAGCTATAGTTGAAAAAATGGGTTACAAAGGACATGGCTTGGGACCAGAGGAGAAGGGCAGAAAATCACCCATAAATCCTATCTCCTACAAGTACAACAAAGGCTTGGGATACACCCTGGTGCCTAATATTACTATCACTGGTGCCCCTTCAAGTCCTTCCTTGGATATCAAAAGCTCTGACAAAGAGGAGTTTTGTGAAATGCCTTATGAATATGAAAATGATATCTTCTTTGACACTCATGTCAATGCCATCACCCTCATAACCTCTCACATTTCACATGAGCTACATCTTGTCCATCTTGAACTCATAGACTGGGGCTAATGAGACAAACCCACTTTAGATATCTACACCGATGATAATGCTCTCATTACTCTCCTGACTATGCAAAATTTGGAAGACTGCAACAGAGTAGACGGTATTCAACTACATGAAAAGGGATACTTTGGTAGTTAGGTCAATAACCTTAGCCACAAAAAAGATAATCAAAGGAAAAAACATGATTCCCTAGGTGAAAACCTCTCTGAGGCACCTTTGGATGAGCAAAAAGTAAAAACAAAGGGCTTATCCAAAAGTGAAAACCTGGAAAAGGAACTTGACACTGAGGGACTTGACCTCCCTACCATAAGTTATCTTCTAGAAGATAGGTCAAATTTGCTGATAGAAGAAACAGACAGTATCAACATGGGCACCGAAGACATTCCAAAAAACATGCTCATTGCCAAGTCCCTCACAAAATAAGAGAAACAAGACTTCATCAATTTCCTTACAGAGGTAAAAATCAATTTCACATGGTCCTATTCCGATATGCCAGGTTTAGATCCTGACTTGGTCATTCATAATCTCATTGTTAGCCCAGATGCAAAACTTGTAAAATAGAAGTTGCGCAAAATGCATCCACATATTGCACTTTTGGTCAAGGCAGAACTCCAAAAAATGTTAGACATAGAATTCATCAAACCAATAGACTACGTTGAATGGGTATCCAACATTGTACCTATCAGCAAACTTATTGGGGGCATTCACATCTGTACTGATTTCCGAGATTTAAACAAGGCTTGTCCTAAAGATGATTTCCCGCTCCCCAAAATAGATATGATTGTGGACCTTACAGCAGGACATGAGATGCTATCACTTATGGATGGATTTTTTGGATATAATTAAATAAGGATTACAGATGAAGATCAACATAAAACTGCATTCACAACACCATAGGGGGCTTTTTATTACTCGGTCATGCCTTTTGGCCTCAAAAATGTTGGAGTCGCATATCAGCATGCCATGACGACAATTTTTCATGACCTCTTGCATAAAATTATGGAGGACTATGTGGAAGATCTGCTAGGCAAATCAAAGACAAGACAGGAACACATCCCCATCTTAAAGCAGATCTTTGAAAGATTGGAAAAATACAAATTGCGCCTACATCCTAAGAAGTGTGTTTTTGGTGTCACATCGGGAAAACTACTAGGTTTCATTGATTCTTGCAGAGGCATCAAGGTCGATCTTGCAAAAGGTAAAAGCCATTATGGAAATGCCTCCACCGAAAACTCTCAGATAGTTGTGCAGGCTCTAGGGGAAACTCCAATTTGTTAGACGTTCTATATCACAATTGGTAGATAAGTGCCATCCATTTGCGCACCTGTTGTGCAAAGACACAAAATTCAAATGGGACTGGTTGTGTCAAAAGGCCTTTGAAAAACTAAAAGAATATCTAGCATCACCTCTAGTGCTTATGCCTCCTACCCCTGGAAAACCTCTTATTTGTATATATGTGCTACCATAGTCGCATTAGGGGCATTATTGGCACAAACAGATGATCAAGGCAAGGAACATTGCATATATTACATCACTCGAACACTAGTGGGTTATGAACTCAATTATACCACCATTGAAAGAGCATGTTTGGCATTGGTATTTAGTACATAGAAACTCTGACACTATATGTTTAACAACAAAATAAAACTGATTGCTAAGATTGACCCACTTAAATATCTCTTGTCAAAAGCTGCCCTCACTAGCAAAACCGCTAAATGGGTCATGTTGTTAAGCGAGTTTGACATTGAATATGTAGATAGAAAAGCAATCAAGGGATAGGTCATCTTAGACCAGTTAGTTGATGCTCCACTTCTAGGTGACCATCCTATTCTTACAGAACTACCAGATGAATTCATTATGACTATCACCACATCCTTCGTATGGTAATTATACTTTGATGGATCTTGCACCTAAAATGGATCGGGGGCAGGAATACTACTGATCACACCTCAAGGAGATTGCATTCCAAAGTCATACAAGATAGCTTTTTCATGTACCAACATCGCAGAATATGAGGCACTCATTATAGGATTACACTTGGCTATCTAGTGGAAGATAAAGGAATTACAAGTTTATGGTGATTCCCAACTTGTCATCAAACAAGTCAATGATGAATACCAAACCAAAGATGACAAACTCCTCCCCTATCATAACATGGTTGAAGATATTAAGCAACACTTCACAACAATCAAGTTTGATCAAGTCTCGCAAACAAACAATAGGGCTACAAATGCAATGGCCACCATTGCCTCCCTCCTTCAGATGCCAGCACATAGTCAGAAGTGTGAGTTCTCGATCGAGCAACTATTTATACCGGCATACGATCTACCAGAGTCTGAAATGGTGTGTGTACCTATTGGTCCCGAGTCCTCCTGGTACCAAGAAACTGTTGGGAAATGGTGTTGTACACCTTGCATAATAATGGTTTATTATTGCATTATTTTATTATTGTGTGAGGTGGACAAAGAATTAAATTGTAATATCATTGTATTGTTGCACCTAGGAGCACCTAGATGGACGTGCAACATGTAGAGATCCTTTTGGATATTCTTGTAACCACTTGATGAGTTGTATTGACACATTGGTATTGTTATTTTATATTGGGGAATGTAATTGTGATAAAGTACCCAATATTAAATGTGGGTCATGGGTAGTTAAGGAAAATATTATTTTATTGTCACATGTTTTGGGCACATGGTTTTGATGTAATACCACTTAGTGGTTTTGTGGTTGCTTGTTTCTATAAAGGACCACAAGGGTAGTTGTTTGATATAGGAAGCCAGGTTAGCATTTGTGAAGGAGGAAGCATGGCATGGGATGTGTGGATTCATGCTTGATCACATGGAGTGCTTGGTTATGACTGGGTTTTGAAGGCTTTCCATAGTTGTATTGTAATGGACGCATTGCTGATAATACATGGTGGATGATGCTTTTGGAGGCTGGGTTTTTCCCTCATGAGGGTTTTCCCAGGATATATCTTGTGTCACATTTCGTGAGTATGTTGTCTATTCTTTGCATGTGGATCTTATGTGTTGATTTGGTTAAAATCTGAATTTGGGTTATGTGGAAATTGTCATAAAGTTGGCTGCGAATTTCCTTTCAAGTGGTATCAGAGCTATATGGTTTTAATGGTGTTTATAACCCTATGTGGAATCCATGAATGCATGAAGGAATGGAAAGACAAGACAAGATGTATGATTTTGCAGGGTGTTATTGCAGATCTATGTTATTTGGATTTGCTGTTGTGATGGGTTGTTTGCAGATTTAGGGTTGGAAGATTTTTGGTCAATCCAGGGCATCATTGAAAAATGCTTCGAATGAGGGTTTTGGGGGTGAGATTTCATAGAAGACCCCGTGGCACAAAATGGACCTCATGGATGGATTCAGGTTGGCTGAGAGACGAATTTTGATATATAATTCGCCCTATTTCGGTGAAGTTGGCCCAGGTTCGAAAAAAATTTAGACGGTACGGCCGTACGGCCGTACCGCCTGCATATTTCGTCAAAATTTTATTTTACCTGCAAAATATTTTCGGATTTGCCTTTTTGAAAAATCAAAAATTAAAAATCAAAAAAGGTGAAAAGGCGAATTTAAAAGTGATTTGAAAATGAAAAAAAAAAAAATGTGTTTTTTAAGTGGTGGGGGGTCCGCAGACTCCCCCTCCCACTGTCTGCCGCACTGGCAGTGGTACCAGTGACGGTACCACTGTCGGTACCGCTGTCGGTGCCGGCAGTGGTACCGGCCACTGCACCCACTACCGTGGCAGTGGTGGGGGCCCCGCAAGGAGTAACCCCCGTGGGGTTTAAACCCACGTTAAACATTTTTTAAATTTTTTTAAAAAAAACCTTTTTCAATAAACAATGAAAATTAATTCCGCCAAATTTTCGGGTTTTTGTAAAGTTTAAAACTTCGAAAATATTTTTAATATTATTTGCCATATGTAATATATTTGCCATGTAATTATTTAATATGCCATGTATTTTTTTTCGAAGAGGGTCTAGGCCAAGGGCCGACCCGGGGAGAGAAATTTTTAATGGACTTTTGGCATATTGGGAAGAAATTGTAAAAATTATTTTTATGGCATATTGTTGAAACTTTTGGAGTCCAGACTTGCTTGTATAGCCGAATTGGCTGTTTTTCTTCAACTGAGCATAACTCGGGCATATGATGTCAGTTTTTGGACTTCTTACAGTCATTGGAAAGGTGGTTGAATGAACTTCATGTTTTTATCATTAGTTTTTCCAGATTTTGCTGTTTGGACAGTGAAATGTCAGCTGGAAGTGACAGGTACCTTTATGGCTTTGAGAGGTCATAACTTGAGCATACGGAGTCATATTTTGGACTTCGAATAGTCGATGGAAAGCTCTTGGAGAGCACTACAGTTTGACTCAGGTTTGGGGCAGTTTTGGAATAATTTATATGCTGATATTTTGACTTGATTTGATTATGGGTTCTTTTGACTATGGTGACATGATGAGTTTATGGCATGCTCCATAATGGAGATTTGGATTTGATGTCATTGTATACTCGATGTTGTATCTTGATTACTCTTGTGGTGACATGGATATCAATTTTGGTTTGAGTATGTATGTTGCATTGATTGGTCTACAAGTTGTGCAATTTTGTGAGCTGTCTTTACTTACAGGATTTCACCTATGACTTGGATGTGGGTTGTCTATGCCCATAGATCCTTCATTGTTTATGCATATTCAGATTTGGTGGCTTGTTTTAGTCATTGGTTTGTTGATTTGTTATCATGTTGAGGAGGAGAGATGTTGTTACCAGGTACAGTCATGATGAGGGACCTACATGGTTGACTATGTGATGCTGACAGGTTGGACACATTGAGAGTTAGATGCTTGTTTCATGGAGATGATCATGATGCCATGATTGTTCCTTGTGTTTAGGGACATTGGCATGACATGCAGGTGCTTTAATTGATAATCTTTTGATTTGGATTCCTGATTGATATGGCAGTTTATCTTCTTGTTTGAGGATCATGGTCTATTTGGCTTTTAGGGAGCTCATGATGTGCACTTTGAGTTCTTTGATTGTTAGTTGTTTTTGGTTGATTCTCATGGTTAGAGGATGGTTTAATCATATTGTCATGGATAGCTTGGTTACACTTTCAGTGGGAACTTTTGACAGTGGTGATGTGGCGGTATAGGATTTGATCCTGATTGTTTGTTGGTGGTTTTGTATCTTCTTGAGATGGAGTTCATGGTTTACTTGATGTTATTGACTTTTTAGTTGTATGTGTGTAGACCTGGATGATCTTCATTTAGGAGATGGTTATCACGATGCTTTGGAAAGCTTGATACCACAGTTTAGTGGGAGCTTGTGACAGTGATGTGTATTCACCATTGGATGGTGGATGATCTTCTTAGTGTACAGATGTTTGGAGGATGCCTTAGATCCTGTTGCTGCAGAAGGGTCTTTCACATTTGCTGGTTCACTAGTAGGAGATGGTGATCTTCATGATATTTGAGGATGTTTGCATCTTGAGGGCTCAAGGAGTCCTTGGTTGAGATGTGGTTTTATGCTTTCATTTGACATGTTGTCCTTTCTTGATTGGATGGTTGATATTATGTCATGGTGCACTCTTGATTCTAGATTAGAGTTTTGGCATGATATGGTTATTTTTATATGTTCATATGGAGCATGTTATCTCTTTGGTTGAGATGGATTAGATCATGTTGTCATGTTATGTTCCTGATTCTGCGGTTGGAGCTTTGACATTGATCTTGGTAGTTCTCTTTGTATTGGGTACATGATCATTTGCTTGATTACTTCATGGTGATGCTATGTTGCATTTGGAGTTTGGCATGGATTGATTGGATATAGGTACTCATGGATACTTGGAGGATGTTGGTGATGCTAGTAGTCTTTTGTGATTAGAGACATGTGTTGGAATGGTTTATGGTTTCAGCAGGAAGTCCAAGGAGCATTCACCTGGTTTATGGACTTGAGAGGAGAGTGTTCCTAGTATGAGTCATGATGACTTGGTGAGCATTCTCATTCCCCACTCTTGGTCTACTTGGCAGTTTTCTACTTGAGAGGTATTGCCCATTGTTCCTTTCAGGTACATTATGTTTATGCTATCTTTCATAGATATGGATCTTGAGCTATGGATTAATGGTTAGTTTTGGAGGATTCATTTGAGAGATGTATGGCATTGGTTATCTCCTTGTGCATTTGAGTTTTTATTATGATGGTGGCAGTCATTGATATTTGTTTGGGAGATGGTTTATTGGGCATATTCCTATGGTTTGGGAATGGATATTTAGTTTGATTTTCTTGGTTATGGGAGGCTTACATCCATGTTGTTTACATGATATATATGTTTGTTTGGTCCAAGGGGTTGAATGGTGTTTTGGGTGTTGTTATGCTTCTCATTTGGGGTTCTATGGAGGAGATCATACTTGACTTATTTAGAGGTGTTTGTAGAAGGACATACTACAGAATTTGGTTTGCAGTGTTTCTCTCTTTGTTTCGATTATCTTCCTGGATGTTTGTATTCACATTACATTGGTTGGAGGTTGTTTGGAGCTATATGCTTATTGGTTTGTATTTATGATATGTCATGTGGGAGATGACATGGTGGCTCCTTTATCTCTTTCTTTTGTTGGTGTGGAGAACATGGGAGAATGTTGGAGACATGGTGTGAGAGTGGTACTTGCAGTTTTGATGTGGATGTTCTTGATACTACATGGTTACACTTCTATGATGTGTTTTTAGTGGATTCATTTCTGATATTGACATTACCTATGCAGTGGGAGTTCTTTGGTGTACATACGTGGCAGGTATTGCACTTGGGATTTGTGGTTGCATGTTACAGGTTGCATATGTTGATGAAATGTTATTCACTTGATTGTATGCCTAGGAGGCATGTATAGTTGATGTGTTAGCACTTGATATGGGTGTTGTTTCAGCTATGTAAAAGAGCTACTCTTGCATTGGATACCTTTGGATTAGTGTTTGTGTTCAGATATCAGTTGGTGCAGGACTTATCATTTGTTGCGACAGGTTGTGTGGCTTTCTCTTGGATGGCCTCTTTATGTCTAGTGGCAGTGGCATGATGGAGGGTGGGAGCATTCATGTATGAGATGGTGGTCATTTTGTTCTTGTTGCAGGTATCTTGGTTGAGCACATGGAGCACTTGGATTCCATGATGGTATATGTGCGTGGAGAGATCAATCTCTTGTTCATGTGGCAGATTACTTCTTGGCCCTTATGCAATGTATACAACAAGTGGGAGAATGTTGGGAAATGGTGTTGTACACCTTGCATAATAATGGTTTATTATTGCATTATTTTATTATTGTGTGAGGTGGACAAAGAATTAAATTGTAATATCATTGTATTGTTGCACCTAGGAGCACCTAGATGGACGTGCAACATGTAGAGATCCTTTTGGATATTCTTGTAACCACTTGATGAGTTGTATTGACACATTGGTATTGTTATTTTATATTGGGGAATGTAATTGTGATAAAGTACCCAATATTAAATGTGGGTCATGGGTAGTTAAGGAAAATATTATTTTATTGTCACATGGTTTTGGGCACATGGTTTTGATGTAATACCACTTAGTGGTTTTGTGGTTGCTTGTTTCTATAAAAGCACCACAAGGGTAGTTGTTTGATATAGGAAGCCAGGTTAGCATTTGTGAAGGAGGAAGCATGGCATGGGATGTGTGGATTCATGCTTGATCACATGGAGTGCTTGGTTATGACTGGGTTTTGAAGGCTTTCCATAGTTGTATTGTAATGGACGCATTGCTGATAATACATGGTGGATGATGCTTTTGGAGGCTGGGTTTTTCCCTCATGAGGGTTTTCCCAGGATATATCTTGTGTCACATTTCGTGAGTATGTTGTCTATTCTTTGCATGTGGATCTTATGTGTTGATTTGGTTAAAATCTGAATTTGGGTTATGTGGAAATTGTCATAAAGTTGGCTGCGAATTTCCTTTCAGAAACCTTCACTTTCCTAAAAGATAACACCATTCCCCCACACCTTACCAAAACCCAACAACAAACCTTCATTCACTGATGTGCTCATTACACCATACTTAGAGACACCCTATTCAAAAGGCATTTTTATGGTTCCCTCCTAAGGTGTTTAGATAAACAAGAGGTGGAATGGGCATTACATGATGTACAAGAGGGCATCTGTGGGGCACACTCAAGTGGGCTCACCTTAGGTAAAAATATTTTAAGAATAGGATATTATTGGCCTAAAATGGAAGTAGATGCATATAACTATGTGAAGAAATACATCTCTTGCCAGCAACATGACGACAAGATTCATGCACCATCATAAGAATTGCAGTCGGTCATTACACCCTGGCCCTTCTCATAGTGGGGGCTCAATCTCATTGGGAAAATCCACCCCTCATCCTCCAATAGGCATAAATTCATTATAACTGCCACTGAGTATTTCACCAAGAGGGTAGAGGTTGTCCCTCTTACTTTTACCACTAGTAAGCAAATATCCAAATGCATCCTGAACTACTTGATTTGTCGATATGGCATACCAAAAGTTATCATTATAGATAATGGCAGACAATTTAAAAACCAGGATGTCAAATAACCCAGCCAGAAATTTGACATCCAATATCGCTTCTCCACCCCATATTATGATGAATACTAAGAGGGGGGGTGAATTAGTATACCAAAAAATACTATACTTAAACAATTTAACAGTCTAGTAGTAAACCAGTAAAACAATTTAACAAACAAACCGGTTAACACACATGCAAACAAAATAGCAAATAAGACATTCACCCATAGAAGCACAATCACCATAACACAAGGGATTTTTATGTGGAAACCCAAATGGGAAAAACTACGGTGAGATGAAACTCACAAGTAACTATCTACAGAATAGTAACCAAACCGGTTAAGGTCAGACCGAATAAGGTCATACAATGTTCTTTACCAGAATAGATCCTGTTAGGAATCTCAATCTCTGTTAGGAGGTAAGTCCAATTAATGACTACCTTGTGAGAGGATTTCAGATCCATAGATGTGAACCACCTTGTTAGAGGATTTACAAAGGCTTTTCTGGCCCTACCCGGTTAAGGGTTTCTAACTTGTCAAAGATGTGAGTAATCAATAAGTGAATGATCTAGCAATTGGCACAGTCTGCTTGATTAGATCCCTTGTAGCTCATAGCTAATGCTCTTTAGCATTACTTCAGTCTTTAGTAAATCCACACTCTATTGCAGTACACAGACTTGATCTTCTCAATTAAGATCGCACATACAAGAGCTTCGACGACCACCAAAACCTAACAGCTACACTCATACATACACATACAAAACCCTAGACATGATGTCCTTGAAAGGAATTTTATTTCATGTCGGTCCGATAGGATTACATTACAAGTTCCTAGGTTCATTGTATCTAGACACATTTGGTAACACGACACAAAATCATCGTCAAAGTGTCGGTGGATGGTAACTAATCACAAAAATATACCAGTTGGTAACTCACAGAGTATTACCGATTTATACAACTTTTCCAGTTACCGGTTGGTAACTCAAAGTAATACCAGCTTAACGGATTATCGGTTGACAAAAATTGAAGAAAGGGAAAAAGATAACTGCCGCTTCTGGCTCCTTTGCTCCGCTTCGCTTGAGATCCTTAAACCGCTTGATCTCTCTATGCCGCTTGGGTCTTTATACCGCTTGATATTGGTAAACACTTTCTGCATAACATCAATAGTCTAAAGACTACAACATGATACCGGTTTGGAACAATTACCAGTTGAGCATAATTCATACATTCACAAAGTGATCTCATAGCATGTGTGTGTCCATCAATGACAATTACAACATAATCATCAAAATGCCAACAATCTCCCCCTTTGGCATTGATGGCAACACTTAGGAAAAATTTTGACATCTAAGTGTTTTACAACAAAATTATGCCATAATCAAAATTACTCCCCCTGAGCATATACACTATCCCTTTTGCAGAAAATGCAATGTATACTACTTCCTTACTGAGATAAACATGAAAGTATACATAGTATGCATCAAAATATAGAATACAACTCCCCATCAAAATTTAAAAAAAAAAAAAATACTACTCCCCCTTTGCCAACAATGACAAAGTACAGCTGAAAAACCCCTGTTCCATTAGCATTAAAAACTGATTTAAAGAGTTTATGACAATAAAGAGTGAAACTTGTCAAAAACTGATTTAAAGTATTGCATAAATTTCTTCATGGATAAAGACCATGATTCAAGAAATGAGGTAGCAACCTCATTCTCCATTTGCATCTGATAGACCTTCTCTTCCATGGCATCCAAGGTACTCATCTCTTGAGTGATCGTTAGGGCATCAAGATTTGGATAGCATTTCTAAATAATTTGTAGTCTTGGTAGTAGGACCAGTTGAAGTTCCTACAAATTACATGTCTGGTTGCTTATCTCTGCCTCTATTCTTGCATATTGGAGTTGAAACTGGTGAGCGATTTGTCCATATGTGGAGAAGGAATCATATGGCATCTTGAAGGTGCTTATAAATGACTGCATATCAGATTGCAGTTTGGCTTTCTGAGCAAGCACATCATCACAGAATAGATGAGGTTGACATATCTTACTTAGCAATAATTTGCCCTCATCCATTGCATCTCTAATGTCCTTTTGTGCTCTGTTAACTTTTTCACCAAGGAAGTGTCTAGAGCCTTTTGATGCTCCTTCTAGGCATTCGCTTCTGCAACCTCTTCCAGGCTTTGCACCTGGTCTTCTACAACTGTACATAGGAGCTTTAATTGTGCAAGAGAGCAATCAGTACTGGGGAGGTTGGTACCAGGTATCAAACCGGTAAGAGTGTCCACCACAGCTTGGATCACATCTTGCTCTTTCTTCCTCCTTATTACTTCCAGACATTCTTGGGCAACCTTAATGCTCTGCAAAAACTCTTATTCATTTGCAGACTAGAGGTCAATGGGACTAGTAATGTCAGCCAGTTTGGCTTGACTACTGGTTGCCTTTGGGGTTTCCATCTAAGTGCGTTGTGTTGCTCCCTCTTTTTCTTGATCTCTTTTCTTGTCCTCTTCTACCTTCTTTTTCTCCTCTTCTTTCCGCTTCTCTTCATCTTCATCCCTCTTCTTCTTCTCCTCTTCTTGCTTCTTCTTATCTTTCTCTTTTCTCTTCTCCTCTTCCTTTCTCTTCTCCTCTTCCTTTCTCTTCTCCTTTTCCTTTTTCTTCTCCTTTTCCTATTCCGCTTCCTTCTTCTTCTTCTCGTCTTCTTGTTTCTTATTCTCCTCTTCTTTTCTCTCCTCTTCCACTTTTTTCTTCTCTTCTTCCTTTTTCTTCTCCTTTTCCATTTCTGCCTGTTTTCTATTTTCTTCCTCCTATTTCTTCTTCTCTTTCTCTGCCTATTTTCTCTTGTCTTCCTCTTGTTTCTCCTGACCTTCTGTTTCTATTGGTGCATTCAGAGTAACATTTTCACCATTCAAGGCATCAACATCAATCGGGTCCAATTGAGTAGTGACCGGTTCTCCTTCACTGACATATACTTCATCTGGTTGAGTGATTTCCGGTTCTTGCTCAGCTTTTTTGTTGGCTTCAGCCACTTGATGCAATCTTAAAGGTGATTGAGAAAGGGAGTGGGTATCTTTGACCACTTCCAAAACTTTTCCTTCCAACAACAGTAGTCTTCTTCTTCTCATGAAGAAGAGGCCCTTATATATCTCCACCACTTCATACAGTTCTATTTTAGGCACATCAGTGAAGTATTGTGTGAATAGTTCCTCTCTTATTTCCCGTTCTTACTCTATGGAAATGCGTCATTTGTTATCTAAAGAATTATATAAAGAATCAGGTGTCTCAGATTTAATTTCTGGAGGCCACCGGTCATTAATACATAAATAATTAATGACTTCCTGTTCAACTTCTTCCTTTTCATCATCATTAAAATCATCAAAGCACTCTTTCAAATTACCAAGCACTTTTCTTCTAATATTCTTAATTGTTCTTTGACAATGTGTCAAAGGTTTGTAAGAGGAAATATCAATATTTACCGGTACCGATGTTGCCGATTCATTCTTTGTCTTTTTCCTCATTTGCCTAGTCTTCTTAGGCTGTTCTTCAGAGATAGTGTCCTTTGAGTCTAGCGTATTTCTTTTTGTCTTCCTCTTCCTCTCAAAGACTTTGGTGGGTGCTGCTTCTGGTTTCTTCTTTGTTGGTGACCGCTTGGTCACTTTGGGACTTGTTGTGGTAACCATTGCCGATGATGAAGGCACTGCCTTTCCCTTCTTTACTGAGGGTTCTTCAACCAGTGTAACCCTTTCCAAATAGGTGTCAGTTCTCTTTGCCTTTGGATCATGGGGCAAGGCGATTAGGGTAGAGGCATACCCATCTAGCATGTCATACATTACCTATTATCCCTTTGGTTCCACTTCTTCCTGTCTAGGCTCAACCACCTCCATTATGCACTCATCAACTCTGATGGTGAAGCAGATGTCCTCCTCATAATTCTTGACAATATCTCTAGATATTCTTACCCTTTGGTTCATTTTCCTTCTGAACTCATCAAAGTATTTGTTCAGCACTTCCAGATAACCGGTTCCTACCGCTTGTAGGCTTTCCTTGATTTGCTTTGTCACCAGTTGGTCAGCAGACCACTGAATATCACCTACTCCTAGAAAATAGCCTTGGAAGTAGAAGAACAACCCAACCAATAGTTGTCCAAAATTAAATCTTAAGGCATTGTCTTGTTTGATCAACTTGAGGTTCAACAGAAGTTGTCTTTGCATACAAGTGCATAGATCAAATGATGCATCTTCCTTGATCATCTTGTAGGTCACATTTACCACTGCAGCAGAGATAGAGTTGATTCTACTGGCATGGAACATCTGGTATCCTATCACCATACATGTATATTTGACCAGATCATCCTTGATGGAATTGACAGTCATTCCCCATGAATCGCTCACTGAATCGGTGAGCTTAGTCATTTCTATCTTACTAATCTTCCTTAGGGCTGGCACTTCACTGACGTTGCAGAAATTGGTGATGGCATGAATTGCTTCTGGTGTAATATCATGCATCCACTGTAAGTACATTTTATCACCATGTACTCTTCTCAAAATAATGCGGATGTGATCATCTAAAAATTCTTCAAGGAAATAGACAGCATTGTTAAGTTTCTTCTTTTCCAGAATGCTAAATTCCAGTTTAATCTTTTTGTCCTTCCCACAGAACAAACTCAACTGAGAATGGATCATTAGAGATCCTAGATCTTCAATCTTATGATCAATGTAATCAGAAATGCCTTCCTCCAATATAACACTAGCGGGTATTTGAGATAGGGTGAATGAAGTCTACAGAATCAACAGGTGCACTAGAACTAGCATGTGATGCGGAAGCCATGATAAACGGAGAATTTTGAAAAATACCTTCGTAAGTCAAAATTTAGGGCTTGCAATTTAAACTTCGCTACACACTCCTTTGGTTGTTGAAATATTGCTTTGTGTTCTATACTTCAGCAACAGATATTTGCTTCTGATTCTTCTTCAAAATTTTCATAAATTCTTTGAATCGCAATCCAAATCACTTTTCTTCACTTGTGAACTGATAAGTGAAAAATGACTTTGAAAAATTCTTTTTAAAAAGTTCTTCACCTACCACAATAAATGCTCCACTATTAGGGCGTAAACCCTAATTTGCCTTTTACCATTTCCAGTCTTCTACCAATTGATAGGTATCACATACTGATTGAGGTCTTTTACCGGTGTAAACCGGGGGTTCAAGATATTTCACCATTTTCTTCCCCTAACCTTTTCTGATGCTTAGTTTTCCGGTTCAACGACTTCCACACTAGGTGCAGAAACCGGTTCTACTTGAATCACTTCTTCTGGCTTCTTCTTCCAAGTTTTCTTCATATCTGCTTGAACAATTTCAACATCAATCTTTCCTTCCAGAGTGACTGGTATATCATTCGATATACTCTTTCTTGTTCTACATAATCTTGTTGTATGACCTGGTTTATTGCAATGATAGCAAACCATTCCAGGTGCTCTCCAAGGTCCATTATTCATGTTTCCATTCTTCCTTCTGCATGTTGTAGCAGTGTGACCATGACCATGACAAATCCAACAGTTTTCTCTCCATCTGGTTGCCACTTGATAGCCACTGCTACCTGACTGATGATTATAGGTATTAAACCGGTTTGGGTTCCAGTTCCCAAAGGGTTCAGAAAAAGCTCCTTTACTCCTCTGAGGATACCTTCCGGTGTTGTGCATGACAGACCTGCATTCAAATGCTTTATGCCCAAACTTGTTGCATGCATAACAATTACCATTGAATCTATTGGATCTAGGCTTATCATTTAGAAAATAAGGAAAATTATTGTAAGCCTTACTTCTACATACATTAGCAGTGTGTCCTTCCTTGAGACAATTAAAGCAAACAGGTTTGAACTTTTGCTTACCTTTATCCTTTGATGTCAGTTGTTTCTTTGATGCTCCATCTTTTGTTCCAGAGGTCTCACCTTCCTCATAATCAAAGAAACCAAGTCCATTGGTATTCTTTACCAGTTTAGTTGATTCAAGCTTCTGCTCTAGCTTGATAGTGCTCTTATTGAATTTGGCAAGTATTTTCTTTGACTCAGAGAGTTCTTTGGAAATAGCAACATTGGATTCCTTCAAGATTGCATTCTCATAAATAGCCATGTTTAGTTCACCTTTCACTTCTTCTTTTTCCATTTTTCTTTCATGAAGACGAGCGGTAAGTGCACTGATGTCTTGCTTTAGCTTGGAGATCCCATGATCTTTGTCTTTTACCAGATCTTCAACTTTCCTCCAGTTCTCAAGCTCTTGATACATTTGGATAATCAGTCCTTCCAACTCCTTTCTCAAGTTGGAATTGGATTCATTCAGCTTTTCTACTTCTTGAATTAGGGCTTCCATGTCCACTTCATCAAAAGAATTATTTTTAGTTAGCTCCATCAGTTTTTTAGCATGCTCTCTTCTTTTTGCCTGAGAGGCCTTATATTTGACCTTAAGTTCATTATAGGCTTGCTCAGTCTGAGTGAGCCGATGAGTAAGTTCCCTCATAGTGTATTCCCCCATATCTCTTTCCAAGTGGTTAGACTTATAGAAAGGTTGGCTCTGATACCAATTGATGAATACTAAGATGGGGGGTGAATTAGTATACCAAAAAATACTGTACTTAAACACTTTAACAGTCTAGCAGTAAACTAGTAAAACAGTTTAACAAACAAACTAGTTAACACATATGCAAACCAAATAGAAAATAAGGCATTCACCCATAGAAGCACAATCACCATAACACAAGGGATTTTGACATGAAAACCCAAATGGGAAAAACCACGGTGAGATGAAACTCACAAGTAACTATCTGCATAATAGTAACCAGACCGGTTAAGGTCAGACCGATTAAGGTCATACAATGTTCTTTACCAGAACAGATCGTGTTAGGAATCTCAATCTCTGTTAGGAGATAAGTCTGATTAAAGACTACCTTGTGAGAGGATTTTAGATCCACAGATGTGAACCACCTTGTTAGAGGATTTACAAAGGCTTTTCTGGGCCTACCCAGTTAAGGGTTTCTAACTTGTCAAAGATGTGAGTAATCAATAAGTGAATGATCTAGCAAATGACACAGTCTGCTTGATTAGATCCCTTGTAGCTCATAGTTAATGCTCTTCAGCATTACTTCAGTCTTCAGTAAATCCACACTCTGTTGTAGTACACAGACTTGATCTTCTCAGTTAAGATCGCACATACAAGAGCTTCGACGACCAACAAAACCTAACAGCTACACTCATACATACACATACAAAACCCTAGACATGATGTCCTTAAAAGGAATTTGATTTCATGTCAATCTAATAGGATTACATTGCAAGTTCGTAGGTTCATTGTAACTAGACACATTTGGCAACATGACACAAAACCACCGTCAAAGTGTCGGTGGATGGTAACTCATCACAAAAATATACAGGTTGGTAACTCATCACAGAGTAATACTGGTTTATACAACTTTTCTTGTTACCGGTTGGTAACTCAGAGTAATAACGGTTTAACATATTATCATTTGAAAAAAATTAAAGACTGGGAAAAAGATAATTGTCGCTTCTGTCTCCTTTGCTCCACTCTGCTTGAGATCCTTAAACTGCTTGATCTCTTTATGCCGCTTGGGTCTTTATACCGCTTGTGATCGGTAAACACTTTCTGCATAACATCAATAGTCTAAAGACTATAACATGATACCGATTTAAAATAATTACCGGTTGAGCATAATTCATACATTCACAAAGTGATCTCATAGCAAGTGTGTGTCCATCAATGACAATCACAACATTATCATCAAAATGCCAACATATTACCCCCAAGGTAATGCTCAAGTTGAGGCTTCTAACAAAACCCTAATCAAAATCCTCAAAAAGACAGTCAATGAAGCTAGCAGTGATTGGCACCTCCAACTCCATCCTGGTTTGTGGGCCTACCGCACCTCCATTCGCAAACCCACTCCCCCTTGAGATCGAGGTCCCCTCTCTAAGGGTATCGCTGCAAAATATCCTACCAGATGAAGAATACAGAATTGCCCGCCTACAAGAGCTAGAATTGTTATATGAAAGGCGCCTCAAGGCCTTGAACCATCTCTGGGTATATCAGAACCGTCTATGCATGAGTTATCACAAGAAAGTCAGAACCCATGAAATCCAAATTGGTGATCTTGTCCTCATGGAGAATCAGAAAAACCTTCAAGAAAGAGAAAAGAAAGGCAAGTTCGAGCCTAATTGGCTTGGACCATATGTAATCACAACAAAATATGTACTAGGGGCCTATCAGTTGGCTACTCCTGAAGACAATCCTCTGGATGATCCAATAAATATCATGCACCTCAAAAGACTCTATGCCTAGTCCTCAGAAAGTCTTAAATTGTCAAAAAAAAATTTAAAAAAAAAAAAAATCATGAAAAATACATAAAAATAAGAAAAAGATCCTGAAAAAATCATCACTCTGGTGAACCTAGCAAATAGGCACCTTGTGAAACCTAAAAAATAAAATAAAAATAAAAATGGACAAGTACCTTGGTGAAAACCTTCATGCAGGCACCAAGGTAAATAAACTGCATCCATTGTCTATCAGGTCGGTGCTCCAATCACCCTTCCATCCAATCCACCCATCGCAGCATTCCTCCCCTTCCACCTCTGAATAAATCACATGTATGATGATGAGTCTTTCCCAAAACCATGAATAAATAATGTCCCATCAACTGAGCTCGTGTGCCTCTATGTGAGCTTCATGAAGTTAATCTTCAAGGTCATATGATCACTTGCCTAATCCAAAAAGTCCACCCGCTTTATCCTTTTCCGTAGGGATGAATCCTTCCCTCACCTGGAAACTTAATACTCCACCCTAATCCTACTCTTGGCAAGAGGTGTCAGTTGGTCATGAGTGAATGACCTGTTTGATTTCTTGGATTTTTCATTTTAGATTTGCATTATTTAACCCGCGACTGCATCTATCTATGACTTCCCGAGTCTTCCATATCCAGGTATGTTTACAATAGGGGCATACTGGGGCATATTTTTATAGCATGGCATATTTTGGATCTCTCTTGTATAAACCGGCGACTTGGTACTAGTGTTTATCAACACTTACCCTATTGTGTACAAGAGGTATCGATGTGTTTGAGGGTTTCCTTGCATGTACCCATTGTTGGTGTTTTGGTATGGTTTTGTCATTGATGTCAACACCTACTATCACTTATCAACTCTAGCACTTTGAAGAATTGGCAATGTTCACCGACAAGCAAATGACTTATGCATAGTCACCGGTATCTGGTACACCGGCAGGATATAATGTTCACCGGCACTTGGAATGGCATGGAAAACACCTAGTTATGTCGAAGACATAATTTGGACACTTTGTCTTGGAGATTTGTTCATTGGCATATTCGTATTTGCATATTTTCTATTACTGACAAATAGGTCCAGATCATTCACCGGCAAGCTTATCTATTCCAGATCAACACGACACACTATGGAGATGTTTATTATTGTTGTAAATGCATCAAGCTGACATGTTGAATCGGTTATTGCATCGGATATTGTTTTATTTGTAAAATGATTTTATTGTAATATCCTTCAGAGCCGACCTACTAAAATCGGTCTTAGATTATGGTATAAATGTAAGATCTTATTTGTAAAATCAAGTGTGGAATGCAAAAAGGAATTGTGTGAAGATATATGCGAGAATAAGAAGAGCTATACATGCAGACATCATTTGAAGGTTGAAGGAGGGTTTTTGTGAAGACAATCAGAACTACACCGGTACTGAACCCAGCATAGTAAGATGCTATTTTGAGTAGTACATCCTTATTGGATTTAACCATTCAATTGTAGTCAGTGTGACTCCCATTTGTGTTTGAGTAGTGAGCTCTAGGCACTTGGCCTTTCTGCATGTGCAAACCCTATTTGTATACACATACTATCTGCAGTAGTATCATCTGATTGTGGGTAAGGTTTCCCATCGTTGTTTTCCCCTTACAGGGTTTTCACGTACAAATATTGGTGTTATATGTTGTGGATGTTATTGTCTTTCTGTTTCATACATTAATCTTTACTGGTACTATAATTAATTGATAAAACTGTCTACCAACATAAAAGTTTGGTTTACCGGTATTAAGTATTAAAGTTGGTTAAGTTATTTTGGTTTCAACTTATTTGACAACTGATTCACCCCCCCCCCCTCTCAATTGTCCTCGGGACCTAACAATTGGTATCAGAGCCTAGTCCTCTTTTTGCAGAAGTTTAATAGCTTGAGGAGATCCAATGTCTACTAACTATCTCAGGAAGGACAGTCCTAAACTTGATGGAACCAACTATGGCATATGGAAGATCAAGATGGAGACACATTTAAATTGCATTGGAAAGGACATCTAGGAAGCTACAAAGAATGGCTATAGTGCTCCTACTCCCGGTCAGCCTAATCCACCTACCTTAGGAAAAGATGAGGAAAATGATTGCAAAGTTAGAGAAGCACTTTTGAGCGCATTATTAGATCAGCAAATCATGGGATTATCATATAGATCAACTGCTAAAGCTATTTGGGATCACTTGGAAACATTGAATGAAGGAGATTCCACAGTCAAAATTGCAAAACTTGAAAGCTTCTGGGTCAAGTATGAAAATCCGAAAATGGAAGAAGATGAAAGGATTTCTGCTTTTATGGAAAGAGTAAATGAAATTGTTTTGGGTATTAAATATTGTGGAGGAACCTTAAGTGAAGATGAAATTTTTTCAAAAGTCTTAAGAGGATTGCCACCGGCATATAAAATGAAGGTTACTACTATAAATGAGTTAAGAACAATGCCTAATACATCAGTAACTAGGGATACATTGATTGGAAAACTTTCAGCTTTTGAAATTGAGGAAGCTGGTCCCATTGCTACTATAAAGATAGATTTAGCTTTTAAGGAATCAACATCATTTGCACCATCATTTGACAAGTCTAATTGGAAAGCCTTTTATGCAAGAGAACTTGAGGAAAGCAAGAGAGAAAATGAAGAACTTGAAGAATTTGAAGCACTATTTGCAAGGAAAATGCCTAAAGGTCTACTTGGAAGTAAGTATGAAGGTAAAGAACCCTTTAAATGCTTTAACTATATTAAGATTGGTCATATGGCTTCTAGATGCATTGATAAATATGCTAGACTAAGAGAAGAATCTAAGAGAACATACAAGCCTAGCCCTAAATATCAGAGATATAGATTTAAGAAGAATAAAGATAAATCTTGTTATCTTGCTGATGAAGGAGTCACTGATGATTTTGATGAAGATCCGGCTGACAATGGATGGATCTTTATTGCTATAACAAAAGATCAACCAGCACCTATTGTTCAACCGGTAGAGCAAACCCTGGCAGCTAAAGTTGAAGTTAAGGATGAATGGATCATTGATTCAGGATGCTCACATCATATGACTGGTGATAAAGGTAAATTCTTGAACTTTCAGGAATATAATGGAGGTCTAGTAAGATTTGGAGATGACAAAGCTTGCTTGATCAAAGGTAAAGGTACAATATCTCTTGATGGTAAGCATAATATATACAATGTCTACTATGTGGAAGGTTTAAAGCATAATCTTTTGAGTGTTCGTCAATTAGTTGAGAAAGGATTTCAGTTACAATTCAAAAATGGTAAATGCAAAATTATGAAAAGAACTGGTTTGGAAATTGCAACCGGTAATCAAACTAGAGGTAACATATTTCATTTGAATAACAATGAAAAGACATGCTTGATTTCACATATTGATGAAAGTTGGCTATGGCATAAGAGTCTCTGTCATGTAAATTTTGATTGCATGGTAAAAAATAGTACTACTAAAGCAGTTAGAGATTTACCTAAGATTGTCAAACCTCACAATCTGGTATGTAAGGAATGTCAATTTGGAAAACAAGTTAGAGAAACTTTTAAAAGTACTCCATAAAAATCCAATAATGCTCTTGACTTAATTCATACTAATTTATGTGGTCCAGCTAGAACTAAAAGTTTACAAGGTGATAGATATTTCATGCTAATCATTGATGACTATTCTAGAATGTGTTGGGTTACTTTTCTCAAAGAAAAATTAGAAGCACTTGGGAAGTTCAAACTATTCAAAGCAATGGTAGAATGAAACCGGTAAGAAAATCAAATGTCTAAGATTAGATCAAGGAGGAGAATTTGCATCTAAGGAATTTAATACATTCTATGAAGTGAATGGAATCAGAAGATAGTTATCAGCACCCCAAACACCACAACAGAATGGAGTTGTTGAAAAGAAAAATAGAACTATTTTGGGTGCAACTAGAAGTATGTTATCTGAAGAAAATATACCACATTTATATTGGAGAGAGGCAGTAAGCACAACGGTCTATACATTCAATAAAGTTCACATCAAAGGAGAAACTAGTAAGACCCCTCATGAACTATGGTTATGTATTACTCCTACTCTTAAATATTTCAGAATATTTGGAAATAAATGCTATATTAGAAGAGATGAGTATATTGGAAAATTTGATCCTATCAGTGACGAAGGAATATTTTTTGGTTATTCATCTAAGAGCAAGGCATATAGATGTTTTAACAAAAGATTACAGAAAATTGTTGAGAGTACAAATGTAAAGATTGATGAACAATTCAGAGGAGCTTCAAGGTATATACACTCTGAACCGACAATAGAGATTCTAACAAATGAACCTACATTGAACCCACCAATATAGAATGAAGATCCAGTTACACCGGTATCATCTGAAAATTCCACTATAACTGAGGAACAACAGCAAACAAAGACACCCTGATATGTAAGACTGAATCACTCTAAAGATCAGATAATTCGGAACAAGTATAAAGGAGTTATGACAAGAGGAAGACTGGCAAATGAAGAGGTATGTCTTATCTCTCAAATTGAACCATCTCCAATTAATGGGGCATGTGAAGATAAACACTGAATTAAAGCTATGGAAGAGGAACTAGAACAAATTGAGAAAAATAACACATGGACATTAGTTCCCCGGCCTAAAGACAAAAATGTGATTGGAACAAAATGGGTATTCAGAAAAAAAACTTAATGAAGATGGTAAGTTAATCAGGAATAAAGCAAGACTAGTGTGTAAGGGATATTCTCAGAAAGAAGGAATTGATTATAATAAAACCTTTGCACCGGTAGCTAGAATTGAGGCAATAAGATTATTCTTGGCTTTTGCAGCACACAAGAACTACAAAGTATATCAAATGGATATTAAATGTGCATTTCTGAATGGAGATCTTGAAGAATAAGTTTACATTGAACAACATGGTGGATTTTCTTTGACAGATAACAAAGATATGGTTTGCAGGTTATGGAAAGCTTTGTATGGGTTGAAACAAGCTCCAAGAGCTTGGTATGCAAGATTGGATAAGTATCTTTTGAAGATTGGTTTTTCTAAAGGTAATGCTGACAACAACTTATACTACAAAGTGACTAATGATGACATCTTGGTTATAGAAGTTTTTGTTGATGATATAATCTTTGGAGGAGAAGATGGATTATGTAAAGACTTTTCTATTGAAATGCAACAAGAATTTCAAATGTCTATGATTGGAGAGATAAAATTATTTTTAGGATTGTAGATTTCATAGACTGATAAAGGTATATTCTTGAGTCAATCCAAGTACCTGAAGGAGTTACTAAAGAAATTTGGGATGGAAAACTCTAAATGGGTAAGCACACCTATGACTACAAATGACAAATTATCACTAAGGGATGAATCTACACTTGTTAATCCAACTAGGTACAAATCTATGATAGGAGGCCTACTTTATTTAACACAAACAAGACATGATATTATGAATACAGTATGTATTGTTTCAAGATTTCAGAGTAATCCTAGAGAAAATCATGAATCAGCAGTAAAAAGGATTTTCTGAAACTTACAAGGCACTACAAATCTTGGCTTATGGCATCCTAGAGATGAAAACTTTGAATTATGTGCATACACAGATGCAAATTGGGCAGGAGATCTGGATAATAGAAAAAGCACCACCGGCGGAGCATTTTTTCTTGGCAGTGGATTAATTTCTTGGTTGAATAAGAAACAAATCTATACATCTCTATCAATAGTTGAATCAGAATATGTTGCAGCAACAACTAACTGTACACAGGTATTATGGCTTAAGCAAATGTTGAAGGACATAAAGGTAAAATGCAAGGAACCCATAACTATTTATTGTGACAACGCTGCAACAATTGATATATCTAAGAATCTAGTATTACATTCTAAAACTAAACATGTTTCTATCAAATTGAATTTTCTGAAAGAGAATGTTGAAGCAAAAGAAGTAAAACTGATTTATGTTAAAACTAAAGAACAGATTGCAGATATTTTCACTAAACCTCTGCCTAAGTAGACCTTTGAATATCTTAGAAACCAGCTTGGGGTCATACCCCCACCGGTAGAGACTTAGAAAGTTGATGTTTGTCATCAACCGGCAAAATTAACAGAGAAATATTTTACTCCAGCTTTGATGAGGAAGCTACTTCTTAGGGGGAGTAGTTGGTATACTGAATTGGTTGGTATTTTGTATTTACATCTGGTTTTGTATTGGCTTTGGCATTTGATGTCAAAGGGGGAGAGATATCTATGGAAAAACACTTTATCTTTTGGGGAGAGATTATTCATTTGGGGAGAGATTGTTATTTTGAGAGAAACTAATTACTCTTTGTATCTGTATTTTGATTTCTGGTTACGATCTCTTTTTGGGAGATTGTTGGTTTTTGGTATTTGGCATTTCTGTTTTGGCACTTTGATGGTTTTTCCATCTTGTGTTGCCATCAATGCCAAAGGGGGAGATTGTTGGTATTTTGGTATGTTTTTGTCATTGATGTCAACACCTACTATCACTTATCAACTCTAGCACTTTGAAGAATTGGCAATGTTCACTGGCAAGCAAATGACTTATGCATAGTCACCGGTATCTAGTACACCGGCAAAATATAATGTTCACCAGCACTTGGAATGGCATGGAAAACACCTGGTTATATCGAAGACATCATTTGGACACTTTGTCTTGGATATTTATTCATTGGCATATTCGTATTTGCATATTTGTTGTTACCGGCAAATAGATCCAGATCATTCACCGGCAAGCTTATCTATTCCAGATCAGCACGACACGCTATGGGGATGTTTATTATTGTTATAAATGCATCAAGCCGACATGTTGAATTGGTTATTGCATCGGATATTTTTTTATTTGTAAAATGATTTTATTGTAATATCCTTTAGAGCCGACCTGCTAAAATTGGTCTTAGGTTATGGTATAAATGTAAGATCTTATTTGTAAGATCAAGTGTGGAATGTGAAAAGGAATTGTGTTAAGATATATGCGAGAATAAGCAGAGCTATACACACGGACATCATTTGAAGGTTGAAGGAGGGTTTTTGTGAAGACAATCAGAACTACACCGGTACTGAATCCAACATAGTAAGATGCTATTTTTAGCAGTACATCCTTATTGGATTTAGCCATCCAATTGTAGTCAATGTGACTCTCATTTGTGTTTGAGCAGTGAGCTCTAGGCACTTGGCCTTTCTGTTGTGCAGACCCCATTTGTATACACATACTATCTACAGTAGTATCATCTAATTGTGGGTAAGGTTTCCCACCATGGTTTTTCCCCTTATAGGGTTTCCACGTACAAATATTGGTGTTATGTGTTGTGGATGTTATTGTCTTTCTGTTTCATGCATTAATCTTTATCGGTACTGTAATTAACTAATAAAACTATCTACCGGCATAAAATTTTGGTTTACCGGTACTAAGCATTAAAGTTGGTTAAGTTGTTTTGGTTTGAACTTATTTGACAACTGATTCACCACCCCCCCCCCCTTCAGTTGTCCCCGAGACCTAACACCCACAAATTTGTATTAGTGTTTCTCAACACTTACATAGTTGTGTGTAAGGAATTCACATTTGACTATGAGTTAGTCCATGCCTTGGGTTCTCATGGTATCCTGATTCCTATAATCAGTGGTGCAAGTCACCCAGGGCAATATCAAACTAGGTTGACTCTCCACATTTTTGTGCACAACTTTCACCATAATTCCATAAAGTCTTAATCTAATAATCCCATGGAGTCCTCAATTTACCCCATTCCCCATCTATTCCATATTCATCTATTTTCTATCTAAGATCATTGTATTATTATCGTCATATTCCCTCTTTCCATTTTTCATTCATTTTATCCGCATAGGTGGCAGTATTCATATAGATTGCATTACTTATTCATTTCATTACACTACTCATTTAGATTGTCATTTTTCACAAACATTTATCACATAGGTTACACTTAGATTTCATCACATACATCATTTATAAATAAACAACATTAATTTATCCATGTAGATTACATTAAATTACTCATTCATTTAGATCACATCATTTACATATCATGACATTACATTCCTTCCTCCTATAGATTGCACCTACGCTAATTACTCATTCATCATAAATCATTTACATCTACATATCCATCATACATTTGCATATACAACATATATACACATCAAAAAGAATGATCACTCATCTTGCATCCATAAACATGTCACCAGCATATCATAGGCATACATACATAAGCATCCACACCATCACAAATAGATCAGCACAGCATATCCATAATTACATCCATACATCACATCACAAGAAAATAAATAGAATCCATCATAATAAAGTACACATATCATCCATCATCACAAAATCATATATATATAAGCTCAAAAGGGATGAATATGTTTGTCATAATACAATGATCACCCTGAAGGGTCAAAAGATGATACACAAGCCAAAATGGAGCTAGCTCTCCCCTCCTGTCTCTCCACCCCCCTCCTATGTACCTCCTCCACCTGAACCTCCTTCCTCCCCACCAATCCACTTGTTTGTTGGCTCTGTGTGGGCCACTGACTCTGTGTCCTATGAGATCGCACACTCTTAGTGTATGAAGCTACTCCATGATATAATCCCATGTTGTACCCTGTCTCCTGAACTACCCTCTCCGCCCTATCCTGCTACTACATAATATTAGAGTATATCTTCCCAAGCCCTCTGAGAACCAGCACTTGGCGGGCTGCATCCCTCTCCCCCACAAGCGTATCACATCTTTTTGTTCCCTCTGCACTCTACCCCATAGCCCCTCTAGCTCATCATCCTTCCAATGGATAACATCCTGAAGGGCCATTGTAGTTGTCCCTTTCTATGCCTCCTCTAGCATCCACTCAGACTCCTCCCTCTCTTGCCTCAGGGCATCCACCTCTGTCCTCGTTGTATGAAGGCTCTTCATCAAATCTGCTATCTCCCATGTCAGCCGCTCCACCTCTGCCTCCAAACTCTCCCTCCCAGCTCTCTTTATTTGTATCTCATCCTCAAGAGAATGGAGCCTCACCCAGGTAGTATCCCGCTCCTGTTGTACTCTATCAAATTCAGCCTGTGATACCCCTCCCCTCTCCTCCACCTATGCCTCGGGTACATCCATAGGTACAACATCCTCTCCCCCGCCAACAACGGCCTCTGCGGCCTCTCTTGTTGGTGCTCCCTCTCCCTCTCCCTCTCCCTCCTCTAGATCCCTCCTCCATACAACCCTGACCCTCTTCTATTGTCCACCAGCACCACGCCCTGCACCAACCACAACTCTCTCCCCTGGGCCATCATCCTCCCCACCAACTACCTGATCTATGGTCGGTTGCAGCTCATCATCCTCCAAAACCCTAGGAATGGTAAGATGTACTAGCAAGTGCCCCTTCCACCAACTCCTATATCCTCCTATTGTCCCTGGATCCTCACTTGCCCCCATCTGCTCATTCCACACCAAATGAAACACTGTCTTAAAACTGGTCCTGCCCTCCAATGGACTCGCTGTCAGCCCCCAAAATCTAACCTCCTGTGTAATCCGAGGATATACTAGGATGTCCCCCACTATATCCTAAACCTATCCAAGTTGTCTCTCCACTCTATAGGGTGCATAATACTCCATAATATACACTAATCTGCCAAACATCTGTATCTCCACCCCATCCCAGTGTAGTTGTCAGTCACCCCTCCATCTCTCATACCCCAAAAATGACCACCATGTAAACTGCATAATCTCATCAACAATCCGGCATCAAAACCATATAGACCCTATCTGAGTATAGTGCAGTAGCCCCTTGTACCTATCTACATATGTCTAACGACCCTGCTTGTCCTCTACACCTAGTGGTCGAGTAACCACAATGTGGTCCCAAGCCCAGATGTGGAGAAGTGTCACTCCTGAGGACAAACTACCATACTCCCTATACACCACCAGATGCATACCATGATATAACTGAGCTAACATCGTAGCTCCCCACGCATACTGCAAGCCATCATGAACCATGAAATAAAGGCACCTGCTCCATCCAACAGGAAATCCATGCCCGCCTAGATCAGGTATAATCCACCCACTCAAGAATCCACAAATCACCAATACCAAGCAAGGAATATGTCAAATACCTATCGCTCTACCCAAGTGCATCCTACTCCTGTCTAGTATCGGTGAGGTATCATACTCACAAACCCCTCGAAGATAAAAATTTGTTGCATCCAAGTGGTACTCTGGGATGACACCATGAACGGGGATCTTCAAGATCCTCCATACATCCAGAAGGGTCACTGTCACCTCGCCAGTAGGAAGACGGAAGGTGTTATACCTGTTGTCCCACCTCTCAACTAATGTCATCATCATCATAGTATGAGCTCGTATCCTCGGCCACCTGCCCTTATAATGCAACCCTAGGGCAGCTAGAACCTCCAACTCATCATGCCCCAACTCTCGATATAAACTCATAGTAGCAGGCCAATGCTCCCTCGAAGCCAACGGCCCCATCTCCGCTTGCATCCAACAAACCAATTCATTATTTCCATGTCCTCAAGTCCTATTCTACCCTCTGGAACTAACCCTACCTTCACCCCATCCCAAAAATTCTAAACCTGCCTCTAACCTCCACCCTCCCAAGCGCATGCACTGATTTGCCCAGCACTCACGCCAAAACCATGGTGCTCGCGCCAATCTGCAGGCGCTCGCGCTAACAGAGAAACCTAACCTTCCCCAACCCTGCCTACAGCCTACGCCAATGCGAGCGCCCGCGCACCAACGCGAACATCTGCGTAAAACCTTGAGCACCTGGATGGATGCGTGAGCACCCATGCTAAAGATTCCCTCCCTTCAAAAACCTATTCTAACCACCTCTCTCGGCGAGCGCCCACACTATTTGCTAGCGCTCACACTAACCCATTGGCACGCGTGCTAAAACAACGATCAGCATGTGCGCCCTGCCAATTCTAGGCCCTATTCTAAGCCCTAATTTTACACCTACCCTAAAAAATTCAAAAGGGGGGATAGTCCTACATACCAGTGGTCCATAGCTGGTGGGTCTGTTGTACTATCGGATCCGCTCGGTGCGATGATCACATGTAGGAATCCTATCCATCTCTCTTTCTCTCCTTCTAGGCTCTGATTGGCTCCAAGGCTTGTGTGTAACAATGACTCCTCATTGGGCCCTTTATGGCTTATATGGGCCCCCTCGAGGGCCCATTCCCTATGCGGTCTCACATCTTCTACTTTCTCTTCTATATTTTCTATCTACTTCCTCTTTCTCTCTTTCACTTATCTCCTCCACTCAAATGCTTTCTTCTTTATTTCGAGAATTTTTCGTCAATTTTCTTTTAATAAAATTATCGAGGGCGAATACACCTCCCACGCTTAACATTGGGGCATGTACGTACGTATATGCATGTATGTATGTATGTATGTATGTATGTATGTATGTATGTATGTATGTATGCATGTATAATTATTTTTAAATTCCTGACATAATTAATTTATTAATTATGCCATTTTTCAAATTCGTCCTCAATATTAATTAATTATAATTAATATTGTCACTATAGTCTATTGATTGATTTACTTAATAAATCAATCCCCTTTTATTCTTCTAAAAATCTTCAATATTAAATCTCCTCAAATTCCTCCTCTCAACTAATTAATTTCAATTAATTAGTTAACCTAAGTGATTCCTACAAATCACATTTTCATAATCCATCATTAACCTAATAAATTCTTCTAGAAACTTCCTAAGCTCACTTAGCATTATTCTTCTAGTTTTTAATTCCCTCCACTCATTCTCTCTCCTAGTCAAATCCTCCTACAAATCTTATCTACCCTAACCCACCTATTATTTCCTCCAATCTCCCTCCTAATGAGTTGCTAGTGGCTAGTCATCATGATTAGCCACAACGTCAACTCCTTGTCCCTTCCATCCAACCACTCTCCTTAAATGCCCTTTTCCTAGGTGAATGTGAGATTTTCAAAATCTCACATTCCTCTAGGCAACTCATCTTCCAAGGGATTTTTACTTCCTCCTTATTCCTCCAGTCCCCATGAGCATCCCTTTTGAAGAATTTTTAATTCTTCCTTTCCATCCCTCAAGAAATATCCTATCCCTTTCTCTTCTCAAGGCACATTGGGAAGTCTTCCCAATGAACCTTGAGGAGTTTGGAGACAACAAATTTCTTTAAGGCATATCTCTTGGTCTCCACACCTCCTCTTGGGCCTTGTGTGGGCTCACAAGGAACCCTGACCCTCCATCTTGGGTCAATCCTAGCCCTTCATTTCTCCTCCTCTCTCCCTATAAATTGAGGACTCCATCCCCTCACATTTCATCTCCAATTTTAGCAAGTTGATGCTTCTAGTTTGTTCCTAGGAAACCATCTTTACACCCTTATCATGCCAAATTTACTCCTCATACATACTTAGCCATATTATCCATCTCATCCTTCAAATCCATCACATCCATTTGTGCATAATGTTGGATAGCCAACCACAACAAGCAATCTAGGAGCAAATCGACATCACGTTGGAGGCATTTCGGCGCACTTTGACTTCATCCAAGCTCCATCTGAGGGAGAAGGTAAAGGTTTGCAAGGTATAAGCATTTCTCTTCATGTTTTTATGTGATTCAATTTATGCTTCATGTTTTAATATGTTTTAGTGTTTTGTTTGTATGCTAACCATCCAATCCACCTTGCTTCTTTTTCCCATCTTCACTTGCATCTTAATGTGTTTGTCTTCTTGCATTGTAGATAACCTTCTAGCATCTAACATGTTGTATAGCTCTGTCAGTATTTTATTTTTTATTTGAATTAATGCTTTCTTATAGATATCTAAATATAGAAGAATTGCTTCCTCTACCTCTCTCAGTTCATCATCTTCAAATGTATCATAATAAGACTTTACATTTTTCAGCATCCCATTCTTAGTAATTTCATCAACAATTTCAGCACAACTCTTAGGCGGAATATCTGTCACATTATGAGTTTCTAGTGCCAAATAAATGTCACTCTTCTTCCTCCTTCTAGTAGTACCGGATGCAGCTGATGGTGTATTGTGCCTGCTTTTGTATCAGTAATTTGATGGTGACCTTCCTAACCGGCTGTTTCTTTGGTTCCACTCTAGGTTCTTCCGATTTCTTCCTCACAACCCTTTTGAATGTTAATGGTGTGTCATCTTCAAGCTTAGAATTTGCAGCCACAGGTTTTTTTACTTCATCTATATCTGTATCAAGTAGAATTTTAGCATATGCATCAAGAATTAATGCATCCACCTCATAGCCCATTTCAGCTATCCAAATCTTCCAGGGCTTGACTGCCTCCATGAGGGTCTCATCTTTCTTGACCATGAAACATATGTCAATAGAGTATCTATCTACAATATGCTCAGGTACTCTTATTCTAGACCTCATAGATTTATGAAAAGCTTTGAAGTAACCCCATACCTTATCATCTCTAATACATCTCAATGCAGCAATTAATTCCATAAGTTGTCTTTCTACTAGGATATGAAAATCTCATTGCTTCCTTCCAAAACCAGGAGTATCATTCAAAAAGTACAATATTAAGTAGACCAACAGATTTCCATACTAGAAGGTGCCCTTCTTCTCACCTTTAATCTTCCCTAAATTGATCAATAGATCCTCAAGCATCTAGTCACAAAGATCTAACTTGATATATTCTCTCATCATTCTATAAGCGACCAAAATACATGAACTTGAAACTAAATTCAGTCAATTAGACTTAGTTACCTTGTAGCCTATGATCATGCTTCCAAATTTGATTTCGGTGTCAGTGATGGTCCTCACCTTCATCGATCTCTTATCTGATGTGGCATCGGTGATCTTCCTTACAAATTCATTTCATACTTTCTTATCCAGATGTTGCCCTACCGATGGCAAACCAGTAATTGCTCGAATGGTTTCCTTAGTGATTTTGTAGGGTCGGTCCAGCCATATGAATTCCCCATGTACTCTGCTCAGTACATATCTGGCAATTTCATCCTCAAACTCTGGAATATCTGTAAGATTAGTGAACCCTAGATCTTTGATGTGTTTAAATGTCAGTTTGATTTTACCAGATTCTCCCATGAGTTCATTCATATACATCCCCTTGATCTCCAAAGTGCCTAAGTCTTCTATATGACAATGAATATAGGCCCTAACATCTTCCACATATACCACTCCCTCCAGGATGCAAGAAAATGCTCCAATTGAATCTTCCTTTGTAGCCACATGTAATGCCCCTATCCTAGTCGGCCTTGGAAAATCCGTTTGACCTTGGTTGACTTCCTATGTGGCATTCTTGAATGGTTGATTAACTGTGATGTAATGTTGTAGATTAGATAATATGAATAATTGTGCATACCTATTATTGTGCTTTTGCATCGATTCTTGTGTAGATGTAATTGTTTCCCTAATTCTTGTTATAAATCTCGAGCTAATGCCTTCATTGAATATGTATATATATGTATGCTTGCGTGACTCATGATTGCAGGAGATTGCAGGTACTATACCGCGTAGGTGCGAGGTTCATCTCCATCGGGATTTGCAGGGTGAAGTATATCTCCTTTATCCTTAGAATTTGGATTAGGTGGTCATAAAACTCTCGTATTACCTTAGCCATGATCAGGTGAGCGTCGTCTGTGGTCCATAGGGTTCCTTTGTCGTTTGGGTTACGTGTTGTGTGATTGATGAATTTTTTTGGTTTGTGTGCCTTGCGTGTGGTAAATGGAGTATTTTATCCTAAGTATTTAATTCCAATTAATGTGTGGATGTACACAGTAGTAATTGAGAAATTTAAAATAGAAAGGTTTCTTTTATATGATTAATCATTAATTTAAGAGATCACTGTATTTATATTTGTAGTAAGCTTGAGTGTGTAATTTAAATTAATGTGTTCATTTACGCATTAGTAGTTGAGAAATCAAAATAAATAGGTTTCTTTTAGTTGATTAATCATTAATTAAAAGGATCGCTTTATTTATGTTGTAGCGAATTTAATTAATGGTTAATTTTAAATAATGAATTTAATTAGTTTATGCGTTTTAAAAAAAGAAAATATTTAAAGTTATTTGAAATATAATTAATTTAACCACTTTTGCTTTTTGAAAAAGAAAGGGTAATTTTTATTATTTAAAGAAAATAATTTTTAATTTGTAAAGTTTGATATAGTGTAAAAGATCGGTTTTGGAAATTAATTTAATTAAATATTTACCCTTGTCAATATTGCGAAATATAAATGTTGGCTTAATTAATATTGAGAAATTAAAAAATTTAATAAGAGAGAAGCATTTTAATTTTAATTAGAAAATCAAGTTAAATTATTCGAATAGTTGAAAAGAATTATTATTTCCTTTTTATTTAAAAAGTGTTTAAATTTCGAAATTAGAAATTAGTTCAAAATGTGATTCATTTAACCTAGGTTGAAAAATATTTTGGGGGGTTGTTGAATTTTTGGAAAAGAAAAATATTGGGATGGAGATTTGGCGATTTTGGCAAGGATGGATTTCTACAGCTGCAGGTTGGGGGCTCTTCTTCGAATCTTACCAAGAATGCTAAAGAGGTAGGATCCTGATTTTTTCCTTTTGTTTCTTTGTTAAATCAAAATAAAAATGGTATTTGGTGGATCTTCATGAAATGCTAGTTTAAAAATATCCAGGAATGCTCTTAAAATTTGAGTATTAGTTGTGAATATTGTGTGTTTTTGGGTTCAAGAATGTTTAAATGGTTTCATGTTTGAGCAAATCTTGTTATCTGAAAGCTATTGGTTTTTTTGGGAAAATCATGAACTTGCTGGGAAAATTTCCCCATTTTTTTTGTTTTGAACATTCTGGAAAAATATATATATATATATATGTAACTGTGAATGAATGAGATTTGGGTTTTTGAGAAATGACAAAAAATGTTGTTTTAGAATGTCAACAATATCTCCAAATTTACAAACTGGGTTTCTACGAAATTTTTTAGGTTTCTTCGTGACTTTGCATTATAACTTCTGTATAAATTTTGTAAAAATAAAGTTTTGGGTTTTTGAGAAATGACAGAAACTATGTGGCTGTTAAAACATTTTTATTTTATTAAATTTAAATTTAAATTTTGATTTTTTTAAAATAAAATAAAATAAAATGTTATTAAATTTTAATTAATATATTTTATTAGTTATATATTATATATTAATTATTAATTAATGTATAGATTTAAATATATGTTAATTGTGATAATTTTTATAATAATATATATTAATTGTTGAGTCCTAATTTGGAGTATACTTTCAATGCATAATAATTATTGTTTAGTCATTGCTTTATTAATTTAGGCACGTATATACATAGAGAATTATATGCTAATTCATACCTTTAAATCATGTATTTGTTTAGTATATGCAAGGGAATTATATTTTTATGGGGGATTTTTGAATTAAAATATAATTATTATTTGGTGATGTTTAAAAATAATATATTATCCAAGGATATATTATTTTCGGATTTTAATGTTATAGGTCATCTGGGAAATTTAGAAGTGGAATACTAAAGCTTAGGAGTAATTGGAAAATGAAATGTTTTATCATTGGATCTTTCTTTTGAAAACTAAAATGAGATGCTATTAAAAATAACAAAAATTTAATAATGTACTGTTGGAAAAATTAGTAAGTTAATGATATCTCATTTGATAAAATAAATGGGTTAGTTTTACTCATCCTCGGCATTGGGAAATAGACAAATGGAAATATGGCAAGTTTAATTTATTAGTATTCACTTAGTTTAAAGTGATGGCAAGACCCTGTTATGTTTGTTTAGACTCTGTCGTCCATCTGGTTGCTTGTGTTTGGTCATAGTCAGTCAAGTCCCTAGTTAGGGAACCATCAGACAAGAGACCTTTGTAATTGTTTTTGTTGTGTTTAGTTGGATCAACTTCTATGAAGGAATCATTTATGTATTTATTGACTGAAGTAGTCATTTTATAGTGGTTGTGTTCGCCTATAAGGCAAGATGTAAATAACATGAAACTTATGTAACCTTAACTATATTAATTGCTAGAGGGGTCTTGCAGTTGAGCAGACCCGGAGATGTAGCCCTCTAGGGGTGAACTCTAAGATCATTTCTGTGTTATGTGATCCTTTTGTCTCTCTTGTTTCATTCTTAGTGCTAGTATGTATGGATGCATTTTGTAAGTGTGTAATGGGGATTAGATGAAGTTAAATTTAGAATGTAGGTATATAGTCCCCTTGTTAAACGTGGTAATTATGATCATAAAAAATTGTAGATATGAATATGAAAAGTATTTTGTTAATGTTAATGAAAAGAAGTAAGCATGGGAGGAAACTCACTTGGTTGCAATTAATGGATTAACTTGTCATAAAGCTTGTAATTTGAACGTATTGAATGGGTAACAAATAGTGGATTAATTGTCATAATATCTAAATTGAAATCTAATGGATGAACCTTATTCAGCTACTTACCGTATTATCTTAATAAATGAACATCGTCATGTTAGCTATGTTTCACTAAATTGGATGAATTTCTTTAGTTGTTTACGTTTTATTCTAAACAAATAATCCTCACCAAATTAGTTTTATAATTGGATGAACTCAATTGGTTACCCACATTTTAACCTCTATAAATGAACTTCATCATAATAGCTATAATTAAACTAAAATGGGAGAACTCATTTAGTTGTTTATATCTTAATCTTAGCAAATGTATTTCTTCATATTAACTCTATTTTAACTAAAACGAGTGAACTCATTAAGTTACCTATATCTTAACCCTAATGGATGATCTTCATTTAGCTATTTATATTTTATCCTCTATAAATGAACTACGATTTAATAGTTGGTAATGTTTAAACCCTAATGAATGAACTTCATTTTGTTTGTTTACATCTTAATCCCTAATGAATGAATTTCATCTTATTAGCCATATTTTAACTATAAAGGATGATCTCATTTGGTTGGTTATTTTTAAACCTAAATAAATGAACCTCGATATATTAGTTACATTGTATCTAAATGGATGGACTCGTCAAGTTAACCTTATTTAAACCTTAATGGGAGAATTCTTAAGTTGCCTACGTTTAAAATTCATCGAGTAAATATCCTCAAGTTAGTCTCATCTCCAATCATAATAGATGAATGTTTCCTAATTTCTAAAATGTCAATTCATCAAACATATTATATCCATGACTTAAGTATTAACTTGTAATTAAGATATACAACTTAAATGGATCAAAATGTTGTGAGTCGAGTTAGGTGTAAGGTTACGTAATCACATTGGGAAACTCCTTAGGTTTGTTTAGTCTTCCGCTATGTTATCTAAGCGTTAGATAACTCCAATGTATCTTAAAGTTGTGTCTTATTTTTAACACACTTACTATTATTATTATTAAACTATTTATTAAAAAAAAAAATTACACTCCATTTGAGTGTTTTCAGCTTTATCCCTTCGGGGTTTCCTAGCGGGGCATTACACCACATATAGATACTGTTTGAAAATTGGTCTACGAAAGTCCTTAACTTCCACTACAATTGGATTTGCAACAAAAAATAGGAGTAGAAGATGATCATGATTCCATGATTCAAGAAAAATACCTTTAGAACTCTGTCAATGAAAACCTTCAACAAATTCTTCCAGATGCCTGTGTGATCGCTCAAGAAGAAATCTGATCACCTCTAAATAGCTTCTAATTGCAATAAGTCACTCTGAATCGCTCTAAAATTTCTCTAAATGTTGGCTGAATAATAATGAAGTGTAATCGACCTTTTATTCATCAAGAAAACCCTAATCTTCTATTGACATAAATGATTGTCGCTAAATGATATCAGATCTCACTCTAAATAAATTAATGTCGGATAATCCTCTCCAATATCTAGAACATATTCCATAATCTCCTCCAGGGGCATATGCATCAATTTCCATGAACTTTGCCTACCGCTAAGGCATCTGCCTTAGTTATCGGATGAGCTCATTGTCGGTGCAGGAGAAGCCTCTTCTACTAGATAGGTAACCAGGACATTTCCATCTAATGATTGCTCTTCAGTCTTTCTAACCCATTTCTGAGTATGATCTTGCCAGATTTTAATAACCTTCTCTTTGCCTTTATCATTTCATCCTCCATTGCCAACCGGTGGATTTCTGCTTCTACTATACTTAGCAATATTTCCAACATCATTGCATGCATAACATGTAACATTGTTCTTTTGAATTGCCTTGCTAAAATCGATGAAATTGTTTGACTTGCACTGATTAGCCATATGTCTGAATTTTCCACAAGCATAGCATTTTACATTCATTCTGCAATCTTTTGTCTTATGATCAATTTTACTGCATTTAGAATATTTAACGGGAGCAGAATCAAGGTTCTGATTTTCTATGTTTCTACATTTCCTGTCCATGTGACCAAATCTATTGCAAACAAAACATAAATTGATTTGTTTTAATTAATTATAGGATTAGAAGAATTGATTTAAGTGGGGGGAGGATTAATTAATTTGAATTAATTAATCAAAGGGGAATATTGAAATGAACCTATTAAATAAATCCTTAGATTTATTAATAAGTAGATGAAAGGGAGAATTTAATCAAATTGCCTAATGAATTCAATTAAATTAGGAAGGGGGATTAATTAAATAATTGCTTATTTAATTAATTATCTTCAGACAATTTTTAGGTGTATACATTTTGCCCCTCTTTGAAGCGAGGTGTGATGACACGTTGATTCAAAGAATAGTCTCATTTTCATGATGATATTGGTTTGATAGGATGCCCCATCTATTGATTCATAATTTCCGATACGATGATGCCCCCTCGAGAGATCAATTGAGAATATTGATCTTTGGAGTTTTTGGATCTTTTTGGGAAATTGATATCCCGATTAGAAATGATATTATGTCTGGAACTATGGTTGATGAAAATGTGAGTTCTACAATCACGGTGATGTGGTTCTTGATTATTGATAAAGCTTGATTGATTAGATTGATAAGGTCAAGATTCAGTCTAGTTTCAGAAATGACACCTCCTGTATAAGACAAAGATGATCAAAGCGTCTGGTTTCAAGAACGATATATCCTGTATAAGACATGATCATAACTTCTAGTTTCAGGAAAGATACATCCTATATATGACATGATAGGATTGATTTAGATGAGATTGATTAATAGAATTGATAAGATTGATTGGGTAAAGAACTGACAGTTTGTTGATATCAAGTTGCAGGAAGATTTAGATATGCTAATGTTGGTTTTGTTGAGGGGGGAATAATATAAGATTTTCATTGAGTCGATAATATCTGGACAAAGATGAGTCACCAGTTCTGATTGCGTATACACTTATGATGATACCTTGATGATTCCTACGATAGATTTAACCTTGGATAAAATGAGTCGGAGAGATCCCATGCAAGAATGAAATGCAAGCTAAATGCAAGGCTAATGCAAATGAAATGCAAAGTTATGACCAGACTAGTCACTGGGTTATTGCATTTTGTCATCATTGAGATTTTTTAATGTGGGAAGTAAGTGCAAACATCGATGGTATAATTAAACCATGATGACCTCAGCACAACTTTCCTGGATTTTGATATGGCAAGTTAGCACAAGCATCAAGGTATCATTGAACCGAGATGACCTGAGTGTTGCTTGCATAAAATAGGTAGTATAAATCATTTCAATGTGCAAATCGGAAATGTCTTCAATGATACTCTGATGATCATGTCCTGAGATAAATTTGCACATATTAATAATTAATTTACAGACAACAGACAAAAAAAATATCATGTTCCTTCCTTGTTTCTCTAGTCAAAGACATCCTGGAGTCACTTAGAAATCATGATAGCAAAAATCAAGATAGAAAAGTTGAACAAGCATGTTAAAATCATTATCCAAAAGATATCATCCATGTGCTTAGATTGACTTTGTGATAGTTTGATGATGGATAATTTGATCTCGTGTTCAATGTTGGGTATGTCTCAGTTTTTGCTTGATAAGAGTTGTCTAACTGTTGTTCTACCTGCTTGATTAAGCTCAAAATGATCAAAAAAAATTTCCCCAGCTAGGTGCAAGATTTTGCCCCAAGCCTAGAAACAAATTTAGTATGATATACCCAGTTATCCAAACCATGGCAAGAAGCCACCCGAGATGCTTGCATATGTACAAGGCTTTATTATACATATGAACAATGTTGATGGAAAGGAAAGCAAGCAGAAGGATGCATGAACTAATAGATGGAAGAGCTAGCGGACAGATAGCGCCTGTTTTCTAGGTTTTCACTATCTATTTTTATTGCACTTTTTCTCATATTTGATTTTTTTTTCTTCTTTTTCACTATTTTTGGATTTTCTGCTTTTTCACTCTTTTTTATTTTTCTGCTTTTTCACTATTTTTGGATTTTCTACTATTTCACCTTTTTTTTATTTTTCTGCTTTTTCACTATTTTTGGTTTTTCTACTTTTTCACTATTTTTGAATTTTTCTACTTTTTCACTTTTTTTTTTTATTTTTCTGTTTTTTCACTTTTTTTTATTTTTCTGCTTTTTTAGACATAAAATTTATTCAGATGCATGCTATTGATGGGTTCTTTGAGCTAATCTTCATCCTGTATTGATAGCTAATATGCTCTTGACCCAAATATTATTGTGACTACAAATGAACCTAACCAATTTGGTTCAAACTTTCCTTTATTTTTGCGATCTGTCTGGTTGCATGGATTTTCCTTTAGTACTAGTTCCCCAACTTGAAAGACTCATGGTTTGACCTTGTGGTTATAACTTTGGCACATTCTTTGTTGATATACCCTTAAAACATTAATTTGTTCATGGATCAATTCTAACTCATGCAGTCTAGATACTCGTTGTTCTTCATCTGGAATAAGACCTTTTAATGATACTTGTAGAGAAGTCTCTACTTCTATTGGCAGTATTGCTTTTGATCCATAAACAAGAGAGAAAGGTGTGGCACCTATTGGTGTGTGGATACTAGTATGGTAGGCCCATAGAGCAGAGTTCAATTGAATATGCCAATCTCTTCCAGCATCATTCACTGTCTTTTTGAGGATTTTCAAAATAGTTTTGTTTGATGCTTCTGCTTGCCCATTCCCTTGTGGATAGTAGGGTGTGGAAAATCTATGTTGGATCTTGAATTTCTCACATAGCTCTTGTACATCCTGATTCTTGAACGATCACCCATTATCAGTGATAATGGTCATGGGTATTCCATAGCGACAGATGATGTGGTTCAAGATAAATACAACAATTTGTTTTCCTGTGATATTTGTGAGAGGTACTACCTCAATCCATTTTGTGAAATATTTTATAGCTACAAGGATGAATTTGTGACCATTAGATGAAGGATTTATTTTTCCTATTAGATCAAGACAACATTGGAAGAAAGGCCAAGATGTTGCTAAAGAATGAATTTCTTGTGCTGGTGCATGAATCAAATTCTCATGGATCTAACATTGTTTGCATGTTCTAGCTATCTGAAAAGAATCTCATTCCATAGTTGGCCAATAATAGCCCAAGCATATGAGTTTTTTCGAAAGGGTAAGACCACTTGAATGAGTGCCAAAAATGTCATTATGGACTTCATGTAAGGCCTTCTCAGATTCTTCTTGTTTGAAATCTTAAAAGAGTACCATCTAGACCTTGTTTAAACAGGGTATCCGCGACGAGAGTATAATGGGAGGATTAGCGAATAAAGTTTCTCTTTTGATTTTTCGATAAGTCAGGAGGGAGGATAATATCTTTTAGGTATGTGTAAGTTTGGTCATAACGGGAGGAATCATGCCCAACAAGGTGACAAATAGTTTGAGAATCGGGATAATTTTGAGCAAGGTAAAACAACTCTTCTACCAGGAATTCATAACGTTGTTGATTTTCCTGTGTCTGAAGGAGAGAAGAAAGTGTAGCCATGGCATCTACTACTTTGTTGTCATTCCTTAGAATCTACTGAAAATTTATTTCTACAAAGTATTTCTTGATATCATCAACCATCTTTTTATAAGGCATCAACTTTTCATCTTTTGTTTGATAATCGTCATTGATTTTATTGATGACAAGCTAAGAGTCTCGAAAGACTTGAAGTTGTGTAATATTCCATTCTATAGCCATTTTGATACCTGTAACCAAAGCTTCATACTTTGTTGTGTTGTTGGTGTATGGAAAGCTTAATTTATATGCTTTTGGGATTGTATGACCTTGTGGTGTGATAAATAGAATACCTGCTCCTAATCCATGTTGTGTATATGAACCATCAAAGTATAAATACCATGTTTTTGTTGTGATTGTTAGGATATCAGCATCAGGAAACTCAATCTGTAAAGGACGATTATCCTGAAGTGGTGCCTTGGCTAGTTGATCTGCAATGACTTGTCCTTTTACATATTTTCTATCAACATACTTAATATCAAACTCACTCAAGATCATGATCCATTTTGATAATCGTCCTGTTAATGTTGCCTTGCTGAGTAAATACTTTAATGAATCAATTTTAGCTATCCACTTGATGGAGTGAGATAGTAGATAGTGTGTTAAGTTTTGAGAAGCAAAAACTACCACCAAGCATGCTTTTTCTGTTGGAGAATAGTTGATCTCGTATCCCACTAATGTTCTACTAATGTAGTAGATGGCTCGTTCTTTTTCTTCATTATCTTATTGTGCAAGCAGAACTCCTAATGATGCTTCAGTGTTCGATACATAGAGTAATAACAGCTTTCCTGGAATTGGTGACATTAGGACGGGTGGTTGCATGAGATATGCCTTAATCTTGTTGAACATTTCCTCACATTGATGGTCCCATTTGAAATGAGCATTTTTATGCAATAGATGAGTAAATGGTTGACATTTATCTGCTAGTTGAGCAACAAATCTCCTGATCGACTGGAGCTTTCCTTGGAGTGATCTTAGTTTACTTATATTCTTGGGAGATGCCATCTCCATGATTGCTTTTACCTTAGCTGGATCTACTTCGATACCTCTAGCTAAAACAATGTATCCCAATAGTTTTCCTAAAGTAACACCAAGGGCACATTTCTTAGGATTGAGTTGTAGCTTATATTGTTCTAACCTATCAAAGATATTTTCTAGTATTCCTATATGGTCTTCTCTATTGTATGATTTTGCCAAGATGTCATCCACATAGTCTTCCATGAATGTATACATCATGTCATGGAATATTGTTGTCATTGCTCTCTGATATGTATCACCTGCATTCTTTAGTCCAAAAGGATGACATTCCAGTAGAAATTACCCCACGGGCATGTGAAAGTTGTATTTTCTCGATCTTCGGGTGCTATTTTAATCTGATTATATCCGGAGAAACCATCCATTAGGGAAAACATGGAGTGTCCAGCAGTTAAATCTACAATGATGTCAATGTTAGGCAAAGGAAAGTCATCCTTTGGACATGCGTTATTAAGATCTCTGAATTTTGTGCATATTTTGATGCTTTTATCTGGTTTTGAAATGAGAACAATGTTGGATACCCATTGAGGATATGCTACAGGTCTGATGAATCCTACATCCAATAATTTCTTTAGTTCTGCTTTCTCTAGGAGAGCGATATGTGGATGCATTTTCCTTAACTTTGGTTTGACTGGTTTAGCTGTGGGACTTACATTCAAGTGATGCATAATAAGCTTTGGATCCAACCCTAGCATGTTTGCATATGACCAGGCGAAATTGATTTGCCGTCATTTGAAAAATTCTATATATTGTTGCATTTCTTCATTTGATAGAGAAGTGGCTTGATGTAGGATCTTTGGTTGCTATGTTGTCCCAATGTTAATTGTCTCTATTGGTTCAATTAAAATGGATGACCTTTCTTGATAGTGCAGAGGTAAAGTGTCAAATCTCCCATCTTTTGGCACCTCTATGAAGTTTTCACCATTAGATGCATCCTTTCTTTTTACTTTTTCCTGATCTAATTTTGCCAAGCAATTGCTTTCAGCATTAGACCTGATATTGTTTTCTTTATTTATTTTTTTGTGATTAGGAGATTTGGCACCCACTTGACTGGAAAATGTGTTGCTGAAATTCCCGGGGAGAGTTTTTACAGGTTCGATTGCATTAAGATATACAGATATGGCATGGTCATTCGGAAAGGTATCAATGGCAGTATGTCCTTCATTTTCCCAATCAATAAGTTCAGGATGGTTTAGAGGTAGGGGGTCATCGGGTTGAGATGTTTCAAGAGTATCAAGGGTCATGATGGATGTATTGAAGTTTTCAATATGTATGTCGATGTCTAGAATGGTACTCTCATCAAAATGACCTCGCACAAGAAGCTCTTGATCGTCCTCGCTTAAGTCCAAGTCATCCGAATGTGATTCTAATTCAAGTGAGCTAGTTCCTAACATTTGCCCTACATACATGTGAACTACATCGACTCCTACATCTTCTTCAAAGAAATTTTCTTTAGCTAATTCTTAGAGTGATAGGAATCCCATTCCCATTCATTAGAATATGTATCACTTGCAGCCTGCAATCTACAGATTTGTTCATATAGTATTTGATTTCTTTCTTCAACTTTTCATTTTATATATTTTCTGCTTTCATATTCAACCTCTTTGGGACTGAGATTGAGTTCTGTCAACCTTGCTATGAGCTCTCCTTGATTAGTACTAGGTTCATGCTTGTTTTGATTGAGATTGAATGTTGCTTGAGAGGTGCTTTTAGTTTGTTTTTCCTGTTGATTTGAAGCTTGCTTCTTTTCCCATTTCATGTTTTCTTGTGTTTTTTTCTTATCTGATGTTTCTTCTCTTTCAATTGCCATTTGTTCTTGTCTATTTTCATATTCCTCTTGTTGTTGGCTAAAAGATGTGTCTTTTGGTAGATTAAATTGTCCATACCCTAATCTTGTTTTTTTTGTAGCCCGTTGAGTGTAAGGTTGGATAGGTTCTGATATACCTTCTTTTATTTTCCCTATAGGACATGTTCCAGTGTATCCCATTTTTCTGAGAATGTTAAATCCTTTTCCATACTTTTCTGTAGGTATGTGGACATTGTTGATCTTTTGTTGAACTTCTTCATCCTTGTATAGCCAATGTAGCACATATTTGTCTTTTGTTTCCTCTGATAAGGATCCAGCACTAACAAATGCTCCATCAAATATCAGAAGATGCTTTATAATTGGTTGTTGTTTAGAGTTTGATGGTTTTCCAAAGGATTTAGGAGAAAGTGGTAATTTTGATATTGAATATTCTCCATTCCCTCCATCTCTTAGCTACATTTGTTTTTCCATACTTGACAAAATTGAGGCAAATGATTTTTCTTTAGATTGTGTGTTTGAGGATGATGCCTCTCTATTATGAGGAACAATGACTTCTTGAGCTGGTTTGAGATTACTACAGTACTGAAATGGATTTGAATATACTGAGATCGTGATTTCCTACCCATTGTAGGGAAATTTTAAGCACTGATGATATGTTGATGGCACAGCTTGTATTTCATGTATCCAGGGTCTCCCCAAGAGTATGTTTTATGATAAATCTAAGTCTAGAACTTGGCATATTGTGTCTTTCTACAAAGGTCCCACTCTGATGGGTAACATCACAATTCCTTTAGAAGAACGCTCTTATTCATCATAGGCTTTTATGGTGATATTTTTCCAGAGATTAACTACAAACCCAAAGCACGAACTAGACCCAAAGAGCAAATATTTAAACCAGCTCCTCCATATATTAGGACACATTTAACTCGTGCCTTATGAATGATGACTTTGATATGCAAGGGAGCATTATGGGGATGTTGTAGGGACATGTTTTCTTCTTTAGTGAATGATAAGCAGTGAGGATTTGTGAGGTGTCCCACCATGGTTTTGAATTGATCTATATCCAGATCTTTAGACACTGTGGTATCTACTAATGCTCATTCAAGAATTTATCTTTGTGCAGGTGAAAGCTTTAAAAGTTCCAACATGGATATTTGGGCGGGTGTTCTTTGTAATTGATCCACTAGATTGTATTGTTTGGTAGTGGATGATGTGTTTGTTGTAGGACCTAGAAAAATAACTTTAGCTTTGCTTCTTGTGATAGCATGAGCAGGTTCTTGATTTTTCTTTTCTTTAACTACAATCATGTTTACCACATTATCATATGTATGAGCATAGTTTACCTTTGCTTTACCCTTACCATTATTTGTTGTTGATGATTCACTCTTCTCATAGTTTGGAAGTGGAGTTTTAAAAGATGTATGTGATTTGTTTGTTGTATGTCCATCCACTATTATTACTCCATTATCAGTCAAATATTGGATGACATGTTTCAACTGCTGAAAATTATCTGTGTGATGTCCCTTGTTTCGATGGAAATCACAATAATGGTTATAATTCCACCAAGGTGGTTTTACTTGAGATTCGTAGTTCCTTTCTTCTGGTAAAGTAATCAATTTGTTTGTGAGAAGTGTCTTTAGTGCTGACCCAAGGGGTTCACCAATGTTTGTAAATTGCCTTCAAAAGAAATTTTTGATAGTTGCTTTTTGGTGATGATTGTTTTGCTAAGCTTTTGCTGAGTGATGGGATAAATTAAAAACCAGTTGCTTTGGTTTCACATTGTTGTTATACATTATTCCATCATTGATGACATTACGACTTCTATTCCAAAAATTTGGCTTATCATTGTGATTGTTGTTATTAGTGTTGTTAGGAGGATGAACTCCATCTTTGTATATTTTCAACTCACCTTTCTTAATCATGGCTTCCTCCATTCTGATTCCATTATCAATCATCTTTCTGAAACTTTGATTTCCCTGCATTTTTAGATGATAACTTATTTGATCATTTAGGTTGTTGATGAATATGTCCATTTTTTCATACTCTGGCATGGTACGAGGATATCATGAAGCTAACCATCTCCATTGTTGTAAGAATATCATGAAATATTCTCCACTTTTTTGTTTGGCATTACATAGGTCTAGCATTGTTACTTCATGTTGTATGTTGTAAGAGTATTGTGGAATAAACTTATCCATCAATTTTGAGAATGATCTGATTCTAGGTGGAAGTTTGGAGAGCCATTCCATAGCTAGTCCAGTTAAGCTCTTCGAAAATAATCTTATTAAGTAGGTATCCTCATGTGCAAACTCCATACTCATTGTGCAAAATTCTCATATATGATCTTGAGGGTCAGTGCTTCCATCATATTTTTCGTATCTAGGAGTTTCAAAACCTATAGGAAATGGTATCATGTTTAGATTTTTGTCGAATGGATAAGGACAAATTTCTTGAAGTGAGTGTCTTCTAACATTTCCTCTCTGCATATCTTGAATTTGTGTTTATAGTGTTTGTAGTTGTTGCGTGAGAGTTGTGATAGAATTATCGACATGATTTTTTCTTGCATATCCATGATTTTGCATTCTAGGAGGATTTGGATCTCTTCTTGTGTCATCTCTAGTCCTTATATCTTCATTGGGTTGAATGGTATTCAGAATTTGTACTTCATCTCTTTTGGGAATGTAAGTTTCTTCATTGGTTCTAGTGTTACTAGGAATTGATGTGTCATTCATTTTAAGACCAAAAATATCTTCATACTGTTCATTATTAGGAGGAGGGTCACTTTTCTTTTGTGTCAATTTGTTCACATCAAAATCTTGGGGGAGTGTAGCATCAATTCTTGCTAACATTAGGGGGTATTTTTCTTTGTCTCCCTCAAATATTTTCTCCATAAATTTATCGAATTGGGGATCTTTTTTTATGTCTCTCACATGTTGTTCTATTATTTCTTCTTCAACTTGTATTTCATCTTCGTGTTCCATGGTTCTATGCTCTTCAGTTATTTCCAATGTTTCGATTTTCGTCTCTACGATTTTTTGTCTCTGAGCTCTGGTTAAAACAGGCATACACGTGTCTTAGATATTGTGCTAGGATTCAATAGTCCAAAAAAATTTTTGATAAGGGATCAACTATCAATGTAAATGCGATAGAGTGATATGACATGAAAAGATGATTCAAGTGTTTAAAAGTTTGCAAGTTTTTCAATCTTCGGTTTTGGAGTGTAATGATGATGATTTGATAAAAACCAATTCCAATTGGAACGATATATCCTATGATGTGGGACAAGGATATCCTCACCAAACATTGTAGTTTCATGCTAAAGGGTGATAGATCCTGATGAGAAACTATGTTTTTGAGTGATCAGTTTATCAAAGAGGGTGATGATTCACTTTGAGATGTTTAGATCTTGAACTTGTTGAGGGTGAGCAATTGAAAATCTTGAGGTTTTTAGCTTTAGAATCTGATTTGACAGATGATAAATTGACCAAGTTAACCAAGAAGACAATCCAAGCATAAAATGATAGATAATGGGTGTTTATCATCAATGTAAATTGACCGAGCAAATAGGATAGATCTGAAAAACATGTGCAAGAAGATAGCTCTGGACCAACAGAGACAAAAATTTGTACGACAGTTAAAGAAGCTTCAGATGACAATACATACAGACCCATACAACAAATTAGGAATCTCATATGAAAAAGCACAAGCTCGTACGACAATTTCTACTGAGCAAAATGATAAACCAGAGGCCTCGTATGACAACACTTACTGATCAAAATGATAAACCAGAGGACTTGTATGAAAAAAATTACTGAGAAAAATGATAAATCAAAGGACTCGCATGACAAAACTTACTGAGAAAAACAATAAACCAGAAGCTCGTGTGAAAAAACATAAGCTCATATGACTCAAGATAGAACAAAGGTAAAAATGTTGTTTGGACAGATTTTTGATCATTGAAGTTTGATGTTTTGCTTATGTTTTCCAGTTTTAAATGTCTGATTTTCTTATTTTAGGGATGAATACACAGCAAACACATGATATGATAAGTGACCTCAAGCACATTATGCTACCTAAGGAAGTTGGCTAAGAGAGAAAACCTTTTCTTGCGAGCTTAGGTACACACCCAATAGCTAATCAAAATATGGCTGCTGAGTCTCATGCAATGGATTCTCAATGTCGTATTATCCGACTCCAAACGCTAATGGGGGCACGATATGGCAAGTGTCTTGGGAGAGTTACTATCTCTCTTGCACAAATATTATCACCCTTTTGGAGGTGAATCGGGTAGCTTCTAATTTAACCGGAACTAGTAAGGGATCCGTTCAAGGTGTCAGGGTATAATACTCAATTAAGAGGTCTCCTAGCCTTGAAAACCAAGGTTTGATATACCCAAAGGTATGGAGGAGAGCTATTCTCGAGCACTGTCGTTGACTTGATTTTCATCAAATCACATTTATTTTATAGTGGTTTGGATTACTTGGCGTCATTCATTCCCACTTAGGTCGTTGCCCTCTCACCGGCCTTAATGGCTAAGAGTTATTAGCTCCTCGGGAGGGCAGGCCCGCTAAAGATATGCACTAATGAAAGAAAAGAATGAGTCTAGCTTTCTGATCACCTAAGAAAGGTGAGAGCATACTTGCCTATCATCAAAACACATAAACATGATTGTTCATTTCATTAGCAAAAACAAGTGTGCCTAGAAAATTTAAAGAAGACATAGAGTTTATTTGAGTCCTCCTAGGAAACCTGAAAAATAGATGCATTAGTAGTCATGATGTGTTTTGGTGAAATGAAGCTTTAACAAGCGTAATCTTCAACAATCATCCTGCAAAAACCCGTTAGGCTACCAAAAAATTCACAAACAGACCAAGGTTAGCATTAGTAATAACCAAATTGAAGCATGAAAACCCTAAAATGCAAACTACTTTGAAAAGATAGAAACAAAATTTTGTACGACACAATTTACCTGATCGTACGAGTATCCTTCCGGGATGTTACGAGTGCAAAAAAGAGCTCGTACGACACTTCAGTGTCCTACAAAGCTCGTACGAGTCAGAAATAATTATTGTATCAGTGCATAAAGGAGCTCATACGAGACTAAAAAGGAGCTCGTATGAAATTCTGATTCTAACCCGGCCAGACATGAAGATTTGATGATGCTTGAGAGGCCAAAAATCATATTTTTGACCCCATGGTGGGTGCCAAAAATCCATGCATGTGATGTGCGATACCTGCAGCTGCAACACAAAACACTCAATAAATCATTACAAGCATGGTTAGCAAATAATAAAGAAAACAAAGATGTACCATGACAAAGCGACCTATCGCCTCCTAAGAGATGCGAGTATGGATTTTCTCTCAGGTCTGGATAAGCAATCCTAATGACTTGACTACACCTAGATGGAGGATTAGAAATAATAATGATATGCAAAGATGAGATTGATTATGCTAGATTGATCAAAGAGACTAATTAAGCTCATGATATACATGATTAAGCTATGATGATGATGCAATTAAGCTAGAAAAGAGATTGATTAAGCTACATGATTCAACAATTATGCTAGAAAATGATCAAATTAAACCAAATCAAAGATGCAATTTTATTTTTTTTCAATAAAAGTGGATTATTCCACTAAACTTTTTTATGAATATTTTTTATTTTTTACACAAGATTCAAAGAGCATACCAAAGGAAAGAACCCTGGGAAGAAAACCTCTGGTCATCGCTCATAAAATAAACCTATAGCATCTAACGGATTAGTTTATACACTCCACCCAAAACCACATACAAAATGTGGTCACAACACATATAATATCAGTTTTGCATAGAGCCCATATGACAATTTGCCAAAAAAACCCATCGGATAATTTTCAAATGTAGACTCCACAGCTACAATCAATGGAAGAAGACAAAATTTTCCAAAAACCTGTGCCAAATCCCATGAGCCAAAAACCTTCCCACCAAAAAAGAAAGTATCGAAAAATCTTTGGAAAAACACTATTGTATCAAATACCATGAGCTCAAACTCTCCTCCAGACAATGAACATGAATAATTGAAATGAAAGGGGAAAGCAGGAATAATTATCATCATAAAATTTTACATCAACATTACTCAAGAAAATCATATAACTATTATTGAAAACCTTCCCATACCCTAGATGGAATTTCCTCAAAACCCACCTCTCACTGATTAGCATTGCTATCAATGGCTAAATTTGCCAAAAAAATCTGCAATCTTATTAACTTCTCTGTAACAATGGGATATCAAGAAAGATTCAAACAATTCTAATTTTTGTAAAATGGGATCAAGTATATACTGCAAATTCCAACAATTCGATTTATTTTTCATAGCACATTGAATAATCACCATAGAATCACCTTCAATTATTAAGTCCTTAATTCCCAAAGAGATTGTCACATCCAATCCAAAAGACAAAGCATGAAATTCCACATAATTGTTAGTTTTAAAACCAATAGCATGACACTTAGCTCGAATAAAATTTGCATTGTGATCATAAATTACCATCCCTACCCCAACTAGCCCAGGGTTACCATGAGAGGCCCCATCAAAATTCAATTTAAAGTGCCCCTACGGAGGAGGTTTCCATCTAGCAGAGCATCTCTTACCTATTGCATCATTCTTTTTTAAAATTGAACCATGAGAGGGTAAAACTGACAACATCTTCCAAACTCTAGTAACTCAACTATCCTAGTGCGAAAAAGAAGTAAGATTTTCCAAATTCTTATAAATAAATGACAAAGAAACCTCAGAGATTGAAGACTCAATTTTTAATAGAACCTCAAACATAGGAGACCTTTTTTTTTTAAATATCCTGTTGTTTCTCTCTAGCCAAACATTCCAAATCACAATAGATGGAGATATGATCCAAAGGCATGCATAAAAAGATGAGGCAAACATAAAGGGCCAAGATATAAAATGGGAAATGAGATCCTTACCAATAACAAAGGATATATTTAACTTCTCAAACAACCACTGCCAACATTCATAAGCATAATCACAATGTAGGAACAGGTGTGAAGAAGATTCCAATTTTTTGTTACAAAGGACACAAGGGAAAACAACCATAATGCCAAGCCTATCTAGTCTCATACCTATAAGGACTCTATCTTGAACTGCCAACCAAGCAAAGGCTCCAACTTTAGGAAGACAAGCCGAATGCCAAAACAACTTATAAGGCCAAGATGATAAATCTTTAGCAACCATAAGAGAGTTGTAACCATCTTTAACAATTTACTTACCAGAATCAGAAAGAAATACAATTCTATCCCCCAAAATCTTCTCAAAATCTAATTTCATGCTTTGATCAATATCTAAGAAATCAATCGACTTCCATCTAGCTAGCTTAAGGGGTCCACTAGTCACAATTTTAAAATAATCTGCTACAAAAACACCCCAAAGGGAGGAAAGAATAGTGATCAGAGGATACCAATCTCTAATATTCACAAAAGTTGTGTGTCCATTCCATACTTCATCCCAGAATCTGACCTTTCTACCATTATGAACAATCCATGAGAGATGAGGCAAAATAACTGATCTACATTTACAAAGGAAATTCCAAATAGCAGAACCCAAAGAAAAATTTGAGACTTTAAAAATGTACTCTCTCGGTCCATTATTTAAATATTTGGCAAACATAATTTGTGCCCATAAGAAGCTAGGCTTGTCATATAATTTCCAAACCAACTTAGCACCTAAGGCTAATTCTGATTCTCCAAACTCTGAATTCCTGTTCCCCCAAGTTCCTTAGGCAAACATACCTTATCCCATGCAACTAAAGGGAGTTTCTTCTTGCCATCTTTATTATTGTTCCAAATAAAATCTCTAAGAGTATCCTGTAAACTAACAATAGTTACTTTTGGAGACTTCAAAACAGACATGAGATATATGGGAACAGCATTCAAAGCAGACTTGATGAGAACAATTTTACCTGCCAAAGTTAACCATCTATGATTCCATGAGAGAATTCTTTTAGAAATGACCGAAATAATCTTCCAAAAACCAATCTTATCTTGTTTAACAAAGAAAGGAATCCCAAGGTAAGTACATGGAAGATTTCTAGTCTCAAATCCCCAAAAGGATTGCAACCTGTGCTGAACCAATTGTGATGTATTAAGGAAAAAAAAATTTGATTTATCACCATTCACTTTCTGACCAAAAAATGATGCATAATTTTGTATTATTTCTTTAATCACTTTTGCCTCAACTAATGAAGCATGTCCAAATAATAGAGTATCATCTGCAAAGAGACAATGAGAAATACTTTGGGGAATATTTTGAATCCTTATATCTTTCCAAAGCCCCCCACTTTAGCAGCCCTAATAGCCCAACTAAAGGTTTCAGCTAGGAGAATAAACAAAAAGCGAGAAAGGGGATCTCCCTGTCTCAAACCCCTAGAGGAAGTGAAAAAACCACAAGGAGAACCATTAATTAAAACCAAGAATCTTGCAGAAGAAATGCATGCACGAATCCATTTGACCTAGGCCTTGGAAAAACCTAACTTCTCAAGAACAGCACATAAAGCCCCCCACTCTACTCTATCATAAGTCTTCATCATGTCTAGTTTAAGTATCATGGCCAGGGTTCTTTGGGTGGAAATAGAATGCAACACCTCATGTGCTACAATTGCACCCTTTGTCATCTCCCTTCTGGGAACAAAACCACCTTGCTCCAATGAAATGATCCTAGGTATAATTTTTACCAACCTAAGGGAAATTGCCTTCGTAAATATCTTATGCAAAGTGTTACATAAAGCAATGGGGTAGAAGTCAGCAAAAGTCTTAGTATCCTCTTTTTTAGGAATAATTGCAATCATTGTAGTATTAAGTTCTTTTAAAATAGACCTATTTCTCCTAGCTTCCTCAAGAGCCAATAAAACATCATTTCCCACAAAATCCCAACATTTCTGAAAAAATAAAGGAGTAAAACCATCTTGTCCTACAGCTTTATCCAGATTCATGGCAAAGACAACACTTTTAACTTCTTCTAAGGAAAAGGGAGACATCAACATCTTATTGTCTTCCAAAGATGCTAAAGGAGGAATATTAGATATAATATCATTGGTGAGATTTCCATTTTCTAAAGATAATAATGACTTAAAAAACTTAACTGCCTCTGAAGCAATGTCCTCTAGCTCTGTCAATAAATTCCCATTCTGACACTAAATACAAGATATCCTATGCTTACATCTTTTAATCTTAGTTGAAGAATGAAAAATTTTTGCGTTCCTGATATGCCAACAACAACGCTCAAATGATATGCTAGAATGGATATGCCTGTAGTAACAATGCATAAATTGATATGAGATGGGATCCTTATTGCTCCAAAATGGGAGATATTTAAAGGATTCCCAAGGCCAAGGGTAAGGTGGTAGGAATCAACAGTCAAGATTGAGTCTGAAGATATCAAGGGTGAAATTGGAGGAGGTTGGAGAAGAGGTTGGATGAAGAGACACGTGTCATCTCTGTGGTGACAAGTTTCAAGGAGCTTTTCTCATAAAAGGGCAAGTGTCCAAGAGAGGAGACATGTGGCCAAAGTGCCATGTGTCTCAAGAAGAAAATATCCACACCATAGGAGGCTAGGATAAGGAGGTTAGGATGTGCAAGATAGGATAGGGTTAGGAAAACCCAAGGTTAGATGGAATGAGTTAGGTTAGAGGGATGGTTAGGTTAGGTGGTTAGAAGTTAGGAAGCATGTGGGTAATTTGAATTTAAAAATTCAAATAATAGGAAAAGTCTAATTAATTCTCAACAACTCATAAATTGATTTGTTTTAATTAATTAGAGGATTGGAAGAATTGATTTAAGTGGGGGGAGGATTAATCAATTTGAATTAATTAATCAAATGGGACTATTGAAATGAACCTATTAAATAAATCCTTAGATTTATTAATAAGTAAATGAAAGGGAGAATTTAATCAAATTGCAATTAGGAAGGGGGATTAATTAAATAATTGCTTGTTTATTTAATTATCTTCGGACCATTTTTAGGTGTATACAAGTACCTATAACATTTTTAGTTCACCGGTCTATGTACAAGGGTCCAAGTATTATTCTTCTCAATTTGGTCGAGCTCCTCTTCCATAGCCTTGATCCAGTGATCATCTCCAAAGGCTTCCTTTGTTGTTCTAGGATCAATAGTGGAGATCGTATAGGAATTCTCTCTTATTCTTCTTCAGGTTAACACAATAGCATATTTATCTCCAATAATCTAATTAGGATTATGATTGAGTCTCACATACCTTGGAATAACATGATCATTATCTTTAGGTTCTTCTTCCTCACTATCTTCATCTTCTCCAGAATCTACCTGTCTCGATTGAACTGGTGTAGCAGCATTCATTTCACCAGCTTTTGGCTTCACCGGTTATGGCTCCAAAATTAGAATATAAGGTTCATCTTCCTTCTTCTCCTTACTGGTTTCTCTTGAATCTATAGGACACTCATCAACACAGACATCAGCACTTCTAATGATCTTCTTTGTCCAGTTGTTGTAACAATTGTAGGATTTTCTCTTGGTGGAGTAACCAAGAAATATGCCTTCATCACTCTTAGCATCAAACTTACCAACATAGTCACCTTTCTTGATAAAACATTTACTACCAAAAACCTTAAAGTAACTGACATTAGGTTATCTACCATACCAGTATTCATAAGGAATTTTATCCTAACCTCTTTTAACCAATATCTGATTCATAGTGTAGACAGATGTGCTGATAGCTTCTCTCCATAAATTTTTAGCTACACCTCCTTGTATTAGCATAGTTCTAGCAGCTTCAACAAATGGCTGGTTGTTCCACTTTGCAATACCATTATGTTGTGGTGTCCTAGGTGCAGAAAGTTGCCTCTTAATTCCATTATCTTCACAATATCTAGTGAATTCCTCTGAAGTAAATTCACCACCTTGATCAATTCTTAGACACTTTATCTTCTTTCCACTTTCCTTTTCATCTAAGACCCTGAATGCCTTAAACTTGCAAAAGGCTTCTGTTTTGTCCTTCAAGAATGTGACCTGCATCATTCTTGAGCAATCATTAGTGAAGATCATAAAATATCGATCACCTTGAATACTTCTAGTCCTTATTGGTCCACAGAGGTCTGTATGAACCAAATCTAACAAATGTTCTGCTAAGAAATATTTGCTCTTAAAATTTGAGGATGGCATCTTCCCTAGCTGACATTCCTTACACAGAGCATTCACCGGTTTGACCAACTAAGGCAAACCTCTTACCGACTTGGACTTACTGACTTTGACAATGTTATCGAAGTTTACATGACAAAATCTTTGATGCCAAAGCCAACTATCTTCTAATTTAGCAATTAAACAATTAGGATTTAGGTGAAACAAGTTACCTTTTGTCTGCTTGCCGGTTACAATCAGTTCACCTTTTCTTCCATAGATTTTTCACATTCCATTCTTGAATTCCATTGGATAACCTTTTTCATTGAGTTGAATGACACTCAAAAGATTGTGTTTCAATCTTTCAACCCAGTAGACATCATTTCCACTGCTCTTTCCATTAAGAGAAATGGTTCCCTTTCCTTTTACCATGCAGGGTGATTCATTTCCAAATCTCACAACACCTCCATCAAATTCCTTCAAAGTAAGCAACTTACTTCGGTCACCAATTATGTGATGTGAACAAGCACTATCTATAATCCAATCATCATAACTATCCATGCGAGAAACTAATGCCTTTTGATGAGATGTTTCCTCTTTAATGGCGACAAAGATAATATCTTCATTTGTATCTCCCTCAGATTCCTCATTTGTGATTCCTCCATCAACTGCAATGAGGCAATCTCTTTTACCTTTTCCTTTATACTTCTTATACTTCTCACGTTTATTCTCAATGTCTCCATTTGGATAGTTAGCTACAATATGTCCAATCCGGTTACATGAAAAACACTTCAAAGGTAATTTACCTTTGTACTTACCAGTACCTCTGGGTAACCGCTTGGCCAACAATGCTTCAAGAACGATCAGACTGTCTTCGTCATCAACTTCTCTGCTGGATCTGGACTCATGACTGTGACTAGCTTTTGTGATTTTCCTTATAGGTGGATTAGAAACTGAAGCTCTAAATGCAAATTCTGATTTCTGTACACTTCCTTCAAAACTATTTAATTCAAATGCAGTTAGTTTACCAATGATGGAGTCAAGAGTTACCTTTGTTTTATCAATAGAGTTGAGTTCCTGAATCACTGCAACTCGAATAGCATAGACCAGTAGAAGGGTTCTCAACACCTTACTTACCACTATGGTATCCTCCACTTTACCACCAACACTTTTGTTCTCACAGACTATCTCCTTGATCCTCTGACCATACTGTTGAATATTCTCACCTTCAACCATCCACATGTCATCAAATTTACCTCTCCAACTCTCCTCTTTGGCAATCTTCACATGCTCATCACCACTATAGATATCCTCAAGTTTTTTCCCTACATCATAAGCAATCTCCAAACCATGGACATCAACATACTCTAAATCAAACAAGGAATAGATAATGGCCTCCGATGCTTGATTATTCTCTTGTTGTTCCTTCTTTTGATCATCTTACAGAATCCCACTAGGCAAGCTATATTTAGTAACAACATGTTCCCAATACTGACTTCCTAAGCTTTTGATATAGATATTCATTCTATCACTCCATATTTTGTATTTTTCCCTACTGAACTTCAGACCTTCTTTCTTCATCATGTTCTTCTAGATCTTTACCTCAAACTGTTAGGCTTAGACACTAGACAACCTGAAATGCTCTTATACCAATTGATGATATGATGAATCAATAAGGATCTAGATAACTACTGAGAAGGGGGGTTGAATCAGTAGGTAGAAAACAAACTAAACTTTCACCAAACTCAAAACCCAACGCATAAATCAATCACTGAACTAACTGGTTCAAACACTGAACTACAAATGGAAGCAACATTGTCAAGTTTCCTGGTTGACTGACATAACAAAATAACAATGTAACATATCTAAAACTCTTAAACCATTTAACCAAAACATCAAACTATTTTACTAACATTAGTAAAAGCACATTTCAGATCACTGTTGGTCATCATAAGACATCTAAGTGGATTTATTAGTTAAACAAATTAACCATATTAAAACATAACCACAAAAACCATTCACCACTTGACACAATGATTTTTGACGTGGAAACCCAAATGGAAAAACTATGGTGGGGATGAATACCCACAACTATTCTGAACTCTTTTGAAGTTTGCCCTATTAGGAGCCAAGCCTTGTTAGAAGATTTATAAAAATATCCTATTAGGAACAAATCCTATTAGGGACCACCCGGTTAAGGGATTGACTATAATGCCCTGTTAAAAGCAATACCCTATTAGGAGTAACCTAGATTTGAAATCCAAGCTAATGGATCACCTAGTTAGAGGATTTACAAAGCACTAAGCTTGTTAAAGCTTACCCGGTTAAAGGATTTAACGGTTATAATTGTTAGAGAACAACAAGATTTTGTTGATCTGGTAAATAGCACTACTCTTCTTGATCAAATCATTTTCATGCTCCTATATGCCTTCAAACATACTACAAATACTCCTTTTGGTTCATCAATCAATGAAACTGACACTTAACCAAAATAGCCAACACTACAATAAAACATCTCATCGACCTTATAAGCAAAACAATGGGTCGGTAACACATCACAAGACCTAAGATCTCATAGAGATTACAAACAAATTGGTTCAAACATGACCATTGGATTACATAGCAATCACAACACATTGTACAAGACAACCTTTACCACTCCTTGATCACCACTCATCGAATATTGTAACTCATCACGCAGTTTCCTCTTCATGCAATGCACTCACTCATTCCCAAGATAAAACGATTATCTCTATGAGCCAAAACCACTTTGAAACTCATCACATGCATCATGCATATGTGGCATAATCATATTTGATCACCATTTGATCATAGATCAACACAACCGATTCACTAAGCTCCATCAGTTAGGGTTTGGTATATCAACAGGTAGGGTTACCGATTGATCTCACTGTTTCTATAATAATATCAGTTTCCTTCACTAGCTCAACTATCGGTTGCATTAAAATTTCATTACCGGTTACAATTGACATCAATGATAACACTTAAACTTCATTAATGCAATATTCATGAAAATCCCAACACGTCGTTGGTCTCCTTGTGTTGTGCAGTGCAGCACTCGCGTTTGTGACATGGCTTAACTGACTCCTATAGATTCTATAAGTCTAGTGGTTCTATTGAGCATTAAGAGGTCTATCTTTTGGTGTTGTTTGTATGTTTGAGGATATTGAGCCGATATATTGGAAGCATGTGGAGATTTTGTTTTGGTCTGTACGAGAGCTTTTAATCAGTTTGAGCCGACTTGGGTAACATATTTCATTTGTGTGTTATGCGGTTTTGTGCTGACATGAAATAAACCTAAATTAAAGTTGCAGATATATAAGACTAATTGATTTGATCATTTTTGGTATTGAAGGTTATGTCTGGTGTGTGTATGAGCATTTGTGCACAGTTTCATGTGCACAGTTGAAGGATTTGTGCTCCAGAATACAATAAAATATCAAAACAAAGTAGTGTTGCAGAGTTGAGAGATACAGTATTTTGTGCTTAACCAAAACTGTTTTGGCAGTTGTAGATGATGCTTATTAGTTTAGACATTTCAATTATTATATGTAATCTTTTGTAACGCAGTGAGCCTTCCAAGGTTGTAGCCCTTACTTGTAATTGAGCAGTGAGCTCTAGGCAGTGCTCTTGAATGCACATGCATTATCCTTATGAAATATTTTAATTCTTTTAACAAAGTATATTAATATTGTGGGTTTGAATCCCACCGTGTTTTTTCCCTTAACTGGGTTTCCACAAAAAAATCTTGGTGTTATGGTATTGTTGATCTTTGCTTTATGTTTATGCACTTTACTTTTCTTCATTTGCATTAAGTGGTTGAAAGAATAGGTTAATAAAGTCAAAAATTGTAGAACACTGATTCACTCCCCTCTCAATGTTCCTTGATTCCAACAAGTGGTATCAGAGCTTGGTCACAGGTTCAAAACCCTTGCTTGTACTAGAGGGGATTATTGTAGGGTGTACGCCCTTGGTCTCCTTATATTGTGTGGCACATCACTCGATTTTGTGACATGGCTTAACCACCTCCTATGGATTCTATAAGTCTAGTGGTTGTATCGAGTATTAACAGGTCGATCTTTTGGTGCAACGACAACCGCACTTGTAACAGGGTGTTGTATTTTATGCTATTTTGGAGACAACTTTTATGCCCATGGATTTGGTGCATTCCTTTATAAATCACTCTTGGTTCAAAATTTTATTTTTTCCTATAAATCGATTTCTTTGGATATAGTTATTTTCAAGTTTATTATGTTTCTAGAAGTATGCTAGAGTTGTATTTTAGTGATACTCTTATAAGGGAATTCCCCCAAGATTGTATTGTAGCCTTTGTCGCTAACAATATAATTAGTTCATGTTTTGGAGTGTGGGGATTTTCTCCTAGAAAACATTTCCCCATGTGAATCTATGATACATATAAGATGAAATAACTGCATAATATAACATATAAGTTAGTTCTTGCCAAGCTCACATCACATTTGGCCTCTTGACATGATATTATTAATCAAGAGGATACACTTCGTTGTGACATGGATAATGCTATGGGAGGCATTGGTTTTAGTGATATATTTTCATAGCATCTTTAGATGCCTAATGAAGATGATTTCGTTGCCTAGATATCCTCACCTATATCTCTCACTTCTTGCCATATTTTATGTTTTTTGTTTCGTTTCCTAGGTTTCTATTTATGTTATTTTTGTGTTCCTAGTTATCATGTGGGTGATGCAAAGACATATTTAGTGATGCATATTGAGAAAAGTAACTTTGAACATGTGTTATGCTCTCCATATAATTCATTCCTTGTGCTTTGTCTTGTTTCTATTCGGCAGTTTTCTTATGCCATTTTTTTAATGTTTCTCTTATGGTTATTTCACCTTTTATCTCATACTTTTTTTTTTTTTACCCACCCAGGGAACCTTTTAATTTTCTATTTTTTACTCTTATGCTTGTTACAAGTGTAGTTATAGTTGCACCAAAGTATCGACCTATTAATGTCGGATACAACCACTAGACTTATAGAATCCATAGGATGTGGTTAAGCCATGTCACAAATCTAAGTGTTGTGTTGCACATCACAAGGAGGCCAAGGGCGCACACCTTGAAACAATCCCCCCTAGTGCAACTGATGGGTTTGAACATGTGATCAAGCTCTGATACCACTTGTTACAAGTGTGGTTGTTGTTGCACCAAAATATCAACTTGTTAATGCCCAATACAACCACTAGACTTGTAGAATCCACAGGAGGTGGTTGAGCCATGTCACAAACCCAAGTGTTGTGTTGCACAACACAAGGAGACCAAGGGTGCACACCTTGAAATAATTCTTCTTTATGTCCCGTGTTTGGATCCTATACTTTATAATGTTTTATGTTTAGTCCATATGATTTTATATGTTCCTTTCTTTAGCTTCCATGATTGACTTATACACCATGTTTGACCCCTACATCCTTATAGGTTCTACGATCTATATGTTAATTCTTCCTTTTTCTTTTTTAGTATTTCTACTTTGGTCTTTTTCTTATATCGTGTTTTCTATACATTTCCTATTGTAAACTCATCTTCTATCTCATGCTTCAGTTTTGTTTTACCCACTTAAGGAAACCTTTTATTTTTCCATTTTTAACTCTCACGATTACCTATGTTCCTTTCTTATCTCCTATACTTTCCTAAGTTCCATGTTTAGTTCATATGCATGTCCTTGTATGTTCTATGTAATTCACTTATAATTTCCTTGTTAAATCATACTTTATTTTTTAGTGTGATTCATGATACTCATGCTTTCTAAGTTTCATACCTATGATATATATCATGTTTTTGCTTGCATGTCTCTCTTACTCATATCATTATGATCATTTTTATATTTATATATCACATGCTCATATGTTTATGCTAATTAGCATTATCATGTTTATATCACTTGATTATATGTTTATGATCCTTTCTATGCTTTCATATTGCTTGTGCTTACATGATCCTTTTAAGCATTTGTGGCTATCGGTATCTTTTATGTACCTTCATTGAAGGAAACATTAGAATCTTGTCTTTTCTCTTGTGATTCACTAGGTTCCTCACAGGTATTTCTAAACACATCCAATCCTTACTAAGAATTAAGCATCAAAAGATCAAGGTAAAAAATTTATTTAGATGAAGCTTTCCAAATTATTTCCACAACTTATAATATGAGATCACACATTAGTTTTAATTGTGCACTCTCAAAGATCAATTCTACACGTAGGTGACCCAAACTAGGGTTTAGTGAATTTCAAGAGTGTGAGAGACTTGTCAAATCAAGTCCTATTTAATCAAATTATATGGTAAATTGATTTCCTGCCTACTCAACACCATTTTTCCATCTCCAAAATCTAAGTGAATATCACATTTATATTTATTTAATTTACACATTTTTTAATACTTATTATATTCAATCTTGGTGCACTTATCTAGGTTAATCATTTAGATCGTTGTTTAAAACCTTAGTCAATCTATTTTAAACATTGCACGTATGAATGTCTTATGTGTGAGTGTAAAAACACAAGCTACAATTATTGATCTAGGTTAATTTAAAGAGTGCAAAAATAAAGTGATTTAACCTAAATTAATCAAAGTTAGAAAATGTTAAATCAAAATGCTATTTTCAAAAATTATATACAAAGCTCTTAATTAATTTTGGAATGTTTAATTGGAAAAAAGAAAAATAATTCAATAATATCTAAAAAATAATATCCTTGATATTCACTATGTCACAAAATCATAACAAAAATAGGAATTTTGTATTCCCAATCCTAAGGTGATTGGGGTCTATCCCAAGTAGTGTGATTCATCCTTTTGTAAATTGATTTATTTTTATGTTTAGTATACAAAGTTGTGTAAGAATGACATTATTCAAGGATACCTTTAGGGACATTGTTACATCACTAGGGAAAAGTTATACTAGGTCAATTCCCTCATTAAATTAATGTTACATCCTCAAGACCTTGTTGATTAATGTTACACATTTAGATAAAATTTGGAAGGCGACATACACAAGCATGCAAATGGCCTATATATACATTTTAATACAAAGGATTCTTTTTTTCTTCCAATTTGAAATTATCCACAATTAAATGTTTCTATTTTTCCTTACATATGTTTAACTGTACAAATGAATTAAATTTAGATATTGAGACATAAAAACTAATTGTGAAAACATTTAATAAATTAGCTTCCAATTGTGAGATTCAACAATTTGAATTTGAAAGTTTAAATTTTAAGGTTAATCTCAAGTAGTTGAAGATCAAATCCAAGTGTCACAATATTGACCTAGAACAAAAATATGTAAATATCAAGATCAAGAACAAATACATGGAAGTCTAGGCTAATAATGAGTCGAAGGTGTGGGAATAGGTGAAAGTAAGGGTAGGATAATGTTGAATGTATGCTTCAATGTGTGTAAATAGGCATTCATCAAGGACAAGGGGATGATCCAACTTATTACAAGAGTTTGTCACTTATCAATTTGTAATTATATTAAGTCATTCCATTATAGAAGACCCAAAACTAAATAGATTTTATCATGGGTATACAAATTTCACCATTACATCCCCCCCCCCAACTTTGAGGTACATATTAATCTAACATGAAAACATATTTCAAAGCATATGAATATTCTTAGCCAAAAAAAAGTAAATAGTCAAACATGAAAGGATATGGGGTCCATGATCTCAAATTCCTTGTTTTCCACTTCTTGGTCTAAGTGATCCACATAAATCTACAAAATAAAGAAAGATATGCAATGAGTAGCTTCTATCGTGCAAGTAAAAATAAGCACATCTACAAGTTAACTCAATTGTCTACAAAACAATGAGAAGTAGAGAAAGTAGGGTTTAGATATTCCAATTGTATGGAAAGAAATATTATAATATTCTACGTAATGTAGGAGCAATAATATGGTTCACTTGAGGGTTGTAAATATGATCTACACATTGGCAGTTATGCAATATCTTACTTCAAGCACAATCGTGTAATGTGACTATTTAAGATGATAAATATGATTTCATCCCAATAGATATTGTATAAATCATCCAAATGGTACTCAACATGAGCATTTGAAATGACTCATTGAATTTAATTACCATAGTAGTGTTAAGAAGAGCACTCCTCAAGGAAAGATTAGGATCTAAGCAACGTGTGGCATAAATGAAGCAATATGACTATGACAGAAAGAATAAGGAAATATAAACCATTCTCAACTTCAAAAAAAATTGTCACAACAAATATGAAAATAAATCTCTAGAGGGATTCAAAGGTGGGTAGGGTAGAAAAGGGGATAAACAATTAAACAAAAACCCTAGAAAGAAAGATAAAGAAATGATATAACAATAAATATATAAACACAATCCTAATAAGCTCTAAAAATGATTAACTAATTTAAAAATACATATTTGAAAATATTAATGGCAAAGATGATAAACCCCAAAGAAAAACCTTGGGGGATGTGACAGTAGACAAGTTCAATAAATTGCCAAGTGTAAAACTATTATAAAAAAATTAATCCAAACTAATTAGTGAATGCTTTGTATGGTGAATTTTGAACCTATTTGTAAACCTTATTGAGATCGAACCACTAACCCTAGATCTACAAACTAATTCAACAAAAATCAATAGAGAACTTCCATCCAATGTAAATAAACCCTAAAACAACAAAGATTATATCTTTACATCCATGATAGGCTTGTCTCCATTGTTTTCTTATCCTTCATGATCATGCATTGGATGGTGTGGCTCTCATCTTTGTGATGCACTTGCACAAGAGATCATGAAAGAACGGAGTGTGGTTGCTTGATGAGATAAGTTGTGATGCAAAGATGGTGTGATGATGTATGATCCTAAAAAGATTTTGGCATTATGTAAGTATGATAAGGATTGTAGATTCCTCAAAATGGAAGGAATAAACTATTAAAATGTGGTGACTACTCAGCAAAGTACTGTACACTCAGCACGTATCCTCACCAAGGTCCGGGGCTGGGCAGGGGTTCAGGGGTGGTAGCCCCTGAGAAAAGCAGGGGTTCGGGGGCGGGAGCCCTCGAGAAAAAAAAAATGGTCATTTTTTCATTGATGAAAACCAACATTGTAATAAAACCCTAAAAAGGTTGACTTTGTTTGTTGCCCAAAAAATGCATGTTATAAGTGGTTGGGTTGCTTAAGGAATTGTAAGGTTGATGTACTATTTTTGCTGGATAATAAGAAAGATTGGACGACTGTGTATGGTGGACGTAACCCATTCTGGGTGAACCATGTTAAATCTCTGTGTTATCTATGTCCTGTTTTATTTCTTTATCTTTTGTATTTAAATCTGCATATAATTGTTAGTTCATATTTGCTTCCGATCTGCTTGAAACCCTAACAATTGGTATCAAAGCAAGGTATTCTGTAAATTGGCAGGACTCTCAGATTTGAGTGGGAGCAATGGAGGATTCCAAATTCAAGGTCAAAAAGTTTAACAACCAGAATTATTAGTTATGGAAAATGCAGATGGAGGATTACCTGTATCAAAAGGATTTGTGGCGGCCATTGGAAGGAAAGGCAAAGAAACCGACCACAATGTCAGATGAAGAGTGGGACATTTTAGATAGAAAGGCATTGGGATCCATTTGATTGTGCCTTGCACCGTCTATAGCATTCAATATAACAGAAGCAAAAATGGTTGTAGATTTGATGGCAACATTGGCTAAGTTTTACGAGAAACCCTCGGCTTTGAATAAGTTATTTCTTATGAAGCATTTGTTTAATTTGAAAATGAGTGAGGGAGGATCTGTAGCGGAGCACTTAAATGAATTTAATACAATTACCAGTCAATTGTCTTTGGTAAAAATTACCTTTACAAAAGAGGTTAGGGCTCTCTTGATTTTATGTTCTTTGCCAGAAAGCTGGAATAGCTTGGTTATGGTTGTAAGTAACTTTGTCTCTGGTAAAAATACTTTGGTATTTGATGATATTGTTGGTGTTATCCTAAGTGAGGAAATGCAAAGGAAAAGCACAGGTGAGACTCCAACATCATCGGGTAGTGTTTTGAATGTGGAGAACAGAGGAAGATCAAAGGAAAGAGGAAAAGGCCCTGGGAATGAGAAGTCATGAGGGAAGTCAAAGAAAGGATGCTCTCAATCTAGAGGAAAGAAAGATTATTGGTACTGCGGAAAGCCTGGTCATCTAAAGAAAGACTGTTGGTCTCAAAAAAACAAAGAAGGAGACAAAAATGAAAATGACAGTAAGGAAGCTCATATTGCAATTAATACTTTACAAGATGCTTTAATCTTATGTTTGGGTAATGTTAATGATTCCTGGGTAATAGATTCTGGGGCTTCATTTCATGCTACACCCCATAGAAAATATTTTCTAGATTATGTTCAAGGTGATTTTGGACAGGTATATTTGGGTGATGATGAGCCCTCTCAAATTGTTGGAAAAGGAAAGATAAAGATCAAGTTACAGAATGGTAATGACTGGTTTCTGCAGGAGGTAAGACATGTTCCTAATTTAAGAATAAATTTAATTTCTGGAGGGCAACTAGGTAGTGAAGGTTGCATAGTTACCTTCTCAGACAGTATGTGGAACATCACTAAAGGATCATTAGTAGTAGCTAAAGGTGCGAAGGTAGGCACATTATATCTATGTACTGGTAACACTTACTCTACATTAGCTGCTATAGATAAAGTTATTGCATGGACAACAACAATAAATGTTGCAAGAACATATTCGATGATGTGGCACCATAGGCTTGGGCACATGAGTGAGAAAGGGATGAAAACCCTTCGCTCCAAAAATCTATTGCCAGGACTAAAGAAGATTGATATAGAGTTCTGTGAAAACTGTGTTTATGGTAAACAGAAAAGAGTCAGATTTCTCAAGGTTGGGAAAGAGAAGAAGAGTGAGAAGTTAGAGCTTGTACATTCAGATGTATGGGGACCAGCTCAGGTATCATCTCTTGGTGGCTCTTGTTATTATGTTATTTTTATTGATGACTCAACCAGAAAAACATGGGTATATTTCCTAAAACAAAAATCAGATGTTTTTGAAACTTTTAAGAAATGGAAAGCTTTGGTTGAGAATGAGATAGGAAAAAAGTTGAAGTGTCTCAAATCGGATAATGGAGGTGAGTATTGCAGCAAAGAATTTGAAGACTTTTTCTCCTTAAATGGGATTCGAAAGCAGAAGATAGTTCCAAGAACTCCACAAGAAAATGGTGTGTCAGAGAGAATGAATAGGACAATCATGGAACGTGAGAGGAGCATGAGATTGCATGCTGGATTGCTCTTACATTTTTGGGCAGATGTTGTACATATTGCTATCTATTTGATAAATAGAGGACCTTCAAGCCCTTTGGATGGTGGTATCCCAGAGGAGGCATGGACTGGTAAAAAGGTAAATTATTCTTTTCTAAAAACTTTTGGTTGTGAAGCTTTTGTCCATGTTGATAAAGAAAACAGAACCAAGCTTGATGCTAAATCTTAGAAATGTACCTTCATTGGATATGGGATAGATGAATATGGCTATTAGTTATGGGATTTTGAAAATAAGAAAATAATCAAAAGTAGAGATGTTATATTCAATCAGAAGGTTATGTATAAAGAACAGATGCAGGAAAAGAAGCATGAACAAGACAAACAAGAATATGTGGTGTTGGATGAGATTCCTGAAAATGAAAAGCCACAGGTACCTGATGCTCTGCAACAACAGATTGTCCCACAAACTCCTGCAAGTGTTAAAAGTTCTACGAGGAAAAGTAGACCCCCTGAAAGATTTTCTCCTTCTTTGTATTCTATTTTATTAACAGATTCTGGTGAACCAGAAGAATATGAAGAAGCAATGCAGGTAGATGTCAAACAACAGTGGGAGCTAGGCATGAAAGAGGAGATGGACTCCTTGATGAAAAATAAGACTTGGGACTAAGTCCCTTTACCTGTAGAAAAAAGAGCCTTGCTTAACAAATGGGTTTATCGACTGAAGGAGGAGGAAGGAGGTTAGAAAAGATATAAGGCCAGACTTGTGGTAGAAGGTTTTGCACAGAAAAAGGGTATAGATTATGATGAAATATTTTCTCCAGTTGTAAAAATGACTTCAATTAGAACTGTACTTAGTCTTGTGGCTACAGATGATTTACATCTTGAACAACTAGATGTCAAAATAGCTTTTCTCCATGGAGATTTGGAGGAGGAAATTTACATGTTGCAACCACAGGGATATGAGGTCAAAGGTAAGGAGAACTTGGTGTGCAGGTTGAAGAAAAGTCTGTATGGCCTAAAGAAAGCACCCCGACAATGGTATTTAAAATTTGATAGTTTCATGGCTGAACACGGTTATCATAGATGTCATTCTGATTATTGTGTATATTTTAAGAGATTTGATAATGGCAATTATATTATCTTGTTTCTTTATGTTGATGACATGCTTGTTGATGGGTCTAACATGCAACATATAAATGATCTTAAACAGAAATTAGCCAGGTCATTTGCTATGAAGGATTTGGGTGCAGCTAAGCGAATTCTCGGTATGAGGATTACATAGGATAGGAAAAATAGAACCTTGAATTGGTCCCAAAGTGAGTATATAAAGAAGGTGTTGAAAAGATTTCACATGTAGGATGCAAAAGTAGTTAGTACACCTTTGGCTAGTCATTTCAAATTGACTAAGGAGATGTGCCCAAAGGCACAGGAAGAGGTTAATAAAATGTCTAACATCTCGTATTCATCAGCTATTGGCAGTTTGATGTATGCAATGGTATGCACAAGGCCAGATATTGCACATGCAATGGGAGTTGTGAGCAGGTTTATGAGTAATCCGGGTATGGAACATTGGAATGTTGTGAAATGGATTCTTCGATATTTGAAAGGAACTACTACGAAGGCATTATGTTTCAAAGGATCTAATGCTGCTCTAAGTGGATTTGTTGACTCTGATTTGGCGGGTGATATTGATTCACAGAGGAGTACTACAGGGTATGTTTTTACTATAGGGGGAACTACAGTCAGTTGGATTTCTAGGCTGCAAAAGGTTGTTGCACTTTCAACCACTAAAGCTGAGTATGTTGCTGCTATAGAAGCCAATAAGGAGATGATTTGGTTGCAATGTTTTTTGGAGGAATTGGGTTAGACACAAGAGGATAGCCCATTGTATACTGATAGCTAGAGTGGCATTCATCTTGCAAAGAACTCTGCTTTTCATTCAAGGACAAAGCACATTCAGCTTAGGTACCACTTCATCCGGACTATTTCGGAGGAGGGTCAGTTACAGCTTGAGAAGATTCACACAAGTGAGAATCCTGTCGATATGTTCATGAAGGCAGTTCCATAGGAGAAGCTAATTTCTTCATTAGTTTCTGTTGGTCTTCTTGATTGATAATTGTGGAATTTATACCAGTTGAGTCCTAGTGTTTTATCTAGTGGATGTTGCATGTACAGTGGTGTCGTGTAGTATCAGTCTCCAAGTGGGAGATTGTTCGGTGTGGAGCCTGATCAGTCTCCAAGTGGGAGATTGTTAAAATGTGGTGACTAATCAGCAAAGTACTATACACTCAGCATGTATCCTCATCGAGGTCCGGGGCCCCGGGCAGGGGTTCAGGGGTGGCAGCACCTGAGAAAAGTGGGGGTTCGGGGGCGGGAGCCCCTGAGAAAAAAAAAATTGTCATTTTTTCGTTGATGAAAACCGACATTGTAATAAACCCCTAAAAAGGTCGACTTTGTTTGTTGCCCTAAAAATGCATGTTATAAGTGGTTGGGATGCTTAAGGCATTGTAAGGTTGATGTACTATTTTTGTTGGATAATAAGAAAGATTGGACGACTATGTATGGTGGACATAACCCATTCTGGGTGAACCACGTTAAATCTTTGTGTTATCTGTGTCCTGTTTTATTTCTTTATCTTTTGTATTTAAATCTACATATAATTGTTAGTTCATATTTGCTTTGAATCTGCTTGAAACCCTAACATAAACCTCTTTTATACAAATCTCCAAGAAAATCAAGGGTTTAGATTAAGAGTTTAAAACAAAGATGAATGACCATGATCACATAGCTTAAAGAGAATCAATAGGATTAGAGGGTAGGTTAAGATGAAGGGGGGAGATTAAGGGGTGGGTTGACTTTGAAAAAAGAACAGAGTGAATGAAAAGACAATTGACACTTGCAACATGCCTACAAATTTAGATTGTGATCCACTTGAAATTTTTATTTAATTAATAGAGTAAAATGGGCTAGATAAATTAAATAAATAAAATATGTATCTAATTTAGGAGAGGAGATGGGATTAAGTAAATAAGAAATATTAATTAAAATTAGAAAGAAGAAGAAGCTTAGTGAATTAATTAAATAAAATAAAATGTTTATTTAATTAATAATAGAAAAGGCTAACGGGTTAATTAAATAAATTAATTGAAGCCATTAGGATAAAATAATTAAATAAATAATAAATATTTATTTAATTTAAGGTCAATTTTAGGTGTCTACAAATGCAACATTAACGCATAATCAACCTAAGTTTATCAATTAGAAAATGATATATCAAAATGTTGTTTTCAAGAATTAAATACAAAGGATAGGTGTACTTACCTCTCAATTTGATGCCAAAATGTTTTTGATTAAGGTAAGTAGGTTTTTGAAAGGGATCAAAACCTTTTACATTAAGAAAGATAGGGCATGCAACACAACATGTCAAAAAGAAACAATCAGTAGGACAACAAAAAAACTACTAAGGACCATTTATAGAGAACACAATTGGGCTACAAGGAGCAACAAAAAGACAACAACTAAACAACATAGGAACAACGTTACATTGCTAACAGAACCCTAGCCAAATGATGGGGGTTTCAAGAAGTGATCTTGACAGGGTCCTATTGATGTATTTTTAAGACACCTCTAACATAGAATAAAATACCAAATTATTTTACCCTCTCTTGAGAAAACTTACGTCAGATGCTAAATATATGATCAACCAAGATAATTCCAAGGTTCCTAATGTCAATTCCTGAAGTATAGTTAACTCAATGACAAATTTTATTTCATGTATTCACAAAGGGACTTACACAAGTGTTTTAAAACTTTCATGAATAGAAATAGTTTGCCATGGTTTTCAAATGACTTATGATTTTACAGGATGAGCACTTGATCCTATCTCTAACAAAGATTTTGAAATAAAATTAAAAATGAAAGGCTTTATAAGTTCTATTATAATCCAATCTTAAACATAGAATGCAAGAGATAGTGGATGACTCAATCAAATTCAAGTAGGCTTAGTTTTATCATCCATGAACAACTTCACACAAGCTTAGTGCATTCTTCTAAGGTAATCAATTGATGTTCAAATTTGTACTCACAACACTAACACCATCCTTTTGATCAATATCAATGTGCAAGTAAAATTGAAGTTAAGCTCAAATTAGGTTCTAGTTGACCACACAAGGCAAATTCACAATCAGCAAATAGCGCGTGGTTGGATAAAATGAATTTCATATGAATTCACTCAATTGTTTGTTTTTTTCAACTAAAACACTTAAAACAAATTTATAAACTTATTTTGGAGGTAAGAGAACCACACAATGCTTCAAGATCTCAATAAAATCACCAAGATTGATAATGATTAAATTTAATTTTAGCAGCATATAGGCAACAATTCTCAAAAATATCCCTCTTACAAATGAGAGGGGAAGGGGTTTAAATAGAGTCTCAAAAAGAAATGAAGGGCCAAGATTCATTTAGAACCAAGGGTCGAGATCATGCCAACGCTGCCCTAATTAGGGTTTACATCAAAAAATTGGAATCATAAAACTCAAGGAATAAGGTCCAATGAGATTATGCCTAGTCATCAAGTAAGTTATCTTCTAGAAGATTCATTCCTTCATCCCTCTCTAGTTGCATATTCATCAAATTTGGACAACTGAATTGACCTCCTCAATCATGACACTTGTAAATCCATCAAGTTGCAATTCGATCACATCCAAGTCATCTGAGCAATTATCAAAAAAAATTCCCAATCTGGTGTAAACTTTTACAAGTTGTTGATGTGGATCAAAAGGGGAACCAAATCATTCAGCTTTTTTTTCTTGACAGACTCTAACTCTTTGACGTAAACAAACTTCATCTTTTCTTTCAACTCTTCCAAATTCAAAGTGTTGGAAGTGTGGACATATTGTCCCAATAATTCTTCAATTGATGTGAGGATCTTGGATTGTATCTCTTGGATCAATCCTTCCATCTCCACACATTCATCCTTTACATGATCAAACACTGACTTCTTCACGATCAAGGAACAATACCATCCATGGAAATAATATACATTTCCCTCATGAATAAATCCCTCCTTGATCAATGTGGATGTAGGAATCCACTTCAATGCCTTGAGGCAAGGAATATTCTTATCTTCCATTGGCTATAACTCATCCCATACTCCTTCCAAGTATTATATTTTGTTGATGAGCAACATTTTTCTATCATAGGCTTCGATGAATTGGATAAGGAAGTCATCTACTTGCTTTGAAATATCTTCTATCCATCTTCCAACCTCCTAGTATGTATTCCTTATTATCTCATGATCATTAGGTGACCCATGAGTAATAGAAATAGGCAAAAAAATGTAGGATCCTCATGCCTTAGGGGATTTAACCCTTCAATGTATTTTTTGAGTCTCCTATTTTTCACCTCTAGCATTTTTTTCTTCTCTCCAACTCTATTAAATCTTGCCTCAATTGCCTTGGTGGTATCATTCAAATCTTGAAACTCTTGCCACTTTGTAGTAGGCCTAAGGTCAATTGAAGTAACCTAATAATTCATAGGACTAATAATATCTCTATTCTAATCAATAGTTGGGACAGCAACTTTCACAATGCGTGCTCCTAATTCATCTCTTCTAATCTTGGAGAACTTCTTTGCCTTCTTATTTTCTTTAGCCTTACCAATTCGGGCTAAGTAGTCATCTATATCTTCAACGGCTCGTGCCTCTATCACTTTCTTTTTTTTCCATACTCCACATCAACCAATCAAGAGTTATAGAAAATTTCATCCTAGCTTCGAGTTGATGATCCTCATTAAGTCCTCTCAAAGCTGAAATAACCTCATCCTTTGTTCCCTTCTTTCTTAAATTCACCACATCATCACCCAAATGGACCTCAAGCTGAATTGTGGGAGATCCTAGTTTCTCTTCATCTTCATGTGGTGTTGATTGTGTTTATGCATGTTCATCTTGATCATTCTCCAATAGATCTTCGTGTCAACACCTTGTTTGGATTCATTTTCCTCTTCTTGTATATCATTCTCCTTAATGGATGAGGACCTCCTTGTATATTGAGGAGTGTTAGACTTATGTTTCTTGTGCCTTGATTCTTGACTAACAATCTCCTTACCTTTCACTTGTGTTCCTCTAGGCATATATTTTCTTCTTTTAGGAGTCAGGCTATCCTCATCATTATTTGTTCTTACATTGCTTACTCCACTCTTCATTTTATCATAAGTTAAGGTGGTATTTTGTCTTCTTAGTTCATGTATCTGCTTGTCCGCCCATTCCTTGGAGCAATCACTTACTTCTCTCATCAAAACATTCAAATATACCAACTTATATTGTGACCAATTAGGTGATGGAATGGGCTTTCCCTTCCCTTAGCATATTGAGAATGAATAAGATTCCCATCATCCTTCACTTGATCAGGAATCAATAAGAAGTTACACTTCAACATGAAATCAATTGACATTCAGGGCCACATCTTCCTCCTAACTCCAAGGTCATCTATAAGATTCACGCAATAGTCCTCAATTTCTATCTTGTTGGAATCAATGAACACTGGGAGGGGGGGTGAATCAATGTTCTACATTTTTTAACTTTCTTGAACTTATTCTTAAACCACTTGATGCAAATGAATAAAAGTAAAGTGCAAAAACTCAATACAAACAAGCACAAAACCATAACACCAAAAATTTTACGTGGAAACCCGAAAAGGGAAAAACCACGATGGGATTGAGACCCACAATATTAAAGTAGTGTGATCAGGAGTATAATAATTTTATAAGGGGAATGTACATGCATTCAGGCACACTGCCTAGAGCTCACTGCTTAGATATAAGAGAGGGCTACAACCCCTAGAGGACCCACTATCCTACAAATCACTACAAATAATAACTTGAATGTTTGAACTGATGAATAGCATCTACAAATGCCAAAGTGCAATTTCGGTTAAGCACAAAGTATCTTACTTCCACTGTTTTGGCACACTACTCTATTCCCTTGTTTTGTCATACACCAAAGCATAAATCCAAAGATAGCGCACTTGAAACTATGCACAAATTCTCATACAATCTTTGCACACCAACATCGATCAGAAAAATGATCATATTGATCACTCTAATACATCTACATCACTTGTTTTAGGTCACCAACATGTTGGCTCCCAAAACATTTTCAGAACATGAAACGTGTAAAAATAAGTTGGCTCAATCCGATTACTAATGCACATGCAGATGAAAACAAATTTATTATATGCTTCACATATGTTAGCTCGACAACCTCAAACTTGGAACCAATCAACAAAATCATCCCAAAGATTTTGCACAACACGCTACATCACTAATCATCCAAATAACCCTATTCTTCTTGAAATGTCGGATGTTGAAACTTCAATCTTGCATGAGAATCAATACTAGAGGCTAGGATTATGGACTAAACTATTCCAATCATCCAATCGACTACCTCTTCCACTGCAAGGAAAAATGTGCACCCAAAATTGAGTTCTACTCAATGTACTCTTACTTTGACGAACACTATGTTCCACCTTCCACACTTAAGCAAAGTAGACTTCAAACTTCCAATGGGATGATTTTGCATATTCCAAATGAAGCTTCTGATCTATTTTTTGATCAATGAAAACACCCAAACACTCCTCAAGCACTTATCTCTTTTGGTACAATGTCTCTTGCCAACAATCTCCCCCTTTGGCATTGATGGCAACACTTAGTGAAAAATGACTGTGTTAAACCAAAAATTTCATACACTAAAAAATTTTAAAACTTTAAAAATGCAAGATTCCAACAAGATCCCCCTGAGAATATACAACATTTTTCACTTATCTCTCCCCCTTTGACATCAACTACAAAGGTAGGTATCCACTCAAAATTGTATGTCATTAACTTATAAAAAAATTGAAGATGTCTACAAAAATAGTCCTCAAGGATTGCGAGTGATCATCCCAACCTTTCTTCAGGTTCTCAAAAATGTTGATGAGAGCACTGAATAGATATGCATGCATTTCTGATCCCTGAGGTTTGAAGGAACATGCTTATTCAGTACATTCATGGCATCCTATTGACTACTAAGTAGAGTATCCAACCAAGGAGTGATTAGGTTCCTCGGCTCTCCCACTCTACCAACTATTTTATCTTTCTCTTGATTCAGACTCTTGATTTTATCTAATAGAAGCATCACCTAAGCTTCATAATTACTAGAAAAGATGACCTAGGGGGCATAGGACTGATATATGTCATTCAGTTTTCCTTCACACTCCTTGATCTTCTTATCAAGCTTTATAGTGAACTTTGGAAACAGAAGACATGACTTGTAGATTTTTCCACCTTCGTCTAATGCCTCTTAAATTCCCTTCACACCGGTAATTAGATTGATCCTATCTTCTTCAACCATTCTCAAAATTGTCCTTAACCTCATGGCATTGAAATGGCTCAATATTTTTACTTCAACAGCTTTCTCTAGGGATTCAAAATGGGAGTCCATTGACTTTATCATACTTCTCATCTTGTCGGAGGGTGAGTCAAGTGTGTCTTGCTTGAAAGAAGGCAAAATTTTCTCAAGAACACTTGTAGCTAAGGATATAAGCTATTTGTCCTTGGTGTGGGACTTTAATAAGTCTTCACTGGCTTTAGCTTAGGCAATTGTCATAAATTTGAGTGCTTGAACTGGAGATGAGGAATTAAGATTGATAGGTCCTTAGATGAGATCTGTGTTTCTTATTATTTTCTTGTCTTCAAATTCCACAGTGTCTCGTGCCACCAGAACTTGTTCATCCTTGCCTTCATCCTTCTCCCTCTCTTCCTTCTTTGTATCCTCTCCCTTCTCATTATCAACCTCCTTGTCTTTCTTCTCTGATTCAACAGTCATCACCGAAGGATTTTGAGTTACTTCACCTAAGTCTGCAATCTTCTAACTATCATCAGTATCATCTATAGTAGTAACTTGTTCAGTTGTTTATTCATCCGGTTTTATAATTTTGGCTCATCTCCTATGGGTGGCATCCCAAGGACTTCTAAAATAGACTTTTGAACACTTTCTTGAGATTTCTTAGGAACTACATCATACTTATACATTTGAAGTATTTCCCTCAAAATTTCTCGTCTTCTTATGTACATCCTCATTCTTGTCAATCATTATTTTACTTACTCTGCTTTTGCTTCTAAATATTTCTTTATTTTTTTCAAGAATTTTGTCAACTTCTATCTTGGCAATTTTCGGATAGAGTTGCACTAGCTCATATTCCCTTATTCTCTCCTCTTCTATTCTAGAAGTTTCTTTTCTCAAATCCAAAATATCATACAAAATTTTGGGAACTTCATATGCAATTTCTATAAGTCCTTTGCTATACTTATTCAAATATACAATTGTAACTTCTTCTAGTGATCTCTTCCCTTTCTGATCCAATCAATCATAAAATTGAGAAAGTAATTTGAGATTACCTTGTTTTGTTATTGCTTCCTTCACTTGCTTAAGATTTATGCTAGATTGTTCAACTTCAACTCTTGGCTTCTTGCTAGGCTGACCTTCTCCGGATGGTTGCATCTTGACAACCCTGACAATAGTAGCACTCTTCTTGACTTCTCTCACTACTTCATCTAATTCAATCTCCTCTTCCATAATGGTTGCCACATAAATTCTTCCTTGTTTCCCTTTCTTCCTCTTCTTAGCTCCGTCGGATGGTTTGTATTGAGGCTTTGGTAGTGGGGCAGTCTGTTGAGCACCGGAGGAAGGTGTTGATTTCCTTGTTTTTCTTGGCTTAGGTGAAGGATTTTCTGGTTTGGTCTTCTTTTGTTTGACCATATATTCATATTTCAATATATTTCTCTCTCTAGCTCTTTGGACCACCTCCTTTGTAATTCCCATATCCTCTACTAGCTGCTCCACTTCCTTCCTCACTCTTCTCTCCATCCCAAGTTTGGTGAATTAGGAGTGCAAGCTCAATATTTTCTCCTTATATGTCCCAAATCCTCCCTCTAATTTGGCCACTAGTTTTCTCAAAAAGTGTTGAGAATACGCATTAAGAGTATCACCATCAACCCCATACCCCATGGGCATGATCCATGTTATCTTGGGTTCAACAGCCTCCATTAAGCATTAGTCAGTGTCCACCATGAAGCATATGGAGTATTCATACTTTTCCACAATTTCCTTAGGGATCCTTTCCCTCCTCTGCATCATGATTTGGAAGGTTTTGAGGTATCCCCACAGAATATCTTTCTGAGCTTGTGCATCTCCTAAACCTTCTAGACCTTCCTTTATTTGTACCACCACTGACCTTTCATATGCCCATTGAACTTTGCCTATACTAGGGACCTCATTCATGAAATATAAGTATAGGAAGATAATCAAGGTACCAAATTTAAATACATTCTTTTTGTCTTGCTTTATCTTCTTCAGATTGTTCATGAGCTCACTCTAGAGCACCTCACACAGATCATACAACTTGTCTTCTTTGAGAATTTGGTAGGCAGCGTAAATGGTCATACCGAATACTGAGTTGCCTTTTTTAGATTGGTAGACCTTGTAGCCTATCACAATGGATGCAAACCTAACATCATATTCAACAATGTCATTGATTGTCATTGATCTCCCACCATGTCAGGAACCACTTGCCTCCATCACGGTCTAGTTCTTTACATTCCTTAGGCCAACAACTTCATCAATTGCATTCAAGCATGTTATGTCTTTGATTGCTAGCTTTGTGATCTTGTGGGGCTTGTCATGCCATATGAACTCACCATGAACTTTGATCACAACGTATCTAACCCATTCAGGTTCGTCAAAAATTGTAAATTTTATGAATTGAATGAAACCCTTGTCCTAGAGAGATTTGAATTTGGGTTTTAGGTTTCTCATGCCATCTATCATGTGCTCTATATAAAGTTTCATCATTTGAGTGTTCTCGAGCTCTTGAATATTGCAATGGATGTAATCCCTAATATCTTCAACATGCAAAACTCCATATGGAATGGATGAAAATACTCCTTTTGGATCATCTTCCATTGATTTATATGGGTGTTTCTTAAACTTTGGCCTTGCCCTATCAGTCTTGTCAACAACCAATGGAGTTGCCACACTAGATGATGTCATTGTCAAATTTTAGGTTATAAACAATGAAAGTTTTTTAACTCTGAAAATACCTTTTAGTCTCCAACTGGATGCAAGAAATCTTCACTAAATCTCTTCAAAACTCTGGGTTCACTGCACAATCTTCTTCACCAAGCTCTCTTGCTCTTTTGCTTTGAATGCAATGTGAGAAATGAGAGTTAAACCACCCTTTTTATCCACTACATACCTAACTTTTAGGTAAAATAAATTCTCAACCCTAACTCTTCTGGATGCTCTGTATATCATGAATATTATTTTGGAGTCTCAAATCGGCATGGAGTCTTCCGAAGATCCTTCAAGATCGACTGTACAATCATTCACAATCATCTGCAGCCTACCATAGCTAGTTACAGATCTCAAATAGGGGGTTTTTAGGATCGGCATGAAAAGATTCCCCCTAAGGCCAAGTGCCTTCGCTTTTCCCTTATCATTTGACTTGTTCTTGTCTATCGGAGCATTCTTGTTCATATTCTTCCTTCTATAGAATTTTGCAATGCAACTGGATTTGTTGCAAGCATAGAAAACAATGTTGTTTCTCTAATTAGGCCTAGAATTATCTTGATTTCCCCTTGACCTGCATTGATTAGCAATGTGTCCAAATCTTCCACAAGCATATCATCTCATATTTCTACATTCATTTGACTTATGACCATATTTATTGCAATTGAAACATTGTTCAAAGAATGATGAACTATTCTTATTTGCCCTATTTTTGCATTGACTTGCCATATGACCAAATTTATTGCAAACAAATCATTTACCATTGAATTTATAAGCATCAAGTTGTCTTACCAGAGATCTCTTGTTCTTTTGATGATGAGGTTTAGCATTACTTTGACCAAATCTGGAGCTTTCTCCTTTCTCATATCTAAGTTCTTTCTTATCATCTCTACTCTTCTGACTTTGTAGCATCTCATCTAGATTAGCTTAGATAACCTTAAATTTTTCCTTGTACTCATTAGTATTGGTAAGTTCATCTCTTAGAATTATGATCTATCTTTTAAGCTTTTGCTCCTTATTCTTGGAATGTATCAATTCAAGCATTCCCTGGTAATTTTCACAATTTAGTCTACAACATTCATTAGATATATCATTTAATGATTGAGCCAAACTTTCCTCATTCTTCTTCTTATCTTCAATCTCCTTTGTCAGCTTCATCACAATGGATTACATTTCATTCTTCAAGACTGCATTATCTCTAGCAAGTTTTTCACACTCATTTGTCTTTTCTTTTAAGACTTGATTATCAATGCTTTGGTCTTCTTTCACCTTGAGTTTGTCCATAAGATCCTTTCTCTTTTCTCTAGATGTGTTCACTTTTTCTTTCAATGACTCAACGAAGTCTTCAACATCACTCAAATTTATTCTCAGGTATCTAAATCTTCAAGTGCTATTGTGAGTTGTTTCTGTAAACCGGAGTCCATTGATTCACTATCTCGGATCTTCCTCAAGTTGTTAGGATTCCTCCGAGGAACTATGCTCGGATATCAGTCATTGGAATCAATGAACACTGAAAGAGGGGGTTGAATCAATGTTTTATAATTTTTAACTGTCTTGAACTGATTCTTAAACCACTCGATGCAAATGAATAAAAGTAAAGTGCAGAAACTCAATACAAACAAACACAAAACCATAACACCAGAATTTGTACATGGAAAACTGGAAAGGGGAAAACCATGGTGGGATTGAGACCCACAATATTAAAGTAGTTTGATCAGGAGTATAATAATATTACAAGGGGAATGCACATGCATTCAGGCACACTTCCTAGAGCTCACTGCTCAGATACAAGAGATGACTACAACCCCTGGAGGACCCACTGTCCTACAAATGTTTACAAATAATAACTTGAATGTTTGAATTGATGAATGGCATCTACAAATGCCAAAGTGCAGTTCCGATTAAGCACAAAGTATCTTACTTCCACTCTTTTGGCACACTACTCTATTCAGTTGTTCTATCATACACCGGAGCATAAATCCAAAGATAGTGATGAATACTAAGAGGGAGGGTGAATTAGTATGCCAAAAATCTCTGCACTTAAACACTTTGTAAGACTAACAGTAAACCGGTAAAATAGTTTAACAAACAAACCAGTTAACAAACATGCAAATCAAATAGCTAATAATGCATTCACCCATAGAAGCACAAACACCATAACAAAATAGATTTTGACGTGGAAACCCAAATGGGAAAAACCACGGTGAGATGGAACTCACAAGTAACTATCTGCAGAATAGGAACTAGACCGGTTAAGGTCTTACAATGTTCTTTACCAGAACAGATCCTATTAGGAATCTCAATCTCTATTAGGAGATAAGTCTGATTAAAGACTACCTTGCTAGAGGATTTTAGATCAGGTGCAGAGCCTGGAAGAAGCAGCTGAGGAAAATGTCAAGAAAGAGCATCAAAAGTCTCTTAACATTGCTCTGGTGAAGAAGTTGAATGAACTCCGGTCTGAACTGCTGAAAGACCAAAAGGATATAAGGGACACTTTGGATGAGGGAAATCTGCTACTAAGCAAAATTTGTCAACCCCATCTATCCTACGATGATGTGCTAGCTCAGAAGCAAAAGCTTCAAATGGACTTATAGTCTTACTTGAGCATATTTAAGCCACCTTATGATTCCTTTGCAACTTATGGGCAAACCGTTCACTGGTTTTAGATCCAGTCAACCAAAATGGAGCAAGAGATCAGTACACGGTCTAGAGATTTGCAAGAGATACAACTGGTTTTACTTCCATGTCTGCAAATTCTTCAAAAGTGTTATATGAACCTAGATGCCTTGACAGTTACACAGGAGATGAGCACAGTTGATGCCATGGAAGAATAGGTCTCCCAGATACAAACAGAGAAAGAAGTGGCCACCTCCCTACTTGAGTCCTGGTCTCTATTAATGAAACAATTTTTGCAGGACTATAAATCAGTTTTTGACAAGTATTATTCCTTGTTGTCATAAACTTTTATTATTTTAATATCAAATGGAAACAGGGTTGTTCAACGGTACTTTGTCATTGTTGGCAAAGGGGGAGAAGTACTCTATCTATTTTGGAGAAGTATAGGGGAGAAGTATCTGTCTTTAAAATTTTGCTATATGCTTTGATATATGCTATATGCTCTGATATCTCAATGTTTATGCTCTGTATGCAAAATTGCTATACATTGTATTGATTAAGGGATAGTGTATATGCTTAGGGGGAGCAATTTTGTTAATGGCATGTTTTTGTTGTAAAACACTTAGATGTCAAAATTTTATTTTCCTAAGTGTTGCCATCAATGCCAAAGGGGGAGATTGTTTTCATTTTTTATGTTTATGTTGTAATTGTCATTAATGGACACACACTTGCATTGAGATCCCCTTTATATGTATGAGCTAGAGCTCAACCGGTATCTGTTCCAACCAGTATGTTGTATTCTAGTCCTTAGACTATTGGTGATTTTGCAGAATGTGTTTCCCGGTCTGAAGCAGCATGTTGACCCCAAGCAGTTTGTAGATCTCAAGCAATATGAGGGAGCAAAGTGGCATAACACATTCTTACCAGTCTTCATTTTTGTCAAACTAGCAACAAGTATTTTGTATGAGCCGGTAATACTCTGTGATGAGTTACCAACCGACATTTTGTGATGAGTTATCAATCCACCGATTGTTTGATGGTGCCAACACATTGGTGGTGCTTCTTGTGTCATGTTACTGAATATGTCTAGATTCATTGAACCTAGGAAATTGAAATGTAATCCTATTGGACCGACATAAAATCAGACTCCTTTAAAAGGACATCATGTCTAGGGTTTTAGGTTGTTGTTGAAAGGGTTTATGTTGTGACTAGGGTTTAAGGTGGTTGAGTTGAAAAGAATATGAATGTGTAGAAGACTGAAGTAATGCAGGAGTGCATTAAGAACGAGCTATCAATGATCTAACCGAGTATTTTGTGCTATTAGATAGATCAAACACTTGTTGATTACTCACATCTTTGACAAGTCTGTAGCCCTTAACTAGGTAGGCCCAAAAGCCTTTTGTAAAATCTTCTAACAAGGTGGTTCATCTTTGTGAATCTAAAATCCTCTAGAAAGGTAGTCCTTGATCGCACTTATCTCCTAACAGAGATTGAGATTCCTAATAGGATTTGTTCTGGTGAAGAACATTGTAAGACCTTAACTAGTCTGACCTTAACCGGTCTAGTTTCTATTCTGCAGATAGTGACTTGTGAGTTCCATCTCACCATGGTTTTTCCCATTTGGGTTTCCACGTCAAATATCTTGTGTTATGGTTGTATTGCTTTTTTGGGTGAACGCTTTATTTCCATTTTGGTTTGCATGTGTGATAACCGGTCTATCTGTTAAACAATTTTACCAATTTATCTTTAAACTATTTAAGTGTTTTAGTGTAGTGTTTTTTGGCATACTAATTCATCCCCCCCTCTTAGTATTCATCAATTGGTATCAAAGCCTACCTTTCTTTAAGTTTAACCACTTGGAAAGAGATATGGGGGAATACACCTTGAGGGAACTTACTCAATGGCTCACTCAATCTGAGCAAGCCTATGATGATCTTATGGTCAAATACAAGGCATCTCAAACAAAAAGGAGAGAACATGCAGAAAAGCTAATGGAGCTATCTGAAAATAGTTCTGCAGATGAAGCAGATATGGAAGCCATGATAGCAGAAGTAAATAAGTTGAATAATTCAAACTCAATCTAAGAAAGGAGTTGGAAGGACTGACTATCCGGTTTAGTCAAGAGCTTGAGAACCGGAGGAAAGATGAAGATCTGGTGAAGGATAAAGATCATGAGATCTCCAAGTTGAAACAAGAGATTAGTGCAGTGACTGCTTGCCTTCATGAGAGTAGAATGGAAAAAGAAGGAGTACAAGATGAATTGAACATAGTCATCTCTGAAAATGCAAGCCTAATGGAGACAAATACTGCTATTTCCAAAGAACTCTCTAAGTCAAAGGAAATAGTTGCTAAGTTCAACAAGAGCACTGTTGAGCTAGAGCAAAAGCTTGAGTCATCTAGACTGGCAAAGATTACCAATGGACTTGGTTTCTCTGGTCATGAGGAAGGAGAATTCTCAAGAACAAATGCTGAAACATCAAAGAAGCAACCGGCATTCAAAGGAAAAGGTAAGCAAAAATTCAAACTTGTTTTCTTTAACTGTCTTAAAGAAGGGCACACTACCAATGTATGTAGGAGCAAAGCCTACAATAATTTTCCTTACTTTATTAGCAATACACCTAGATCTAATAAGTTCAATGGTCATTGTTATACATGCAACAAGTTTGGGCATAGAGCATCTGAATGCAGGTCTGTCATGAACAACACCAGAAGATATCCTCAGAGGACCCAAGGAGCTGGTCCAGAATCTTTTGTGAACCGGAACCACAACTGGTTTAATGTCTTCAATCATCAGCCAAGAAGCAATGGTTATCAATCGGCAACCGGATGGAGAGAAAACTATTGGGTTTGTCATGGTCATGGTCACACTGCTACTACATGCAGAAGGAAGAATGGAAACATGAACAATGGACCTTGGAGAGAACCTGGAATGATTTTCTATCATTGCAACAAACTGGGTCATGCGGCAAGATTCTGCAGAAGCAGAAAGAGTGTATCTAATGATATACCAGTCACTCCGAAAGGAGAAATTGATGTTGAAATAGTTCAAGTGAACATGAACAAAACCTGGAGGAAGAAACCAACAATGTTGGAAGAGGAACCGGTTTATGCACCTAGTGTGGAAATATCGGAACCGGAAAACTAAGCTTCAAAAGGCTTAGGGGGAGCAAACGGTGAAATGTTTTTGAACCCCTAGTTTACACCGGTAAAAGACCTTAACCAGTATGTGATACTTGTCACTTGGCAGAAGACCAGAAATGGTAAAAAGAACAATTAGGGTTTATGCCCTAATAGAGGAGCATTAATGGTGGTAGGTGAGAGATGTATAAAAGCATTTTTCAAATCATTTCTCACTATCTATTTTCAAGTGAAGAAAAGTTTTTCAAAGAGCGGAGTGAAGAAAAGGCAATTTGGGCTGAGATTTCAAGAAATTGACAAATCGCGAAGGAGATTCAAATTCAAATTGCAAATGGTCAAGTGGAGAACACAAAGCGGTGATTCAGCAACTGACGGAGTGTGGAGTGAAGGAGAATCAGAAAGCCCTAAATTCACATTTTAAAGGTATTTCTCAAGTTCTTAAAATATTCTACAATGGCTTCCGCATCTCATACCAGTTCTAGTGCATCCATTGAGTCTAAAAGTTTCATTCAAAGGAAGACAAAGTATAATGCCCTATCACAAGTTCTGGTTGGAGTGATAGTAGAAGAGGGAATTTTTGACTACATTGATTGCAAGATTGAAGACCTAGGGTCTCTAGCCATCCACTCCCAACTAGGTCTATTTTGTGGAAACAATAAGAAAATCAAACTAGAATATAGTGTCTTAGAGAAGAAGAAACTCCATAATGTTGTATACTTTCTGGAAGACTTTACAAAGGATCATATTAGGATAATTTTGAGAAGAGTCCATGGTGACAAGATGTACTTAGAGAGGATGCATGATATCACACCACAAGAAATTCATGCAGTCACTGGTTTCTACAATACAGGGGAAGTGCCAGCCCTAAGGACAATAAGCAAAATGGAAATGTCAAGGCTCACCGGTTTAGTGAGTCATTCATGAGGCATGACAGTCAACTCCATCAAGGATGATCTAGTTAAGTATGTCTGCATGGTGATAGGCTACCAAACATTCTTTGCTAGCAGAATTAACTCTGTATCTGCTGCAGCGGTAAATGTTGCTTACCGGATGATTAAAGAGGATGCATCATTTGACCTATGCATTGGTATGCAGACGCAACTCCTGTCTAATCTGAAGTTGATCAAACAGGATAATGCATTGAGATTCAAGTTTGAGAAACTATCAGTTGGGTTGTTCTTCTATTTCCAAGGCTACTTTCCTAGATTAGGAGATGTCCAGTGGTCTCCTGACCAACTGGTAACCAAGAAGATAAGGAAATCATTCAAGCAATCGAAACCGGTTAACCTGATGTGTTGAACAAGTATTTTGATGAGTTCAAATGGAAAATGAGTCAAAGGATGAGGATCTCAGGTGACATCGTCAAGAAATATGAAGATGACATATGTTTCACCATTCAGGTGGACAAATGCTTAATGGAGGTTGTTGAGCCTAGAATGGAAGAAGTGGAGCCAATGGGCTATGAGGTGATGTATGATATACTGGAAGGGTATCCCTCAACCCTTATTGCCTCACCTCTTGATCCTAAGGCAAAGAGGACCAGAACCTATCTGGAAAGGATTGCACCGATTGAGGAACCCTCTATTAAGAAAGGAAAAGAACCAGTAGCAAAGAAGGCAAAGGCAGTGCCTGCAGCATCGACACCAGCTACTACTACAACTCCAAGAGTGACCAAGCGGTCACCTGCAAAGAAGAAACCAGAAGTGGCACCGGAAAAAGTCTTTGAAAGAAAAAGGAAGACTAAGTCAAATGAACCGGACTCTGAAGAGACTGAGTCTAAGGAGATGCCATAGAAGGCCAGACAGATGAAGAAGATGAAGAAGAATGAACCGGCAGCGTCTGCACCGGTAAATATTGATATCTCCTCATATAAACCTTTGACACATTGTCAAAGAACAATAAAGAATAGTAGGAGAAAATTACTTCATGACTTAGTAGATTATTATGATGATTTTAGTGATGAGGAGAAAGAAGAAGTACTATAGGAGATTATTATTTATTTGTGTAAGAATGACCAGTTGCCATCAGAGTTTAAATCTCAGAAATCGAATTCCTTATATAAGGCATTAGATAATAAATGGTGCATTTCCATAGAAAAAGCACAGGAGATTAGGGAGAAAGTCTTTGCACAGTACTTTCCCGACCTCTCAAACTCAAAATTATTTGATGTTTTGGACCAAAATAAAGGACTCTTCTTCACAAGGAGAAGAAGACTCTAACTGTTAGAGGGAAGAGTTGATGATGTTGAAAAAGACACTCATCAATAAATGGATCATGCTATCCATGCTCACAAAGCATGTATGGCCAACCTGCAAGCGGAAAAAGAACCCGTTATATCCAAATCGGATGAAGTTTTTGATGAAGAAGGAAACTCGATTGAAGAACCAATCGACACTATTGATGTTGATGCCCTTGACGTACAAGATGTCACTCAGGACATACCTTCTGAGGGAACAGGACAGGTCCAATAGGCCGAACAGGGTAGTGAGCAAGCCGAGGACAGACAGGAAGCGGCTAAGGAACAGGCAGAGAAGAAGAAGAGGGATGAAGATGAGAAAAAGTGGAAAGAGGAAGAGGAGAAAAGAAAAGATGAAGAGAAAAAGAAGCAAGAAGATGAGAGGAAAAAGAAAGAAGAAGAGGATAAGGAAGAAAAGAAGAAGAAGGAAGAGGAAAAGAAGAAGAAGGAAGAGGAAGATAAAGAAAACGAAAAGTGGAAGGAAGAAGAAAAGAAGAAGAAGGAAGAGGAAGAGAAAGAAGAGGTGAACATGAAGGAAGCTGAAAGGAAAAAGAAAGAAGAGGAAGACAAGGAACAAGAAAAGAAGAAGGAAGCATAGAAAAAGAAGAAGGAAGAAGAAGACAAGGTAGCAGAGAAAAGAAAAGCGGATAAAAAGAAAGCGGAAGAGGACAAGGCAGCGGAAGCGGTGAAGAGCACATAGATGGAGACTCCGAAGGCAACCGGGAGTCAAGCCAAACTAGCTGATATCACCAGTCCTATCAATCTCCAGTCTACAAGTGAATTGGAGCTAATACAGAGCATCAAGGTTGCTCAAGAGCACCTTGAAATCATTTGAAGGAAAAAGGAGCAAGATATAACTCAAGCGGCTATAGACACCCTTACCGGTTTGATCCCCGGTACCAATCTTCCCAACATTGAATCATCACTAGCAAAGCTTAAGCTACTATGTACAGTAGTGGATGATCAAGTGTAGAGCCTGGAAGAAGCAAATGAGGCAAATGTCAAGAAAGAGCATCAAAAGGCTCTTAACATTTCTCTGGTGAAGAAGTTGAATGAACTCTGGTCTGAACTGCTGAAAGACCAAAAGGATATAAGGGATGCTTTGGATGAGGGAAATCTGCTACTAAGTAAAATCTGTCAAACCCGTCTATGCTATGATGATGTGCTAGCTTAGAAGAAAAAGCTTCAAATGGACTTACAGTCCTACTTGAGCATATTTAAGCCACCTTATGATTCCTTCGCAACTTATGGGCAAACAGTTCACCGGTTTCAGATCCAGTCAGCCAAAATGGACCAAGAGATCAGTACATGGTCTAGAGATTTGCAGAAGATACAACTAGTTTTACTTCCACGTCTGCAAATTCTTCAGAAGTGTTATCTGAACCTGGATGCCTTGACAGTTACACAGGAGATGAGCATAGTTGATGCCATGGAAGAATAGGTCTCCCAGATGCAAATAGAGAAAGAAGTGGCCACCTCCCTACTTGAGTCCTGGTCTCTATCAATGAAACAATTTTTGCAAGACTATAAATCAGTTTTTGACAAGTATTATTCCTTGTTGTCATAAACTTTTATTATTTTAATATCAAATGGTAACAGGGTTGTTCAGCGATACTTTGTCATTGTTGGCAAAGGGGGAGAAGTACTCTATCTATTTTGGAGAAGTATAGGGGAGAAGTATCTGGCTTTAAAAAATTTCTATATGCTTTGATCTATGCTATATGCTCTAATATCTCAATGTTTATGCTCTATATGCAAAATTGCTATACATTGTATTGATTAAGGGATAGTGTATATGCTTAGGGGGAGCAATTTTGTTAATGGCATGTTTTTGTTGTAAAACACTTAGATGTCAAAATTTTATTTTCCTAAGTGTTGCCATCAATGCCAAAGGGAGAGATTGTTTGCATTTTTGATTTTTATGTTGTGATTGTCATTGATGGACACACACTTGCATTGAGATCCCCTTTATATGTATGAGCTAGAGCTCAACCGGTATCTGTTCCAACCGGTATGTTGTATTCTAGTCCTTAGACTATTGGTGATTTTGTAGAATGTGTTTCCCAGTCTGAAGCGGCATGTCGACCCCAAGTGGTTCGTAGATCTCAAGCGATACGAGGGAGCAAAGCGGCATAACACATTCTTACCAGTCTTCATTTTTGTCAAACTGGCAACTGGTATTTTGGATGAACCGGTAATACTCTGTGATGAGTTACCAACCAGCATTTTGTGATGAGTTATCAATCCACCGATTGTTTGACGATGTTGACACGTTGGCAGTGCTTCTTGTGTCGTGTTACTGAGTATGTCTAGATTCATTGAACCTAGGAAATTGAAATGTAATCCTATTGGACTGACATGAAATCAGACTCCTTTAAAAGGACATCATGTCTAGGGTTTTAAGCGGGGGTGATTGCTTTAAAGCGATCGCACACGCCTCACCGGGGGTGATTGCTTTAAGGTAGTGATACATATAAGAAAATGAAAAAGGGAAAGGAGCACGTTATCGCAAGGATTTAGCCCCCAAGTGTGAGATAAGCCCAAGGATAATAGACACAAAACGCAAAGCACAAGGTGACTTCGCTTTCCTCGGGGTCAGTATGCTGTATGATAATTCATGTATATCATATGTATGTATGCATAATTGTTCTTCATTCCCCAATCAAGGAAGGTCACCTAGAAGAAGGGAACACATGTGTCTTTTGAGTCAACATGAGAGAGACCAAAAGAGATCTCAATGCTTTGCATCATCCTCAAGTAGACAACACTAAGGACAACAAATAGAAGAATGAGAATAACATATAGAAGAAGTAACAAAAGAGAGGAGGAGAGAATCTGCTATGCTAATGAAACTAGTCTAGCACGTCATCTACCCCCCGATCTTGCTGATCAATGTTTCGGGAAGGTAGGGAACACGCTAGAGGAGGAACATCCAACACAGCAGATGGAGCTATCACAAGATCCAAACAAGGGCTATGTTCATATCCCAAGCCGCGGTGTTCTTGTCTAGGAGCTAGGATAAGTGCTTTAGAAAATTCATTAGATAAATGGTTATCAATATCAACAAGTTCATATTCACTATCAGAAGCAAGAGAAGTAACATTTTCATCATGAATAACATTTTCATCTATATCATCATCAAGATTTATAAAAATAGGATCTTTAACTCGCACAGGATCAAGACCATCATGCATCTTATGTTTAGGAGATTTAGCATCAATGTCCGGCTGAGGAGAAAATGGAATAATGCTTGTTGAAGGTGTTTTTGGAGATTGTAAAGTTTGAGCTCTAAGACAACGCTTTCGCAGGCGTTCACGTGCAGAACGATTTCGTCTAGTCTTAGTAGGAAGATTAGGAGATTGAGGAGGAGGAATGTTCTCATCCTTATCACTTGGGTGTTTAGGTTGTGGTCTCTTAGGTTGAACAATAGGAGAAGAGGAAGGTCTCTTCTCTCTATAAAAGGAAGGAGGAGGAACTGCTCCATATAAAGGAGGAATTTTTGGTTTAGGAAGGAGACCAGGTCCATCATGACGAGGAGGGATAGGTCTACTTTTAGGAAGTTTATGAGATATAGACATAGTCACATCCATAGGAACGGGTTGGGAATCTTCTTGAGGAAAGACATTAGTTTTATCTTTCAAAGGAAGAACTTCCTTCTCAAGAATGATAGGAATATCAAGTTTAGGTGTTCTAGGTTCACTTAGAGATAGGATCATATCTGTTTTCCACTTTTGATAAGATTTGAAAAGATGATCACTTCGCGGAGGAAGAGATTGGAATTGTTTAGGCCAAAAGTAATCAATAGGAACACTAGAAGTTCTTTCAGCTGGTTTAAAGAGACTATGATTGACAGTAACAACTTCACCATTATGGGGAAATTTCAAACACTTATGAATAGGAGAAGCAATAGCTTTCATGGAAGATAGCCAAGGATAGCCAAGCTTCACACGAAATTGCTCGGAAGATGGAATAATAGCAAAGTTCACATCAAGGGATTTGTTATGGACCTCAATAGGTAATGTAATAGAACCGATTGCAGGAGAAGAAAATGCATCAAATAATTTCACAATCACATCTGTTTTGTCATATATCACTTGATTCAATTGCAAAGTAAAAAGAAATTCTTCAGTAATAACATTAATCATGCACGAAGGATCAATAAGTACTCCACGGCAAGGTGTATTCTTGACTTTTGCAACTATGTATAAAGGACCATCAGGTGCCCTAATGGTTTCACTAGAATCAAATGTGATGGAAGGTTCTTTAGGGTTTTCTTGTTGCTCTACAAAGTTAATCACATTCGGAGTCATAGACACAAGACCATCAGATGAGAGAGAGGAATCATTGGCCTCAATTGCATTAGAGGTATGAGAAGGTAATGGATCAGTGAAAATCTGAAGATTTTGGTTAGGAGGAGCTACAGATGTGTTGCCTTTATCATTCACTCCAGAAACAGAGATAGTATTATTATCAATCAAATCTTGAATTTTACCCTTTAAAGAAAAACATTTTTCAGTATCATGCCCAGGCTGACGATGAAATTGACAAAAAGCTTTGTTATCAAAATAAGGTGAAGTAATCTTTGCAGGATCAATTTGTCTTATAGGAGGAAGAGTAAGCACATTTTGTTCCAATAATTTATTCATAATACTATGCAATGATTCATTCAAAGGAGTATACTTTCTTTCTTTCTTGAAAAATTTAGAAATAGGAGGCACACCTGATGCTGCATTCACATTGTTGTTGATGATGTTTTCATTGAATTTGATGGAATCTCTGTTCGGTTTAAACTTCCCAAATGGTTGTTGACTGCTATCACCCTTATCACTCGGAGCCATAGGATGTGATTGTTCCATTTGACTCATAGTCAGTTGATAATTGTGAAGAGTTGCACACAACTATTGGAAAGAAGTACACTCAGAAAATAGAAGTTTGTCTCGAATATCTTTTTGTAAATTAGAAATAAAGATTCTTTGAATATCATTGTCAGGCACTGGAAAAGAAATTTGAGCATACAAATGCTTATATCTACCAATGAAATCAGTCACTTTTTCTTTAACACCTTGTTTACAATGCATTAAATCAATCAAAGTAACTTTTGGACTTATATTGTTTTGAAATTGTTGAATGAAAGCATTTGCAAGTTGTTTGAAAGAAGTAATAGAGTAGGAAGGCAACGAGCAATACCATTGTAGGGCTTTGTCTCTTAATGTTCTAGTAAACAGTTTTGCAAGCAACCTTTGGTCATAAGCAAAATCAGTACATATTGTTTGAAAGGTCTTAACATGTGTTAGAGGATCACCTTTACCATTATAAAGCTCCAAATGCAGGATTTCAACATGTTTAGGAGGGATAGCTCGAACAATGTCAAGAGAAAGTGGGCTCGCAACATCAAATGTGGGCACACTAAACTTAGATTGATTCATAGAGGCAATTCGTTGCTTTAAAGAAGAGACAATTTGTGCAAGATTGTTAATGGTCGCTTCAGTCGAAGAATTCATATTAGGTGTGTTAGATTGAGATGGAGGTGTTATGTTATTGAAAGAAGGTAGAGAGTAAGGTGGTGGGACACTATGATAGTTAGTCATAGGAGATGATTGGACAAGAGGAACACTACAAGGAGGAATAGAATGGTTAAACGAATTGCCCCCTTGCGCCATGTTCATTTGTGGAGATATAATAGGGACACACATTGAAGGAATGAATGAAGAAGTCGGATTAAATGAAGGAAGAGGGTTAATTGAAGAAGGAGGATTGCCCCAATGACTGGTAATCATGGGAGGAATGTCTTGTATAGAAGTAGTCATTATGTTTGATGTAAAGGTAGGTATGCTAGCAATAGAAGTTGTCAAAGGAATAGAATGATTGACTTGAGTAGGAGGTTGTATATAACCTAAGGTTTCGGCACAACTTTTCATAGGCATCACATTCGAATCCACAATGTGTGCAATACCACGCAAAATATCAATTCCATTCTTATCACTTTGAAGCATACGTTTTAGACCCTCAATTAAAGGAAGAGCTTGACTATCGGGGTATTCTTGAGACATCCACTGTCGAAAATCGTCAAATTGGTTATCCAATTTCGAAAGTTGTTCTACAGAAACCTCATGGAGAGCTTCTTCATCATTAAGAGGATTAGAGGAATTACCCATGTCCTCGTTAAAAAGGCTATTCAAATTAGGTTCCATCTCCTCAGTAGTTAAACCTCGGAAAGACTTAATTCTACGGCTTCGTCTAACGGGAATAGTGTAAGTAGGGCATATTGTTGTAAAACTCATGCACTAGAGAGAGAGAGAAAGTTTTGAATTTAGAGGTAGCAATTTTCAGTAAAATCAGCCAATCTTCTTGATTTAAGCTGTTAAATGCAATCACGACAGTCTCCCGAAATTTCGGAAAAAATGTCCGGGACCGTGGCGCTCGGAGTGCAACACGGTCCTTGCAACTTTTTTCAAAATTTGCAGGGATGAAAGGTATGATGATTTTAAAGCTAATCTAAAAAAATTGAGTGGTTTTACGATCTGTAGATAGGCCAAATTAAAGTTGCAATCTCGAAATTGAACCCTACCAAGATTGTCGAAAAATGCAAAAATTTGAATTTTGAAAAAGAGAGGGAAACTGAAATTTTGAATGTTATGATTTTAGAGGGAATGCCAAGAGCAATGCAAATTTTGAAATTTAAAAATTGACTCAATTTCACGCAAAATTCAATTTTGAAAGCGGAAATCAAAGTTGTTGTAATTAAGCACTTAATTTCAAAAGTCACAAATTGTAAAAATTTAAATAAAGCACTGAAATTTCGAATGAATGCAAACACACTTTTCAGATTTAGGACAGTAAGAACACAATTTTGACACAAAATTTCAATTTCGATGATTTTTGAATGTTTAGAAGCCTTAATCCAAGCAATCACAAGACCAACTTTGACTGTAATTTTGAAAGTGTTAGATTTGATAAAATCAGCCAAAATTCTGGATTTTAGCAGGACAATACAGTAAGATCTAGCTCCCGAAATTTCGGAAAAAATGTCGGGGACGATGGTGCTCGGAGTGCACACGGTCCTCGCAACTTTTTTCCAAATTTTCAGGGATGAAAGATATTGTGATTTTATTGCGGAATCCAAAGTTACAGCTGATTTGGAGATGTTTTGATCAGTGAAATTGTCGGACAAAGGTTGAATCAAGAGGGTTTCAAAAATTAGGGTTTTGACACTTAACCACTTAATTTTCAAAATTAAAGCACAGACATGAATTGATAATTTGTAATAGAAGGGCAGATCTGAAACAAGCATTAATAATTAAACATTTCACAAGTTTAATTACTTAAAAAGAAAATTTAGGGTTTTTATGCAATTAACCTCTAAAATTTTGCAAAAGATCAAACATGGAAATGTAATCAAGGAATCCAATTTTCAGATCTAACTATGAATAATCAGAAAGGATGTTCACGTCGGGTTCACCAAAATGTAAAGCGGAAAATCGCGATCGAACCCTAGTTGCTCTACCCTCTTCCAACTCCGAGGAGAGAGAAGGGAGGTTCACTAGGGTTGATGGTTTTCACTTAGGGGAGAGACTTTACATTCAAAAGAGGGGTTGAAACCCACAAGATCCAATCCCACGCAATGCAAGATTGGATGCTAAATGTGTTTCAAGGGTTAAGAAAGCAAGGCTACCCTCTTTTGTAAAGAATGTGCATAGAAGAATTAAGCTAGGAATGCATAGAAAGTGACAAAGATTCGCTTATAAACTGAGATAGGGATATAGGATGAAGCTGCGGACCTGGAATTAGCAGTAAAATGTCGATACGGCGCTGTCCTACAAATTTGAGCAAAAGTTGCCGGGACGATGGCGCCTGAGCGCCACGGTCCTCCGAAAAATCCACGAAATGAAGGGGGATCTGTTCGTCTCTGCACAAGGATTCCAGATCTTCAATTTCAGCCGCGTACCTGCAACCTACACACAGAAAAGCGAAGACGATTGGGGGGTTAGGGATTAGGGGTTTGCCTTTAGGTCAAACCCCGGTTTTGGAATTAACCAAGAAATGAGCAAGTGCTGTAAATGTAAATGACTGTAAAACAAGTACTAATACCTTGTTCTAAGAATGTTGGTATCCTTATGTGTGAAGGTATAGATGTTGTATGTTGTATGTTGTAGTAGTATGTAGTAAGTGATCTCCTCTTCAATGGTTGAATCCTTGTCTTGAATGCAACACTTAGCCTTGAATGGAGACTTGGAATGAATGCTTGAATGTTTGAATGCTTGAATGCTTGAATGCTTGAGTATAGTTTCCACGCTTTGTACACATATCCTCTTCATCCAAATGAGAGAGAAAAATGTAGTTTATATACTTGTCATTTAGGGTTGATAGACTAATTTTCCCGACCTTAGGCTGACAAGGAAAGATAATTTCCAAATTGCAAACAAAAAGACCCGAGACCCCTTAGGAGACCGGGCCCAAAATAGGCCCAGGGACCAGGGCGCTGGGCGCCCTAGTCCTGAAGGACCAGGGCGCTGGGCGCTCTGGTCCCACCTCCCGGGACAGCAGGGTGCAAGGAGGTTCAGGCCAAGGTGCTTGAAAAATGCAGTTTTCAGTGTCGTAATCAGGTTTCGGGGTCTCCATTCAGGTTGCGTGTTGCGTCACCATCGTGAAGACCAAAATGCAGTCGAAATTGCAAGTGTCGCAATTTTAGGACGCTACAACAAGTCACCAAGTTCTTCTGAGCTTTTCTTGAATTTTTCTTTATGTTGATTTGCAGCAGCCAGTTCTCCTTCCAAGATACCTTTTTGTCTCATGAGTTCATTTGAGTCATTCTGTGCATGCATCAGATCTATCTTCAACATATCATTTTCATAACTAAGTCTTGTGTTTTCATGTGTAGCTTCATTCAGTCTTCTAGTCAAGTCTTCTTCATTCTTCTTTCTATCTTCAATTTCTTTACAAAATCTCATAGTCATATCCTGCATCTCATTCTTTGTTGTCATGTTTTCTTGTTTCATCTTATTCATTAGGTCACTAAGAGTTTCCTTTTCATCATTCTCATTTTGCATCTTTTCACAAAGTTCTCATCTCTTGTTTCTTGAAATGGTAAGATTTTCTTGAAGTGCTTGAATAATATCCTGTGCAACTTTTAGATCATCTTCAAGTTTTATATTTTCCAATTTTTCTGCATCATAGTCTGAGAGAGCTGCTTCTAATTGCTTCATCAAGTTTTCCATCTCTAACGGTGTCAAGATCTTCCTCAAGCTGTTAGGCTTCTGAAAATAGAGGACCGGGCTCTAATACCAATTGTTAGGATTCCCACAGATACTGAGAGGGGGGGGTGAATCAGTATCTAACCGGTGATTTGATTTTCTTAACTTAAAACATGTAGAACATATTAATACTGAATACCGGTAAACAAGAAATAATGCAATAAACAAAGATAATAGCAACCACATGAAAAACACACCATAATGTTGGCAATATTGCATTATAACAGACAATGAAAGATTGTTGGCATTTCATAAGGATATTGAAAAGGTTGTTGATGATTATAGATATAACTGATTAAAGATGTTTTACTGTCTTGATATTATTATTTTGTCATTGATGTCAAGAAATTGATTTTCTAATTCAATGTGATGTTGCCATATCTTGAGAAGTATGATATGAAGATTATAAATATGTCGGTAAAAGACACAGGAAAGAATATGATGAATAAGGGGATGAATAAGGTATTCAATGGGCAACTAGTACCGAGTCAGACAATGATGAGATCATGATGTTTAGATTGTTTTAACATCATACATATGTTGTAAAATGTAAAGGTTAATACTATACTATGTTATCAAGCAAGGAACCTAGTCGGTAAACCCTAAGGTTATCGCTATCGGTTAATGAAGGCTGAATGTCTACCGAGTGAAGTTTAGTATTCACCGAGTTGTTACCGAGTTGTAACCGAGCTATAATAGAATGCATTAAATGTTTACATGAGTTATTTAATGAAGGAAGTTGATGAGCTGGAACTGATCAATGATTGGTGAGTCGTGAATGAAGTTTGTTAACGAATCTAAGGCAATAAAAAGTTGGCATGAAGATCTACAGCTCAGATTGAACCGCAATACCCTGGCACAAGTTCCAAGACTAATATGCAAGTTCCAAGGTGAGGTAAAACATTTTCAAATTGAAAGATGCATTTAACCTGGACAAGATTGAAGATCTGATGGCTATGATTGATCATGGGAAATGTGATCAAGGAGATTAAGCGGTTACCTAATTGTTTATAAATAGGAAACTATTGATAAACAATGTATGCAGGCAAAGTGTATGCACAAGGATGCTACATAGTGATTACCGAGCACAGAAGCTTGAAGATTTGTTTGAATAACAAAGTATAGAAGCCCAGCAGATAGACAAGATTAGTTCTATGTCTAAATTGTATTGAACAAATAAGAATCTGCTTCAGCATTTTAGATGTGAAGTTGCAGACAGATTTTATTACTGTTATTTTGTGAAAGTGACAAAAAATCTCTTAACCAAGTGGACTTAACAGTCTTATTTGCAAAACCCTCTAGCAAGGTGACATTCTGATTGAGTGTTTGAAATCCTTTAACAAGGTCACTTCTAACAAGGTGAAGGTCCTAACAGATCTGAGGGAAATCCCTTAACCGGGTCACATCTAGCAATGTGTTTGTAATCTTTAACAAGATTTGTTTTTAACTGAGCATACTCTAGAAGAGTATATTTCTTAGTGGGTCCGAAATCCCACAATGGTTTTTCCCTATTTGGGTTTCCACGTTAAATTTGGTGTTATGAGGTTTATGATGTTCATATGCTTTTGAGTTTGCATGTTTAATAGTTTTGGTTATATTACTGAAATATATGTTACCGAGGTTGAATCTGATGTTTTTATGGAAGATTAAGTTTGTATGATTCACCCCCACCCCCCCTCTCATCTTGTTGGCTATTGGATCTGTACTTATATTAAGTATCAGAACTATCAATTGGTATCAAAGCTTTGGACTCCGGAAGGAAAGTTTAAAGGCACTTGAGTTAAAGATCCAAAGATGTATAAGAGGGATGCACCGAAGCTGAACAAGTCAAGTTTCTCTACATGGCAGAAAAGGATGAAGCTACATCTATCAGGAGTTGGAGAATATGATGTATACTATCTAGAGAATGATTTTGTCACATCAAGCACCTATCCATTGACTATGCAAGAGATAAAGGCAAAGCAAGAACATATTCAAGCAATGATTGAAATAACATCTGCTTTGACCGATTCAGAGTTTAATGATCTAGAAGGCTGCAATGATGCAAAGGCAATGTGGGATAAGCTCATATCAGTATATGGAGGAGATGAACATGTTCAAAGAGAAAAAGTAGATAGTCTAAGAGGACAACTTGAATCTATGAGGATGAATGAAGGTGAGAACATAACTCAGTATAGTACAAGACTAAAGGAGATTGTCAATCAAATCAAAGGAGCGGGTGGAACTATTGAAGAAAAGGATATAACAAGTAAGTTGTTAAGAACCCTTCTACCAGCTTGTGCAATCTGAGTCTCTGCAATCAATGAATTGGGGTCTGTACCTAATATGCTAGTTTCTTTAGATTCTACTATTGGTAAGCTACATGCATTTGAGTTAAGTAATTTTGATAACAATGGATCTTCGGTAAATAAAGTTGAATCTGCATTTAGTTCTTTTCATCTTGATGAATCTAATGATTTCAATGAAAGAAAGTATAAGTACTCTAAAGGAGATCACAATGGAGCAAGTGAAAGATTTCGTAAGAACATGGAGGTAGTACACAAATTATATGAGGAAATCAGAAAGCAAGAAGAGTTTGAAGCACTATTAGCCAAAAGGTTACCGAGAGGCAAAGGTAAGTATAAAGGAAAACTACCTTTGAAATGTTTCAATTGTAATAAAATAGGACATATGGCTTCTAACTGTCCTGACAAAGATTCTACTAAAAAGAGAGATTACCGAGATGATAGATAGAAAGATAATCATTACAGAGGACACCAAGACTTCAGAAGAAGATATAGAAAGACATGCCTAATAGCTGATGAGGAATCCAACAATGATAAATCAGATGAGATTGATACAGAGGAAGTAGTTTATGTGGCTATCAAGGATGCATTAGATGAAGAAACGTATGAAGAAAAATACCTAATATCTCACATAAACACTAACGATTCTTGGATTATAGATAGTGGATGCTCACATCCTATGACAGGAGATAAACACAAGTTTTTTATATTAGAAGATTATGATGGAGGCTATGTTATATTTGGTAATGATGCACCATGTTCGGTGAGAGGTAAAGGATCTATAACATTTCTTGATAATGCAAGATGCAATGATGTTTATTGGGTTGAAGGTTTGATATACAATTTGTTGAGTGTAGCATAGCTAAACAACACAGGTTACCAAATAGAATTTCAGAAGGGAATTGTCAAAGTTCATGACAAAAATGGAAAGTTGGCTGCTACCGGGACACAAACAAAAGGTAACTTATTTCACCTTGACTCAACTTGGAATAAGTGTTTGCATGCAAAGTTAGATGATACCTGGTTATGGCATAAAAGGTTTTGTCATGTCAATTTTGATAATCTGATCAAAATAAGCAAGAAGCACAAAGTAAGAGGTCTACCGAGTCTTGAAAAACCTAAGAATGCTATGTGCCAAGGATGCCAGATGGGTAAGATGACAAGATCAAGCTTTACAAGTAAGTCTTACACTTCTAAAGGAATTTTAGATCTAGTGCACATTGATCTTTGTGGTCCTATGAAAGTTCAAAGTTATTATGGTGATAAATATTTCATATTATTTGTGGATGACTATTCAAGGATGATGTCAGTAATGTTTTTAAAAGAAAAATCAAAAGTTTTTCAAATGTTTAAATGGTAAAAGGCAAGAGTTGAAAATGAAACAGGAAGACAACTGAAATGTCTTAGATCAGACAGAGGAGGAGAGTTCACATCTGATGAGTTCAACTTATTTTGCAATGATCATGGTATTAAAAGACAAGTCTCTGCACCGAGAACTCCATAGTAAAATGGAATAGTTGAGAGAAGAAATAGATCTATTGTGGATTATGCTAGAACACTGATGATTGAAAACAAGGTGCCACAAACATTTTGGAGAGAAGCAATAAGCAAAGTAGCTTACACCTTGAACCGAGTTCAATTGAAGAAAGGTACTTTGAACACACCATATGAAATCTGGTATGATAAGAAACCTAATGTAAGTTATTTTAAAATCTTTGGAAGTAGATGCTATGTTCATAAAGATGATAGAAATGGCAAATTTGATCAAAAAAGTGAACAAGGAACGTTTCTAGTTTATTCTTCTAGAAGCAAAGCATTTAAATGTCTGATCAAATCATCTAACAAAATAGTAGAAAGTGCAAATGTGAAAATTGATGAATTTGCATAAAGAAATGATGAAGGAAATTCCAAGGATCCAGAAGACTATGATGAATTTGTTTATGTTCAACTGAGAAGTCCTATCGAGAAGACAGTTGAAGAAAATGAAGAGAATATCCAATGACCGAGTGATGAAGAAGATCATAAAGAGACTACCAAGCCTGTATTAGCCAAGTATGTCGGAAGACATCATGCACCAAGTCAGATTATAGGAGGTAAGGATGATCCAGTAATGACAAGGAACAAACTGAGACAGAACACATGTTTGATATCTGAATTTGAACCGAGAATAGTGAAAGAGGCATTCAACAGTGAAGATTGGATAAATGCTATGACAGAAGAGATTGATCAAATCAAGAAGAATGACACATGGACACTAATCCCAAGACCAAAGGACAAAAATATAATCAATACAAAGTGGATTTTCATAAACAAGCTAAATGAAAAAGGAGAGGTCATTCGAAACAAAGCAAGACTAGTTTGCAAAGGTTATGCTCAAGAAGAAGGAATTGATTATGGTGAAACTTTTGCACCTGTTGCTAGACTTGAAGGAGTAAGAACATTGTTGGCCTATGCTGCTTTCAAAAATTTCAAGATATATCAAATGGATGTCAAATCTGCATTTCTGAATGGAATATTAGAAGAAGATGTTTTCATTGAACAACCTAAAGGATTTGTTGAAGACAAGAATAAAGATCAAGTATGTAAATTGAACAAAGCTTTATATGGTTTGAAACAAGAACCAAGAGCATGGTATGAAAGATTGCACTCTTATTTGATTAAGATTGGTTTTATAAAGACAAGTGAGAACAGCAACATGTACATGAAGAATGATGAAAATGGAATACTGATCTTAGCCATATTTGTTGATAATATTATATTTTGTGGAAATGACTCTTTATGAAAGAACTTTGGAAGTGAAATGAGCAAAGAATTTGAGATGCATTAATCGATGAGATAAAGTATTTTATAGTTTTACAGATATTGCAAATGAAAAATGAGATTTTCATTACTCAATCCAAGTACATAAAGGAAATCTTGAAGAAATTTGGAATGGGGGATTCAAAACCAGTAAGTACTCCTATGACTATCAACTGTAAATTATCAAAGAATGATTAATCTACATCTATTGATGACACTTTACCAATCCATGATTGGAAAGCTACAATATGTTGTTCACAGCAGACCAGATATAGCAAATGCAATAGGTATAGTTGCAAGATTCTCTGCAGATCCTAAGGAAACACACATGATAGAAATCAAAAGAATTTTTAGATACTTGAAAGGCACAGAGGATTATGGCTTAGTATATCAGAAAGGAAATGATTTTGATTTAAAATTTTATACTAATATTGATTGGGCAGGCAACATTGATGACAGAAAAAGAACAAGTGGAGGAGCTTTCTTTTTAGGAGAAAGACTAGTGAGTTGGCTTAGCAAGAAACAAGGATGTGTTTCACAGTCAATAGCAGAAGCCGAATACGTTGTTGCAGCATTGAATTGTACCAACATTGCATGGATCAAACAAATATTGGAAGGTATAAATGAGAAAGTTACCAAGCCAGTGACTATATTCTGTGACAATACTAGTGCCATTAATATTTCAAAGAATCCTATTATGCACTCTAAGACAAAGCACATATCTATCAAATATCATTATCTTAGAGAAGAAGCTCAACAGAAGAAAGTGGTATTGGAGTATGTTAGCACAAAGGAACAAATAGCAGATATCTTCACCAAACCACTACCAAGGGACACTTATGAATATCTCAGAAGTAAGTTAGGGGTCCTACCCCTATCTTCTACTCATTGACCAAGTTTGGTGAAAGCATCAATCCGATGACTCTAATGAATATCTTTTGGGAGTTCATGCTGATTTATACACTTTAGGATGTTTTCTAAAGGTGTATAGAAATAATACAGGAAATATTACAAGGAACAGGAGTTGAAGACAAATGCTCTGACCGAGACTCAGTTGATACACAACAGCAGGAAATAACTTTTTACAAAAAGTAATTATGTTTTAGTTCTTTACTTTTTGGCATTGTTCTCAAAGGGGGAGAAGACTACTATAAAGGGGAGAAGACTAATATAGAGGAAGAAGACCTATTAGGGGAGAAGACTAAAATAAAACTGAGCAAACTACAGATAGGAAAGAAGACTGAAAAATAGGAGAAGTCTAATGTATGGGGGAGAGCATTTCAGAATCACAGCAATCTGAATCTCTTAAGGTCAAATCAATTGGTTTTGCCATCAATTCCAAAGGGGGAGATTCTTGGCAATATTGCATTATAACAAACAATGAAAGATTGTTGGCATTTCATAAGGATATTGAGAAGGTTGTTGATGATTATGGATATAACTGATTAAAGATGTTTTACTGTCTTGATATTATTATTTTGTCATTGATGTCAAGAAATTGATTTTCTAATTCAGTATGATATGAAGATTATAAAGATGTCAGTAAAAGACATAGGAAAGAATATGATGAATAAGGGGATGAATAATGTATTCAATGGGCAACTAGTACTGAGTCAGAAAATGATGAGATCATGATGTTTAGATTGTTTTAACATCATACATATGTTGTAAAATGTAAAGTTTAATACTATACTATGTTATCAAGCAAGGAACCTAGTCGGTAAACCCTAAGGAACCTAGTCAATAAACCCTAAGGTTATCACTATCTGTTAATGAAGGCTGAATGTCTACCGAGTGAAGTTTAGTATTCACCGAGTTGTTACCGAGTTGTAACTGAGCTATAACAAAATGCATTAAATGTTTACATGTGTTATTTAATGAAGGAAGCTAATGAGTTGGAACTGATCAATGATTGGTGAGCCGTGAATGAAGTTTGTTAATGAATCTAAGGCAATTAAAAGTCAACATGAAGATCTACAGCTTAGATTGAACCGCAATACCCTACCACAAGTTCCAAGACTAATATGCAAGTTCCAAGGTGGGGTAAAACATTTTCAGATCAAAAGATGCATTGAACTTGGACAAGATTGAAGATCTAATGGCTATGATTGATCATGGGAAATGTGATCAAGGAGATTAAGTGGTTACCTAATTGTTTATAAATAGGAAATTGTTGATAAACAATGTATGTGGGCAAAGTGTATGCACAGGGATGCTACATAGTGATTACCAAGCACAGAAGCTTGAAGATCTGTTTGAATAACAAAGTATAGAAGCCTAGCAGATAGACAAGATTAGTTCTATGTCTAGATTGTATTGAACAAATAAGAATCTACTTCAGCATTTTAGATGTGAAGTTGCAGATAGATTTTATTACTGTTATTTTGTGAAAGTGACAGAAAATCTCTTAACCGAGTGGACTTAACAGTCTTATTTGTAAAATCCTCTAGCAAGGTGACATTCTGATTGAGTGTTTGAAATCCTTTAACAAGGTCACTTCTAACAAGGTGAAGATCCTAACAGATCTGAGGGAAATCCCTTAACCGGGTCACATCTAGCAATGTGTTTGTAATCTTTAACAGGATTTTCTTTTAACCGAGCATACTCTAGAAGAGTATATTTCTTAGTGGGTCCAAAATCCCACAGTGGCTTTTCCCTATTTGGGTTTCCACGTTAAATCTGGTGTTATAAGGTTTATGATGTTCATATGCTTTTGAGTTTGCATGTTTAACAGTTTTGGTTATATTACTGAAATATATGTTACCGAGGTTGAATCTGATGTTTTTATGGAAGATTAAGTTTGTATGATTCACCACCCCCCCCCCTCTCATCTTGTTGGCTATTGGATCTATACTTATATTAAGTATCAGAACTATCACATAACACAGTAGTTTAACGAGGAAACCTAGTGTGGGAAAAACCTCGGTGGGATTTGTGACCCACAATATTCACTTACTGGCCAATAAGAGAATATTACTGCTACAAGAGGGGCCTACACATGGAGGAAGGCCAAGTGCCTAGAGCTCACTGCTCAATTACAAAATGGGAAGTCACACTGATTTACAAAATGGATTATATAAATTCAATATCTTGTACTGCTTCAAAATAGCATCTACTATGCCAGATCCAGTATCAGTTTATAGCTCTACTTCATACATAAACCCTTAACCTATAATTCGCATAATAGGTCTACCTTATTGTGCCTATATATTTTCTTCTTTATATTTTCAAAATGTTCTACAATGATCTCTTATATATATGAGTCATTTTACAACTTGCAAAGTTGGCTTACAATAATAAACAAAATTCATGTCGGCTTCTGTGTCGGTATGCTTCCTTTTGCTGCCGGTGGTCTCTATGCCAGTGTAGAGTCTGCCTTTGCCGGTGCTGGTGAATTTTCTTGCCAGTGTCATAGGATTGTAAGGTTGCCATCAATGACAAAACCTTCAATCACCTACAATGTCTCATTGGAGTGTGCATTTGCCAACAATATCCCCATCCATTTCATCTCAACACACTATATCCAATCCCAATCTATATCATATCTCTTACCCTTCCTCTACCTTTGACAAGGGAAATCCATCTTATTCTCCATCCACCTCTCCATATTATCCCTCATCCACATACCCTTCTAATCCAATAGGTATACCTTCATCTCCCCTCCCATATACATTCCAATCCCCATCCTTTTACAACACATTCATTACCTCTACTCCCCATCCAAATTATTTACTCCATAGTCCTTAAATCATTAATCCTAATTCCCCAATCCATTATCCTAATCCTCCATCCAATCCCAATCCTCCATCTAATCCCAATCCTCCAAAATCCATATTATCCACATCCTGTAAGTCCATTATCCATAATCTTATCCAAGACATGATAGAAAAGGAGATAAAATTCCCACCTTGAAGCAAAGTTACCAAGTCTCCTCAAGTCCTCCATCCACCCCAATCACCTCCACCTTAAAATAAATCTCAATACCCCACACTTCATGATACCCCCATTCCTCCATCTACTCATATCGAAGCTTCCGCATCCTCCTCCATCACATAATCCCCACAGCTCCAAACATGCCAAAAGCTTGTTCCAAAGCATGCTAGCATAGAATCCTCTCCATATCATGATGCATCTCCCTCTACTCCATCTAATGATTTCATTCCCTCCACTTCCTCTCATGATCATATGATTCCTACATCCAATCCTCTCTCACCATCACATGATCATCTTCCATCTCATGATCCAATCACCCCTCCCCCTCCATCTCATGATACCCTCCCTAGTCAAGATCAAAGTATCCCTTCATCTCCATGTCATAATCCCAATTCATCTAAAGATCCTACTCTTCCCTCCACATCTCATCCCCCTCAAAATGGACTTGCATCTTGTTTCCAAAATAATAAGGGTCCTTAAGCTAATGCTCAAGGTGTTGGTACATCCTTTATTCCTCCTAAATCCAAAATTCCTTCATGCAAATTAAAATCTTGTTATCCCTTGTCATCCACATCCATTTTGGGACCCTATATTCCAAACCTAAGTCCTTCATTCCTTCCACCCATTTTGGGTCCTTACATCCCTTCACCCACCACTCCATCACCTCAAATAATCCCTAAAAAAGATCAACAAAAACACACATCATTGAATGCCTCCCAACACTCTCCTTCTATCATCCCACCATCTATAAAATCATCAAATCATTCATCCCCATTCACCCATCCCATTGCTATTGGAAGCAATTTGGATGCCCAATCTAAAAAGCATAAAGCTCAAAATCCACAAAAATCAAAGGATCAACATGTCCCCTCAAAACGACATGCTCAAAAAAAAAATAATGATCCAAAAGAAGGAGAAATCAAAAAGGCCACAAAAGCGCCAAAAGAAAAAAATCAAAAACTATGTGGATTCCCAAAGAAGCAATGCATCCCAAAGTAAAATCAAAATTGGCATCCAAACTTGCTAATCCAAAAGCTCCATCCATTCATAATTCCTCCAATCCTCCATCTAACACTCCTCCATCTTCAAAATCTATTTTGGGTCCTTATGTCCCAAAATCCACCATCTCAACTCCATCATCCCTCTCTTCTATTTTGGGTCCCCATTTCCCAAAATCCACACTTTATCCTCCATCTAATTCAGAACACTCACCTCCACTACTCCACCACCCTTCAAGGTATGTGCCAATGTTGATCTTCCACAAAAATTTTAAAACCCCATCCATTATCCATCATCCATTTTTCACAATCTCATTACATTAGTCAAATCCTTTCCAAATCCTTATCTTCCATCCCCTATCTATTTCATCTCCCCAATTGTTACCAACATCTATGAGCATATCTCCAGTTCAAAGCAATACTAAGGGATACCATCCATGGAGCTAGATTCTTGAATCCTCCCTTCCTCCTTCATGCATCCACTATCCACTCATCCTCATCCCTATCCATCAAAACTATTCCAAAAATTAAAAAAATCAAAAAATCAAAATAAATACAAAAAAAATCAAAAAATCAAGAAAAATACAAAAAAAAAAAGTAAAGAAAAACCATTTCATCCAATGGTGAAAACCACTTCTTGTGGTGCCTTGGGTAGGTACCATGAAGAAAACTTGACAAACAAGCGTCATGTGTAATCCTCTCATCCTCTTTCACCCTACTTGGGGACAAGATTCATCCATGCAATCAGCCCATCCATCTACATGCTATCTAAGTCCATTCTCCTTTCCTATCTTTGATCTTGACTATCCTATCAAAATCCTCCATCTCATATTCCTCATCCTATCAAAATAAATCCTCCATTCTTATCTTTGGTCTTGATCATATAGAGGCAAAATAATGTATATGCATGCATGCTTTGGAGCATACAAGACATAATCATCTACCATCCATATACATCTCATCCATCATGATCTACCATCCTTAAATCCACTACCTCTATTGTGGGGCATTGCACTCCTTTGCAACATAGTCCTTGGGTCTCCATCACCCTACCCTCCATCCATACATCCTTTTACCAATCCTTGGTTCTCCCTTGTCATTGGCTCCAATCAATCAAATCCTATCCACTAATCCTCCCCATCCTATCCAATTTCTAATCCAATCCTATCTCGTCCAATCATATTCTCCATCTCTTCCAATTCAATCAATTATCCCATCCTCAATCCAATCCTACTCAATCATCCATCCCCCTTTTTTCATCCTATCTAATCATTTATTCTTCTTCAATCCTATCCAATCCATCAAACTGAGCTCTTCCCATCCACCTAAGGTTACAAGCACCTATGCTAATCAAATCCAAGTGGAAATCCCCTCGTTTGCAGACCTTGCACATCCAACTTGTCTTTTGTCATCCATCAATATATCCACACCCTGTCCATTAGGATGAATCCTTCCCCTATCTAGCAATTCACATAAATCCATCAGCTACCCATCGGGATGACTCCTTCCCTAGTCGGACAGTTTATCCAAATCCATGACCTACTCTTGGCAAGATATGTTAGTTCCTCATGAGCATGTTGTTTGCATTTTTGAGCTTTTTGCTTTAATTTTTATCTTGTGTCCCAGGACTATACTTTCTCACGACTACCTTGATCATCCTATATCTTGGTATGTCTTGGCTAGTGTATAATGGGGCATAGTTTTCATGACATGGTGTGTTTAAGGTTTTCCTTGCACGAACCGGCAACCCTGCATTAGTGTTTATCAACACTTGCATGATTGTGTGCAAGGCATTCCTGTTTGGTTGAGCGTCATTCCACGCCTTGGATCTTCATATCATACTAGTTCTTATAATCAGTAGTGTAGACTATCCATGGAAATATCAAATCTAAGTTTGCTCTCCATTATCTGCTCAACAAGAAATCCTATCCACTCATTCTATTTCTTTCATTTGTCTCATTACATTCAAAGACTCCAATTTATCCATCTGCCTTCACCCTCATCCTCTCTTAACATAGTCTTCTAATCCATTTTGAGAGCACACCCATGTTCTTTGAACCCGCATGTCCTCTTGAGGGGGCATACAACAACTTCCTCATTATTCTTCCTCATCTTATGACTGAGGCATCATGCTACTAGTCCTTATCCTTTTCTTCCACTATATTTTATTCTTCTTTGATATAACATCATTTCACGATGCTATATCAAAGAGGGGTAAAATGTAGACACTTAAAATTAATATTTAATTAATTTAAGTATGTCAACATAATTAATTAACTTAATTGTGTTATCCTTATTCCTCTTATAATTAATTAAATCCATTGGATCATGTCACTATAGTCTAATAATTAATTTATTAAATAAATAAATTATTCCCCTATTCTTCTAAAGTCATCTCAATCATTAATTCCTAAATCCCACTCAGTTGATTAATTTTAATTAATTAACCTATTCATGTGATTCCTGCAAATCACTTTTTTCTAATCCCACTCAACCTAATTAATCCTTCTATAATCTCTCATAATCATACTTGTCATTATTTCTCCAATTTTTAACTCCCACTCATGTCACATCAACATTGAGTCTCTCAAAGAAATTCAAATTTCTTTGAATCCCTCAATGCATCCTTATTTTGGAATTTTTAATTCCTCACTTTGAAATTCAAATTTCTCCCCCCTTTCCCCAAGGAAATTTATATTCCTATTTATTTTTCCAAGACACCCTTGATCCATGCCTTTTATCTCGAATCAATCTCAACCCTCCAGAAGGAAATCAATCTTAGCCCTTCATTGGCCTCCTCCAATCTATAAGTTGGATGATCATTTACTCACAAAGGATCCACTTCCTCTATAGCATTCTCATGTTGCCAATTCTCTCTTCTATCATATCCTTATCATGTCCTCATAATCCTTCAATTTATCAATCCAAATCTATCCAACCCATCATAATCACAAACTCAAATCCACATCCCAATCTTGTTGAGAAAAGGAGAGTAATCCACATCCACATCAAGCAAGGAGCACATCAAGTGGAGCATCAAATGGGTGCATCTTCCACTTCATCAAGCTCAATCCGAGGGAGAGGTGAAAGACAAGGTATACAGTTGGTTATTTTACATTTCTCTTGTGTCTTCTTTGTTTTCTTTGTACATTAACCTCATCTGTCCCTTCTCCTTCTTCTTTCTTTTTCCTCTCTTCAATCATTTTCATGTCGCACCTCATATACTTGGAGCAATATGCCCCCACTTGGCTGGAAATAACACACCCCTATTGAATCAATGGCTAGGAATGACATATTGGTCTGAGTATAAGGGTTGGTAAAATCATTGCAAGTCTAGTAATAGCTCCTTCAATCAGTAATGGCGCCCTCTAAATTTTCCCTTCTCAGCCCTAGCAACCTCCAATGGAGAGGCATTCAATGCCTTGAACAAAATTCCACCCCTCTCTAGCAATGGTGAGCTTCAGTATGTCTTCTCCTAGCTCTCCAAGAATTGGATTAATCACTTAATGGTATTTATTATAATGTCGAGCATGCGTTTTTATTCGGTATTTCAGTCTCAACTTTCACCACACAGTGAATGTGGGATTAAAAATGTGCTTACCAATCACATAGGAAAATCAACTTACATTGGGATAATAAAATTTAACTTTATTTTTCACTTTGTTTGTTCACCAAATGTAATGGCAAAAAATCAATCTCTATTGGGATTGATTTGTCCCCAAAACTCTCATTTAAACTTCATTTCTAGTCCTTGGTGGAAGATCGTGGGCCTTTGGGACATTAGAATTTTCAATTAAATTTGTCCCATCTTGATAATTATGCCATGAGTGGAAATTCGCCCTTCATCTGGACTCATAAATTCAATCAAACCTTGACAAATTACCTCCAAGTGGAAATTCACCCCTCATCAGGACTAATTTTCCCCTTTAAAATCTCATTAAACTTAGCAAAATAACCCCAAGTACAAAATCGATATCCATTAGGACACATAAACTTCATCAAATCTTTGCATTTTGCCCCAAGTGGAGAATCGGCCTCCATCAAGACACATCATTCATTGTAGTTTTTCTCATTACTTAACCATTTCCCCTCAAGTGGAGAATCAAACCTCATCAGGACACACAAATTTCACTTCACCTTGGTCATTTTACCTCCAAGTGGAAAAATGTGGATCATTGGGACTCACTTTCCTTATGCATTTCATTCTTGTAGACCTTGTGGAAAAACGACCTCCATCGAGACACGCCTTGTCCTGAGTGGAAATTCCTAAGTCATTAGGAACTTTAACATTTCGTAAAGATTTGAAAGGGGTGGAAAATATGAGTCCATTGAGACTTTGAGCACTTTTTACTTATTTTACTTCCTAGGAGTGGAAAAATGACTCCTATAGGGACTTTTATCACCTTAGCACAAATTCACACCAATTTGCAACATTTTTAACATTTTTTGCTTACATTATGAAGGCTAGTTGCAACTTCAACATAGAGAAAAATTTAGGATCATTTTAACATTTTCACATCCTTTCAACATTTTGATCCTATTGACCTTAAAACTCAAAAATTTAACATTGATTGCACCTTGAAGACCTAGAAACATGATCACATCCAATGATGAAACTCAGGCATTTAAAACTCAAAATTATCACTTGACTGTCAAAACCCTAAACTAACAAAACCAGAAAGTGAGAAAGAGGGGGTCCTTGTTTGCAATGGGGCGATGTGTGAAAAGGTCACAATAGGTCCTTTTCACCTAAATTGTGTTTCTTGAAACAAGGAGAATTCATTGAAGCACCATTAAAAGTGGTAAGATTTAGTATATGATGATCCCACCTAGTATTCACCATATAATCTTCCATGATTGAGGGGGAAGATTGATTCTTCTCTCATACATGGCTTTTCTTGTGACTATGAGAATCCAATGAACTACCTAAAAATTCATCATACATTTTCACAGCTTTAGGGGTGGAATCAAATTTCCCCTTGTTATCCACCGTTTGTTCCTTTGCACTAGGAGAAGAGGACTACTCACAAATAGGAGGTGTTTTCTTCTTTTTCCTCCAAACTAAATGCTTATCCTTCATGGTCACAAATGTAGCATGGCCCACTTTTCTACAAAAAGTGTAGACAATTGTAAAAATTTTGAGTTCAATTTCCTACACCCATTCACCATACTTCACAGATAAAGTGATCTAGGTAGGAACCAATTTGTTTCTTTCCAATAACACACAAAATCTCACATATAGCATATGTTCCATGGATTTGGTAATATAATCAATAGCACAAAACTGCTTGAAAGAGTTGGCAATGGACATAAGAATCTTGTTACTTCAAAATTCCAAAGGCGACCCTAGCAGTTGAACCCAAACAAGGATTTTGAAGACATTTAGAGGGTTGAAACTAGGATACCACTTAGAGAGAAAGAGGCTATTCAAGCCCAGGAACCAAGGACCTTCACAAAGAATCATGAGGAAGTCCTCAAGAACAGAAAAGGAAGAAAAGGAATAAAGGAAAGAAATGTCTAACATAGCAATTACCTTACCTTCTCTTAATCTCCAAACATGAGAGACCCATCTTCTGATAGTGTCGATATGAGGATAGTTTCCACAAAATCTCCTGATGAGGAAACCATTCAGCCATTCAGAAGACTCAAAAAGAAGAGACTCAAGAATATCAACCTTGAGCTCCTACTCACAAAGAGTATTGAGAGCCCTAGGAGGAGAAGGGCCAAAGGAAGGACAACCACAACTAAAGGCTCAACCACAGTCACAGAATTTGGAGAAGTAACCCCATGGGGAATCTTCATTCTTCAACAAGGCAGAGGCATCCCTACTCAATCCTTCGGAAGCCCTAGGGACATTCTTTGCAAAGAAACAAGAATTTTTTTTCAAAACCTCCAACTCAGTAACCCTATCACCAACTATAACTGTTAGTAATCAATAATCAATAAGTAAAAAACTATAACAAAGCGACTAACTGCCTTCTAAAAGATGCAAGTATAAGATTACTCTCATATTTTTATAAGTAATACCAGTTACTAGACTACACCAAGATGAAGGATTTAATCTATATGATATTTAACTATATGGATGCAAGATGGATGAATAATTCAAGCAAATAATCAATTCAAGCAATAATGGATGTAAAATGGATGCAAATAATCTAAAAAGGCACAATAATCTTTAATGACTCCAGAGTGAAATTGGCATGATAATAATCTCCAAGCGTGTTCTCAAAAATCTCTGGGGTAAATTGGAATGAGAGTTGAAGACTGAATTTATAGACTTGCAAGAGAAAAGCTCAATTTAGGATTAATTGAAAATAATTGAGAAATCAAGTTAAGTTAACCTTGAGATAGATTCCAATTATAGTTTAATTGAAATGCATTCAAATTAGAAGTCCAAGTTGCATTGAAAATAATAATAAATTAATTTCATGCATTTATGATAAAAATAGATAATTTTTTTATTTATTCAAAAAAGGAGTCTTTTTTAATGCAAGGGAACTTCTTTTTCTGAAAAGCTTTAAGTTCCAATTTTAGAGAATAATTCAATAATTCAATTTAATTGCTTTTCTGATTTCAAGTTCTAAATTTAGAAAAAGAAATAATATCTCAAGTTTGATTTCTCTCTCAATTCAATTCTTTTATTTTAATTTAAATTCAACTCTTGCTTTGTATTAATTCCTCTTTTGTAATAAATTAATTCCTTTTGCATGATTAAATGGAAAATTTATTAATTAATTAAATATGCAAGAATATTTAATAAATTAAAATGGGATAATTGATCAAAAATGATATTCTTGGAAATGATTCAATTAATTAAATGAATATTTAATTAATATTGAGTAATTGATTTGCCATGTGATATTTGATGATTAAATAATTAATAATTTGCTCAAGATTGATTTAATTGCCTTTGGTTAGGACCTTGGTGATGTTGTCGAGATTAGAGGCCCATGGTTTAAATGACCATTTTTAGGGTATAACATTTTCCCCTCTTTGAATTAATGTGCGAGCAGCGCGTTGGTTCAAAGAATGTGTGATGTCTAGGAGATGTCAGTTCTGAACTTGATTGATCACAAACTAGATGAAGAGCAAGGTGTTTAGCTTGATTTGAAGCGACAAAGCTGAATGAAGTCTAATTAAAGCAATACGGTTCCCGAACTTGATTGAACTGAGGAACGATAGAAAACAAAAGATATCGAACTTGAACCTGATTGACCAAGAAGTGAATCTTACTAATCTAGAACTTGATTGAACTTAGATGTAGTGAGTGATGATAAAAATCAATCTTGAACTTGATTGATCAAGATACGATGAAGATAAATTATTCAGCTTGATCAAGAAATGAATATTGAACACCTGCTTAGATTGAGTGTGATCAAAGATACTCTTTAAACTTTTGATTGAGTTTTAAACGAATAACCAACTTGATTTGAAGCGATGAAACTAATTAACGTTAAGAGATTGATTTAGATGAAAGAAAAATATTAGCTTGATTTGAAGCGATGAAACTGATATGCCCCTAGCGATTGATTCGATTCAGATAATCGAGAGATCTCAACTTGATGTGAAGCGATGAAGCTGAGATGCCCCTTAGCAATAAGAATTGATTTTCTTTAGTTGAAAAGATTTTTGCTTGGCTTTTGATGAAGATTTGAAAAAAAAAGTTCTTGACATGTGAGATGTGAGGTCATAAGGTCATGAGTATGCCCCCTTGGGAGTGAAAACAAAAAATAGCGAGGGTACATGATTATAGGCAATTGTGTGGCGAAAATAAGTTATTTGAGCACAAATTAATTATGAGAAATATTTGAAAAATTCGGCTTTGATTGATGAGTTAAGCGTAGAGTTGATCGTAATGTTGATGTGTAGAATTGAAATTGAATTAAGATTCAACATTGAAATTTGAGCGCAATTAGAAGAAAAATGAGCATTTTGATGAAAAGAGCGCCAAGCAGTCCAAATTATAAAATTGACTAGCAAAATGATCTCGAATTTCGATTTCGATCCCGAAAATGGAATCAAAGTGGGCGAATTAGCTAAGGGTACAATTTTCATGTCCATCGGAGCAAGTTGAAAAATTAGGTTTTTAGCTATATATGGGACAAAAGTGTCATTTTCAAATCATTTTAACCCTCTAAGTTTGAAAATTCAAAAAACCTTCTACGAAGAAAATGGTGGTCCCTACTCGTCAGCATCGATTCAAGCACCAGTGAAGACATAATCAACCCTGAAACTATGAGCCAGCGGTAAGTGATCGATCTTAAGCCTCTTTATGTTTTCAATTTTGAATATTTTTTTGTTCATTTTTCAAGTTTTTCGCGTGTGGGGCTGGGTTTCACATTTTATTGTGCGAGACAGGATCCTGTCTCGTATGAGTAACTAGTAAAATTTCTTTTGTCATTTAGGGTCATTAGAATTGTCGTTCGAGACGCACCCTTGTATCGTACGACAGGTATATAAAAAGACCATTTTGTCGTGCGAAAGCCAATATTTTGTCATTTGGAGTTGTTTTGTCATGCTAGAGCTATTCCTGACTCGGACGAGATTATGTCTATCTCACAATAAGATGGTTAGTGCCTGATTAGTATTCAATAAACACAAAAACCATTTAAATGAGATATCAAAAAATATTTGAACAAGAACATCATGAAAACAAAATAAAACATAAGTATACTCATGAAGCTCCCATTGCAAGTAGCTCTACCTTGTCCTCCTTGCCTCCACGAACTTTGCTAGCTCCAAAGTTTGACAAATGGAGAGTTGGAGAGAGAGATGAGTGAATGTGAATTTATCTCCTTGTGCTCAACAAGGTAAGTGGATTGATGGATTATTGGATTATTGGATTTGAGTAAGGATTAGAAGACGATGAGAGGAGAATAGAGCAGTACGAGGATGCATGAGAAGTGGATCATTTTGTGAGGATAATTGGCTCCAATTTATAGTTTGGAGAAGGCCAATGGAGGGCCAAGATTGATTTGATTATGAAGGGTTGAGATTGATTTTGGATAGAAGGCATGGATCAAGGGTGCCTTGGGAAAATAAACAGGAATATAAAATTCCTTTGGAAAAAGGGGGGAGAAATTTGAATTTCAAACTTGAGGAATTAAAAATTCCAAAATAAGGATGCATTGAGGGATTCAAAGAAATTTGAATTTCTTTGAGAGATTCAAAGTTTGATGTGACATGAGTGGGAGTTAAAAATTAGAGAATAATGATAATCATGATTATGAGAGATTCAAGGAGGATTAATTAGATTGAGTGGGATTAGGAAAAGTGATTTGTAAGAATCACATGACTAGGTTAATTAATTAGAATTAATTAATTGAGTGGGTTTTAGAGGAAATAATTATTGGAGGGGACTTTAGAAGAATAGGAAAAATTAATTTATTTGATAAATTAATTATTGGACTATAGTGACAGGATTAATTAAATTAGATTTAATTGATTCTGAGAGGAATAAGGATAACACAATTAAAGTCAATTAATTACGTTGATAGGTTTAAATTAATTAAGTACTAATTATAGGTGTCTACATTGTCTCTCTGTGTTTTGTTGTTTGGGAGACAGTGAGCATTTTTGAAGGTCTAAACGTAAAAATGTGATCTTGCATTGACTTAGTTGGATTTGTGTGATGTTTTACTTATCTTGTAGGCTCATTTGGATTTTTTTCTGATGCTTCGTTGTTGGGTTTTTGCAGGTTCGATTACCTCCTGTGTTGTTTAGATGCATTTATCCTCCTACTATGGCATTAGTTCAACATTTATCTGAGGTTGAGCAGACTCATATTGACTTGTGCGGCTTGACTCATCTATTGAGATTACCTGATATCTGTGTGAACCACGGAATGCTCATGGCATTGGTAGAACGTTTCCATTCAGAGCATAACATGTTTCATCTGTCGGTGGGGAGTTGACTATCACTCCCGAGGATGTATATAGGATCCTCTGTATCCTTTTTGTTGGGGATAAGGTGGATTATGATTCAAGGCACCTTCCAGGATTACAGGCAATGAGGCATGTCTTCAGTGATCCTAACATTTTGACTCATTCCATTAGTTGGGACATATTGATGAGCAGGTACAGCAAGGAGTTTCCTCTGGCATAAGTTCTAGTAGGGTTCATAAGTCATTTTTTGATGCCAGACAGAGGGCAGCAGGGTTTCTAGTACGGATGGGGTCGGATGCTAGAGAGATTGATAGAGACCCCTCAGAGACTTGGCTGGGGTTCATGTTTATTAGCCCACATGTATCAAGAGATGCATGAGATCGTGTATAGAGATGGGTGGAGCATGGCCGCCGGTGTATATATTTTGCAGGTGTGGGCTTGGGAGCACCTTCCCATTTGTCGACCCATAGTAGATGACAGCAGAGAGCCTGGGCAGCCAATTATATATAGGTATGTCAGATACATTACACAGCCCCATCTAGGCAAGATAGATTTTTGGAGATGGCAGCTAGATGACCTGATAGCCATTTTATGGAGACCGTACAGAGGCTTAGAGTCATGGGATGACTGGCGGATGGTTCACAGGGACCCTTTTATTATGTGCCCTCTCATCAAGAGATCACAGACCATTGTAGAGCGGTTCATCATTTCTCAACTGATGAGGTAGTATAGCCGGCCTCAGGGGATCTCGCAGGAGTTTACAGCATATGCATGTTATGCAGATGAGGAGAGACAGGGATGGTCTCCACGGTTGTCCTATGCTTTGGCGATGCAGGAGCTAACTGGTTTACATTGCCTGAGGTGGGATTATATGGATGATGTGGCAGATGCAGGGGTATTGCCCCAGTATAGAGATTGGTTTCAGCAGCATCCGTTCCCTCGATTCATAGATCCAGCAGAGTAGGCTCCTCATATTGAGGATGTTGAGGATGATGCCCCTGCATCGGTAGAGGGACAGGGACAGGGCCATAGGTAGGGACAGGCACAGAGAGCTGAGGCTCCACAGCAAAGTGGTGGTGATCCTGGTGCTAGCAGCAGTAGGGTGCCAGTTGATGTTGGATAGTAGAGGGGTGAGGGCAGATCCCTAGGCATGTAGGATTGAGATTGGGTGGGATTGAGAAGGAGCGAACAGCTCCAAGACAGGTCTGGCAGTGGCAGGATGAGCAGGGTGGAGCTACAAGTGGAGATGGGGGTGGAGAGTCTGTGAGAGAGCAGGGGATTGATGCAGGGCGGTCGATGAGAGCACATCTTGCAAAGCTGCAGTCACAGTTGATAGTGGCTCGGACTCAGCTGGCGGAGTGACATCGACAGCTTGCCAAGTTGAGGGTCGAGTGTGATTGCCAGATCGCATTATTGAGGGCAGAGTCAAGAGAAAAGATAGAGGCTTTATGACAGGAGGTCCTTCTCCAGAGTAGTAGGGCATCCTACTATGTGGCAGCATATAGTGTCGTAGTTCTTGTTGCGCAGCAGGTGATACCCTACTCGAAGTATATGGCATGATCAGAGGGAGCTTGGGAACCTCGTCAAGATCTTGGGCATCAGGCTCCTCCTCCTCCACCAGGCGATGAGGGAGAGGGTACTAGGTAGATTATTTCTTTTTGTAGCTCGGATATTTTTTGTAGACACACCCATTTTTTGTAGCCTATACGATTCTTGCTCCGATGGGAGTTTGTATATGCCATTCGACATCATTTTGTACTCTTATACTTGACATGATATATATATACGAGATCCAATTTGACTTCATCATACTTGTGTTGATTCGTTTATGAGATATCTTTTATATGCTTTATTCTATATGTATGCATTTCTTTTCAATATGTATGTATGTAATGCAAATGATTATAGATGTCTATTTTTGTTTCTTTTCATATGCAAATAAATGAATGAGTAATGAGTAATATGAGTAATGCAATGTTTTCATTTTTCTATGCAATAAGATGGTGGTAGATGAGTGAATAATGAAATGTATGAAGCTATATTAAATGTTATGTATGCAGGTAACATCTCAAAACACAAGTACTTGATCGAAGAAATGATGATAAATAGACCACTTAGCGTAAGAAATGATGATGCTTTCAGCTCTCATTCAAAAGATAAAAAGATTATTATCATACCGAAATCACTCTAAATTCACAAAAATGCAAAATGATATGTGAAATGATATGCAAAATGCATCCTAAACCTAGTCACTGGATTTAAAATACTTAAGATTCATCACTAAGCATAACGAACACAACAGGCAGGTTAGAGTTACTTTCTTTTTCAATGTGCAATATTAATTATCTTGTCCGCAATGACCCTTTTTTCGTTCATATCTTTGGACAGATTTCGCAGGGACCCGAATTGCATCATAAAGAAATTCCCTCAAAACAGACAAAGAAATGATATGGACCTCCCTGTAGCATACAAATAAGCGGAGTTGAGGTATGTGAGATGATTTCACCTTGTTGTGAAGGCTTTTATCATAGACACCCAGCTAATTTATATGTTTCTAGATCATTGGGATCATTCCTACAAGCAGAAAACAAAGAAATTATTATGCCCCCAATCCGTGCTCCTCTTAGTCACAATAGACTTCCTTGAGTTACTCAGAGGGATAATAATCAAAAACCAATATAAAAGACAACACGCAAAGAAAATTTTCATTCATAGCTCAAACTGTTTAGTGATTGTTTTCTGTTATGTTGTTTTGCTTGTTTACTCAGTGATAAAATAAACTCTTTGGTAGTTAGGAGACAGGTGACTGACTCAGAGTGGACGACCAGGTTTCACTGACGGAAAGATGACTTGTTTGACACTGCTTAGGATATGTAAATTGCTCTGTCAAGTAACCTAAGACTAGGATGCTGATCAGTTTCAAGTCATGAGGGTTCCAACGAACTAGGATGTCACGAAAGTGACTGAAAAATATGTACAAGTGAAAGCAAAGATGCATGAAAGCGGGAAATGCCAACGTTGTGTTGATAGATGGAGTGTTCGAGTACAAGAGGCACTTATTTGCCAGTTTTTCACCTGCTTGGCAGAGATTCATTTTTTTTTTACCAAGGTGCCTGTTTACCAGGTTTTCACCAGGGCTTTTTCTTTCTTTTTATTTTTTTTTCTTTTGATGATTTTTCTTTTTTTTTTGTATTCTATGATTTTTCTAAATTTTTTTTATTTTTTTCAGGACCTTTTCAGCTGCACAAGTTGATGGCACAGAGAATGCTAAGCGAAAAATTTATTCAAGTGGATGGTGTTAATCGGTTCACGGAGTTGTTCTTCTTTCGAGTTTGAGAGTTGATAGGCACCAGAGCCGAAGCCGAATATTGTAGTAACAATGTAGGGACCCAACCAGTTGGGTTCAAACTTCCCTTTATTGTCATGAAATTGTTGATTTTTTGGATTTTCTTTCAGAACTAGGTCACCAACCTGAAATTCTCTTTGTCGAACTTTCTTGTTATATCCTCTGGACATTCTCTTCTGATACACTCTGAGATGATCAAACGCCACTTGTCGATGCTCATCCAGCAATTCGAGCTCTTGCAATCTAGATATTCTATGATCTTCATTAGTAACAAGACCTTACAAAGAAACTCTTAGAGATGGTATTTCTACTTCAATAGGTAGTACTGCTTCGGACCCATATACCTAAGAGAAAGGTGTAGCCCCAGTAGGTGTTCTGATACTTGTTCTGTAAGCCCATAGTGCAGGATTGAGCTGCAAATGCCAATCCTTCCCAGATTTGTTCACTGTTTTGTGCAAGATAGTCAGTAGGTTTTTGTTAGATGCCTCAGCTTGTCCATTACCTTGTGGGTAATATATCGATGACCAATGTTGCTTTATTTTGAATTTCTCACAAAGCTCATCCAGATCTTTATTCTTAAGTTGTCCTCCATTATCAGTCACAATTGATGAAGGTATCCCATACCTGCAGATGATATAGTTCAAGATGAACAAGGCGACCTGTTTATCGGTTGCTTTGATGAGCGGAATTGCTTCTACCCACTTGGTGAAATACTCAGTGGCAATTATGATGAATTTATGTCTGTTAGATGAAGCAAGATATATCTGACCAATGAGATCAAAGGCACATTGCTGAAAAGGCCAGTGTGTAATAAATGGTATGAGGTCCCTTGCCGAGGCATGTATGAGATTTCCATGAAGCTGACATTTTTCACAAGTCTTAGCAAATCGGATAGCATCTTTTTCCATGTCTGGCTAGTAGTAGCCAGTCCGTAGTAATTTCTAAGCTAAAGTAAAGCCATTCAAATGAGATCCACAAATATCTTCATGGACTTCTGATAATGCATGTTTAGATTCTTTAGTTTCTAAACATATAAGCAATGTACCATCCAAACCTCGTCTAAATAAATCATTAGCTATGATAACATATCGTGAAGCGTTTTGAGTTAGGTTTCTTTTCTCATTTCGGGTAAGATTTCTAGGGATAATTTGGTCGCATAGATAGGAATAGATGTGGTTGTATCGAGATGAGTCATGTCCAATAATAGAACAGACTATTTGGGTCTCAGGAGCATCATAAGCGAGGTAATATAACTCTTCCACCAAGAAATCAAAGCGAAAATTGGACTCCTGTAACTCAGGTATAGATGCCAAGGTAGCCATAACATATGCTGCTCTGTTTGCGAACCTAGGAATCTGTTGGAATGATGCAAAAGCAAAATAATTCTTTAGATTATCAACCATCCTCTTGTAAGGCGTCAGTTTCTCCTCTCGAGTCTGATATGTATCGTTGATTTGATTAACCACTAGCTGAGAATCTCCATATATATACAATTCTGCAACCTTCCATTCAATAGCCAGTTTTATCCCATTTGCCAAAGCTTCATATTGTGCAATGTTATTTGTGCAAGGGAATAGAATCTTATAAGACTTTGGGATTGAATACTTCTAAGGAGTAATGAATAATATGCCAACACCTGAACCATTTTGGGTAAAGGACCCATCAAAGAACATTTTCCAAGGTTGTTGAGTAAGGTGCATTATAGATTCATCTAGAAACTCTATGTGTAGCGGTTGAGAGTCTTCAAGAGGAGCTTCAGCAAGTTGATCAGCAATTAGCTATCCTTTTATGGTTTTGCGTTCCACATATTCAATGTCAAACTCTATAAGGATCATTACCCATTTTGTCAATCTTCCTGTAAGTGTTGCCTTATTGAGAAGATACTTGAGTGGATTAATTTTGGCCACTAGCTTGATTGAATGTGCTATGTAGTGTCTCAGTTTTTGTGATGCAAAGACTAATGCCAAGCATGTTTTTTCTATTATAGTGTAGTTCATTTCATAAGACACCAATGTCCTGCTGATGTAATAAATAGCTTGTTCCTTTTTGTTGTCGTCCTGTTGCGCCAGAAGTTCCCCAAGTGATGAATCAGTTGCTGATATATATAAGATTAGTGGTTTACCCTGAATCGGTGGCATCAATATCGGTGGATTCGACAGGTACTCTTTTATCTGCTGAAGATGTTCGCACTATTGATCCCAGTTGTATATTATTTCTTTTCTCAATACCTTTGTGAAAGGTTGAGCTTTGTCTGCTAGCTGAGAAATGAATCGTCTGATGGATTGGAGGCGTCCCTGTAGACTTCTCATTTGACTAATGTTCTTCGGAGGTGACATTTCCATTATAGCTTGGACCTTCTCAGGATCAACCTCGATTCCCTTCTTTGAAATGATGTAGCCAAGTAGCTTACCAGATGTCACTCTAAATGCACACTTCTTTGGATTTAACCGAAGTTTGAACTTTTCCATTCTGTCGAGTATAGGACCTAACTCTTGAATATGCGTTGATCTTTTCATAGTCTTCACTAAGGTGTCATCAACATAATCTTCTATATTCTTATGCATCATGTCATGAAAGATGGTTGTAACTGCTCTTTGATAGGTTGCTCCTGCATTCTTTAGCCCAAATGGCATGACGTTCTAGCAAAAAGTTCCCCATGCATAGGTGAAAGTTGTATTTTCTTGATCTCCCAGAGCTATTTTGATTTGATTGTATTCGGAGAATCCATCCATTAGTGAGTACATTTCATACCCAGCAGTCATGTCGACTATCATATCAATATTTGGTAATGGAAAGTCGTCCTTCAGACATGCTTTGTTAAGATCTCTGAAGTCAGTACAAACTCTGATAGACTTGTCTGCCTTTGACACAAGTACTATGTTTGAAATCCATCTGGCATAATCTATAGCTCTAATGAATCCATCTTTGAGCAGTTTTTCTAGTTCGACCTTGACTAATAGTGCTACATGCGAGTGCATCTTACAGAGTTTTTTCTTAACTGGTTTTAGTCCTGGTGTAATTGAAAGATAGTGCATAATGAGATCAAGATCCAAGCCTGGCATATCAGATTATGTCCATGCAAAATTTATTTTCTTTTCTAAGAATAGCTGAGTGAACTCCTTCAATTCTTCTATTGATAGTGATTGAGCTACATGAATGATGTGTGGTGTCTCTTGACTCCCAATGTTCACTGGCTGAGTTGGCTCGATCAATATGGAGGACCTTTCCTAGAAATGACTTGGTAGTATATCAAGTATCTCACCTTCAAGCACCTCAGAGAGGTTTTCACCTTTAGGTATGTCCTTTATTTTCTCTTTTTTAGATTCTGACACCACCACAATGTTGTTTTCGCCATCAGATCTTTTATTTTTATTTTTCTTGTTTTTGCGACTAAGATACTTGATATCCGCTTCAGCCATGTTTTCACTTTGTTCACTAGTGGAAGAGTCTATAGGTTCGATGGTATTGAGATAATAGGCTAACGTATAGTCATTGGCAAAAATAGGTATACTCATGGGCTGGTTTTGTAACGTGCAGTCAATCAATTCAAGATGTACTAAGGATAAATCTTGGATAGGTTCAAGAGTGTTCACGGTATTGTTATCACAGCTGCGGATTGAAAAGTCAAGTTCCAGAATGATACCTTGCGTAAGTGTCTCGAGACTAGGAAGAGTCAGATCATGATTATTAAAGTTAACATTAATATTTAATTGATCTAATCTGATAGACATACTTGTAACATTGTTCACTACGCCAGATTGGACGTCATATCATGGTTTAACAGCAATAAGACCAGTAGACAAATTTTCATTGTTTGTATCAGCTGATTCAGAATTTGAGGCTAAGTAGATATTATCCTGAATAGGACTATCATCAGAGTCATCAGGTGAAGTTTCTGAGTCTTCTTCGGGTGATTAAATAAGCATATGTATGGTATCAATACCAACATCTTTAATGCTGCAAGTTCCTTCATTGGTTCATTTGTCACTTGTATCTGACACACTTGTTGACATGATCTTGATGTTTCTATGATTCATTGTCATCTACTCCATTCAACTTCCTCTGGACTGATAACTGGCTCTTGTTCTGTAGCTTCCAACTCTTCTTGTGTAGTGCTATACCTGATTTGTTTTGTTTTAGGATAGGGGTACATAGATGAGAAGCTTTCTGGTATTCTTCCTTCTTTCAGTCCTTGTTCATAATTTGCTTGTCTCTTTTGTCTAATTTCCTGTATTTCTTTCTCTAGTTTTATGCGCATCAGCTCTAGAGTATCATTTATGACATAGCTAGACTCTTTTGGAGTTTCTGTAGTGGATGTGTCTGAGAGATGGTTGGGACCCCATTCATACTCGTTTGAATCAGTCTCTGAATCGTCTACTTGTTGTCTGCCAGTATATGTGACTGGAACTTTTATTGGTGCAAACAATTCTCTTATTCTTACTACTTCATCTCTTATATCCTCTGGAACCTCAACTTCTTGTATTATTGTAGCCGATACCATCGAAGCTTGAGCACTGACTATTTCTTCTTTCTTGACTTTTGATTCCTCTTTCTCTTTTCTACACTCTGCTTTTTTTGTTGAGTCTCTACTTCTTGTAATGTTAAAGGCGATATTCTTTTCTGCCACTTAGACTTAGAAACATGTTTTTGATCTGATGTCTTTTTCGGATCGTAACCCAGTCTAGCCTTATCATTTGTGGATTTGGTTTGTAACTGAATTAGTTCAGTAATACCTTCCTTTTGTTTTCCCAGAGGACTAGTACCTGATTACCCCATGCGTTGAATCCAGGACCATATTGGTTTGAGGAAATTTCACAATGTCGTACCTCCTCATTTTGACTATCTTCCTTAAAGAGCCAGCTAAGAACAGCATCTTCTTCTATTTCATCCACCAAGGAGGTAGAAGACTGTACAAAGAGACCATCATATATGGTATTCGGAGCTGAAGTTTGTGTTCTCATAGCCTCTGATGGCTTGCCCAACTATTTTGGTGATGGAGGGAGAGAAACTAATGAAAGTACCAGTTCTATCTTGTAGCCATCCATGCCAGTATTTGTAATCTTCAATATTTTTTCTAAGTCTTTCATTAGTGCTTCTGGATCTACATTTGGAGAGGCTGACCTATTATGAGGCACAAAAGTATCTGCACCTTTTGTCAATGCATTACAGACGACATTTGTATCAGCAGGAATACTGACTTCAGCTCCGTTATAAGGAAACTTTAAGCATTGATGTATGTTGACGGTATTGCCTTCATTTCATGAATCCACATCCTTCCCATTAATATATTATATGACAATGGAATATCAAGAACCTGGAAAAGGACATCTCTCTCTACTGGTCCCACTCTAATAGGTAATGACACCAGAGCTTTAGAATTCCTTTCTTCTTCATCATAGGCTTTTATTGTTATTTTATTGCCAGGATCAATGACATTTTCAGATAATCCTAGTTGTGTAAGCAGACTGTAAGTACAGATATTCAACCCCGCACCTCCATCTATCAAAACATGTTTGACTCTGTGTTTGTGGATCATGGCTTCAATATGCAATGGTTGGTTATGTGGATGATTTAGTGAGTTATCATCTTCTTCAGAGAAGGTCAGATAGTGAGGTGAAGTCAGATGACCCACCATAGACTGAAACCGATCAATGTCTAAATCTTTTGGAACGTTGGTGGTGAGCAATGCTTTGTCTAGGATCTCTTTGTGAGCAGATAAGAGTTTTAGCAATTCAAAGATTGAGATTTGAGCATTTGTCCTTTTCAACTGTTCAACGACACTATATCCAGAAGATGATGATGAAGTTAGCCTTTTAAATTTGTCCAAGGTTGATTCTTTTTGTTTGTTTGGTAAGGCTGATGGGTGTGATGTTGCTTGAGCCGGGTCGGAAGAACTAGCTCCTTGGAGGGTGACTTTCTTTTGAGAATGGGTGAGAGCTCTTGCATAGCATGATTTATTTGGTTTATCTTGGACTATAATCACATTGCAATATTCCGAGTGGGAAGGCTCAATCATGTTGATAACGTTGTCCTGACTGGCATAAGTATAATTTACCTTGGCACCTCCTTTGGTCTTTGAAGAATCACCTTGTTCGTAAACAAGCAAAGGGTCTTTAAATGCTTTATGATCTGCATTAGTCGGATGATTCCCAACAACAACTTTACCAGTGTCTATGAGATCTTGAATCTCATGTTTTAGCTTCATACAATTGTTTATGTTATGACCTTTATTCTGATGGAAGTCACAGTATTCATTTTCTCTCCACCATCTTGGTTTGACATCTAGATCATATGGTCTGGAGTTATCTTGTAGCGTTATCAAGTTGTTTGCCAATAGAGTTTTGAAAGCGAATTCATATGATTCTTCGAGAGGAGTAAAATCACGCTTAGGTTTAGAAAGCCAAGGCTTTTCTTTGAACCATTCTTTTGTTTTCTTTGGTGGATTTTCTGCTGCAGCCTTAGCGGCTTTAAGTGCTTGTGTACCACTAGCCAAGTTGAATATTGTGGATTTTGAGTTGGCTTTGACAGTGTCTACTACTCCATCATTAACAACATTCTTGTTATTGTCTTTTCCAAACTTCCAATACTTGTTCTTCTCTTTAGAGCTAGATCCTGGTTGTGTTTCTTTCCAAGGTGTGATATCCCCCTTCTTTATGAGCACATCTTCCATTCGAATGGCATTATCTACCATTTTGTTAAATGATGGGTGTACTTGCATTTGTATACTATATTTCAGTTCGGGGACCAAGTTATTGACAAATATATCCATTTTCTCGGAGTCTAGAATAGGTCGTGGATACCTAAAGAATATCTTTCTCCAGCGTTGGAGGAAAGTAAGAAGAGGTTCCCCTGTTTTCTGTTGAGTATTACAAAGATCGATCATAGTCATAGGATGTCGAATGTTGTATGAATATTGTTGTAAGAATAGTTGGATTAATTCTTCAAACGTTTTTATTCCTCTGGGTAGACTTGAGAACCATTCCATTGCTTGACCCCCTAAACTCCTCGGGAAAAGGCGCATGAGGTACGTTTGATCGTGCATGAACTCCATACAGGCAGCACAAAACTCTCTGACATGATCTTGAGGATCTGAGGTACCATCATACTTATCGAATTTTGGGATCTCCACTCGTGAAGGAAATGGAGGCATGTATAGATTCTTGTCAAATGGAAAGGGACATATTGTTTCCAGAGAATATTATTTTGGGGACTTGTCCTTATTCTTCAGTTTTGTGACCTCCATCTGCAAAGCTAGTAATTGTCTGTGTACCATGAGTATAGGTGATTCTTTCTTTTTAGTAACGAGCGTCTGAACATCATATCCAGTAGGAAGTTTAGCACCTTGTTTTGCTAGTTCTAAGAAATAGTCTTCCTTCTCTTGGGTCATGATAGCTTTCATCATTTTTCTAAAGTCTTTGTCCTTTTAACAGTCAAGGATTTTTTTTTCTAGAGGTTCAGTGTCTTCGTTAGCCTCACTTGATGATGAGGAATCATTATCATTTTTGGAAATGTTATTATCGTCCGTGTTTCCGTCATTGTGTTCCATCTCATATATAGTGGGAGATTTAGGCTCATCAAAAATTGGTTCGCCTGATGACAACGGTATGTCAGTGAGTGGATCCTTTTCATAAAATGGATTATCGATGTATGAAAAGGGTATTCCTTTTCCCTTTGGCTTCTTTCTTACGAGAATTCCTAGTTTGTGTAGGCATTTTTATGGATTAGTGTGACCTAAAGTTGTTTGTGATGCAGAGGTCAAGATCAATTTCAGAGCTAGTTGTTCGGTTAATGTATTGTTTGGGAGAAACAACTGAGATTCAGTCTGGTTTCAGAAACGATCTATCCTGTATAAGACATTTATCTAAGTTGATTCTAAGTGTAATGTAAGATTCAGTCTGGTTTCAGGAACGATCTATCCTGTATAAGACGTTATCTAAGTGACTAAAATTTGATAGGTAGTTGGTTGAACTAGCTGAAAGATGATCAACCAAATTGTGCAACGCAAATGGAAGAGGTACATTGTCTTGATTTGTTTATGCTCGAGAAAATTGATAACTAGTATTATGTTCGTTGTAAGTTGTTTTTAGGCAAGTTTGACTGTTCTGTTATGACAAAACTAGAGACTCGTACAACAGGATTTTCTAAACTGGACGACAATTTAGCAGTTACAGGACAACAAAAGTTATGTTTCGTACGAGTTGCTGCCTCGTACCGTACGACAAATGGGTATGTTCAGGATGACAAAAGACTCAAAGCAGTTATGTTTCGTACGACACAGGATACAGAACCAGACGACAGATTAAAATGACTTGTACGACACAGGATCAAGTATAGGACGATAAATCAAAAGACTCGTACGACACAGAATCAGGTGTAGAATGATAAATTATCAGACTCGTACGACTGTTCACAGGACAGAGCCTAGAAATTCTGAGTTTTTTGGATTGCTGAGTATGACCAATTATGAGATGGACTGATTTTGGACCAGGATAGACTAGTTTTGGACAGAATTTTTACTTAGGATAAACAAGTTTCTGACACGGACAGAGTTTCAACTTAAGATGGATTAGTTTCTGATACGGACAGAGTTTCGACTTAAGATGTACTAGTTTCTGACACGGACAGAGTTTCGACTTCGGATGGACTAGTTTCTAACACGGACAGAGTTTCGACTTAGGACAGACTAGTTTCTGACACAGACAAAGTTTCAACTTAGGAGGGACTAGTTTCTGACACAGACAGAATTTCGACTTAGGACGGACTAGTTTCGAACACGGACAGAGTTTCGACTTAGGATGGACTAGTTTCTGACACGGACAGAGTTTTGACTTAGGATGGACTAGTTTCTGACACGGACAGAGTTTCAAATCACTGAGTTGTTTCTTGTCTTCTCCAATTTTTGGTATTTCAATTTTTGTCTCAGGGATGAAAACACAGAAAACAAGTAGTATGTATAGTGACTTCAATCACAGCATGCAAACCCTAAGGAATTTGGTGAGGAAAGAAAACCTTTACTTGTAGACTCAAGTACACACCCAATAGCTAATCAAAATATGATCGTTGACTCTCACGCAATGGATTCTCAACGTCGTATTATCGGACTTCAAACGCTAATGGGGGCATGAAATGACAAGTATCTTGAGAGAGTTACTATCTCTCTTGCACAAAGATTATCCCCCTTTCGGAGGTGAACCGGGTACCTTCTAATTTTGAATTGGATTTAGTCAGGGATCCGTTCGGCGCATTAAGGTATAAACTCAATTAAGAGGTCTCCCATCCTTTAAAACCAAGGTTTAATATACCCGAAGGTATGGAGGAGAGTTATTCCCGAGCACTGTCGTTGACTTGATGTTCATCAAATCACGTTTATTTTATAGTGGGTTGGAGTACTTGGCATCTAGTCATTCCCACTTAGGTTGTTCCCCTCACATCGGCTGTAACGGCTTTAAGAGTTTTTCAACCCCTCGGGAGGGCAAGCCTGCTAAATATGTACAAATCTCAAACAAAGAAAAAGCCTCAAGGGTCTAGATTTCTGATTGTCTAGAAAAAGACAAGAACATACTCTCCTACCTCTCAGAATCTTCTAAAAACACAAAAGACAGATTTGTTCTTTAACCAGATAGCAAGTTAGGTTCCTAAAAAATGAATTTAAAGAATACACGATGTTTAGTCGATTCTCCTTAAGCAACCTGCAAAGACAACGAATTAGTAGTCATATTGTCTTTGTGTGACAAGCATATTCTTAGACAAGTGTTCTGCAAAAAACTGATTAGGCTGTGAAAAATTCTGAGATAGACAGATAAACAATCAAGGTCAGTCATCAAAATAATCAATAAAAATCGTGAAAATTCGCCTCTTTTTTTTTAATTTTCTTACCAGAAAATACAGAGTCGTACGACAATATAAAAACTCGTATGATAGAGGATCCTAGCTCGTACGAGACAGGATTCCAATTCGTAGAACACCTGCAGTTTGTCGTTTAAACCTGTGGGAATTGTCGTACGAGATGTACAGACAAAAAATCAAAAAATCAAAAAATCTGAAATCTGGAAAATAACAAAAAACAAAGCAGTCAGTCTTGGAGGCCAAAAAATGTAGTCTTCTGCCCCACGGTGGGCACCAGAGATGTGTGTGTGAAAAAGTGGTCTGTAAGCTGCAAGCACAACACTTCAATTAAGTCATTATATGCATGGTTAATAATCAATAATCAATAAGTAAAAAATCATAACAAAGCGACTAATTGCCTTCTAAAAGATGCAAGCATAAGATTGCTCTCAAATTTTTATAAGCAATACCAATGACTAGACTACACCAAAACGAAGGATTTAATCTATATGATTTTTAACTATATGGATGCAAGATGGATGAATAATTCAAGCAAATAATCAATTCAAGCAATAATGTATGTAAAATGGATGCAAATAATCTAAAAAGGCACGATAATCTTTAATGACTTCAGAGCGAAATTAGTGTGATAATAACCTCTAAGCGTGTTCTCAAAAATCTCTGGGTAAATTAGAATGAGAGCTGAAGACTGAATTTATAGAGAATTGCAAGAGAAAAGCTCAATTTAGGATTAATTGAAAATAATTGAGAAATCAGGTTAAGTTAACCTTGAGATAGATTTCAATTATAGTTTAATTGAAATGCATTCAAATTAGAAGTCCAAGTTGCATTGGAAATAATAATAAATTAATTCCATGCATTTGTAATAAAAATAGATAATTATTTTATTTATTCAAGAAAAGAGTCTTTTTAATGCAAGTGAACTTCTTTTTCTGAAAAGCTTCGAGTTCCAATTTTAGAGAATAATTCAATAATTCAATTTAATTGCTTTTCTGATTTCAAGTTCTAAATTTAGAAAAAGAAATAATATCTCAAGTTTGATTTTTCTCTCAATTCAATTCTTTTATTTTAATTTCAATTCAGCTCTTGCTTTGTAATTAATTCCTCTTTTGTAATAAATTAATTCATTTTGCATGATTGAATGGCAAATTTATTAATTAATTAAATATACAAGAATATTTAATGAATTAAAATGAGATAATTGATCAAAAATGATATTCTTGAAAATGATTCAATTAATTAAATGAATATTTAATTAACATTGAGTAATTGATTTGCCATGAGATATTTGACGATTAAATAATTAATAATGTGCTCAAGATTGATTTAATTGCCTTTGGTTAGAACCTTGGTGGTGTTGTCGAGATTAGGGGCCCATGGTTTAAATGACCATTTTTAAGGTATTACAATAACCAAGGTAGTAGGAGTTGTATCTTTGATAGAAGGGGACAATGGAGAACCCTTCTAGCAATCAACCTTGGAGGCCATACCAACAACAAGGGTTAAATCACCAAACATTTTGCTCTTAGTCACAGGAACATCACTAGGCCCAGCAATCGAGAACCCCTTAGAAACCATAGGAGCAAAGAGGAGGCCCCTACAGAAGCCACAAACAAACAAGACATAAGCAAAAGATGTCAACCTAACAATCTTGGAGCAACAGAGAGCTTTCTCATTCAAAGCCCTCTCCACAACAAGAGGCTTCTCAAGCCAAGGGGACTCCCCAACCATAACATCCTCCATGACACCAAAGATATCAATATCCACAATTCCAACAAATCCCTTTCGCCAATGAAGCCGACCCTTTCTCTAGAGGTATCATTCTCAACCTCTAGATGGGCAAGCATGTATGCTCCCAACAAAATGTCAAGAAGGAGCTCATCATCATCATCTGAAGGGTATTCACCGTCACCACCTTCATCTTTACAACTATCATGACCTACACTAAAACCAAAGGGTCTACCTCCAACATCAACGACTAGGTTTTTCGTCACTACCACCTTTGCCCTAGCTCTCACTCTGCTCTCCATCTTCTTTTTATGTCAAAATGTTTAAGTTAAAGGCATGCAAAAATAACTTATTGATTTTGAAAAATAAGGTCTTTAATACATTGGTCTCAAAATTTAATATATCATTAATCTCTTGCATGTTGATCTAAGGAATCTCTAAGCTAACCCTAAACAATGTCAATTTGTTTGCTAAGGTGTGAATCTAATTTGGTAGACAATTAACTTATACACCTTTACTTCATTTCAATCTCTAGTTCTAAATGTGTAAGCACAACAGTTTTTAAATATCTTTCAAAAAGTTATAAGATTGTTGGGAACAAGTTCTACTCAATCAACTCCCTTGAAAAACAAAGCCTTGAACACCTTCAAATAACCTACATGCATATCCTAATGCAATTGGTCCATTTTATGCTCCAAATCAAAATGTTCTAAAAATAAAAACCCTTTTATAGCCAGATGTTCCTTACATGCCCTTGGATGTGTTTGATCATACAAATTGCACAAACATGCACCAAACTAACTTTCAATGGGAATGGGTGAGGAAAACAATTTTGAATTTAAAAATTCAAATTTTGGGCCAATCCCCAACTTAGATCAAATCTAAGAAATTGTAGGAATGGCCTACGACATAAGACATACAAATCTCATGATCAAGAACGCAACTATGGAAGGAGATGTAAGCTTGACATTAAAACATAAACAAAAAAGACTACGCTTCTAATGAAGAAAATGTGTAGAAATAGATGCAAGTGGGACTAAGATAATATCCAATGTATGTACAATGTGTAAATGAAAAAAGATAAAAGATTGAAAAATAAACCAACTTGAGACAAAATTCGACCACTTCTAATGTGTATAATTGTACTAAATCATTCCATCAAAAGATACCCATTCACTAGACGAGAATCAACATAGAAATGCATATTTCACCAATATAACTAGGTTGGTCACAATGATGATGTATCACTGAGTGTGCAGTGAATGCTGATAAGAAGAAATCTCACAAAATCTAATCCAAAAAGAACAAAAAAGATAGTATTAGGAAACTATGGATTATGAAAATCTGATATCATTAAGAACAAGGTTGATTTTAGAAAACATAAAATACTTGTTACTGGATTTTTAAAAAAAAAGAGTATAAATTTGCTCGTTGTTTTTTAAAAGGTAGTGTTTAACAGAAGCCGGTGGAATGAAAATAAACTCGCATCCACCATATAATTAAACCCCACTATTCAGATTCAAGCATTTTTGTAGGTATATTCTTTCATAGCCCTGATGCTTAATGTGTTAAAAGATTTTAAGCCTTTGATGGTACCAAAACTTTAAGTACATTGGAGAATCTTGATTTATGTACAGTCCTAATAAATGTCTATACATCTCAATAATTTAATCTGAAAATAGAAAGATACCACTAAAAGAGAATCATGTAAGATGGTATCTGTCTCATCTACAGATCTTCAACAATGCTCTCCCCTCGTTCCAAAAAATGTTCTGACAAGAATTGTCCACTACTGTCATGGGAATATGGGCATGCTACTGATCTTCAGCTTCACCCACATGCCCATCTGATAAAATATGTTCTCTAGTATGTTGATTCCACTGTGCGGTTTCAGAAAAAATGAAGGCCAGCAGATCATGATACATATTAAATAGGAAATAGGACAGTACTGGGCTCTCTGTGGAGGACCTTACGATGAGTAACACTAAGCTTATTGAGCTTCTTTTGGCACCATTGGAGTTGATCTGTAGTTATTCTTGACATTTTCAGTACCCGAGATACTAATTTAATATCCACAAGAGCCATCAAAATTTCCAACCCTTCCCCTGTTGTGGGATCCAGTCTCTTAATTATGCATCTGCCTCTCCTTTGAAGTTCTTTCACCTGTAGCTCTTTCTGCTCAACCAACAAACACAAAATTAAAAATTAGCAAATCATTTTTAATGATATCATATTTCTACTATTCGATGGGTCATTAAGTGTGCTCCTAAACATTGATGCAAAAATCTGTAACGCAATCTAAATTCAAAAACAATTTAGTAATAAACCATTTTTCTAAATCTCATTAACATATAATAAAGTGATTTAAGCACTTACAGAATGCAGATGTTTTCTGATAGAATGCAGAAGAGTAGAATCATTTGGATTCTCCAGCACTTGATTTGCACACAAGAAATTCAGTAGCAACTGGCTTGGCATTGTCGATCTCATTTTGTCAGCCTTAACAAACTCTGAGAAAAGCACTATGCAACCCTCCATCATGCTCACCAACTGAGTTGCTGTCACCATGGATTCTCCTGTCCCTGGCTCTTCTTCCTTGATAGACCCTGTGAAAAACAAAAGCATTCATTTTTTGTAGACTAACATACATGATAAAACTGTGAATCTGGTCATTTACAATGAGTCAAAGTTGTAAATTAAAGGGGGCATTCATAGAAAAACCCAAAACACGAAATCCCTTGAAATAGGGTTAAGTAATAGATCTTCAAGTTTCATACAGAAAAATCAGCATGGAAAAGAACATGAAAACAGGTTAATTTGTTATTTCTTGATCCTTTAGACCCATACATCCAGTGGACGTCATTAAAAAAATTTCACATTCAATCAATTATAGATAAGATCCAATTATTCTTGATCCTTTAGACCCATAAATCCAGTGGACGTCACTAAAAAAAATTTCACATTCAATCAATTATAGATAAGATCCAATTATGGTCCAGGTGCAAATTCTAGGGGTCATGTGTGAGCATTTCTTCATTGTTACGATTGGGTGCTCTAAAGGTAAAAGATTCTATAAAAAATTATCCTTCGGAATTGAATCTAAAAATCCTGATAGTACATTCTTAGGTGTGGTTTTAAAGAGGCTAATTTATTAACTTCATTCAATTGCGGCCATGCCCTAGTTTTCAATATTAAATGCTTGGATGGTTTTTATGGCTGTGGTTCGAAAGAGAATAAACATTGAATTCTGGGTGTGGCCTACCTACCTACCTGATGTGCAAAATTTTGACCAAATAATATGAACAAAAATGAATGCACCAGAGGTGGAAGAATCTCACCTTTTAGAGGAGGAACGTAGAGGAGACTCTTCGATACAGATCTATTGTTAACATAATTGAGAACCCTGGGGCCCTCAAACTCTTCATTCTCCAAAAACCTCTGCAATAATACATGAAATTGCTGAAACTGATCTGCTACATAATCATAAAAGAAATCATGCTCTGGTCCAGACAACACCATTCGCTTAAACATTTTGTACTGCCAATGGAGGGCCTCCCAGGATAAACAAGTTTGACCAACATAAACAGTCTCTAGACCCTGCTCTAATCTTGTTTTCATGTCCTCTGATTCATACAGGGTCTGAAACTTGTTGGAAAGACTTTTTCTCAATATTTTGGTAACCCCTTGGGGTTTAGAAAATTTACGGGCTTCCTGGTCCATCTGAAGAAGCCCTGCAACAACAAGAAGTGGCAATATCATTGTACCGTACAATATTTGATTCTATCAATTATATGAATTGAAAAAGGGAAGAATCACATACCCAATGTGTTTATATGCTGGTAATTCAGCTTATCAAAATGTCGCATCCTGTCTTTGTATTTCTCATAGAAATCTTCAATTGATTCCTGCTCTTCGGGTTCTAATTTTCTAAATGATGGTGAATAGTCCTCGCTTGGATTTGCCCCCATGAATTCTTCACTCTCGCTGTCCCAAGAACTGGAATCAAATAAATCAGATTCACTTTCTTCTGGTATAACAGAGAGATTGGGGCCCTTGAGCCTCTTGATTTCTGACTTCAGCTTCTGTATGAAGAAGTCATGATCTTCATCATCATAGTCCTCTTCATATTCATAAAAATCCGGTGTATTCCCGTCTCCTGTAGCCTCGTATTTTTCCTCCTGGACATCTCTATGATCAGATTTTTCCTCCTGGACATATCTATGCAGTTGTACGTCTACATGCTCAGATTCATTTAGTTCACCATTTTGAGATGTTTCAGGGCTGGGTTTTTCAGGTATATCCCTGCAGCCATCCAGTCCTAGTAGTGCGTCCCTGTTAGTCTCAAATTCTGCATCTTGAACTAATGCATCACCATGTCCTGTACTAGTTGTGACTTCGTCGTCAGATAACCTTATATTATGTTCTTCCTCGTTTGAAACACGCTGCATTTTTTCTTCTTGATCTTGTGTATCTGGTTCAGTCTGAAGTGCATCCCCATTTGTCTCGCAGCTTCCATCTTGAACTGATGTATCTCCACCTCTGTCTTGAACTGATGTATCTCCACCTCTGTCTTGAACTGAGGCATCCCCATCACCACTATCTTCAAAAGAGTCCTGTATATAGCTCTGAAGATTTTCCTCTTGCTCTTCTGTGTGTGATATGCTCTGAAACATTTCAGGACATGGATCCTCAGAAACATCATTGCAAAGAAAATTTCCTGAGGAAGATTCAACTTCAGGCCTATTTTCATTTGAACCCACCACATCCCCACCTCCTGACATGCTTGTATCTTCATCATTTGAACCCAACACAATCCCAGCTCCTGAAATACTTGTATCTTCATGATTTGAACCCAGCACAATCCCAACTCCTGAAACACTTGTATCTTCATGATTCAAACCCAATACATCCCTACCCCCTAATATGCTTGTATCTTCATCACCTCCTGAGATGCTTGTATCTTCATCAGGGCCCACATGGTCATCCTCTTCTCTTGTCTGGTCCACTTCCCCTAATCCTCCTCCTCTATGATGGGCTTTATATAGTTCAATCACAGCTCCTGCATTTGCAATTGTTTCCGATACATTCTCCAACGATATCACAGAGGCACCTACACCCATGGAAAAACCAAGATCATCCTTTTCCTCTTCTCTTCTATCCTCCATCAAGTCTTCTAATCTTCCATTTCTATGCTGGGTTTTATATTGTTCTAAAACAGCTCCTGCATTTGCAATTGTTTCTGACACATTCTCCAAAGACTCCTCAGAACAACCAACCCGCATGCAGAACCCAAGATCATCGTTTCGCTCTCCTGAATCAACAACCCCTTCATGAACATGACTGATAAGTTCATTGCAATCATGATACTCCGTAATCAAGTCCCCAAACCTCACAGTCATCCTCTGAAGTTGCACAGGCCTTCCAATCCACCGCCCTTCTCGTTGACCCTCATCCTCGCCCTCAACAGAAAACCTATCAGGAACATGACCATCCAGATCCTTCTCTTCCTTCTCCTCCACACTCTCACCATCCCTGACACAAACAAATTACCCATAACCAAGATTTTCAGTCCAATCAACCATTAAAATCCCAGCACAAACCAAACACCAAATCAAAGAAAAACCCAAATTTCAAATTACCTTCTAAATGACAAAACAATCTGCCAAAGCAGGCTGATGATCCTCCTCCAGAACAACACAACAATCCCAAATAATAGGCTCCAAGGGTGCCCTGCAATAGCTGTGTATATCCAAATATACGCCATTGTTACTGTAGATGTGGAGGGCAAACAGTTGAGGAGGAGAAGAAAAAGAAGACCAAAACACAAATGGGTTCAACTCCACATCACTGCAACTGCATTAATCTACACCTATTTAATGCCAAGACAAAGTCTTCTCTTGGTGTCCGTGTAGAATGTTGGATGCTGCGCCCGATTTTGCGCTTTTCATGGAGTTAATGAAGCATGGCATTTAAGCTTCAGCTCACATATGATCTAATATGGAAGCTCTTAACATATATTTAAGATCTTGTTACTGCCTTTAACCAATTTACCGACACAATATGGCCAAAAGCTTACACATTGTCCAGAGTCTCAAAAGAATCATGGGTTGTTGGTTTAGGTTACCATGTAAACTATAAACAACAACAATAGACAGAATTCTCCACACCCGATGTCATTTTAACACAGTGATCCCCGGGAAACTGTCATTGGAAGAAGATTTTTCTATTCTTTTCACATTGAAATCGTCTTTCCCACGGTTTTATGAGAGTCCCTCTGTTTCTTTCTCTCTCCCGCGCCACACGTTATTGGGGGTCATTCATTTCATTTTCATGGGCTTTTGCAAGCAACTCGTATGGTTGAAATATCTAGGTAGTTACTTTCTGGAGGCTTAATAAATCATATTAAATAAAATAGTTGGGGCTTTTAATGCTCATTTGCTACCCGAGGTAACAAGAAGTGGTTAACCTCCATCATTTGAGCTAAAACTAACTTAAGCTTAGGGAAGTGTTTTTATCCCTTGGGTTAATGATTTTGGGACTGATAATATTTTTATTTTATTATTGTATAATTTTCAATCATAAGAATTGGTTATTATTATTAGTTTTTTTTGCTAAGATATTTGATTTTGGATATTATTTCTAAGATAAAGATTTAAGTTTTATAGTGTTTCTTTCATTTTTGCTATAAGAGTATCAGAGTATGAATCTAAGTTGTCATGTCATGGTGTGGGTTCGATCTACTTAATATAAAAGTATGAGAGTATGAATTTAAGTTTAAAGTATTTTTTTAGATTGTGTCATGTATAGATCTTCATGAACTGTGGAAACTACATGATTTTAAATGAATTTCAGTTATCACGTCATTGTTCGGGTCTCATCTATTTCATATAGGAGTATGAGAATATGAATCTAAGCTATCAAGTCATGATTTGGATCTCATCTACTTCATATAAGAGTGAGAATATGAATATAGGAGTGTGAGAATATGAATCTAAGCCTATCAAGTCATAGTTAGGGTCTCATCTACTATCAAATCATGGTTAGGGTCTCATCTACTATCAAAAAAAAAACTTTTGAAATATTTGATTTTGGATAAATTTTTTAAGATAAAGATTTAGGTTTTATAGATTGTTTCTTTCGTTTTTGCTATTAGATGTAGGTGTATGAGAGTATAAGTCTAAGTTGTCAAGTTATGGTTTGGATCTTATCTACTTGATATAAGAGTATGAGAGTATGAATTTAAGTGGTCAAGCCATGGTTCAAGTCAGTATGATAATATGAATCTAAGCTATCAAGTCATAGTTTAAGTATATTCTCCTATCAAGTCATGGTTTGAGTTTAAGTCATTAGGTCATGGTCTAGGTCTCATCTACTTGATATAGGAGTTTGAGAGTATGAATCTAAATTGTCAGGGCATGGACTAAGTTGAATCTACTTAATAGATCTAATTATGAGAGTATGAATCTAAGTTGTCAACTCATGGTTTTGGGTGTCATCTACTTGATATAGGAGAATAATTGTATGAACCTAAGCTATCAAGTCATGATCTCAGTGTGGGATTTTTGAACCTTATTGAATAGTGTAACAAGAAAAATATCATATCACCCTTAGCAATTATGCTCAACCAAATGAATTGCAACCATTTTAGTAGTTGGCACAAAAGAAAAAATTATAGATTGTTTATACTTGATTTTTATGGTTTATATAAATTACCATTAATCGTATTTCAATACTTATTTTTAATTTCAATTATTCATGAAGTGGCAGTTTTTTGTTTTTCTTCCAGGGATTATTTTTCTTGTTGGCCTCCTATGGAGAATGTTGCAATTGTAGAGTTACACCTAAGTAATTATATATTACATAATTTATTGCTAATAGCTATAATAATCTCATTATCTTTTTGTTTATAAGCTTCCTTAATTTGTGCAATTTTATAAGAAATATTTGTGAATCATGGTCAATCTTAAAATATTTTTTTGAAATTAATTTTATATCTATAATGTGTATCAACCTAATATAATGGTAATATGCTAATCTCAAACACTTTTGTTCTTATAATAATTTATCATATCTCTTCTAAATTTTCTTTCTTTTTATCATTTATTTGAGTCTCTATTTTTTTATTGCTCTACTTGGGTTCTCCTTTCTCAAACCATTCCTCTCCTTTCATTGGGTTGATCTATAATCTATCCTTATTATGTTCTCCTCATTTTGATGATGGATCATGAAAGTGTGAAATGAAACATTGATACGAAAACTCCTACATAATTTTAATCTAGAATCTTTTGAATTCAACTCGAGATAAAATTTATTTTCATAGACTTTCTATTGTGTACATGTGTGCTTTTATCTTTGTTTTCATTTGAGCTCATTAGAGTTGACTAGTACTCCTTATTCCTTATTGTACTTTTATAGTTCCACGAATCAATTTCAAACTTTCATAGATAGTAATATCAATATCATTATCCTTGTACTAAAAAACCCTTTAGTATTATAACAATGAAAGGTGCACAACTTACACTTTTGTTGGGCTTCATTTTGCACCATTTTGTATGGGTGTTTAAATTGCGTTGTCCTAACACATAATTTTGACTAGTTTGGTGCTCCCTCTAAATCTGGTTTCAAATGACTCCTAGAACCATAATCAATTCTTATCCAAAGTATATGCTCTTATATTATAAATTTCTTTGCCAAGGTTGAATTTGTCGGCCCAATTGTTACCCAAGTTAGTTTCACAATAAAAATCTCACTCACATTTTTAGTTTTTTAAATTTCACCTGGGCTCAAGCCAACTCAATTTCAACTAGTTGTATAATAATATGTGTCAACTCCTACACTAAAACTTTCAAATTATACACTAAGGAGAAGTATAAAATAATATCACTCTTAAATCATATTGATCATAGATAATCAACAAGATTCATCCTAGAAGGCAAACTTCGGTGCATCTATTATCATCAAGGATCACTCAATCGTCACAACTTAGTCATTTGCATTAACCATGTTAGTCTTTACTTCAACTAACTATAAAACCCTAGTTCTTGCACTAGATCACTCTAACATCCATTGCATTCTATTGCATCAATCCTCAAGTCTCAATCCCCTGGTATCATCACAATCACACCACTATTATTGCCATTTGTTGTTTTTCATCTTCTAACTCGTATCAAAACTTTCCAATTAATCAATGAGACTTTTTTAATGCAAAGATCATTACATAACAAGCTCTGAACAATGTTCATCACCATCACTAAGTTTTCAAATTACAAGTGTAGGTACATGCAAATTATGTTTACAACTAATAAAGGTTTAAGATCAAAAAGTCAATTCTACACACAAAAATCAAGTCTACAAACCAAAGATTGAACTCACAATAATAAAGATAATTTTCACAACATAAAATCAATCCATATTCACACACAATTTTAAACCTTACAAAACATGACTACCTCATACATATTTACTTAAATATTATTTTCCAAACCCATTCATGCACATTCTAAAATTGACTTTAATATAAAAAATCATTTATTACTATTTCTTATTTATATTTACTAATCCTAAATATTTAAATATCCTAAAAATATATATATTTTGTATGAAAAAATATGGTGAAACGTTTCTAATACAAATTTAGCTTAAACTAATAGTTATCATTAGATTCCTTTGATAATGATCCTTTAATTACAAAAGTATTCCACGCGTTTTATCTCCTTTTCAAGGAATGGAAGGTTTTGGAAAGCTTGAGAATTAAAAAACACGGAGGTTATGGATTATTTGACAAAATGTTATTTACGACATCTAAATGTAACATATGATTTTGACGTTTATAATTAAGTTTAATTAGAATTAGAATTTATAAATAAAAAAGGTTATGCTTTTTCTATGAAAAGATCAAATGTTAAAATCAAATGCTAAAAGTATAGTCAAATCTTTAAGAAATATGAGCCATGATGTTTTTTATGAGGAGAAAAAGATTACGTGTTAAAATAAAAAAGTTAAAGAGTCAATTTTTAAAAAATATGAGTTAATGGAAATATTTTTTTTTAATAAATTCAATAATATTAAATAGGTAAATAATAAGTTAATGTGTGGGTATAGTTTGTTGAGATTTGTGAATTAAGAGTCATTTTAACTATTTTATTTCATGCAGAAAATTAGAAAATATAAAAAATATATTGTATTTCATGAAGAAAAATATTATGATAAAAATATTATATTAAGTTTAATTTTTTAAATATCAGTATAGAAATTTTATGTTTGAATGCTTAATAACTATTTAAATATAATAATGTTGAATTACAACTAGCATATCTATTTTGAAAGGAACTATGCAAAAGATGTGGAGAAATATCATTTTAGAGGCACTTAATTTCTATTAGATTTGTGATTTGGGTGGATAGTTTATTTCTAGTTCTTTTTTTTCTTTTTTTTGATTTGATTTGATTTTTTCTTTTATTTTATATTTATATATTTTATCTATATTTTTAATTATTTCATTTGTGTCCATGTTATAATTTCAAAGTGTCTTGAAAATGATATATTTCAACATCATTTACATATATTTGTCTAAATTTAAATAATAGACTACATTGATTAGTTGAAATACTAATATTGTTGGTGAGAATAAGGTATTTTACCTAACTAGTTTACAAGTAGATCTTATTCACATATTAAGTTTACTTATGTCCTAGAGATCTTTCTAGTTCTTAGTTGTTGATTAGATCTTATTTTATCTTTTGGATTTAATTCTTAGTCCTAGGTCATTTAATAATTATCAAGTTAGTTGCTTCATTACAAAGGATTATCAAGAGTGCATTTCTGGATTTGATTATGTGTAAGATTTTTGCATCAACATTTTGGATCACACTTCGTGATCCATCATCATGATGAAGAGAGTCATTACATAGGATTAAGATATGTCAAAATCTTGTCTAATCATGTCTCTCAACCTTGCTTATATAAGCAAGACATCATATGTACATTTTGTGATGTAGTATACAATATCAATCTAATCCATTGTGCCCATAGTCAGATTTGTTTTGCTCGTATTGCTCTGTTATGGAAAATATATTTTTGGTTTTGCAAGTGATCCTAGAGGAATGAGTCCATTAATGACTCTAATATCGTATTGAAGCTTCAAGAGTACAAGCCCCTTCTCAAATCTAAGAGATAACCAGGCTTGAGATTTGGTTGGGTGCACTTTGGTGTAAATTGGACCTCACCATTGAGATTTTTCTTTTGTGACTTTGTATTGCAGGTTCATCTTGGAGCATGTTGGTGCAAATCTAAGCTCACAATTAAGTTTGGATTGTCCAAAAAAGTCAAATATAACTTTTATTTCACTTAATTTGGTCATTGTATAATATAGTTGTCAATTAGGGTTTGAAGCTCAAATTTGACAAACAACTTTTTATTAGAGCACTTTTCGCCCAAATAGATGTTTTATTGCATTTAGAAAACCAAAATATACCTATTTTTATATTAAATTTTTTTTTATGAATTTGATTTTTGCAATTTTTTATATTGTTGGGAGGGTTATCATTCTATGCAAAATTCATAACTTTTTTCAAAAATTCATAACTTTTTCCAAAAATTCATATCTTTTGATCCAAAAGTCATTTTTCTATAAACAAGATGTGGTTTGCAAGTTGTTTTGTGTACTTTAAAATGGTATAAGTATCATTATTGTTGGTGGAATCCAATAACGCTGAGGGGGGGGGGAGGGGGGTGAATCAGTGTTATACCGGAATGATCAATTTTAGCCTTATTAAAACATGCATACACCAACCGGTATACCGATACATATAGAATTCAAAGAAGTAAAGCAACCAATAAGCCAATCACATAAATGAGAACCATGACAGACAAAATTATACGTGGAAAACCTCAAAGAGGAAAAACCACGGTGAGATTTGTGACCCACAATATCAATCCACTGGCCATATGAAGAGATATTACAAAATGTAAGGGGCCTGCACTTGCAGGAAGGCTTACAGCCTAGAGCACACTGCTCAATCACAAAAGGAGCCTCACTGACTACATATAAATCCAGACTACAATCCAAAGAAGTGTGTGAACTGCTAAGATAGCATCTTCTATGCCAGAATACAGTTCCGGTTAATCTTTGTCACTTCCAGTCTGAAACCCTAAACCCTTTACCGGAATAACCCTTACATAAATATCCTCACATACATGATCTCTCTGATATATTTCGCATCATCTCACATCCACATATTCCATATTCTCATCTGTCAAAAATGATACAATCCAACTGACCTATATACCATATACAATTTATCATGCCTTATGTCGGCTTACAAAGATATTTATTATATCAAATTACATGTTGGCTAGATAACATAAATACATGAATATGGAAAACAATTGTCGATGTTGGATCCAAGAGATGTCGACCTCCAATATCGATAACCATATTCTAAACCATGTTGGCCTTCATTGCCGGTGACCAAAGAAATCCTTCTATCTTGTTGGTGCCGGTGTCGGTGAAGTGCCTGTCGGTACACAACTGAACCAAAACATGAAGCCGGAACAAGATACCATGTTGTCATCAATGACAACATAGTGAAACCAGCCAATTTGAGTATCAATTGCCAACAATCTCCCCCTTTGGCATTGATGGCAACACTCATGTGAAAAATGGTCAAGGTTTCATCTGTCGGTTTCATCCTGCCTGCTCCCCCTGAGCTGAATATTCATCAATGCAAAATACTCCATACTCCCCCTAATGTATACAACTCCTTTTATTCTTTTTCACATCTATATCACTCCCCCTTTGACATCAATGCCATAAAAAATTCAAAAATAATGCCAAAGATCCAAAACTGTACAATGAGTATCCCAAAAATATCTTACCGAAGCTTAACAAATTTGAAAATTTCCAAATATGCCTTCTCCAATAGCTCAAGATAAGTATCCCAACTAGTTTTGAAAGTGTCAGAAATAGATACAATTCCATTTAGTATATGTGCAAATGACTCTTTCTCACTTAACTCTGCTGGTGTGGGATTTCCAACCATATCCATACACTCCTTATGTACATTGAGTGAATCCAACCGGGGACTCACCAAGCCTCTAAGACTTTTGGCTCTTCTTATGATTTTGTCTTTTTCTTTCTCAAGAACAGAAATTTGGGCTTCCAAAACCAAAATGTGACTATTAATGGATGTAGTCAATGAATTCAATCCATAAAAGGAATTGGCTATACCTGCAATTTTCTCTTGAAATTCCTTAATCTTCTTATCCACATTAACTGTAAGTACATCTGTGTTACAACATACCCTGTAAAGATTTGTACACTGCTTCAAAGAATTGTCTATTAATTTCAACTTTTCAGCAATCTTCTTCCTCTCAGACTCAATTACTTGATCAAATGTAGCTCTTTTAGCCTGTGTGAACCTTTCTAGTGCTTGCCGGTTTGAAATCTGCTGTAAGGATTGAAAATCCTTTGAAATGTGCTCAGTAATTGTCTTAAGCTTGTCAGATGGGCTCGCTTCTTTGTCAAACTTGCAATCTGGGACTAGTCTGTGCAAGACAGTAATAGAATGATCAATAATCTCTTTATTCGTGGATCCACCCTTCATCAATTTCTGTGCAACCATCATCATGAGTTCAGAGGACTCATCTCGGTTATGTTTTTCTTTACAACCTGCGAGGTGTCAATTGACAACAATGATGGACCCACTACTGGTTCCCTGTCGGATTCCCTTTTCTTCTCCTCTGATTATTTATCCTTAATAGCTTCCTCACTTGCACCAGTGGCTTCGCCACTTGGTGCAGTCTCTGTAACTATTGGTTCCTCTGTAGGAACTGTAACTATAGCTAGGAAATCGGAAATCATCAAAGCAAATCAATATTAAGCTAGCTCAATCACGAAAACTCAATTGCAATGATAACAATCCTAAAAACACTCAATAAAGACATGAAAACAAGACATCAAAGATTGAAAACTAAGCAAACCAAATGCAGACTTGAATGTCTCCTTCATGTGGCTCCATTGTCCTTCTTTCTCCTTCAAATAGCTTTGTTGTGGATCTCACCTACTAGTGCATGAGCATGATGTGAAAGCAAGTAGACAAGATGATAGCGCAAGAATACTCGAAGCATGATTGATTCGGGGATCGATTTGAAAAAGTGATTAGTTGGGATCAAAGAAATTCATCCAATTTATAGACAAATTAGAGAGATGACAAGATTAGCATGAAGAGATTCAAATGGAAATTGCAAATCAAGAATGACAAATATGACAAATTATGACAAATTTGCACTTTCTATGCAAGATTGATTGATTGATAATTCATGACAAAATTATGACAAATTTCTATGTCAAAATTGATTGATTGACAATTATGACAAATTATGACAACTTGAAATGTCATTCCCATGAAATTAGGAGAAAAATAGGAGAGAATTGAAAATTAGATGAATCTAGAAATTAGGAAATTAGAAAATTGATGAAATTAGGAATTAAGTGAATTAATTAACAATTTTTCATTTATTAATTAATTCACAAAGAGGGAGGAATTAGTTAGCCAATTAAATAAACATTTAATTGTGACAAGAAGACTTAGGATAAATAAATAAATTATTTAACCTAGAGGGAGAAATGACAAACAAGGTTAAATGAATAAATCATGAAACCCTAGAAGATGAATTAGAAAATGCAAGAATGACAATTAGGTCTTGACAAAACATAATTGATATCAATTCAATTTGATCATGATTCTGACTGACAAATGACCAATGCTGACAAATGATTTGATTGATAAATGCGCCAATTGACGAGGAACAATGACTAATTGATCCAAATTGACACGATTGAGAAAGACGACGATCGATGACAAATTGATAGCAAAATGACAAAATTGACAAGAATACAAGGATCGATGACAAAATAGATTGCAAAATGACAAGATTGAAAATGACCATGATTCGATGACAAATCGATCGCAAGATGACACGATTGAAAACGACAACGATCAATGACAAATCGATCGCAAAACGACAAGATTGATAAGAGGACAATGATCGATGACAAATCGATCGCAAAACGACAAGATTGACAAGAGGACAAAACCCTAATTAGGATTGACGATGTCCAAAATGATGACAAATGAACATGCACATTGATGCGATAGGATAAGATCGATCAAAATCATGACTGAAGATTGTTGTCGACAAGACCAAATTCGAGAGTGAGATAAATGAAGAATGTAGAAGAAGGACTCAATGCTCGCAAATGATAAAGATCAAGTGCGAATCATAGGAGAAATGTTAATGTGACGCAAAAACCCTAAAATAAGGCAATACGCAAATGTTAAAGTATGACTCCGCAAGCGTTGACCATTTTTTGACGTCTACAGTAACCTCAACCTGTACATTTGTATCCGGAGGACTGTTATCCTCATCATAGTATCTTGTACATCATCAACCTTTTCACTCTTTGTATTTGTCGGTATCTTAACATATTCTTGTACATTTGTATCTATCGGGGGCTTGATTTCCACTATGTTAATGTTCTTCAAAATTGGGGGTTAAGTACCCATAATACCCTTTCCTTTCCCTTCAACCGAGATGTCTGCAATGTCTATTTTTTTATTCTGGTGAAGTAAAGAAACCTCGGTTCTCTTCAAACAACTTAACCCATGCCTTTTGGGTCTCCTTTATTATCTCATTTACCCTTCCTAGCATAAGACTGGTTATTCTATGTTTGTTGTTAAAGATTTTTCTATCTGCAACCTCAAGTGTCTTATCCATTTCCTCTGGAGTAATAAAAACACAAACAGATAACAGCTCTTGCATCTTAATATGCTTGTCTTCTTGTATTGCTGATAGCCTCCTAGCATCTAACATATCATACAGTTTTGTTGGTATTTGGTTTTCAATTTCTATCAAGACTTTATTATAAATATCCAAATATAACAAAATTGTTTCCTCTGCCTCTCTTTGTTCAACATTATCTAAACAATCATAGTAAAACTATACATTCTTTAACATGCCATCCTTAGTTATTTTATCTACTAACTCTGCACAAGTTTTTGGTGGAATGATAGTTACATGACCGGATTGAATTGTCGTATCAATGTCATTCTTCTTCTTCCTTTTTGCAGTACTGGATGGAGCTGAAGGTGTTACTTTTGGTGCTTACTTCTGTGTCGGTAACTTGAATGTGACTTTCCTAACTGGTTGCCTTTTAGCTTCTACCTTGGTTTCCTCTGTTTTCTTCCTTATAACCCTCTTGAAAGCCAAGGGTGTATCATCCTCAGATTCAGACTCTATTGTAACAAGCTCAATGTGTACTTTTGGTTCCTTCCTCTTCCTACCTTTCTCTGGGACATCATCAATCAATGCTTTAATGTCCTATGAGACCCTTTTCTACAAGCTTGCTTGCTTTTCCTTCTTTCTTCTCTCTCTTCTTCCGGTTGAACTTTGTTTCAACCTCTTGTGTCGTTTGCTTTGCAGTACCACAGGGCTTCTCATCATCATCAATAGGTGCATCAATTAGCATCTTTTCATAAGCATCAAGGATCTATGCATCAACTTCATATCCCATTTCCTCAATCCAAATCTTCTGGGGCTTAACCGCTTCCATAAGTATTTCATCTTTCTTCACCATGAAGCATATGTCAATTGAGTATTTTTCAATAATATGCTTAGGAACCCTTTCTCTAGACTTCATAGCCTTCTGGAATGCCTTAAAATATCCCCATACCTTATCATCTCTCTGACTGCCTAAAGTAGCAATTGACTGTTTCAATTGTCTCCCTACCGGGATATCAAATGCCCATTGTCTTTTCCCAAAACCGGGAGTGTCATTCATGAAAAATAGCATTAAGAAGATAATTAAGTTGCCATACCAGAAAGTTCCTTTCTTTTCACCTTTAATCTTTCCTAGGTTTATTAACAATTCATCCAACATCCAACCACATAGATCCAATTTCTCATTTTCTCTCATCATCTTATAAGCTGCAAAAATGCAGGAGCTAGAAACAGAATTCAGTCGGTTTGACTGAGTTACCTTATAACTGATGACCATGCTACTGAATCTGATGTTTGTGTCGGTGATAATGCTTATTCTCATGGATCGCCTGTCTGATGTTGTGTCGGTGATCTTGTTGACATAATCATTAGAAACCTTCTTGTCTAGATGTTGCCCAATCTGTGGTAAACCGGTGAGTGCCCTGATGGCTTCCTTGGTGATCTTGTAAGGTCTATCCAACTAGATAAACTCTCCATGTACTCTTCTTAAAACATACCTAATGATTTCATCTTTGAATTCTGAAATATCCAGAATGTCGGTAAACCCTAAGTTTTCAATGTGCTTGTATGCAAGTTTAACCTTTCCAAAAACTCCCATAAGATCGATCATGTACATGCCCTTTATATCAGATATTCCCAAATCCTCAATGTGACAATGTATGTATGCCCTAACATCTTCGACATAAACAACTCCCTCCGGAACACGGGAAAATGCTCCAACTGAATCATCCAGGGTAGCCACATACAGATATCATTTGAAAGTTGGCATGGGGTGGTCTTTGACCTCTACAACAGTCGGATTTGCAATAAAGATAGGAATAGACGATGATCCTGCTTCCATGATTAAGAAAAATACTTGGTAATCGCTTCTAGTGAAACCCTAACAAACTCTTTCAGTTGCCGGTGATATCACTTGAGAAGATATCTGATCGTTCTGAATAGCCTTTGATCACTCTTAATCACATTGAATCACTCTGAATGCAAGGTAATAAAAAATGAAGTGAATTCGACCTTTTATCCTCCAAGAAAAACCCTAATCTTTTATTGACATCAATGACTTCCGGTGAAAGATGTCGGATCTCGAACAAAACATCTCCATGCCAGATAAGCATCTTCAATGTTTGGAACATCTTCCAGAACCTTTTCCTGGGGCATATGCAACATCTTCATGAAATTTTCCTACCCCTAAGGCATCTGCCTCAATTACCAGTTGAGCTTCCTGCCGGTGCAGGAGCAACCTACTCTGTTGGATAAGTAATCGATGCATTCCCATCTATTGTTTGTTCTTCTGTCTTCTGAACCCATCTCTGGATATGATCTTGTTGGGTTTCATTAACCTTCTCTTTCCCTTTCTCATTTGATCCTCCATTACCAACCAGTGGATTTTTGCTTCTACAGAATTTAGCAATATGTCCAACCTCATTACATGTATAATATGTAACATTGTTCCTTTGAATTGCTTTGCTAAAACTGCTGAAATTGATTGACCTGCACTGATTATCCATATGTCCAATTTTTCCACATGCATAGAATTTCACATTCATTCTGCAATATTTTGTCTTATGACCATACTTATTACATTTAGAACATTGATTGGGAGCAGAATCAGGGTTTTGATTTGCTCTGTTTCTACATTGCCTAGCCATGTGACCAAATTTATTGCAAACAAACCATCTACCATTAAATTTATAAGCATTAAACTGTCTTACTGGTGCCTTATGGTTTTGATCTTCATTAGTAGTACCAAAACTCTGTCCTTGCTCAAATCCAAGTCCACTGAAATCTCCAATTTGCCTTTGTCTCTTCAATAACTCATCTAGTTGTGCTAAACTAATCTTGAATTTTTCTTTATACTCACTTGCAGTAGTTAGATCATCTCTCAGAATTATCATTTGTCTCTCAAGCTCTTGTTCATTACCCTGGGATTATACCAAATCAATTCTCAACATATCATTCTCATGAACCAACCTACCACATTCTTCAAATTTGTTCTTCAGAGATACAACAAGATTTTCTTCCTTTTTCTTCCAGTCTTCAATCTCCTTAGACATTCTCATGGTTATATCTTGTATTTCATTTCTCATGACCATGTTCTCCTAACTCAGTTTCTGACATTGTTCCTTAAGTGCATCTTTCTCTTCATCATCCTAATTTTGCAAAAGTTCCTTCCTCCTAGCTTGAACAGATGACAATCTCTCCTATAGGACAAGAATGAATTCCTTAGTAGAATTCAATTCATCTTGTAGCTTTAAGTTCTTCAATATTTCAACATCATAATCTTCAAGTGCCATCTCAAGTTTCTTCTCCAAGCCCATATGCATGGATTCCAGATTCAAGATCCTCATCAAGCTATTAAACTTCCTCTAAGGCACAAGGCTCTAATACCAATTGTTGGAATCCAATAACACTGAGAGGCGGGGGGGTGAATCATTGTTATACTAGAATGATCAATTTTAGCCTTATTAAAACATGCATACACCAACCGATATACCAGTACATACAAAATTGAAAGAAGTAAAGCAACCAATAAGCCAATCACATAAATGAGAACCATAACACACAAAATTATACTTGTAAAACCTCAAAGAGGAAAAAACACGGTGGGATTTGTGACCCACAATATCAATCCACTGGCCATATGAAGAGATATTACAAAATATAAGAGGCTTGCACTTGCAGGAAGGCTTACAGCCTAGAGCACACTACTCAATCACAAAAGGAGCCTCACTAACTACATATAAATCCAGACTACAATCCAGAGAAGTGTGTGAACTGCTAAGATAGCATCTTCTATGCCTGAATACAGTTCTGGTTAAGCTCTGTCAGTTCTGGTCTAAAACCCTAAACCCTTTACCGAAATAACCCTTACATAAATATCCTCACATACATGATCTCTCTGATATATTTCGCATCATCTCACATCCACATATTCCATATTCTCATCTATAAAAAATGATCTAATCCAACTAACCTATATACCCTATACAATTTATCATGCCTTATGTCGGCTTACAAAGATATTTACAATATTAAATTACATGTTGGCTAGATAACATAAATACATGAATATCAAAAAACAATTGTTGATGTCAGATCCAAGAGATGTCGGCCTCCAATACCGATAACCATATTCTAAACCATGTCGGCCTGCATTGTCGGTGACCAAAGAAATCCTTCTATCTTGTCGGTGTCGGTGCCGATGAAGTGCCTGCCGGTACAGAACTGAACCAAAACATGAAGCCAAAACAAGATACCATGTTGCCATTATTGGCAATTGACACTCATTGGATTCATATGTTGTCATTGATGGCAACATGGCAACATGGTAACTCAGCAACAAGATTTTATAAGAAAGCATACACTGGCATTAGAAGGCATTCACAGCAGACACTGGCAACGACACTAGCATCGACACCGACATCAGTCTTGGACCCGAAGGAAGTTTTATTTGTAAAATAATTTTGTAATTATTGTATAAGGCCGACATTGTATATCTTTTTTAATGCATTGTAAGCCGACATAAGGCATATTGTTTGTGAAGGGTATATAGGTCAGTTTATTAAGGTCATTAAAAAAAGTGATGTGACGGATTATAATAAGGATATAGGAGACTGTGTAATGCGAAGTATATATATGTAGATCATTTGTATGTGAATGTTATATCATGCAATGATCTGTAGATAGTTTGGAAAGCGTTCTTGGAGGAGAGGAGATATCGGTAGAAGTGTTCAAGGTTTATGAACCGGTATAGAGCATAAATATAACCAAAACTCTTTTTGGCATAGCAGATGCATTTTGTGAGTTCATTATTACTTTTTTATTTTAGCAAAAGCTTGTAGTCAGTGAGACTCTTTTGTGATGAGCAATGTGCTCCAGACAGTGTGTCTTCCTGCATGTGCAAGCCCTCATTTTATGTAATATATTTCATATGGCCAGTGAACTGATATTGTGGGCCACAAATCCCATCGTGGTTTTTCCTCTTTGAGGTTTTCCACGTATAAATTATGTGTGGTATGGTGTTCATTCATGTTGATGGTTTATTTGCTTCAAGTTATATGTTTCTTCATTTACCGGTTTATATGTGTATGTTATAAAAGGGTAAAATTGTATCTTACCAGCAAAACACTAATCCACCCCCCCCCCCTCTCAGTGTTCTTGGATCCCAACAACCATAAATACAACATAGTGAAACCAACCAATTTGAGTATCAATTGCCAACAATTATCACATCTAGCTACTAGTAAAAGTTATTGTTGATTGAAGTTAGATCTTTATTTTTAGCTTTCAAGCTCATATATTTTTGTCTAGATCTTCAATTTTTGTGAGCCTTGTGTTGTTGGAAACATATTATGAAGCTCTATCAATCCATCTAAGAATTTTTTTTACATTTAGATTTAGGTATATTTTATTCATTATTTTCTACATATGCATTTTTTATGAGTACTTAGATATGTTGGCACTTGGGAATGTGTTATCTGATCAAATCGCTTCATTTTAACTCAATTTCATGTTTGAATCTTTGATTTAATCATTTGAGAAGTGTATAATTATTATAATTATGGGTTACGTAACTCATCCTTATGTAATAATTTTGACTATAGAAAATTATGAGTCTTGGCAAAGAGGCATCTTGCATATTGTAGGTGGCTCAATATTTTACCTTATCTTTATGGACTCATAAGGCACAATGAAAAAACAAATCAGGGGTAATAAAAATGATCACATCATAAGAATTATTGGTACAAGAATTAGTGCCAGCATCTTCTGGGAGACCTGTAATCTTATCTCTAGAATTAGGTGCCCGCACACGATTTGGACAAAGATATGGGAGATCTATTGATGTAGTCAAGATTGGGGAGTCTTTTCAAACTACTCAATCTTACAACCTTAACATGCCATCCAATCTATAATGCATAAATAAAATCTAACTCATATAGTTATTTAAACATTCATATATACTCTTATATGATAAAAATTTTAAGAACAATAACATCTATGAAGGATTTCAAAAATAAACATAATTCAAAATTTTTACAAAGTTTCTAGGCACATTTGACCTACAAGTCTTCAAATTCTCATCTCTTCACACCTTCATGGCTTCACTTTTCTTTTGAAATATATTTTTTTTTCTTCATCTTACATCTCTCATGGTTGCCTTGAACATCACCATCACACCTGCAACTTCATTCTTTTCTTTCTTCTATTCTTATTCTCTTGGCAAGCTAATTTCCTACACTCTTATGTGATTCTCTGGAGCAACATGCAAGTCCCCTCTCCAACCTTGTTGTCATTTATTGATTCATTTTAACATCATCAAATGTTGAATTTATATAGATTGGAACCCTTGCGAGACATCACAAAGAGGCACCCAAATCTTCTCTTTCATTTCCCTCCAATTGTCTTTTGAAATTCTTATGTATATGCTTGAAATTCCTCATTCAATGCTTCCAAAAATGGAACACGATATTTTTGCACCATATCCAATGAATTTCAATTGTAAATGTCTTTGAAAAATGAATAAAAGTATAAACTAATTTGTGCTCCTTTGGAATTCAAAGAGTCATTAATTAGTTTTTCAAAATTCATTACTTTTTCCCTCTATTTAAGTACCCAAAGTGGAAGAATTAGACAAGATTGAAATTCCACAGGTTAATGCAAAAACATGAACACAAGAAAGAAAATATATTTTTGGTGATGTAGGATTTCTTGTGAGCTTGGATGCTCCTGCATCATCTACATGTAGATCCACATAATCCTCCATTCCCATATGATCCTACATTAGATTTACTCATTCCACTTGATGATGTTTATGATACCTTATAGGATCTTGAATATGATGCAACACTTGAGTGTGTTGATGATCGATAGACTTCTCCTATAACTCCTGCTTCTTCAATTGAGATCACACATCCATGTTTTATTGCTTCAGCAAATTCTATGGATGATTCATTAAGTTCTAGTGTTTCTTTTTAGTAATTAAATAATTATATTTTAGATATGTCTTTGTGGGAAGATTACTTAAGAGGTGTTTCAAACTTGTTTGTGGAATCTCACATTTCAAATTTGGAGGATAAATTTGAGGGTTTTTTTCTCCTCTTTGGTGACAGTCATGGCACAAATGTTGTATCATCATCATTTTCCTCAAATATTGTTCAACATCCTTAGCAATTGATCTTGGTTTATCTTTTATTTAATAAGAGGTAATTTGTAGGGGTAGTCCAATGACTTTGAGCTTCACTTGGTAATTCCTTCGTATCATTGCTCAAGACCAAGTGAGCCCCCCTGTAAACCCCTTGGGTGAAGGAAATGACCAAAATTTCATAGGCATTGGGTAAACTTGGTGAGACTCAAACCTTGGACCTACAAGAGAAGAACCCAAAGCCTTAGCACAAGCTTACCAGTTGGTTCTATTTTGATTAGGCATGTACCTAATTTGATGGTGGCATCTTCATCTACCAAGGACCTAGTGACATTTGAGAAAATTTTGGGGACATGATCTGCATTCATATGGACTTTTCTTCTTACCAACTCGTATCCATAGTAGGAAGCATTTTTTTCATTTGTACTTATAAATGTTGTTTGTAGGCATTAGGTAATGTTTTATCTTCAAGCATTCACCATTTTTGTACGACATTATACATTGTGGGGGGGTACTTAGTCTCTCTCTTTCCTTTTTATGGAGGGATAATTGATTGTATATTTATGATGGATGTAGTCCTTGGGGGTATCAATAAGTCCTCTATTCATCATCTTTCATCACTTATATTTTGTTTTGTCATTTCTCACTTTTGGAGAGGAGTTTTATCCTACTAGGTTTTCTCATTTTCACTGATTGTGAGAGATTGCATTGTAAATGGGTACTTAACATGGCCTAGTAGTTGGGGCCCATAATAATAATATTTACATAATTTTCATTATATCTACAACTCCCTAACTTGCACTTAAGGGGGTTGTTAGTGTGAATAAGGTATATTTACCTAACTAGTTTACTAGCAGGTCTTATTCACATGTTAAGTTTACTTAGATGCTAAGAATATTTCTAGAAGGTCTTAAGTTAGATCGTATTTTAAATTTTGTTATTTAATTCTTGATTCCTAGGTAATTTAATAATTATTATATTTTTTTATCATTGCATAGGGTTAAGACATGTCACAATCTTGTCTAATCCTATATATGAACCTTACCTAAATAAGTAAGGCATCATATGTACATTAAATTGTGATGTGGTATCCAATATCAATCTAATGCATTGTGCCTATAATTAAGCATTACTTTACTCTTGTTTATCTCTTGTGGAAGGTATATTTTGGTTTTGCAAGTGATCTTGGAGAATTGAGTCCATTGATGAATAATCCAACTTAGACCTTTTCTCATTCAACTCTTGAACATATGTCTCACAATCAAATAATCTAAGATGTCTCAATGAAGGCTTATTTCCTAACCACACCTCTATCGGTGTCTTATCAACAAGTGTTGATGTAGGAGATCTATTTACAAGATAGTAGGCTATTGCTATAGCTTCAAAACCCCAAAAAATTAGGCTAACAACACTAAGGATACTCCTAGTGCTCTCCATCAACATCTTGTTCATTCTCTTTTCAACTCTACTATTTTGAGGGGCATATGGAGTTTTATTATTCCTCTCAATCCTATTTTCCTTATAGAAGTTGTCAAATTCTACCAAAAAAAAATCACAACTATTGTCAATTCTCAAACACTTAATTTTTCTACTAGTCTAGTTTTCAACAATACCCTTAAACTCCTTAAAACAACTAAAGGCTTCAACTTTTCTTCTAAGTAAATATACAAATGTTCTTCTAGTATAATCATCAATAAATGAAACAAAGTACATATATCTATAAATTAAAGAAACATTTGTTGGACCTAAAACATATGAATGTACTAGATCCAACAACCTAGAAGACTTGTGAAAAATCAAATAAAATTAGAAACCATTTTGTTTAGGATATATGAAGTGTTTTCAAAATCCAAACTCAAGATTATAATATTCATGCCCCTCAATGAGGTATTTAATTTTTAAGGTTTTGAGACACTTCTCACCAATATGACGAAGTATTTGGTGCCATAACATTGTCTTCTCCATTGGATTTTTCATCTCTAAACCATTGGAACCCTTAGGTACCTAGAAAGCACAACCATCAAATGTAGAAGCAACAAACTTCTTCACATCTTGATTTAATGGTGATGATGAAGAATGTAAAGCTCTCTTCTTTAGCTCTGCATAACAACTATCACATTGAATTGTGCATCCATCTATAAGGGATGAAAATGGAATCGAGTAGTATTAGGACCTAACTCCACTTTCATTCAAACATTAGAATACAAAATCACCTAAAGGAGTGATCCTCTTTGAAGAACTCTTGTGAAAGAGAGTCAAGAGATAATTTTAGGGTTTCTATTCCTTCATTGCTATGAGAGGGACTATGAAATTATGTAAAGAAGATTAACAAAAGTGACGATAACAACAATAACAACAGCCTGATTGATAAGAAAACTGAGACAACAAGTACATACCTGAGAATGGAATTTTGTTGTGCACCTATGATTAAAATTTGAGCTTGAAATGATAGCACCAGGGCATTGTAAGCCCTGGTCTGAGAACCTATGGTGAGTTGCAAACTAGAAATCTAAATATTGAAACTGTTTGGGTTACAACCTAAAAATTTGGACCTCAACAAGGAGGACTATGGTGTGGGCTGCCCTAGTCCCTAAAAACCAAGATCAATTTCTATCAGTAGATCTGTGCCTATTTACTAAGACTTTCTGCAAACTACCTGCTTCAACAAAAAACTATAACCACACACAAGAGGAAAGAAAGGGGGTTATGGATAGGGGTTTTCCTTTGGTCAAACCCTAAGTTTAAAAATAACCCTAATTGAAATGGAAATTGAAATTGAACTAAATTATTAAAGCTCACCTTTTGAGGGCAAGGTTGAAATGCTTGAATGTAGATGATTATACCTTTAATGGGCAATGCAATGCTCTTAGGATAAATCGTCCATGTGTTGATGCAATAACATGACAAATCACATAAAATCCATCATGAATCATAACTGAAGATTCCTTGATGTATTTTTTTTCTCCTTGAATCATATCTTCTCTTAAGGAAGAAGGAATTTGCTCTTGAATTGATGATAATGTTAGAATATGATTAGATGGTTGAGATTAATTGAGAGAGATGCCTTATATAGGGATTTTCATAATTAAAATCACCTTTAGGCTGACGTAGAATTGATATATTTTCACACAGAGCAATATTTAGATAGGCTAAGACCGCCTTAATGATCTCCCAAAATTTGGGGAATTTTTTTTGGGTCCTGTCAACTTTTCTCAATTTTTTGGGGATGTGAGATAGCATGAGTCTAATGCTAAATCGAATTCGGTGCTCGAACCAAGATGCATAGGTATGTGAAATATTCTTTGAGAGTTGAAATTAGGGTAAGATTAGGGATAGATTGGGATAAAATAATAAAGGGCACACCTAGAATTAAGGGCCCAAATAAGAGTGTGATGATGTAATAAATTTTAATAAGACTAATAACATTGAATTCAATATTAATTAATTACAATAAAGGTCCTATAATGCATAAATGAAAGGGAAAAACTAAAATAGGTGCTATGAGAGTGTGAAATTGGACACACTAATAAAGGTGTACAATTTATGATGCTACACCATCTAAGTTATATACAAGGTGCCAGTTTGAACACCCTTAGAAAGCACCATAGCTCCTCTGATCATCTTACACCCTCCTTTTGAGAAAATAAATTGCACACCCACATAATTCAGTTTACTTACATAAAGTAGATGTTGGCATTGAATTATCATTGATTTCAACTATGAGCATATTCAACAAGGCATTGAGCAAATGAAAAGGCATTGAGTAAATTGAACAAAGCTTGGAGTTTATATTTGGAACAAAGAACACAGAGGATGTATGCACTTGGGTCAACAAAATTGGTGGAGTGTAGGTTGGATAGTCTTTGTAGACAACATGATGTGTATCCAAGTTGGATACAGAATACAAAGGATAGAGAATCAATTAGTGCAATCAGACAAAAAAGATCGACTTGGTGCAAAATGGACACACCTATGTGTGAAATGGTTTTAACCATATATCCCATATTGGAAGTATGGTGGTGGTATTGAGTATTTATATTATTCGATGAGTGTAGGTTAAGTGAGAAATAGCTCACATGTCCTTTGCCACTTGACTTGGAGTGAGCATTGTGTTCACAAAAAATGTTAGGCGCATGATCACAACAAACATGGTTAGTTGTAAATATGACCTATGATGTTGCAATCTAACCTTCAATAGTTACAGAAGTTGCTACGCCACAACCTTGGGGCTTGAAGCTAATAATAAAAGTTTATCCTGCGATGTGGTGATAGGTTACCTCATGTCATGTTAGGTCCCATAGATCTAGAAGAAATGAAGAAAAGTGCAGCTTGACAAAGTTTGATGATGGAAGCAACTGTCAAGTCGCAATGTTGCGACTAAACGCCAGGTATCCAAGAAGATGCATTTGAAATGTGATTAGATTGTTGACCAGGCTGACCCACAAATGTGTTAACCATGAAGGCCACTTGTCAAAAAGAGTTTCTTTTTATATGTCAAGCTTTTGGTGATGTGGCTCAGTACTGCATCAAAGATATCTTTTTATATATATTTATGTCATTTGGATTTTCCCGCAAGATGTAGAATTGAATGAACATGGCACAATTGCAGGAGAAGCTACTAAAATTAGAAGTTAGATGCCTGATCAAAATCTCATTGTAGAAGTTGCTAACAAAAGAAGGAAACAATGCATTTAATGTCAGCGACTGCTAGACTGCAGAACAAAGACAAGATCAAATGTGTTAGTGGCTCGAGAAGATTTGCAATCTTCAATCGATGGGAAATTCTCACAGGAGTAGATGAGGTTATTAAAAATAGTAATCTGAATGCAAAAAATTGAACTAGAATATGGAGAAGGTGCATTGAGTTCTTGCGAAAAATAGTTTGCAAGGTAGGTAAAAGATCAAATCTTTTTGCAACTCAAGGAGAGAAAATTTAGATGGTCGATAGGAGATTTCTTTATGTTAGAAGAAGGCTATCATTTTGATAGATAGTTAAACTGTGTAGATAGAGTGTGTGATGGGTGTGTGTGTAGAGAAAAGAGGAACATAAGAGAAGAATAGAGAGTAGAGATTGCATAGAGCTTTGGACGCATATCTTAGAGAAGGTGCAGAATAGTAAGTGTGTGTGCATGACAAAAGAGGAGAGCACATAGAGTGAAGTAGCAGGGAGGAGAGAGTGAAGTAGCAGGGAGAAGAGAGTGAAGAAGAGAATAGAGACCTAGAAAAAAATATAATGAAGAAGAGGCTAACAAGATTGTCAGAGGACAAAAAGGAGAAGAGCAGAACAAAGAGAGTTACAGAGGCAAAGGCGCAGAATACAAAAGTGTTATAAAATCTCATTTGTAACAAGGTACTTGAATTGTAATTAAAATGCATTGTAATCCATTTGAGTTGGTGCTCAAATCAGCAGTTGGTTCTCCTTTGGGTTGGTTCCCATAAACTTCAGTGGTTGGTACTCCTTTGGTTGGTGCCCATAAGCTTCAAGGGTTGGTGCATCTTTGAGTTGGTGCTCATAAAAGTTGTAATAATAGTGTTTCTATTGTGAGGCTCTAGGATTAGAGCAATAGACTTTAGTGGTGTTTATCACCGAAGTTTTTCCCAACTATGGGTTTTCCTCTTACATTTGGTGTTATGTGTTTTCTTTTTGTGTGAATGTGTTTTGATCTCTCTGTTTTAGTGTTTGATTGATTAGAGTAAATTTTTATATCCGCTAATTCACCCCCCCTCTTAGTGATCTATTTGTATTCCTTCAGTAGGTTCTATAACATTCTTTGGATACACAAAACACCATAGATCCCCTTCACGCCACTGTTAGAGAATCTAATCTTGAATCCTCCATAATCGATGATTTTTAGATGAGAGTCATCAATGATATACACTTTCCCACCATCATATTCTTCATATTTTATAAAATGTTGTCACAAAATTTTGCACCCTGTGATGATCAACCTTGTGAAATATGGAAATAAACTCCCAAGTGTGGGACTTGTATAAATGAGGTTGAATCTCTAGAGAAGGCTGACTTCCTTTCCAATCTGAGATGCAAATGTTGGACCAACCCAACACTGATAAAACCTAATCTACTGATCTGACGGGGGAAAAGGGAGAAAGAGAAGGGATGCTTGAAAGAGGGGAAATAAGGCTTGCATGTGGACTGAAAAAATGATCTTCCTACCTATAGTTGCACAAGATATCAATGAAAATTAACCAAGAATATGCACAACTTTCTATCCTAATTAGTTTCCTAAAGCATGAGTGAAGGTCAAAATTCTTATGAAAATCAAAAGGAGTTTCACTTAGCTCACCGATGAAGTTATAAGAGGGATTAACACAACCACCTATACTCAAAAAATAGACAAGTGTGCATTTAGATAAAAATGTAAACACTTTACACAAGTTATCCAAACTGAAAGTGGCAAGATAGATAACTTTATTCATATAGAGGCAAGGCAAAATTTAAAAATGTAGAAGAACATGAATTTTGCAAGAGAAAATAGGAGATGATCCTGAGAACAAACTACAAAATTGCCTTTTAAAGATCATGTATAACTATGATTGAGTGTAGTTATGAAACCCTAACCTAACCCAAGGTTAGGTTACAAAAATATCATAGAGGAGGAAGATTAGAGAAAGGATCTAATGGCATGTTGAATGGAGATTTGAGAATGTCCTCTGCCTCTGAGAAAAGTAGACATCTACATATGAGGGGAAAACACTGCGCATGATGCACTGAGATGGCGTATGCAAGCAAAACAGTCTTCATTCTGCAATGAAGAGGCATGGGTGGCATCCAAAATTGGCTTGCACATCAAGTCTGGAGTAATGGCGCAAAGATCTAGCAGTTGGATCAAGATCTAATCTAAAATCGATCACTAACTGAGTAGAAAAAGGACCTTGACCATCAGGTCGACGACCACCTCTATAGAGCATTTAAAATTTAACGGCCCCTACAAGATTGAAATTTTGACGCTCGATCATCCTGGGCCTATGAAAATGGATGCACAAGATTGTGCCACATAGCCCTCCAAAGGGCTCAATCTGAGTTTAAAACATGATAGTTGATTGACCTCTTTTAAAAAAATTGGGTGATGCCAGATGAGCCACGTAGCGGGCTGGCCCCACCTATGTATCGCTGCTTCGCAGCACTTGAAAAGTCTTCGCTATGTAACCTTGTGAAACAATCATGAAGTGTTGACTAAACTATCATTATTTTGTAGGCCTAAGAATAGCCTTGGAGCCTATCGCTGTGAAACAACGATGTCACCCTTCCTTACCGTAGTCGTTATCACCATTTCAAGGCCTAGAATTTGTCTTTGGCCTTTACCGCTGTTAAATGTCAATAACCATTTATGTTATCATCGCTTGAGCTCGTGACCTATCAAAATTGGGCCCACAACGACCCCTTTATCTCAAAATGCCTGTTAGATACTTGGTCAGTCCCAAAGACACTAAGAGGGGGGGGGGGGGGGGGGTGAATCAGTGTCTAACTGGTTAGCTAAAGATTTAAACTTGTTTGCATCTTTATAACCTAAATTAATATACCGGTAAACAAGTAATAATGCAATAAAGAGAAATAATAGTATAACCATCAATGCACACCATAACACAGATATTTTTGGCGAGGAAACCCAGTAGGGGAAAAACCTCGGTGGGATTTGTGACCCACAATATTTACTCACTGGCCAATATGAATAAATATTACTTATACAATAGGGGCCTGCACATGCAGGAAGGCCAACAACCTAGAGCTCATTGCTCAATCACAAAAGGGAGTCCCACTGACTACAAAATTGGATGATTAAATCTAATGACAATGTACATCTCAAAATAGCATCTGCAATGATGGATTTAGTACCGGTTTAAGTTCTGTCAGATACCTCTACCATAAACCTTGCGTCACTCTGCTCTTCTCTTAGTCGCTCATAAAATAATTACATCATAATGCATATACAGTTATTCACTCTCATATACCACTTCCATTCATTACCTAATTACATTTCTTACTTCTCTTTCTTACATACAAAATGACCTACAAGATCTCATATATATACATATATGAGTCTTTACAATACATCATGTCGGCTATACAAATAATATTACAATACAAAAAAATATAATTTCCATTTCGACTAGGAGTGCTAGTAAGATCTTCTGTCGGTGTAGACTAGATGCCGGTGAGAATAATCTTTGTTGTGCCTGTCAGTGCCGGTAGATGATGTTTGTTGCCGGTGTAACCTGTGAACCATGTTACTAGTTGGTTGCCATTAATGACAACATCAACTATTCTCATCTGAGTGTATAATGCCAACAATCTCCCCCTTTGGCATTGATGGCAACACTCATGAGAAAAAGCCAAAAACTAATATCCAAAAATGAAGTCCAAAAATAAGAGTGCTCCCTCTGAGCAAATGATCCCTTCTGTACATTTTTCTCCCACACTACTACTCCCCCTTTGACATCAATGACAAAGGATGTCAAAAATAATCAAAGAGTTCAAAATTTACCTCAAAGCCTGTAACCAGTTATGTAAATCTGAAAGATATCCATTAAAATCAGATTAAGACTTTGCATGAATTTAGTGCTGTCAGAAATAATGATTTCAGTCCGTCTGATCATCTCGATCAAATAATGCATTTGTTGCTCTGGTGATCTTTCTCCTTGAATGGTTTCTCAAGACAGCTTTATCCACTATGTTAGAAGGTTGTCCAATCTAGGACCAAGTTTATTTTTTAGCTCTTGGGCCTTCATTCTTATCCTTGCTTTTTCCTTTTCGAATTTTTCAATCTTTTCTTCAAAAAGTGCCATTTCTTGATCCAAAACTGAAGTAAGTTCCGAAGAACCTATCATGTTATCTACTATATCATCAATCTCCTTTTGTGTTTTCCTTATCTCCTCATAAATATCCTCTGTTAGGTGGTGAGGCTTGCATGCTTCCTTGTACAATTCTTTATATTCCACAATAGTGGAATTAAGTGTCGGTAACAAAGAATCAATATGCTATGTACAATCCTTAATAGTCTTATCAAAGAATTCACCTTTCTCCTTATTCATCCTTTCCTTAATAGTCTCTTCATTCATTTTATCTACAGTTAGAATATTTGAAGCAATGAATTTGGAGAATGTGTCCAATTTACCTAAAGATCCAGAAATATGATCTATCTTATAATCCAGTGCAATCAATTTCAAAATAGGTAATGTATCATCAATGGCCTTAAATGCTAAGGCGTTGCATTCAGTGATATTCTTTATGAAATCTAAAAGTACATCTGTCACATTAGTAGGTCTATAATCCATGGTGGAAGTGCTAGGCAGAGTGTGAGGTTCTGTAGTTGGTTTCTTCTCATCTCCAGATTCCTTAACCACTTCAGCTATCTTGTTTTCATCATTGACCTTTTCTTTATTCACTATTTCTTCCTTATGCTCACTCTATTTTTCAACTTTGTTTTCATCCTTACTGTCTACCTTGCTGACTGTCAGTTTAGCTACACTCTGTTCTTGTCCCTTTCTAGTTTCAGTTTATGCTTCTACTTCTTATTCTACCAGTTTCTCAATGTTAAGTTGAGTATCATCAGGGATGGTTTCGAGTTTCTTAACTTTAGTTGTTTCCTCAATATTCTGTTAAGAGTCAATAGTGTTTACCGGTGACTCAAAGACCTCAATATTTGTAGCTTCAACTCTCTTTACCTCTACAGTTTCCTTATCCATGACAATGTTAAAATCCTGTGTGTCCACATTAATGGTAAAAATAATATCAGACTCCAGATTAGTGTCATCTCTTGTCATTTCATCTACATTCTCTTTCAGTTGACTATCAATTTGAGTCGGTGCCTCTGTAGTTATTGGTGGGGTGTCCTGTGTTGGTGGAGGAAGGTTATCCTTGACCGTGATATCAAGTACACTACCAATTTTTCCTTTACCTTTACCTTTCTGATATACCTTGGTAAATGAATTGTCTATTTTCTATCCAACCTTCTCTTCTTTCTTCTCTCTTTCCACAAAAAATATATCCCACTTATCTTCCATTTCATCTGCAATTTCCTTAACTCTGCTTGCCATAAGGCTAACCTACCAGTGACCACTCACAAAAATTGTTCTATTTGCCTCTGATATTAAATCATCGATTTCCTGTCTATAATTAACAGGATGCACAACAAGTAGAGCCTCTACCTTTAATTTCTTGTCTAACTCAATTACAGACATTCTCTTAGCCTCTAATATCAAGTATAAATCATTTAGTAGATCATCTACAACCTCAATAAGAACTTTCTTGTATATGTCTAGGTATAAAATAATGCTTTCCTCTATAGTATCCTTATCTGAATCCTTGAAAGAATGATAAATTTTATTCACATTAGTAAGGTTACCTTCTTGTGTGATTTCATTGATCAACTCTTTCGGTGTAAGAGTATCTGGTGCCTTAGGTTCTTGTTTCTTCTTTGGAGTTACTTTCTTCTTCGGACAACTGGGCTCTCTTATAGCCTGTTGTTTCTTTCTCTGTGTCCTTGATTTCTTGGGAGATGGAGCAGGTGTCGGTGAGGGTTTTCTTTTCTTCCTGTCCACTCTCTTGAATTTAGCTGCCTCGTCACTATCAAAATCAGAAGAAGTAGCCACAGGGGAAATGTGAGCTACCAGTTTTTGCTTTGATTGTCTTTCTGTCACACTAGCAACAATACCACCAAGATTCATCAATCCTTCTGTAACATCCTTTACCATCTTAGAAGCATCTTTCATAAATTTATCTCTTTTCTTCCTCTCCTTCATCATAACTACACCACTTTCAATGGTTTCTGCATTACCAAATATTTCCTCTGTTGGTTCCGGTGGAGCATCTAGGAGTATTTTAGCATATGAGTCTAAGATGTGAGTATCCACCTCATATCCCATTTTAGTAATCTAGACAGTTCTGGGTCTAACTGCTTCCATCCAGATTTCATCTCTTTTCACTACAAAGCATATATGTTTATCATATTTATCCACAATGATTTGGGGAATCCTTTCCCTTTGTCTCATTTTAGCTTGGAAATTCCTAAAGTAGTCTTTTACCAACTTATCACCATCAGATCCCATACCGGTGATTGCCTCTTTTATCTGTTTTCCAACTGAAGTATCATAGGCAAAATCCTTATGTCCTATACCAAGGATCTCTTTTGAAAAGTAAAGCATTAAACACACTATCAGACTTCCAATTTTGAAGGTTCCTTTCTTATCACCTTTGATCTTATGCAAATTCTCTAACAGTTCATCCTTTAACCATTCACAAATATCAATCTTTGCATTGTTCAATATCATCTCATGTGCACTATGAATGCATGAACTAGATACATAATTCAACCTATTTGTATGACCAACTTTATAGCCAATGACCATGCTAGCAAATTTAACATTTTTATCCTTTATATCATTGACCCTAAGTAATCGGTTGTCAAATGTAGCTCCGATTAAGCTCATAACCTCTTTGTTAGGGATTTTCTTCTTCTTGTCAGATGTAGAACTGGTGGAGGGTAAACCAGTAACAACTCTTATATCTTCCTTGGTAATCTTAAATACTGAGTCCAACCACATAAATTCACCGTGAACCTTGCTAAGGACATAGTGGACAACTTCATCTGAGAATTCTGGCATATGGAGGATGTCTATGAAACCTAAATCCTCAACTACCTTATGTTCCGGTTTCACTATCCCATTCTTGTCAATGATTACATTCATGTACATGTTCATCAAATCTTCGAACCCTAAACTTTCTATGTAACAATGTATGTATGCCCTAGGATCTTCAGCAAATGTGACTCCCTTCGGGATTCTATAAAATGCACCAATAGAGTCATCCAGTTTTGCTATCTTAGGAATGATCTTGAAAACACGTCTAGGTCATTTTATGTTCTCCACAATGGTAGGGTTTGCTACGAATTCAGGAACAGAAGATGAAGATGCCATTGCGAAAGATAAATACCTTTTAACAGTGAAATCCTTGAATGCTTTGAAAGACCTTTGTCGCTTCACCTTTAGAATGCCTTTGCTCAATTTCACTCTCTTAGAATTCTTGGATGCTTGGTGAATTGAAATGAGAGGTTACAATGCCTTTATAACCAAAAATTAACTTACAACCACAATAAATGCTTCGCAGGTGAAGTGAAAACTCCACATATCTACCGGTAAAGAAGAAATGTAACTTCTTACCACCAAATGCGGGTAAATGCATGATCTTCAATTTCTTGGCTTACCCCTATGGATTATTCCTTAGTTAGATGAAGAATCTCTTGCCGGTGCAGGATTACCCCGTTTTGCTGGTGTAGAGACAGATTCATCACTTCTCTGATCTCTCTTCCTAATCCATTGTTTAGAAAATTCTTACTTGATTTCGGTCACCTTTTCTTTTCCTTTGTTATTGGATCCTTTATTGTTTGCTGGTACAGTCTTACTTCTACAAAATTTTACAATATGCCCAATCTTGTTACATGCATAACAAGTTACATTGTTTCTCTGAATAGCCTTTCCATAACCTTGACCGGTTTGAGTTCTGCATTGATTAGATAAATGTCGAAATCTACCACAAACATAGCATTTCACATTCATTCTATAGTTGTCTGAGTTATGACCATTTTTATTGCATTTGGAACATTTAATGGTGGGTAAGTTTGTATTCTGATTATTCCTAAATCTGCACTGATTTGCTCTATGAGCAAATTTGTTGCAATTAAAACATTTACCATTAAATTTATAAGAATTAGGTTGCCTTACCGATTTGTTGTGGTCATGATTATTTGCAGTCCCCAAACTTTCTCCATGTTCAAATCCAAATCCAATTTTTTATCCATCAGGTTTCTGACTTTTCAACATATCATCAAGATTATCTGAACTTTTCTTGAATTTGTCTTTGTATTCATTTGCAGTGACCAAGTCACTTTCCAAAGTGCTAACTTGTCTCAAAAGTTCCTCTTTGTCATGTTGCATGTGAATCAAATCAATTTTAAGCTTATCATTTTCATAACTAAGCCTTTGAGATTCATCTGATCTTTCATTAAGTCTACTGGCCAAATCTTTTTCATTCCTCTTTCTATCTTCAATATCCTTGCATAGTCTCAAGGTTAAATCTTGCATCTCATTCTTCATGTTACTGTTCTCTTCTCTCAATTTCTTTGCAATATCTCTGTGACTTTCTTTTTCTTCATCATCTTGATTTTGCAATTGCACATGTAATTCTTTTCTCTTATTCTTTGCTATAACTAGGTTATCTTGAAGTGCTTTGATAAATTCCCGAGCAGTTCTAAGTTCATCTTCTAGTTTGATATTTTTCAATTTTTCTGCATCAAAATCTTCAAGAGCTCCTTCCAACTGTTGTCTCAAACTTTCCATCCGTATTGGTTTCAGAATCTTCCTCAAGCTGTTAGGTTTCTGCGAATAGAGGACTAGGCTCTGATACCAATTGTTAGATACTTGATCAGTCCCAAAGACACTGAGAGGGGGGGTGAATCAGTGTCTAACTGGTTAGCTAAAGATTTAAACTTGTTTGCAACTTTATAACCTAGATTAATATACCGATAAACAAGTAATAATGCAATAAAGAGAAATAACAGTATAACCATCAATGCACACCATAACACAAATATTTTTGGCGAGGAAACCCGGTAGGGGAAAAACCTCGGTGGGATTTGTGACCCACAATATTTACTCACTAGCCAATATGAATAAATATTACTTATACAATAGGGGCCTGCACATGCAGGAAGGCCAATAGCCTAGAGCTCACTACTCAATCACAAAAGGGAGTCCCACTGACTACAAAATTGGATGATTAAATCCAATGACAATGTACTTCTCAAAATAGCATCTGCAATGCTAGATTTAGTACCAGTTTAAGTTCTGTCAGATACCTCTGCCATATACCTTGCTTCGCTATGCTCTTCTCTTATTCACTCATAAAATAATTACATCATAATGCATATATAGTTATTCGCTCTCATATACCGCTTGCATTCATTACCTAATTACATTTCTTACTTCTCTTTCTTACATACAATATGACCTACAAGATCTCATACATATACGAGTCTTTAAAATACATCATGTCGGCTATACAAATAATATTACAATACAAAATAATATAATTTCCATGTCAACTAGGAGTGCCGGTAAGATCTTCTATCGGTGTAGACTGGATGTCGGTGAGAATAATCTTTGTTGTGCATGCCGGTGCCGGTAGATAATGTTTGTTGTCGGTGTAACCTATGAACCATGTTACCAGTTGGTTGCCATCAATGACAACATCAACTATTCTCATCTAAGTGTATAATACCAACAATGCCTTCGGGAAGATGGCCCACAAAATGAGCTGGCCCTGCCAGTTGTCGCTGTACTGCCACCTTCTCACCAAAGGAGCTTTCTCTGTATCGCAGGGTGGACCCCGCCATCGGTTTGAACATTGGCGAAACTGCGAAAACTATAAGGTCTTCATTGTTTCATGGAGTGGACCCCACCACATCATCCAACCACCACAAAGTGGCAATAAACATACCTTCTCTTCGCCATTTTGCGAAGGGAAGGAAACCTTAACAAAACTAACTCGCGAACCCGCAAAAGAATAAGGTTTCCCCACCAATTAGTAGTGAGAAATAAAAGGAACCAGACCGCCATAGACATGGACCCTCCACCCCATGGAAATTAATTGTTTTGACTGGCTGAGGAGCTCAACAAAAAATTAGAAATTGAAGCCCGAGGAGGTCACTAACCTTCGTGTTATGCATTGTTTTGAAAAAATAAAAGAGGAAGCTAGCTCTGTTGAGCACGACTAACACAACATGTTAGTCACACTAACTAACATGATGTGCTAGTCACACTTAATTCTCTGATTGGATCTCTTCAAGGGTTGGCACAAAAATTGCCAACATAAACCAACCCCTATGTAAGGTCATGTGGAATGATGCACCCGAGATTTCAACCATATATCCTTCAATTCATGCATTGCTAGGGCTGCAAAAAATGCTACATCATCATACTGACAAGATTTATTTGAATCTAAATACGAGAAGTTATTATTTTTCTTATTTTTATCCTCCTTACATTCTTTATAAAGATGATTGTTTTTTTCATAGTTCCAACACTTTTCCTTGGACTTTTCAGGAGACTTTGATCTTCCTAGAAATTTGGATTTAGACTTCTTGTCCTTCTTATTTCCTTTCTATTCTGATAAACAATGTTTAAAGGTGTGAAATTAGGGTTAGGGTTAAATTAAGATAATAAAATCACTAAATTACATTTGGAAAGAGAGGGAATCTAATAGATCTAGGCTCAAAAGACCAAGATTCTGATTAGATTCTAACTTCTTTGGTAGGGCCTTTCTCCTTCCTAAGTTGAATTGATTTGATTGTTGATGATTAGGGCAAAATAGGTGATGATTGAATTATTTTGACAGAAACAGTAAGCTACAAATGTCCCATGGAGCCGCTAACCTAGATCTAGGCAAAATAAGCTATTTGGAATTTGTTCTCAAAAGTTCGGCCTAATTTTTCAAGGCTAGGTAGTATCAATTTGCCATGGTCCTCTGAATTTTTTGCCATCGCAAGCTAAACCTGTTCATCATTGTGAACTTTGTCAATCCTCTCAAGTATAAATCTTTACCTATTCTTGCACATAGAGAGAAAGGGGAAATTGTTGGGAATAGGGGTTTGCCTTAGGGAAAACCTTGATTTTGGAATTAACCATGAAATTGAATTGATAAATGTAATGAAAGATTGTTGTAAACTACTTTCCTTTTGAGGGAAAGGCTGAAAATGATTGAAACACTAATGATATACCTTAATAAAGTTTTGTTTGACCTTCACAAAGGAATAAGGGTTTCATGTATGTTGTCTTCATAAAATATACATCATGGATGTCTTCTTCAATGTCTAAAACTTCACTTCACTTCTACTCCAATGCTTGATGAAAGATTGATTGCTTGCTTACTTGAATTTGCTAGAGTGCAATTGAGATCTTGAATGAGGTTAGGCTTAAAATGAGAGGAGTAGACCTCCTTTTATACTTGCTTGTTGAAAAACAAATGGAATTTTTGACACAAGTTGACATGGGATCTAGGTCCCCACTAAAATTATGTGACCATTATGAGGCCCTAAATTGGGCCTTTTTTGAGAGGACCATGGCACCTAGAAATCAGGGCTCCAAGTTTGGTGGGAGACTGTGGAGATAGTTAAAAAGCATGTTTTAGTCTATGTGAGCATAATCAACATTTTAGTCAAGCCTTAGAAGCTGAAATTTAGAAACATTTCTCTACATCTCTTCAAAAATTAATGATGCAACCATCTCATCCATCTTGAAAATGGTTGTGGTACTCTTGATAGCCATTACAAGGTGGTCCCATGAGTTCAAAAAATAACATAACAATAACATTCAATGACCCTCCTCTATCTTGTCACAAATAGAATCCAACTAAGAAAATGTCATATTGAAAGCATTCAAATGATTGGCTACAGATACTCCATCTTCCATATTTAAGATAATACGCCCTATTTCTCACGAATAACTCATTTACCAAGCATTTAGCCAGATAAATATCTCTAAGCTTCTTCCAAAGATATTTTGTACTCTTATCTTCATGGGCATTCAACAATACACAATCTACCAAATAGAGCCTTATGAGACCCTTAGCTTTTCTATCCATCATATCCCAATCATCCTTAGTCATGGTGGTTGGTTTTGTTCCTGCCAAACTCTAATATGAATTGAAAGGAGCAAAGGTGTGGTATAATGCTTCCAACAATAATCTAGTAGGGGGAGGTATTGAAAAATTTCTTACAAATACTAAATATTATAGTATAAAGATACACATAGATTTCATCTTGTAAATCGTGCATAGAGTGTGTCATAGTTTTCATAGATTCCGTCATAAACTATCATATGTAAGTGTGTCATAACTCTAGTCATAAGTAATACCATAAACATGTTATAACCTGAAATTTAGCATTTGCATATCATTGTTGCATTATCCTCAAAATGGAATGCCTACTTCCACATGTTGCATCTATGTCACATAGTCATCGCCAAGTAAGATGCCACCCAATCAATATAGATGACTTGATATTTTTACGTAATTAATTAAATCAAATAATAAATAAATAACCCAAATGAATGCAATAACCAATGTTAGAATTTGTAAAGGTTGAGACACCTTAATCCCAACATTATTTCCATGTATAAAACATGAGTGTAATAGAATAAGTTCTACAAGAGGAGGATATAGTACGAAACATTTTTTAAATGCTTGATAATAATTAACCAGTTAAAGGAGGAAACATATAAAAGTAAACCACTTCAAAGAGGATACCTCCAATAATATTCAATAAGAACTGTAATGTCCCGAATTGCATCTTGTGCAATTCTGCAACACATAAGCATCTTCGCTCCAAGTTGATGGAGATCATGCATCATCATATTTGTCCTTTTGTCCATATGGGTCACTTTGTCAGCCCAAAACTTGGCTTCTAGCGATCTTGTTCACCAATTGAGTATGGGACTCTAGCGTGTCACGCTTGCATCCCGCAAAATGTCAGCTCACAGGTGGTCGTTTGAGCATTACGTCTATGCTCGGAGGAGTTTGTTACGCCTCTATCCATGGCCACCAATGTCAAGAATCACCTAGGAGGCTATATCTTTCACATTTCTAGTCTTTCTTAAGGGTTCTGGATCATTTTGAAGTATTTTGAGCTCTTGGCTTCCATTCTATCTTATCTTGCACAAGTTTTCAAGCATTTTGAAGACCACCATTGTTGCAACCTCTTGGAGAACACACAATTTTGTTGTCACAGGTGTTGGAGAGGAGTTTACTACATTCTCTTAATTCATTTGCATATCATTAATCTCTCATTTTAATTTATCTATTGTCTTAATCATTCATTTTATTATCTCTATCATTTTTATTTCCCATCATTGCTATCATTTGTGTTGTCCGTGGAGGTGGAAACACTGAAACAAGGGTTTGACTGAGGCAAACCTCTAAAAACAATTCCCAACATTTTCCTTCTTGCTTGTGTGCAGGTTCATAGAAATGGTAAGGCAATCATCTTGTTGGAGGCTTCAATTGTGGACCGGTTTTAAGCCTCCCTCATCTTTTCTCACTTTATTTTAGTACTTTTTATTCTACACTATTGTTTGAGTATATTATAGTATCATTCGTGTAGTATTTTTATTATATTTGTCACTTCCGTATGGCTTCTATGTTCTATCCATATAGGAAGATAGTGTGCCACACTAGTGTCCCAATCCTGTACACTCATCCCAAGGATAGAGACTCAATAGAGTCGTCTAGGAGACTCATTTGTGGTCTATTAGCTTAGTTTTACATTTGCATCTCCTAGCTCACCTTTAGCACTAGTTTAAGTGAGGTCGAGAGAAGGTAGGTTTATCCCTTGAGGTTCATCACCTTGAGGGTGACAAATCCCGTCCTCTACATTTTGGTGAACCTGACATGAACTAGTTGCATTGTCATTTTCTTTAGTCTTTATTTCATAACTTCATTTAAAACTTTAAAGTAAAAATAAAAAACAAAAAGACAAACATAATCACATTCCAATCTTGAAACAAACCTCAAAACAACTTTCTTTATCACAAAGTTCTATAGACTTGTGACATCCTTGTAGTGTGGTCGAAGTGTTGTGGATCTTGTCCATGAGCTTTACGACCTAGACTGCCACATGAGTTGTTGTGAGAAGGACTTCTAGGAAGAGTGTACCTTCAAATCGTTACAGTCCTCCTAGGTCGGGTTTGATGCTTAAAGATTCACTTCCTGATCCTAATCACTTTATGGCCTCTTACCCTGTCAGAACCATCTTGACAAGGGAACCCTCTCCACCTGATTCGTAACCAAACTCTCAAAACATTTATCCAAGGAATTCTCCTCCATCTTCCCCTCCCAATGTTGATCATGATTTTTCTATTACCATTGACTTTGAACAAATTAATATGTTAGAGAAGAATTTGAGAGACTTTGAGGGTTTCTTGAATCATGAGAATATCCTCCCCTAGGAATAAAATGTTGTAAGCATTCTGAGAGACATGTTGATCTAAGATAGGAGAGGCCTAGAGATGTTGAGGTTGTTATCTATGATTGTCAAGAGTCGCATGCCTTTGGCTAGTACTTCCCCTTAGGATAGACAATCTAACACTTTTGTCTCTCATCTTGGTGTAGACATACTTGGTTTGATGGTGGACATGGCTGATCCTGGGCCTACCATTCCTAGTATCAATTCTTCTACCACTCCTCTAGGTTATACTAGTATGGCTAGTAGTTCTACTATTGCTTCCACTAGCACATCGTTTCTGTCAATGCTGGTCCAAGTGTTGGTGCTATCCCTAGTAGTAGTATCAGTCGTAATGTCAATGTTGGTAGAGGTGGTGGTGTTCGTGATGCTCCTCCTCCTTCTTCATCACCTGCTAATCTTGTCTTGAACACCATTCTACAAAACATGGGATAGTTGCAGTTGCAACTCATGAACTTGGCATCTACCACTAGCCATTTTTTGATACCTGCCTATTATCGTAAGAGCCCGCTTGACATCACCATACTCAATACCATTCTTCCCTAGGGGGATGAGTCATTGAACTTTGATTAGTTTAATGGTGATGGAGATCCCAATGTGCATATCAACTTGTTTATGACCATGTGTATTAACTATCACAGTCTGGATTTTGTCTTGCTTAAACTATTCTCGCATTCTCTTAAGGGGACTGCGTTAGAATGGTATAGTTAATTGACTGATCACCCTATCCAGATGTTCAATCATCTTATGGATCTCTTCCTCAGATGGTTCCAAGCAAACATTGGCAGCAAGGTCACCATCACTGACCTTGTTCATTGTAAGCAAAGGCTGAATGAGAAGATTACAAAATTTATCTCATGATACCAATCTATCTCTACCAGGATCCCCTTTTCCCTACTTGATAGTTATTTGCAAAGGATGTTCATCAAAAATATGGAGCCAACATTAAGGGAGAATTTATCTCTTAATCGATATAAAATTTTTGTCAATTTGTGTTCTGCACTCACTGGCTACCAACACACATTGACTCAATTTAGAGAGTCCTCTTCGGCCGTCATATTGGTACTCACAATGCTATGAGGTATTCACTAAATTTAATGTCTTTTATTTGAGCATAATGCAAACATTGTTGAAAGACAATCTCATCGTCCTTCTTGAGATTACTCCTCTGCCAGATAATAAACCATACCCTCATTGGTATGATGGTTCAAAGTTTTGCTAATATCACTGTGTGCTTGGCCATGACACAAAAAGATGTGGTTGCCTTAGAAAATGGAGCTATAAAGATCAGTGATAAAAAGAAAAAATCTAATAAGTCTGTTGACAAAACAAATAGTGAGTTGCAAATATACACAGATTTGTTCCCTCTGCATTCATCCAATTTCATCTTTACATCATATTTAGTGCCAGATGGTAGTCCTTATGTTAATATGGTTACCATCACTTTGATATCACCTCTTAGTTAGAAGGTGAAAGTATCTGATATATCATTCACCTTTCTGGATGCCCAGAGCCTGTTCATCTATACATCCCTGCAAAGTTCAATGGTCAAACTATTAGGTGCAATGGTTGACCCTTCATGCAAAGTCAATGTCATCATAGAGGAAACCTTGTTTATCAATGGATGGCATAGGTTGAGATATGATGAGTGTCATGTGACTTTGAAAACATATAATAGACTGTCTCTTTCTCTTTTGGGTAGTATATCCTTGATGGTCCTTGTGGGACCCAAGGTTGTGTTTTCTACATTTGTCATCATCCATGAATCGGACCTATTTGAAGTCAAACTAGGTATTCCCTGGTTGATTACTATGGATGTGGTCCCTTCGGTGATTCATAAGTGCTTGATGTTTCCTAATGAGGGTTTGGTGCATGTCATCAAGGATACTGTATATTAACCCCTAGTAGCCCATGGGGATTTTTTATTGGATCATTTTTTACCTGCTTTGGTGGGGTCCATGCTTCCCCATGATGACTTGATGTATCATGCATATTATCAGTACAAGATGAGGGAGTCAGCCCCTAAATTGGTCAGGCCTATCTATTCGTTGCCTCTTCCTGAATCGATCTCTACTTCATCTAATCCTATATTAAAGTGGGTAGTCCCTTATTCCCCTTTTTCATCAGGGGTTGAGGCTAAGCCCATTCCTTCAAATAGACCTCCTCATCTACCCAAGAATACACATCCTCTAGTGGTGTCTTTTGTTCTTGCGACTGCACCTAATGCAGACAAGGGAAAGACACCTATGTTGTCAAAGTCTATGGCTTGCCCTCCCTTCAAGCTCCCAATAATGGCAGATATCCCTTAGCCTTCTCGATATGAGAAATGGAAGCATTTATATCATGTTTTTTCATCACCGCTTGCTCCTATTTCACAGCCCATGTTAGCAACCTTTGTTCCTCTAGATGCTCCTTGAGCAAAGTGAGGTAGGGTACCTATTGTTGTGAATGTCATGCCTCTCTTAGATGGACCTCTTGTTTCATCGGTTGGACCTTCTCCTATCCCTAACACCATTTTAGAGGCCTCTCCTATGGAGAATGTGTTAGGGTTTCAAGCAGATCCAAAGCAAATATGAACTAACAATTATATGCAGATTTAAATACAAAAGATAAAGAAATAAAATAGGACACAGATAACACAGAGATTTAACGTGGTTCACCCAGAATGGGTTACGTCCACCATACACAGCCGTCCAATCTTTCTTATTATCCAGCAAAAATAGTACATCAACCTTACAATGCCTTAAGCATCCCAGCCACTTATAACATGCGTTTTTAGGGCAACAAACAAAGTCGGCTTTTTAGGGTTTTATTACAATGTCGGTTTTCATCAACAAAAAACGGCAAAAAATTTTTTCTCGGGGGCTGCCGACCCCAAACCCCCGCTTTCTTGGGGGCTGCCGCCCCCGAACCCCTGCCCGGGGCCCGGCCCGGCCCCGGACCCCCGCGAGGATACGTGCTGAGTGTACAGTACTTTGCTGATCAGTCGCCACATTTCAACAATCTCCCACTTGGAGACTGATCAGGCTCCACACCAAACAATCTCCCACTTGGAGACTGATACTACACGACACCACTGTACATGCAACATCCGCTGGATAAAACACTAGGACTTGACTGGTATAAATTCCACAATTATTAATCAAGAAGACCAACAGAAACTGATGAAGAAATCAGCTTCTCTTGTGGAACTGCCTTTGTGAACATATCGGCAGGATTCTCACTTGTGTGAATCTTCTCAAGCCGTAACTGACCCTCCTCCAAAATAGTCCGAATGAAGTGGTACCTGAGCTGAATGTGCTTTGTCCTTGAATGAAAAGCAGAGTTCTTCGCAAGATGAATGGCACTCTGGCTATCAGTATACAATGGGCTATCCTCTTGTGTCTGACCCAATTCCTTCTGAAAACATTGCAACCAAATCATCTCTTTGCTGGCTTCTGTAGCAGCAACATACTCAGCTTCAGTGGTTGAAAGTGCAACAACCTTTTGCAGCCTAGAAATCCAACTGACTGCAGTTCCCCCTATAGTAAAAACATACCCTGTAGTACTCCTCCGTGAATCAATATCACCTGCCAGATCAGAGTCAACAAATCCACTTAGAGCAGCATTAGATCCTTTGAAACATAATGCCTTCGTAGTAGTTCCTTTCAAATACCGAAGAATCCATTTCACAGCATTCCAATGTTCCATACCCGGATTACTCATAAACCTGCTCACAACTCCCACTGCATGTGCAATATCTGGCCTTGTGCATACCATTGCATACATCAGACTGCCAACAGCTGATGAATACGGGATGTTAGACATTTTATTAACCTCTTCCTGTGCCTTTGGACACATCTCCTTAGTCAATTTGAAATGACTAGCCAAAGGTGTACTAACTGCTTTTGCATCCTGCATGTTAAATCTTTTCAACACCTTCTTTATATACTCACTTTGGGACAAATTCAAGGTTCTATTTTTCCTGTCCCGTGTAATCCTCATACCGAGAATTTGCTTAGCTGCACCCAAATCCTTCATAGCAAATGACCTGGCTAATTTTTGTTTAAGATCATTTATATGTTGCATGTTAGACCCAGCAACAAGCATGTCATCAACATAAAGCAACAGGATAATATAACTGCCATTATCAAATCTCTTAAAATATACACAATGATCAGAATGACATCTATGATAACCGTGTTCAGCCATGAAACTATCAAATTTTAAATACCATTGTCGGGGTGCTTGCTTTAGGCCATACAGACTTTTCTTCAACCTACACACCAAGTTCTCCTTACCTTTGACCTCATATCCCTGTGGTTGCAACATGTAAATTTCCTCCTCCAAATCTCCATGGAGAAAAGCTGTTTTGACATCTAATTGTTCAAGATGTAAATCATCTGCAGCCACAAGACTAAGTACAGTTCTAATTGAAGTCATTTTTACAACTGGAGAAAATATTTCATCATAATCTATACCCTTTTTCTGTGCAAAACCTTTTACCACAAGTCTGGCCTTATATCTTTTCTGACCTCCTTCCTCCTCCTTCAGCCGATAAACCCATTTGTTAGGCAAGGCTCTTTTTTCTGCAGGTAAAGGGACTAAGTCCCAAGTCTTATTTTTCATCAAGGAGTCCATCTCCTCTTTCATGCCTAGTTGCCACTGTTGTTTGGCATCCACCTGCATTGCTTCTTCATATTCTTCTGGTTCACCAGAATCTGTTAATAAAATAGAATACAAAGAAGGAGAAAATCTTTCAGGGGGTCTACTTGGCCTCGTAGAACGTCTAACACTTGCAGGAGTTTGTGGGACAATCTGTTGTTGCTGAGCATCAGGTACCTGTGGCATTTCATTTTCAGGAATCTCATCCAACACCACATATTCTTGTTTGTCATGTTCATGCTTCTTTTCCTGCATCTGTTCTTTATACATAACCTTCTCATTGAATATAACATCTCTACTTCTAATTATTTTCTTATTTTCAAAATCCCATAACCGATAGCCATATTCATCTATCCCATATCCAATGAAGGTACATTTCTGAGATTTAGCATCAAGCTTGGTTTTGTTTTCTTTATCAACATGGACAAAAGCTTCGCAACCAAAAGTTTTTAGAAAAGAATAATTTACCTTTTTACCAGTCCATGCCTCCTCTGGAATACCACCATCCAAAGGGGTTGAAGGTCCTCTATTTATCAAATAGACAGCAGTATGTACAGCATCTGCCCAAAAATGTAAGGGCAATCCAGCATGCAATCTCATGCTCCTCGCACGTTCCATGATGGTCCTATTCATTCTCTCTGACACACCATTTTCTTGTGGAGTTCCTGGAACTGTCTTCTGCTTTCGAATCCCATTTAAGGAACAGTAATCTTCAAATGCTTTGCTTCAATACTCACCTCCATTATCCGATCTGAGACACTTCAACTTTTTTCCTGTCTCATTCTCAACCAGAGCTTTCCATTTCTTAAAAGTTTCAAAAACATCTGATTTTTGTTTTAGGAAATATACCCATGTTTTTCTAGTTGAGTCATCAATAAAAATAACATAATAACAAGAGCCACCAAGAGATGATACCTGAGCCGGTCCCCATACATCTGAATGTACAAGCTCTAACTTCTCACTCTTCTTCTCTTTTCCAACCTTGAGAAATCTGACTCTTTTCTGTTTACCATAAACACAGTTTTCACAGAACTCTAAATCAATCTTCTTTAGTCCTGGCAATAGATTTTTGGAGTGAAGGATTTTCATCCCTTTCTCACTCATGTGCCCAAGCCTATGGTGCCACATTATCGAATCTGTTCTTGCAACATTTATTGTTGTTGTCCCTGCAGTAACTTTATCTGTAGCAGCTAAGGTAGAGTAAGTGTTACCAGTACACAGATATAGTGTGCCTACCTTCACACCTTTAGCTACTACTAACGATCCTTTAGTGACCTTCCACATACTGTCTGAGAAGGTAACTATGCAACCTTCACTACCTAGTTGCCCTGCAGAAATTAAATTTCTTCTTAAATTAGGAACATGTCTTACCTCCTGCAGAAACCAGTCATTACCATTCTGCAACTTGATCTTTATCTTTCCTTTTCCAACAATTTGACAGGGCTCATCATCACCCAAATATACCTGTCCAAAATCACCTTGAACATAATCTAGAAAATATTTTCTATGGGGTGTAGCATGAAATGAAGCCCCAGAATCTATTACCCAGGAATCATTAACATTATCCAAACATAAGATTAAAGCATCTTGTAGAGTATTACTTGCAATATTAGCTTCCTTACTGTCATTTTCATTTTTGTCTCCTTCTTTGTTTTTTCGAGACCAACAGTCTTTCTTTAGATGACCAGGCTTTCCGCAATACCAGCAATCTTTCTTTCCTCTAGATTGAGAGCGTCCTTTCTTTGACTTCCCTCGTGACTTCTCATTCCCAGAGCCTTTTCCTCTTTCCTTTGATCTTCCTCTGTTCTCCACATTCAAAACACTACCCGATGATGTTGGAGTCTCACCTGTGCTTTTCCTTCGCATTTCCTCGCTTAGGATAACACCAACAATATCATCAAATACCAAAGTATTTTTACCAGAGACAGAGTTACTTACAGCCATAACCAAGCTATTCCAGCTTTCTGGCAAAGAACATAAAATCAAGAGAGCCCTAACCTCTTCTGCAAAGGTAATTTTTACCGAAGACAATTGACTGGTAATTGTATTAAATTCATTTAAGTGCTCCGCTACAGATCCTCCCTCACTCATTTTCAAATTAAACAAACGCTTCATAAGAAATACCTTATTCAAAGCCGAGGGTTTCTCATACAGCTTAGCCAATGTTGCCATCAAATCTACAGTCGTTTTTGCTTCTGTTATATTGAATGCTACAGACGCCGCAAGGCACAATCGAATGGATCCCAGTGCCTTTCTATCTAAAATGTCCCACTCTTCATCTGATATTGTGGTCGGTTTCTTTGCCTTTCCTTCCAATGGCCGCCACAAATCCTTTTGATACAGGTAATCCTCCATCTGCATTTTCCATAATTGATAATTCTGGCCGTTAAACTTTTCGACCTTGAATTTGGAATCCTCCATTGCTCCCACTCAAATCTGAAAGTCCTGCCAATTTACAGAAAACCTCGCTCTGATACCAATTGTTAGGGTTTCAAGCAGATCCAAAGCAAATATGAACTAACAATTATATGCAGATTTAAATACAAAAGATAAAGAAATAAAACAGGACACAGATAACACAGAGATTTAACGTGGTTCACCCAGAATGGGTTACGTCCACCATACACAGCCGTCCAATCTTTCTTATTATCCAGCAAAAATAGTACATCAACCTTACAATGCATGGCTTGGGAGCGTGATGCTACTTTGCAGTCTGGTGGTCCACCTTCATCACCCATTCCTATCACATCAACTCCTAACTCTTCAAATGTTCTAGCTTCTGTATCATATTCAGTATTATTTTTTATTATTTCAGGGCCTATTGATGAACCTCTTCCTAAACAAGTGCAGGTCTTCATTGCTCCATCATTGGAGTTGCCCCTTATCACCTCATTACCATATGTCCCTCTATTGTCCCAGCCTTTGGATATGTTGCACATGCAGATAGTGTCTAGTGTTTCTCTATCTGACCCTTTTATTTCATTGCCACTTCTTCATCAGAACTTTCTTAGGGTCCTTCAACCTACTATAGTTGACAAGTGGCCTATGCCCCTTGCCCAACCTAAATGCAAGTTTGAGTAGGGCCCCATACTAGAGTTTCATTAGTGGAAATTGGCTCAGGTATCCTCCTCTCCTACCTCTTTGTCTACTTCAGTGCCTATTTCTATTTGTGTGGTTGATAAGGCTTTTCCTTCTCATGAGTTTGTCATTGGCCCTCTCACCGAGTCTGGCAGTCCAAGTCCTATTTCATCTCCTCGACCTGAGTCACCTGCTTTCTCTACCAAGGAAAGCTTGTTCGAATCCCTCGAGGATATCCTAGCATTGTCTATGATCTTCATGCAGTCGTAAACCCTTTCCTCTTTTGAGCTCGTGGATGCAGATTTTGCCACAGCCTCGTCCCTTGCTCTCGCTACTGGTGAGGAACCTAGTTCTACCCTTGTCGTTGTCCCACTTAGGTCTCACCCTCCTACCCTGTGTGATCTATATTGGGAGGATGATTACCTGGTCATTGAAGGAATCTAGGGCACTATCTTTGTTTATCTTGTATCATAGCATGTGTGCACAATTGTGTTCCCCTATGATTGCTTTACATGTTTGTTCCCTCCTTGAGGACCCAACACTTCGTCGGTGCTTGGAAACAGGAGGTTGACTATCTTTGTCTATTGTGCTCTCTTGGAGGACTTGAGTTACTTCGTAGGTGCTCGAATACAAGGGATTTTCTATTGTAAAACTTCTTCTATCTATTGTCTACATCTTCTATTTGTCGTAGCTTGCTTTTCAATATCCGGGGATGATGAAAAGTGTTCGGGGAATTTAGGCCTTCTTCCATGTTGAGCCAATTTTTTAATTTTTACTTTGACTTCATGTACTCTTCTTCAGATCTGAGAGCTTTGGCATTATGACGAAACACCCATTTGCAATTCTATTTCATATTTTCTTTCTCTTCTATGGGTTATGATGCCAAATAATCAGATCCCCCTATGCTCTTGCATCTTTGTTGATGTTGTGGGTCTTATGCGTCATTCATCAAAGATGACATTCCATAGAAACATCTCGCTATGTTGATGTGCCACAACATTTATTTTCCTTATAATGACATGCCTTTCATGCATACCATTCTAAGGGGGGTCTATCATATCTACATCATTTGCATTTAGCTTTTGTATTTGTTTATCTTAGCATTATAGATCTATTTTATCTATCTTATTTGCCTCGGTGGGGGCCAAACCACTCGATATTTTCATTTTATCTTGTCACCTTTTGTAGGGGCCAATCCACTACTTATCAAATCAATATATGATTTCCCAATCACATGACCATCTAGTATTTTTCTATTCATGTTGGCCAAATCTTTCCCAATCACATGATTATCTAGCATTTTGTTATTTATGTCGGTGAAGTCTTACCCTGTCGTATGGCTATCTATCATAACACAACTTGCTACCCATATTGGTGAAATCTTGCAAATCATTGCCCTACCATATGGCTATCTATCATAACACACTTTTCTACCCATACTAATACTATCTCTTTTATCATGGCAGCTGCTATTCCTTATCTTTTGTAATAGGGGTTTTCCTCCATTAAGAAGGGTTTATTTCTATTACACTATCTTATCTATCTTATCCATTCAATGTTTGATCACTTTTCATCTAACACATGGGATTATAGCTGATGTGTTTGTCATGAAATAGCTTAGCAAAATTTACCTCTATCTCAAGTTATCTAGCTGGGGGCAACTTCATTTGATCAACAAATGTTGATTCCTCTTCACAAATCTCAATATCATCTCTCTCTACTTTAGCTTCGCATTTCTAGACAAATATATACTCACTAAAGTGGGGGCAAAATATAATATCATAAATTGCATCCCATGCAATTCCATGTCACATAAGCATCTTCATTCCAAGTCGAGGGAGATCATGCATTGTCATATTTGTCCTTTTTTCGACATGGGTCGCTTTGTCAGCTCAAAACTTGGTTTCCAGCGACCATGCTGAACAATTGAGCATGGGACTCTAGTACACCTTAAAGACATTTGCGTCCTGCACTCGCATCCTGTGAATCTATAAGCCCGCAGGTGGCTATTTGAGAATTACACTTGTGCCCGGAAGAGTTTGTAATGCCTCTGTCTGTGGCCGTTTCTAGCCTTTCTTAAGGGTTCTAGATCATTGTAAATTATTTTGAGCTCTTGGCTTCCATTCTATCTTATCTTGCACATGTTTTCTAACATTTTGAAGAACACCATTGTTGCAGCCTCTTGGAGAACTCATGGTGATGTCTTTACAAGTGTTGGAGAGGATTTTACTACATTCTCTTAATTCATTTGCATATCATTAACCTCTCATTTTAATTTATCCATTATCTTAATCATTCAATTTCTTATCTCTATCATTTTTATTTCCCATCATTGCTATCATCTGGGTTGTCTGTGGAGGTGGAAACACTGAAATGGGGGTCTGACTAAGGCAAGCCTCTAAACACAACCCCTAATATTTTTCTTCTTGCTTGTGTGCAGGTTCATATCATCTTGCTGGAGGCTTCAATCATGGACCAGTTATAATCCTTCCTCATCTTTTCTCACTTTATTTTAGGACTTCGTATTTTGCATTGTTGTTTTAGTTTGTTATAGTATCATTTGTGTGGTATTTTTATTATATTTGTCACTTCATATGACTTATGTGTTCTATTCATACAGGATGACAGCGCGACGCACTAGTGTCCCAGTCCTGCGTGCTCGTCCTGAGGATAGAGACTCAACAGAGTCATCCAAGAGCCTCGTTTGTGGTTTGTTAGCTCAAGTTTACATTTGCATCCCCTGGCTCACTTTTAGTGCCAGTTTAAGTGAGGTAGAGCGAATGTAGGTTGGTCCCTTGAGGTTCATCACCTTGAGGGTGACAAATCCCATCCTCTACAAGAACATAATACATAATATGATGATAATAAAGTAACCACGATCTCTTTTATATAGCCTTCCACTTATGCTATGAATATCACTTAGGCCAACCAAGACACTTATATACAATTATATAAACGATCATATAAATTAATTAAGGGTTATACTAGCCACAAGTCAGCTACACAAATCCCCATATAAACTATATGTTAAGGGCATATAAATGAGAATTTAGTTTGACTAGATTTGATGGAAAATCTTTGAAACATCTAGCTAATATTATATATTTATACCACTATTATACTCAAGGGTTCCTTTTTTGGGGGGATCCACTTAGAAGGAAGATTTTTGAAATTCACATTCCTATTTATGTATTTTATTCTCATGTATTTCCTACTACTTCATTTACTAACATATATACTAGACATCCTTTTATTTAGGCATAGATGAAAGTGGCTTATTTCTCAATATCATATTTACAAAAGATATATTTTACAAGAATTTTAACTTTTTTTTTTTTTTTTTTGCATTCTAAGCTTATATATTATAAAATAAACATGTTTTTACTTAACATGATTACATATTATCATTGTTTATGAAGCTAGTATCTTGCACTTTTTAATGCTTATAACACTTCCTATCTAGTAATCAAGGCTATTATCATTAGTTATGACCTTGATTGTGGAAAACTCACTTCCTATCATTAGACATGGCTGCCATATCAAATGTTATGTCTTTATATTTCTACATATTCTACATATTGAATTCTATAGGATCAAATCATTGTATAAATATTTTTTCCATTTCCTTCAATTTATTGCACTTCATGTATGCATTAAATTTACTATTTTTCGAATCAATTAGCTCTTGGTCATGATGATTGCAACTACTCATAGTGAAATCCTTCTTTCATTAAGGTATAGTTATATTATCTTAACTACTTCGTAAATACTTTTATGCTTACTTTATGATATTATATTTATATTTTTTAGTAAACATTATCCGTAAACATTATCCATAAACATTTTTTGTTTATTCTTGTAGGCTGTTAGGTGGAGCACACATTATAAGGGAGCATTTTCTAAAGAGGAATCAATATCCATATCTATATCCTTTTATGAATACCTTCATATTTACTGTTATGTTTAACTACTTGTTTTATTTTGACATCCATCTTCACAGTAGCTCACATGCAACTCAAATTTGGGATGTAAAATGCAATGAAAATTATATACCTTGAATTTTCTTCCTTCATTTTGGATTTAATTTTGGTCTATTATTTCTAATGTAATAACTAGTGCTTAAAATAATATGTTTTATATAAAAATTGACAAACAACTTGGTATGTGTTGATCCCATTGACATTCTCTCTTATGATTTAGACTCAATCCATAATTTAACCATTTCCTTTCCAAGTTCAACTTTACAATTTATGGAATTGACCTAGACTAGTTTTGTGATTTGTTAAAACGAATCTAGATTCAAATTTTCAAATTTAAATTTTGGGATTGGGTGCTTCATCCATTTAGTTATTTTGAGATAACTAAATTATGAAAATACTTGAGTTGGAAAAATAGAGTGTTGTATAAAATAACATACCCTAATCCATGTCAAATATTTGGGCACATTTACAAATTTTACACCTAGAAAGAGAGCTTATTTACAATACTACATTATTGCAAGGGCATAGATATATGTATAATGTTCTAGGACATATCACATGACTTCCTAAGAGTTTAAATCGAGGGGAATAATTTTTACCTAGGAAGTCCTTGCATCTATACAACCATTTTTTATGAGTTTATATGTGTTTGAAAATGATTAGAGTTCAAAACACAAAAAAGGGTTAGATAGACATGTTATGTAATTGATTTTAAACATGCATCAATTACTTCTGTCAATTACAAAATAGGCCTAAATTTTACATAGAAAATTTATTTATTTGTATCTAGCTATTTCTTAATATAGTGGTGAACACATTAGCTACACTTCATAGAGTCAAATCACTATTATTTTGATCTAGTTAATATTGTTTGAACATTTTCAATTTGAATTATGTGCATTTAATTTAAAATAACAATAATCTCATCTTTTGTTCCTAAAATGTTTTTTTAATATGAATTTATTTATTTATTCTTAAGACATTTATGTAAGTTTTGCATAGAGTGTTATTTATTTTCTTATAATATTTTTGTAAAAGAAAACTTTTTTTTGGTTTGTAAAGTTGATTTAAGCTAATTGAATAAATATATGAAATTAGTTACAAGTCAGCCTAGATTAGATACAAGGTAATTGGGTATAATATTAAAACAAAATTAAACAATGTCAAGAAATTAAATCTAATAGATAGGTGTGCATAGCTTTGTATAAAATGAAGAAGATCAACATTGACACAATATTGAAACTAACACAAGTCTTGAGATTGAAAGTGTATTATTTCTATAAATATTTCAGCTTGGATTGTGTAAGATTTGTATTTGAGTCAAGTATGAATTTCTTTGATGATTATAGGGACATGGATCTACTCTTATGGCCACAAATTATATCTTCTGATTTGTGTTCCTTCGCTTTCTTATTGAATAAATGCATTGATGTTTCCTTTGCTTTAAAGATTCACAATATTTAATAATATCTTAGATGGGCTACCAAATTATTAGGGTATATGTTATCCTAGGTCAACCCTTAGTAAATACTATCTTTATTTTTTATTTATATTAATAACAAATAAAATGTATTATAGTATATAAAAGCCTAAAGCAGACACAATCCAACAAAGGAACTTGAAAGAAACAATTCAAGTATTGATATAACTACAATGAAGAAAAATACAGAGGAACACAACAACTAAGACATTTAATAGAAATAGTTCTAGGGTAGAATACAAATTACAACAAGGGAAGATCACTTTACTCTAAGAGTGCAGAGCACATTCTCTTTCATAATGATACTAATCAAATTGAAAGTAGAGACTGATGAATAATGATGAACTAAAAAGATCCTAACCGGTACTGAGACGGGGGGGTGAATCAGTACACACAAAAAAAACTTGCTTCAATATTGACAGATCAAAACACAAGTAACTGATTTCCTTCACCACTGAAATTAACCATAACAATATCGGTTAACAGAAATACTTCATACAACTAAACCGATAAAACAAAAGTACTTCAAATAGCATCCAATAATTCTCAAGTCTAGATAGCTATTTTACCAGTTTGATCATGCATGAGTTGCATTAGTAATATCACAACCATTAGCTCTACATGCATATTCAACTGAACAAAAACTACTCAATCATCACATGAAAAATACACAGCCCATGACACAAAATTTTTCACATGGAAACCCAAATGGGAAAAACCACGGTGGGGATGGATATCCAAAAGATTGTTTGTGAACTATTTTGAAGTCTGCTCTGTTAAGAGCCTAGTTCGGTTAAAGACTTTACAATAAGGTTCTGTTAGGAACCGATCCTGTTAGGGATCACCCGGTTAAGGGATGGCTATAAACCCTGTTAAAGGTTGAAACCCTGTTAAAGGTTACCTCTCTAGAGGATTTAAATAACTCAATAAACTTGAGCCACTGGTTACAGGATTTACAACAAATCCTGTTAAAGCTACTCGATCAAAGGATTTACCTTATGTTGAAATGGTTAGAAGACAACAAGTAAGACTCCGATCTGATAACAACACTTCTTGCTAAGGAAGATCCTTTTTAGTTCTCTCTTCTGCAATCACACTTTGCAGATTCCTCACTCTGGTTTGGCAAGTATCAAAATATGTGGACACACACACAACTTTTGCCAACACAAACAATAACAAACATCATCGACCTTATAGACAACAATTAGGTCGGTAGCATAAACCCTAAACCCTAAACATTTAGGTTTTCAGTTACAAGTGGTCTGATCCTGACCGTTAAAATGCATTGCATAGAATAAAACAATATGAGAAAGATCTCAAGTTATTTTGCATCGTCCAATCTTCATCGCACCTGTAAATCAGTAACCCATCACGTGTTCTTCATACACCACTAAGAGAAACACACATTCCCAAGGTAGACATTCAATGCATTTGCTCCTCATGCACAAAATCCTCAAAGAGATTCTTCACATGCAGATAGCTGACGTGGCATCTAGATCTCATTATCTCTTAACTAACTCATCACAAAATGTCATCGGTTGCACTACACAAGTCAGATTGCCAAATCGCAAACCCTCGAGCTGAACTGAGACTACAAACTTGCAGTCAAACTGTGAACCCCGACACCGGTTCACTCCATCCTGATTGACTATAGCCGCTTCCAGTCTTCACACCGGTTCATACCGGTTCACTTATTGACATCAATGACAACATACATTATCATCGCTTCATCATATGCCAACAATCTCCCCCTTTGGCATTGATGGCAATACTCAGTGAATCATTGCTCAGTATCTGCACCATGCTTAATAGCATATACCGATTCAAATTGATAGACCACCACCACCACCTGAACTGGTTAGTGTGCATTCTGCCATATACCTTCTCCCCCATACATCATTAGATATCTTCTCCCCCTTTGACAAGAATGCTAAAGTGGATGCACAAGCTTCCAAGCTCCACTATGCAGCCCCCCCTATGGAGTAGCATCCTTCAACACATCAATCCCGTAAGATCTAACATGGTAGTACCTGACTGATGTAGAGTACACAACTTTAGTTTACTTCATGAAGGGGCAAAACCCCTAACTCACCTCTCAAATAGGTAAATGTAGTCTTCGGTAAGGGCTTAGTGAATATGTCTGCTAGCTACTCCTTACTGGAAACATGTTCTAATACAACCTCTTTATTCTAAACCTTTTCTCTCAAAAAGTGATACTTGAGCTCAATATGCTTGGTCCTAGCATGGAATACCAAATTCTTGGAAATGTTTATTGCACTAGTATTATCATAGAAAATGCTCACTGGTTTAGATATAGTAACTTTGAAGCCATCCAGTACATGCTTCATCTAGATTGCCTGAGTGCAGTTCATGAATGTTGTCACATACTCCACTTTAGCTATAGACTGGGAAATACAACTATGCTTCTTACTTGTCCATGAGACTAGCCTTCCACCGAGGAAGAATGCTCCACCGGTTGTGCTCTTCCAATCATCCACATTACCTGCCCAATCTGCATCGGCAAACACTTTGAGATCAAAGTCACCATTATATGGATACCACAATCCATAATCAATTGTTACCTTCAGATATCTAAGAATCCTCTTTACCACTACCAAGTGGGATTCACTTGGATTCTTCTAAAAACGGGCCACTATGCCCACTGCATGAGCAATATCCAGTCTGTTGTGCACCATATAGTGCAGCCTATCGATCATCGAATGGTACTCCTTCTCATCCATAAATATTGTATCATCCTCCTTATTCAGTTTGCAGCCGGTCACCATCGGTGTTCCAACCGGTTTTCTTTCCTCCATTCCAAAGGTCTTCAATACCTCTTTGATATACTTGGATTGGGTAATGAATACACCTTCTTTCATCTATTGAATCTATAGACCAATGAAGAACTTTATCTCTCCAATTAGAGACATCTCATACTCTTTCTTCATTTCATCTGCAAATGCATGACTCATTTCATCATCTCCTCCAAAGATTATGTCATCTACAAATACTTCACAGATCAGTATCTGATCACCTTCAAATTTCAAGTAGATGTTGTTGTCCTCACTTTTTCTCTGAAATCCTATCTTCACAAGATGATATTGTAATCATTCATACCATGCCCTTGGTGCTTGTTTCAATCCATACAGGGCCTTGTGTAATCTACACAACATGTCACTATCCTCTGACAAAGCAAACCCATCCGGTTGCTCAATATACACTTCTTCTTCTAGGATTCCATTCAAGAATGCAGGCTTCACGTCCATCTGGTATACCTTGAATCCCTTGAATGTTGAAAATGCAATTAGCATTTGAAAACCTTCCAGTCTAGCCACTGGGGCAAAGGTTTCTCCATAGTCTTCTCCTTCCTCCTTTCCATACAAGTCTTGCCTTGTTTCTTACCACTGTGCCTTCTTCATTTAGCTTATTTCTGAAGACTCATTTGGTACCTATGACATTCTTGTGTTCTGGTCTAGGTACCAAGGACCATATTGCATTCTTCTCTATCTGGTCTAGCTCCTATTCCATTTCCTTTATCCAGTCTTCATCGGTAAGTGCCTCTCTAGTGGTCTTAGGCTCAATTTTTGAAATCATGCAGGAGTTTTCTTTCACCTTTCTCCTTGTGAGTATTTGTGCATCTTTGTCTCCAATGATCTACTTCGGATCATGATGCAGTTTTACATACCTAGGAATAACCCTAGCTGGTTCCACTTGCTTATCCTCTTCTTCTTCCACTTCAGCTTCTACCGGTATAGAAACACTGAGGTCTTTGTAGTGTTTGTCACTTGTTTCTTTCTTAACCGGTTCCCAGAAGGCTAAACCCGGTTCATCTTCTGTTTGATTGCTGTCGGTTTCCTCAGGCTTCTTAGGTGATTCATCAACCCTGACATTGATACTCTCAACAATTTTCCGAGCCTTGTTGTTGTAGCACTTGAGAGATTTGCTTTTAGTGGAATATCCTCAAAATATTCCTTCATCACACTTAGCATCAAACTTCCTCAGATGCTCACCTCTCTTGATATAGCATTTACTCCCAAACACTTTGAAATAGCTCACATTGGGAGTTCTCCCGTTCCAGTACTCATAGGTGGTTTTGTCTTTACCTTTCTTAATGAGTACCCGATTCATGGTATAGACTGCAGTGCTCACCTCTTCTCTCTAAAATGTGTGAGCTACATTTCCTTGGATCAACATAGTTCTTGCCGCTTCAACCACAGTCCTGTTGTTTCTTTCTGCTAAGTCGTTCTACTGTGGTGTCCTTGGGGCAAACAACTACCTCTTGATGTCATTCTCTTCATAGTACTTGTTGAATTCATCAGAAGTGAATTCACCTCCCTGGTTATTTCTTAGGCATTTTATCCTTCTACCGCTCTCCTCCTCCACCAATGCTCTAAAGGATTTGAACTTTCCAAATGCCTCAGACTTGTCTTTCAAGAATGTGACCCACATCATTCTTGAGCAGTCATTGGTAAGAATCATGAAATACCAATCTCTCTGAATACTTCTTGTTTTCATCGGACCACACAGATCAGTGTGCACTAGATCAAGTAAGTTCTCTGCTGAAATTTTTTTTCCTTTGAATGATGAGGAAGACATCTTCCCAAGTTAACATTCTCTACACAAGGCATTCTCTGGTTTGTTCAGCAAAGGCAACCCTCTTACTGCCTTGATCTTACTGGCCTTTACTATATATCAAAGTTTATATGAAAGAGTCTCCTATGCCATATCCAATTGTCATCAAACTTTGCCATCGAACACTGACTAATCTTGGCATTCAACTGAAACAGGTTTCCTTTGGTTTGCTTACTGATGGCAATAAGTTCACCACTCTTACCAATTATTCTGCAGACTCCACCTTTGAACTCCAGAATAAGTCCTTTGTCGTTCAGCTGAGCAACACTCAAAAGGTTGTGCTTAAGGCCTTCCACCCAGTAGACATCATCCGCACTTCTCTTTCCATTTAGTGAGATGGATCCTTTTCCTTTCACCATGCAAGGTGCATCGTTGCCAAATCGGACAACACCACCATCATATTCTTCAAGAGACAAAGAATTTCTCTGGTAACCGGTCATGTGGTGAGAACACCCGCTATCAATGATCCACTCATTAGAGTTGTCAATGTGAGAGACAAGGGCTTTTTGGTTAGACACCTCTTCCTTGACAGCTACAAACACTATGTCCTCACTCTCTTCATCCTAAGATTCTTCATCGGTAGCACCTTCATCCATTGCAACAAGACAATTTCTCCTACCTCCTCCTTTATACTTTCTAAACCTTTCCGGTTTATCCTTATTGTCATTGTTAGGACAGTTAACAACTATATGTCCTATCTTATTGCAGGAAAAACACTTCAAAGGAAGCTTACCTTTGTATTTTCCAGTTCCTTTTGGAAGTTTCTTGGTGAGAAGAGCTTCAAACTCCATCAGAATCTCCTCATCATCCATATCTCTGCTTGGCCTCGATTCATAACTAGTGCTAACCTCTTTTCCTCTCCTAGTAGGTGCGGAGGAAGTAGATGCTCTGAAGGATGACTTAGTCTTCTGAATGCTACCAGCATAGCCATTCAATTCATATACAGTCAATTTAGCAATAATAGAGTCTAAGGATACCTTTGTTTTTTCGATAGACCTTAGCTCTTGGATAGCGGCAACCCTGATTGCATAGTCTGGTAACAATGATCTCAAAACTTTACTAACAATGATGGCATCATCAATTGTTCCATCAGTGCTCTTAATATCCCCAAACACAGTCTTGATCCTTATGCCATATTGATGAATGGTCTCACCTTCAACCATCCTCATGTCTTCAAATTTTCCTCTGAGGCTTTCTTCCTTAGCCTGCTTGACACGCTCATCACCGCCATAAATGGTTTCCAGTGTGTCCCAAACATCCTTAGGACTATCCTTATCTTGTACATCAATGAACTCAATATCAGACAGGCTGCTAATAAGGGCTTCTATGACTTGCCCATTTTCTTGAATCTCTCTTTTATGATCATCAATCAGAGTGTCAGTAGGGATTACATAGGCATTCTGAACATAGCTCCAGTGTTGTGTACCCAAAATCTTGATATAAATCTTCATTTTGTCCTTCCATATTTTGAAGTTGTCCCTATTGAACTTAGGACCTTCCCTCTTCATCATTAAAGAAGGATCTTTTGCCTCAAGTGGTTAAGCTTATATCACCGAGGACCTGGAGGTGCTCTGATACCAATTGATGAATAATGATGAACTAAAAAGATCCTAACCAGTACTAAGAGGGGAGGGGGGAGGGGGGGGTGAATCCGTACACAAAAAAAAAACTTGCTTCAATATTGACAGATCAAAACACGGGTAACCGGTTTCCTTCACCACTGACCTTAACCATAGCAATACCAGTTAACAGAAATACTTCAGACAACTAAACCGGTAAAACAAAAGTACTTCAAATAACATCCAATAATTCTCAAGTCTAGATAGATATTTTACCAGTTTGATCATGCATGAGTTGCACTAGTAATATCACAACCATTAGCTTTGCATACATATTCAATTGAACAAAAACTACTCAAACATCACATGAAAAATACACAACCCATGCCACACAATTTTTTTTTCACGTGGAAACCCAAATGGGAAAAAACACGGTGGGGATGAATACCCACAGCTTATTTGTGAACTCTTTTGAAGTCTGCTCTGTTAGGAGCCTAGTCCGGATAAAGACTTTACAATAAGGTTCTTTTAGGAACCGATCCTATTAGGGATCACCCAGTTAAGGGATGGCTATAAACCCTGTTAAAGGTTACCTCGCTAGAGGATTTAAATAACTCAATGAACTTGAGCCACCTAGTTAGAGGATTTACAAGAAATCCTATTAAAGCTACCCAATCAAGGGACTTACCTTCTGTTGAAATGGTTAGAAGACAATAGGTAAGACTCCGATCAAATAACAATACTCCTTGCTAAGGCAGATCCTTTTCAGTTCCCCATTTCTGCAATCACACTCTATAGATTCCTCACTCTGGTTTGGCAAGTATCAAAACATGTGGACACACACACAACTTTTGCCAACACAAACAATAACAAACATCATCGACCTTATAGACATCGATTAGGTTGGTAGAATAAACCCTAAACCCTAAATATTTAGGTTTTCAGTTACAAGTAGTCCAATCCTGACCGTTAAAATGCATTGCATAGAATAAAACAATCTAAGAAAGATCTCAATTTATTCTACATCGTCCAATCTTCACCACACCTGGAAATTAGTAACCCATCACGCGTTCTTCACACACTGCTAAGAGAAACACACATTCCCAAGGTAGACATTCAATGCATTCGCTCCTCACGTGCAAGATCCTCAAAGAGATTCTTCACATGCACATAGCTGATGTGGCATCTAGATCTCATCCTTATCTCTTAACTAACTCATCACCGAATGTCATCGGTTGCACTACACAAGTTAGATCGCCAAACCGGAAACCCTCGAGCTGAACTGAGACTACAAACCAGTAGTCAAACTGTGAACCCCGACACTGGTTCACTCCATCCCGATTGACTATAGCCACTTACAGTCTTCACACCGGTTCATACTAGTTCACTTATTGACATTAATAACAACATAAATTATCACCGCTTCATCATATGCCAATAGAGACCCATTCTGATATTTAATGATAGTTGTCAAATCAAACTACACTTTAGATAATTGAGTTTGAAGCTTTGAATTATTTTTGATAATATAAGTAGCATAAAAAGGGTGTTGTTCCTATAACAACCATAACCTAAAGGCACCAAAATTAAACAACAAAATTACAACACACCAGTTAGTAACAACAAAATCATAATACTTCGACAATAATAACCATAACCATTTGGAAAGAAACCAAAGTCCAAAGCATCAACTAATAAAGAAACCTACCATTGTAACCTATAGAGTTTATCAAAGGAGTCAAGCTTCTATAAATAGAAATAACAACAAAAATGAAAGTCCCCTAAACAACTAGGCATTGCTATATTATTTAACACCCTGGTCCGCTTGTAGTAGAGTGTTGTTCCAACCCCCAGTTAGGAACTTAAATAGCTCCTTGTGAATTCCTTATTCGCCCATCATATCACCAAGAACCTTTTCCTGCATTAAACAAAGAGAAGTAGTTGAACTGTGCATCACTCTAAGTCTGAATTTGTAAATCCAACACTTCAAAAGATGAAATAGCTTGATGATGCATAGTTTAGCTACTTCAAAAGATGAAATAGCTTGATGATGCATAGTTTAGCTACTTCAAAAGATGAAATAGCTTGATGATGCATAGTTTAGCTACTTCAAACGATGAAATCTACCCATTAGGCTTTGTAGACAAATACTTTTCTTGTAGGAGTATCTGAACATTATCGAGGAGGGAGTCTTTTCTCTACTAACATCTCCATCCTTCAACTTTAAGGCCAAGTCCTGCCAAGGCATCAACAACCATTTTACCCTCCCTATAGATATGCCCAATTTCAAAGTGCTTGAGCCATAGAAGAAACCTGTGAATGTCTATGATTATCCCCTTGATGGATTAGTTAGTCTTGCGCAACCCCTTGGTTGCATCAAATATAAGCTTGGAGTCGCCTTCAATGACTAAAGCCTTTACCCCAATTGAGAGGGAAACTTTGAGTCCCCAAAGTAAAGCCATCTCTTCAGCTTGGTTATTCGTATTACCCTTTAGATTCCTCACATAAGTTGCCATAAAATCCCTCATGTGTATTCTTATAACTCCCCTAGAAACCACCTCCCCTGTAGACTATCTTGCAGCTCCATTGAAGTTTAACTTGCACCACACTATCTTAAGTGGGGTTCATTTAGTATTCCTTCTTAGCAGCCTTTTCAAATTGTCAAAATTTAACATAAAAGGGAGGAAGGACCCAACACAAGGCATCATCCAACAATGATGGGGGGAAGGAAGGGAAAGGGTACAAGATGGTAGAGAGGTTTTCTAGGAGGATTTTGGAGAAGAACTTGAACACCACTTTCATAGGATTTTTGGTATCACAAAAAATCTTATTAATTCTCTCTTTCAAAATGCTCTAGCTAAGATGGGGTGGATTATCCTCCATAATAGTTTAATTGGAGGATTACAAGAGATACCATGCCAACCCAAAACAAATTGCTAAATATCCCAATCCATAACCCAAGGAAAGTCCAACTTTTGTCACACCAAGTCCCAAAGAGTTCTGGTGAAGGTGTAATGGAGTAGAAGGTGAGAAGGGATTTCTTCCTCTTACTTGCATAGGACACAAACATTTTGAAATTGCAAACCCGTTTTAGAAATTTTATCTTGGGTAAGGATATTTTTATGAAGGGCAATCCACCAAAAGAAATATATCTTAGGCATTAGATGTTGATTCCAAACCTTTCTCCAATACCCGAGGGGCTATTATCTTTTAGTAGAGAGAGATAAGAAAACTCAACCATGAATTGACCCTTAGTCACCATACAAATTTATCCTCTCTCTAGAAGAGGGGAATTTTGGATTGTTTAAGCAATTTATGTAGCTCCCGAGCCATTTGTAGAAAAAGGGGTTGATTATGACAACATTGCAAGATATTGGGCTCTAGGAATTGGTAGGGGATATATAGTCCAAAATCCAATGTCCAAAAAAGGTGTTAACATTATCATACACCTCAAAGAATTATGAAGGACTAAGGTTTTATTACCCAGCCAAGTATCTTTCTAGAAACAGATATTTTTCCCACTCCCAATCAACCATAACAAACCCAACTGGATGATGTTCTTGCATTTGAGGACATTGTTCCAAATATTAGAGCCACTCGGGAGGCCTTGAGTTGAAAGAGATTTACAAAACTTCTCTTGATTAAGATATTTGTGTGTGGGAGAAAAAGCGAGACTAGGTTATCATGCCCTAATCCTACCTCTTGACACACATTACGGAATACGAAAGAGCCTAGAGGTATCACACAATTGGCTACTTCTTTTTGTGAAAGAGAGAGCCACAGGCTACCTATTAGGATTTCTATTCCTTTGTTGTAATTGAAAGGTAAGATTATGCAAGTTCAATTCCTAACCCTAAAATGCAAGTATGAACTAATAACAAGATTGCAAAATTGAACTTAAACAATGGAAAGCTGAAAACACAAGGACAAGATAAGAATGCAAATGCGTACCCGAAGTCACAATTTGATTGAAAATGTTCGGGACGGGGGCGCGGACGCCACTGTCCTGATTCTGTCCTGGAAACTGCACCTGAAATTGCCGTTTTGCACTCTGGAAAACTGTCAAAAATGCTGTCTGTCAGGAGGACCAGGGCACCCAGCGCCTTTGTCCCAGGGACTAGGGCACCTAGCGCCCCTGTCCTGGCAGGACCAGGGTGCCCCACGCCCCTTTCCTAGTCTTTTGCTCTGCAATTTGGTGTGGAGTGCTGTCTCGACCTGCTTTTCCCGGATCTACAACCTGCGGCGTCGTCCGAGTCCCGAAACCTGCACTTGTATCTGAAAAAGGTGTTTGGGCGGCTATATAGGGTTTTGCCTTAGTCAAACCCCTGCTTCGGTGATTTCCACCTCCACGAATAGCCAAGTTGTATTGTAAAAGTAATGTGTGTGCAGACCTTGTGTGTGTGCAAGATCTAAAATGCAAGTAAGCAAACTAGAGCAACCTAGAAAGTAAACCCTAATTGCTTGTAAATGATAATGTAAATGCTCTAAATCAAGATGCAAAGTGATCTAAAGCATGAATAAATGATATAATGAGGCTTATGCAAAGACATGAAAACAACATGAAATCATACCCAACCCCAAGGGAGGGGTACAAGCCAATCTTCAGTCGGTGATCCCTTATTGCTCTTCAATGCCTTCAAAGCCCTAAGTGAATGAATGGATTTGATGAATTCTTGGAGGATGAATGTTGAGAGTTGCTGAAGTCTTCAAAGATCTGCTCTTTCGCTGCATATGAGGTTCCTGAAAACAAAATTCCGGCCCCTTTCCAATGAAGAAAGAGAGCTCTTATGTATGAAACCCTAGGTCGTAATTTCGTCTTTTGGCCGACCTAGAGATTGAATCTCTTGCCAATTTCTTGGGGTTAAGCTTTATTTTATGATTGGATCGTGCTCCTAAAATTTTGGGAAAAATGTCCGGGACCGTGTGCACTCCGGGCGCCTTGGTCCCGACAACTTTTCACCAAATTTTCAGGGCCGTCAGATATGATGATTTTAGAGAGAATCCCGAAGTTACAGGTGATTTCGAGATGTTTTGACCCCCGAAATCAAGCCCCCAAGTTCAAAATAGGACTTAATTAGGGTTTTTGATTAGATGATGTATTGGAGGAATAACATGAAAAGGGGCACACTTTAATGAAAGGGCTCGACTTTATGATGTGAAGGATGATGAAATAGGACCTTAGACCTAATTAATTTGATTAATTAAGTGCTAAAGGAGAAATGCAATGCAAAATGTAAAATGCACCAAGGCGGGTGCTAAACTAGGTGTGAAATTGTACCACCCTAGCAAGTGCGTACAATTTACGATGCTACATTTAGCCCCCACTTTAGCGGTCATATGAGTACTACGTGCATATGCAAGCTAAAGTACAAAAAGTAAACATCATTTGAAAAAGGATATATCCATAAGTTCGTCAAACGAAGCCCCCAGCGGTATCTGCAGTACACAGTTAGGAACCGCACCCTACAAAACACACGTTAGATCACAAAATCACCTAATGCTTACTAAGGAAGGTGATGAAATTTGTGAGTAGCTATATGCCCCCCCTGTTTCGACTTGCTTATTAGGGAGGTGAAACAGGGTAGCATGTTTACTTACGACAAATTATGTAAGAGAGTATTGATGAGGGATGTTCACTGAAAAGGCTTCATCAGAGCACTTTTTGGAACATCCCGAGAGTAGGGGAATGAAAATATGATTCCTACGCAACAAACGGTTCGAAAATCGCATCTCCCAAACTCAAGTTATGATGAAATGAGTGATAGAGGAAAATTAGGGTTTTGAAAGTAAAGGTAAAGGAATGAAAGTATATACCTTGAAAGTGACATTTGCATTTGTCACTTTGTTGATTTCTGAATATTGTTTACTGCAGCGGAGCCCACATAGCCATCATCATGCCTTCACGATGACCGGAGCGTCCCACAAGGATTGAGATCCTGCGACAGGCCATGATCGATGACGAGCCACTGGACGAGGTGAGTTGACTGAACGTTGACTTTTGATTTTCTGCATTTGACTTTCTGTGATCGTTTGCAGGCCCTGGAATCTGACCCTGGGTCCCACCCAGGGCGCCATGGTCCCAATCAGGACTTGGCAAGAGATGTCAGGGTTAGCATACGATGTTCGACAGTTTGCATGAATGATTTTGATGATTGAGTACTGATTATAGTTATGTTTTTGTGTTGCAGGGTCTCCCATACATGAGAGAGCATACAGCGGGGCAGATTCTTCGTAGTTTGCGAGAGTAGATTCCCCGACTTACTTAGGTAGAGATAGATACATTGTCTATAGTAGGTTTGTGGTCTATGATTCTTATGCCGGCCATTCGATTTCATTCTGCGATGCTAATGGCACTCATGGAGCGATGGGATCCTGACACATGCACGTTCCAGCTTCCAGTAGGGGAGATGACGGTGACACTTGAGGATGTGTACTGCATTCTTCGCCTACCGATCAGAGGAGCTACCGTGACATATGCGACCGATCGGTCAGTAGAGGATCATCAGAGGGAGCAGGTATATTGCATAGGGAGAGTCATGCCGAGTGAGACGAGAGGTCGTGTCATGGTCAGCTGGCTCTTACATCCTACAGAAGAGGTGCCCCTCATGAGATGTCTTATGATAGCCATCATTGCACTAGCTGTCTGCCCTAATGGGTGAGGTACGCACATGCATGGGGGTCTCACATGGTGCATCAGGGCTATGGAGAGACATAGGAGAGTATACGCCTGGGGTCGGAGTATGCTTGCACATCTCTATCACGACCTCGAGGAGTATGTTTTCAGACAGGGTTGCAGCTTGATGACATGCACACTTCTGCAGCTATGGATATTTGAGCACTTTACATGCACCAGGCCTGTGGGCTATCCGATGAGTGCGGCTAGCGAGCGACCTAGGGTATTTGCTTATCCACTTACCAGCGAGTGGAGATTTGGAGATCTACTGTATTGGAGAGTGACATTTGACAGATTGACAGCTGAGGTGACTGTGTGGAGACCATATCTGCGAATGCACAGATGGGATGGGATGGGATGGAGAGACAGTTAGCATGCTTACAGAGGAACCACCTTCTGAGAGGGCGATATCCACACATCATAGTCCCATTCTACTTTGACCGAGTACGGAGGCAGTTTGGGCTAGAGCAGTGTGTTCCAGCCGATGTGCCCATCTACACTCGACACTCACAAGTCCTTCCCAGACCCAGAGCAATAGCGAGACCTATGATAGATGATATCGAGATCATAGATATAGAGGGGTCCGACCAGGATGTGGTCACTGATTATGCTGCAGATCCCGGGGCACAGCGCAAGTATCTCTCATGGTTTATGAGATCATACCCAGGGCCTATCTTTCCACCAGATCACCCGACAGGCCATCCAGGCCCATGGAGACATGGAGACCGAGATGAGGATCAGAGATCCAGGTCAGAGGAGGGAGAGGGTCATGAGGAGGCAGGAGATCCTGATCCACCCACAGGGGATCAACCTAGTGCCGAGGAGGAGGAGGATGATGACATAGATATAGATGAGGAGAACGAGGATGCAGGTGAGGATGCGGACGAGGATGATGATAGAGATGATGAAGATGGGTCAGATGCTGCTCCCCACCATTCAGGAGATGATACCATAGCCCTGGATCCTCCTCTTATTCCCCAAAAGGGGGAACATGAGGCGATACAAAGACCTATTTCTAGTACGGGCCAACCTACACCCATCATGCACAGATTATTTGAGCGTGGGGAGCCTAGTAGTTCCCAGTCACAGATGCTACCATATCATGATCCCTACTGGCGTGAGGGAGATCCAGGTATAGTAGGTTTAAATTGATTGATTGATGTTTTGATGATATAAAATGGTACTAATAAATGTTCTGTTCTACTGCTACAGCTAATGTGCAGGAGTGGCGTTCTCTGATCTAGCAAGCAGTGACAGATATCTCCACGATGGCGCAGATCCCTAGTTCCTCATAGGTTGCTTATAGACCTCAAGGGAACGCGGGTCGGCATGATGATTTGTTTTCCCCATTTCGAGTACAGGTAGAGATATGGAGAGAGAGAGAGAGCGAGCTCTATCAGAGGACCTTCAGCGGGCACAACGTGATCTAGCAGCAGCTCAGGCCGAGGCTACCTCGTATCGCACGATCCTTATGGATAGGGATCGTAGGAGTTCCTCTCGGAGCCATTCACGATCTATATCACGGTATACCCCTATGGGTCCACCCGCACGGCCGGATCAGGAGGGAGCATCTAGTCGTCACTCTCCAGCCACCAGCCCTAGGGATAGGAGATGATCTTATGATGTAGGGTAGGTCACATTTTGGATGTGTAGTGACCTACCTTTGTATATTGATCTACACACATATATATATATATATACATGCTTCTTTGTCTCAAACGTGTTATCTTTAATGTCTAAAACAATGTGTATTTTGATTAAAGTTAATACATTTGGTAGATGTACATGTATGTTCTGAATTTAATTTCCATGTGATTGATTTCTCAATGCTCCATGATTAAATTGATACATGTGTGACTTAATTAAAATCTTTGATCAAGTACTACATTGATGATAGGGAAGAAAATATGTGTTAAGCCTAAGAATCATATAACTAATGTGATTTAATTTGAATTTAAACACAACATGACACGATTCAACTTAACACATAAAGATATTGTATAATATGCCAACATAAAAAATGTAAATCTATTGCAATTTACATAAATGAATTCAAGACAGACCATAAAGTAAAGAAACACGCTTGTCAGGAATGAAGCAATATAGATTAAACAAAACATCATCTAATTCTATTCGCTCTAACAAAGATATGCTAACATATTATCCAATTTTGAAGAAGTGAGAAAGGAAATAGATGAATGATAAGGAATGAAGAATTAAGCATAGTATCTACGCAAGTGCATAGCATTTATAGGGTCTTTAAGAGACGTACCGTCTACACCCGCTATTTTGTAAGCACCTGATCCATAATCTTCAATAACAATATACGGTCCAAGCCAATTAGGACTAAATTTTCCCTTTTCTTCAGGTAAGGCATTCACATTGCGCTGATTCTCATAGAGCACTAAGTCACCCACTGAGAAGGAACGTTGAATAACCTTATCATTATAACTTCGTTGTAAAGTTTTGTGGTACGCTTGAATATGCTCAAGAGCATTTATACGCTGTTCATCAAGCATCTCAAGCTGTTGAAGTCTTTGTTCTCTATAAGCGTCATCATCTACTATACCTTTGAGAGAAACTCTAAGTGATGGAATCTCTAATTCTAAAGGCATAATAGCATCAGCACCATAAACAAGATTATAAGGTGTAGTTCCGGTAGCAATTTGTACACTCGTTCGGTAGGCCCAAAGAGCATAAATTAGCTGAGTACTCCAATCCTTACCATGCTTATTCACGGTTTTACAAAGAATTTGTTCAATTATCTTATTGGATGATTCGGCTTGACCATTTGATTGAGGATAGTATGGTGTAGAAAATCGATGTTTGATATGATACTTCTCGAGGAATTTCTTCACATCCTTGTTCTTAAATGATGTCCCATTATCAGAGATTATAGTGGAAGGTATCCCAAATCGAGAAATAATGTTTTCTAGAAGGAATCGACAAATCACTTCAGCAGTAGTAGAGCGAAGGGGAACGACTTCTACCCACTTTGTAAAGTAATCTGTTGCGGTTATAATGAAAGTATGTCCTTGAGATGAAGGAGGAGAGATTTTACCGATAAGATCCAGCCCCCATGTGGAGAAAGGCCAAGAAGCTACATGAGAACGAAGTTCTTGGGCAGGAGCATGAATCAAATTATTGTGTTGTTGACATTGATGACATTTCTTAACAAATGAAAAAGAATCCTGCTGCATAGTTTGCCAATAATATCCCATATGAAGCAACCTTTGAACCAAGGATTTGCCTCCAAAATGCCCCCCACAGGCACCTGAATGCGCCTCTTCAAGAGCAATAGGGATTTCCGATTTGTTAAGACAACGAAGGAGAAGACCATTATAACCCCTTCGGTAAAGAACATTAGAAAGAATGATATATCTAGCGGACAACTTTCTAACTCTAGCCCTAGTGTTCCTATTAGCGGAATCAGGAAAGGTACCATCAGTCAAGTATCTTACGATATGCGAATACCATTCATCTGAGTCTATAAAATCACAACATGTCACCAAGCTAGAATCATCTACAATAGCTGGAGAAATAAGATTGTGAATAACAAATTTAAGATCAACCATAGGGTCCTCTAAAGATATCAAAGAAGCCACACATGCCATTGCGTCCGCATGTCGATTATCTTTTCGAGGAACAGGTTCCATGGTGTAAGAATCAAATTTTTGTAACAAAGAGATAGCAAGGTCTTTATATTGTGATAATTTGTCTTGTTTCGCTTGATATAGTCCTGTTACTTGTCTTATAATCAGTTGAGAATCTCCAAAAATATGTATGTGTTTTATATTCAAAGCTAAGGCTGCCTTTATTCCTGCTATAAGAGCCTCATACTCAACAATGTTATTGGTACATAGGAAATTGAGACGATAAGATAAGGGAATGGACTTCTTTGTAGGAGAAATCAAAACAACCCCTGCCCCCGATCCTGTACGACACTTAGAGCCATCAAAGTATAACTCCCAAGTTTCATCTTTCTCTGTACAAAGAATGAAGTCGTCAGGAAAAGACTCAGGGTTAGGGAAGGAGAAAGGTGAAGGGGCTTCAACTAGGTGATCGGTCAACGCTTGTCCTTTAATTGCTCTTTGTGAAACAAATTTAAGGTCAAATTCAGTTAACATCATAACCCACTTAGCTAGGCATCCTGATAAATCAGTTTTAGAGAAAAGATGCTTCAAAGGATCAAACTTTACCATGATGTGGACTTCTGAATTTAAGAGATAATGTCTCAATTTATGAGTCGCAAACACCAAGGCCAAGCATTGTCTTTCTATCGCAGAATATCGGGTCTCATAATCGAGTAAGGTACGACTTATATAATAAACTGGACACTCCTTACCATCTTTACCATGTTGTGCCAATAATGCTGTAAGAGCATGAGAGGAAGCAGCTGTATAAAGAAGAAAGGGTTTAGAAGGTTCGGTCGGTCAAAGGATAGGAGGATTAGCCAGATACACTTTTAAATCTTCAAATGCTTGCTGACAATCTTCATTCCATTGAAAAGTGATATTCTTTTTGAGAAGTTGAGTAAAACGAAAAGTACGATCCGCAAGTTGAGATACAAACCTACGAATAGCTTGAATTTTTCCTTGTAAGCTTTTGAGTTGAGACACATTTCTAGGAGGTGACATGTTGACAATAGCATCTATTTTCTTAGTATCCACCTCAATCCCACGATGCGAAACTATGAATCCTAATAGTTTTCCACTATCCACACCAAAAACACATTTTCGGGGATTCAAGCGCATGTGATATTTACGAATTCTTTCAAAGATTTGACGAAGGATTTTAATATGATCTATGCGAAGAATGGATTTGGCCAAAATATCATCAACATAATCCTCTAAAATCTTATGCATATAATCATGAAAGATAAGGGTCATTGCTCGTTGATAAGTTGCACTGGCATTTTAAAGTCTAAAAGGCATCATTATCCAACAAAACGTACCCCAAGGAGTGGTGAAAGCAGTTTTGAATTGATCTTGAGGGTTAATGTAAATTTGATTGTATCCTGAAAAACCATCCATGAAGGATAACAAGGCATGTCCTGCTGTAGAATCAACTATCATGTCAATGTTTGGAAGAGGGAAATCATCTTGTAAAGAAGCCTTATTTAAATCTCAAAAATCAGTACACATTCTTATTTTATTATCTGGTTTAGCCACAACGACAATATTTGAAATCCACGGGGAATAATCAATAGGGCGGATAAATCCAGCCTCCAATAACTTTTCAATCTCAGCCTTAACAAGCAGAGCCACCTTAGGATTCATTTTTCGAATCTTTTGTTTCACGGGCTTAGCATCAGGAACTAAGACAATGTTATGAGTAACAATCTTACGATCTATACTAGGCATGTCAGAGTATGTCCAAGCAAAGATCTCGGGGAATTCATGCAATAAATCTTCATATTGTTTTTGTTCCTCTTCATCCAAACATTTTCCAATTTTAATAACTTTTTCTTCATTGCAAGGATCCATCTTAACATTAGTGGTGCCACTTATGAGAAGATTACTTTGTTGAGGAGTATCCTTTAACTGAGGGAATTCTTTCACAATCTCATCATTATCAATCTCTTTTCCAAAATAGGCTTCAGTGTTCAAACAATAAGGGAGTCCCCTATTGTGATGATAACGAGGAAGAGTATCATATGCTCCTAAAAACTCAGCTAAAGCATCATCGGTAGGAAAAACATCCAAAGCACAGGCACACGAAGGATCCTCATCAATGTACTCGGGGTGTTGCATTGATAGAGATGTAGAAATAGCATTAACACTAATACATGGTCTCTTAGAAGCTTTAGTGTGCTTGCAGGGATTATAGCCAAGTCCAAAGGCATAATTGTGAAGATTATTCTCTAGAGGAACCTTTATCCCTTGTTCGTGAGATCCACAACCATTTCCATGATACCCATGCTTAGCAAAAATGCAAAAACCACGACCATAACGATCAGCCATTTCAGAAAGAGAAGGCAGTTTTTCATAAGACAAAGAATCAAACTCTTCAAAATTAGAGGTGTGAGGAGAAGAAGTTTGAGAAGCGGCCACAAAATTATTGCTCATAGGCTCAGGTAATGTTGATTGATTTTTAGCTTCTTCCTTCTTTTCAACTTTAAGCTCTCTAGAAGGAACCTTATATTCACCTACAAAGGTGGGATTAAAATCAAGGGATCCCCAATCATCGTCTGCGAGAACCTTCTCAGGATCAAAATCCTTCTTATGTGTAGTTTCAAGTCGAGAAGAGTCTTCTTCAGGAGCTCCAGACTCATCCAAAGAATTTTGATCATCAGAGAGCGAGGATTCATCGATAGGTATCTTGTTTAAAGAGTCATCACTAGACGAGGACGGCTTAGAAGAACCCCCTTTGGAAGTAGATGTTTGTAAACAAGCTTGGAAATTAGTATCACCTATCAAGGTATATGTCTTATTGTTATAGATAAATTTAACTTGTCTATGCAATGTAGAGGGGACAGCTTGCATACTGTGAATCCAAGGTCTCCCTAATAACAAGTTGTATGTTAAATTTCCCAACATAACATGGATAGGAGTAGGTAAAGTAACAGGCCCCACTGTGAGGGGTAAGGTGATAATACCTAATGAAGTCTTAGCCACATTATCAAAGCCTCGAATAGGACGAGAGTCAGGCTCAATTAGGGATGTATCCACATTCATCTTATGCAAAAGATTAATGCTACACACATTGAGACCAGAGCCATTATCTACTAGTGTTCGTCTTATAGCAGTGTCTTTCATGATAACCACAATCATCAAGGGATCATATTGATGTTGAATTTCACTAGTAGGAAACTCATCTTGGGTAAACACAATTTGAGCTTTATGATTCATCACAGAGTTAACCAAAGATGCTATATTACTAGATATATTTGGTGGAGGAACATTCAAATCTTTCAAGGCATCTTGTAACATTCCATGATGAGCGGAAGAAGTTTGAATCAAATCCCAAAGGGATATCTTAGCAGGGGTAGCTTTAAGTTGTTCTATGAGATCATGTTCCTTACTAAGAACTTGTGAAATACGTGGAGCTTGCGGAAGAATTGGTTGAGGATTCGGAAGAGAAACTGGAGTAACCGGAGGAGGACTGGGTTGCCTATTATTTCTAGTATGATAAGTATGGGCAACCGCATGATAACTATCTCTAGTTATTTGCTTGGTATAACTATAAGGACTTATAGGTTTTCTTCCTTGCATAGTGATGATTGGTTTATTCAGAGTATGAAAGGAATCATGATCATACCCTCCTTGGACAATAAGGAGAGGTGATTTAGGAACTTGAAAGGTGGGAGAAGGATAAGAACCTTGGACTTCAAAGAGAGGCTTATTATGCTCATTCAAGTTTATCATGTTAACCAATTTAGAAGTCTTGTTCTTGTTTAGAGATTTCGATAAAGCCACAAAGTCATCAAGAGCATCATCCAACAAAGCATGATCATATCTATCAAAAGGTTTATCTTTTGGTTCAAAAGGAGATATCTCTTCATAGAGGGGATTGTTGAAAACAACCATGTTACTAGATTTAGTGGAAGAGTTGATAGGAATGTACCCTTGAGAGGAATCATTCAACTTATCTTTCTCATCACAACGAAATGGCATAGTAACAAGGTTTATGAGTTTTTGGTAAAATGAAGGTTTGGCATCTTTAGGGTTCAAAAACTCATCTAAAGCTTCATCTAATTCATCTTGTCTATACTCATAATAATCATCATAAGCATGAACATTTTGCAAATAAAAGTTGCATGAAATTTAAACACACAATGCAAAGAAACACACTCTTTTTCTTTTTTTTTTTTCTTTTTAATGAAAATGAAATGAAAACACACTAAATCTAGATCTAGATCTAACAAATGCAATGCAAGAGGAAGCAATGATAGATTCAAGTCGGGTTCACCAAAATGTGTGGGAGAAAAAGTGAGACTAGGTTATCATGCCCTAATCCTACCTTTTGACACACATTACGGAATACGAAAGAGCCTAGAGGTATCACACAATTGGCTACTTCTTTTTGTGAAAGAGAGAGCCACAGGCTACCTATTAGGATTTCTATTCCTTTGTTGTAATTGAAAGGTAAGATTATGCAAGTTCAATTCCTAACCCTAAAATGCAAGTATGAACTAATAACAAGATTGCAGAATTGAACTTAAACAATGGAAAGCTGGAAACACAAGGACAAGACAAGAATGTAGATGCGTACCTGGAGTCACAATTTGATTGAAAATGTTCGGGACGGGGGCACGGGTGCCACTGTCCTGATTCTGTCCCGGAAACTGCACCTGAAACTGCCGTTTTGCACTCTGGAAAACTATCGGAAATGCTGTCTGTCAGGAGGACCAGGGTGCCCAGCGCCTCTATCCCAAGGACCAGGGCACCCAGTGCCCCTGTCCTGGCAGGACCAGGGTGCCCCACGCCCCTGTCCTGGTCTTTTGCTCTGCAATTTGGTGTGGAGTGCTGTCTCGACCTGCTTTTCCCGGATCTGCAACCTGCGGCGTCGTCCGAGTCCCGAAACCTGCACTTGTATCTGAAAAAGGTGTTTGGGTGGCTATATAGGGTTTTGCCTTAGTCAAACCCCCGCTTCGATGATTTCCACCTCCACGAATAGCCAAGTTGTATTGTAAAAGTAATGTGTGTGCAGACCTTGTGTGTGTGCAAGATCTAAAATGCAAGTAAGCAAACTAGAGCAACCTAGAAAGTAAACCCTAATTGCTTGTAAATGATAATGTAAATGCTCTAAATCAAGATGCAAAGTGATCTAAAGCATGAATAAATGATATAATGAGGCTTATGCAAAGACATGAAAACAACATGAAATCGTACCCAACCCCAAGGGAGGGGTACAAGCCAATCTTCAGTCCGTGATCCCTTATTGCTCTTCAATGCCTTCAAAGCCCTAAGTGAATGAATGGATTTGATGAATGCTTGGAGGATGAATGTTGAGAGTTGCTAAAGTCTTCAAAGATCTACTCTTTCGCTGCATATGAGGTTCCTAAAAACAAAATTCCGGCCCCTTTCCAATGAAGAAAGAGAGCTCTTATTTATGAAACCCTAGGTCATAATTTCATCTTTTGGCCGACCTAGAGATTGAATCTCCCGCCAATTTCTTGGGGTTAAGCTTTATTTTATGATTGGATCGTGCTCCTAAAATTTCGGGAAAAATGTCCGGGACCGTGTGCACTCCGGGTGCCATGGTCTCGACAACTTTTCACCAAATTTTCAGGGCCATCAGATATGATGATTTTAGAGAGAATCCCGAAGTTACAGGTGATTTTGAGATGTTTTGATCCCCGAAATCAAGCCCCCAAGTTCAAAATAGGACTTAATTAGGGTTTTTGATTAGATGATGTATTGGAGGAATAACATGAAAAGGGGCACACTTTAATGAAAGGGCCCGACTTTATGATGTGAAGGATGATGAAATAGGACCTTAGACCTAATTAATTTGATTAATTAAGTGCTAAAGGAGAAATACAATGCAAAATGTAAAATGCACCAAGGTGGGTGCTAAACTAGGTGTGAAATTGTACCACCCTAGCAAGTGCGTACAATTTACGACGCTACAATTTGACACACACTATTCTACACCAATCAACTTTATTTTGGGATAGTTTCCATCCAATTTTTGCCATCAACATATTGGCAAGAAAAGGAATTTTCCTAATCCCTAGGCCTCCCATATATTTGGGGTAATAGACCTTGTCCCAACTGACAATGGCCATTCTCTTCTTTTACTCCATTTTTGTCCATAAGAAAGTCTTCTAGATCCTTTCAAGTTTTTCTGCCATGGAACCCAAAATCTTAAACAAGGAGAGGAAGTAGACCAGGATTCCTTTAAGGGAAGCTACAAGCAATTAATGTTTCTTCGTACTACTCAAGAGCTTTCCCTTCCAGCCAGCAAGAATCCTTTGAATTATTTCCAAGATCATATTACATAAGGTATTTGAGACCTCCTTAACCATGAGAGGTAACCCTAAGTAGACCCTTATGAGGACAACACTTTGGCAGCCAAGAATAGCCCTAATTTTTTCCTAAAGTTTCATCGGAGTGTTGAAGAAATAAAAACTACTTTTATTGTAGCTAATATACTACCCTGAGGCTTTCACACATTTATTAAGAATTTTCTTCCACTCCTTTGCCTCCACCATAGGAGCAACCCCAAAGAGGATAATACAATCAACAAATTGCTACAAGACAACCAACAGTAGAGAAGAATTAGGCTTAACCCCTTGGAGTCTACCATTGCTAATAAGATATAGAAAATTCGTCCCCAGAAACTCCACTATAATGATGAATAGGTAAGGAGATAAGGAGACCCCTTTTCAAATACCTTTGGCAACTCTAAAAGATCCCCTTGGAATATCATTAACCAACACTTCATATCTCACAGTAGTAACACACTTCCTAATTAAACCAATCATCTTATTCCCAAATCCCATCTTCATTAGGACTTTAAAGAGAAAGTCTCAGTTAACATTGTCATAAGCCTTATAAATGTCAAGCTTGAGGATCATCCCCGACAGGTGGCACCTATCCATAGAATGGATAATTTCATGAGTAGTGACCACAACATCAAGGATATATCTTCCTAGAATGAATCCCTTCTACTTGCAATTGATGAGTCCATCTAGGAAAGACTTGATTCTATTAACTAGAATTTTTTAAAAAAAATTGTAAATAGTTTTGCATAGAATGATGGGTCTCAAGTCAGTTAGCCTTGAGGGCTCTTGAATTTTTGTAACTAGAACAATATAAGAGTTATTAGATTTTTCAATAGCTTACCTATTCTAAAGAAGACCTTAGCGGTCATGATCATATCAAAGCTCACAATGTCCCAAAAATCCTAGAAAAAAGTTGGGGGAAAACCATTAAGACCTGGGGCTTTGTAGGCACCCTTAGAGAAAACAAAACTCCTAACCTCCTCAATAATGACTAGGGCCATGATTACTGCATTATCAACTTCATTGAAAGCAATAGGAAGATAGTAGAGAAGTTGGTCTTCCAAAAGAAAATTCCTAGCCTTGTTATTTTTTTTTAAGGTGTTGCATATGTAGTTTGAAGCCCTAATGCCTAGCTTGGTATCATCAGTTTCTCGGCTTGACTCAACATCGAGGCTTAGGATCAAATTGCTTCATCTATGTTTACTTGTCGATCTATGAAAGAAGGATAAATTCCTATCCCCTCTCTCAATCACTAGATTCTAGATTTTTGTTTCCTATAGATTTCCTCTTGTTTCAAATTTTCCTTCCATTTCTCCCTCAAATCCTCCTCAATCCTATGGGTGGCTTTCAAAAAATCCCCACGTTCCATTTTTTCTTGAATAGCAACCAATCTTGCATTTATCTATTTCTTCTTAGCAAAAATATTACCAAACGTGAACTGATTCCACCCTTTCACATTTTTCCTTATGAGGTCAAGTTTCTTAGAGATTCTATACATAGTTTGTACCTTGAATAGGGGTACTCCACCATTCAATGATACAATCCTTGAACTCGGGATGTGTTGTTCACATGATTTCATAGCAAAAAGGCATTTGACCGCTAACAAGTCTATCAAACCATTCCAAGAGAATAGGGTTGTGGTAAAAAACCATCCAAGGGAGAGCATGAATGGAAGCATTGAATCCAATATCCCAATTAGCAGAGACCAAAAATTTGTCCAATTGAACTTGGATAAGGTGCCCCCCTTCTTATGATTGGACCAAGTGAACGACTGCCCCCCTCAATTCAATGTCCATCAACCCGTTCTTACCGATGAAGCTGCAAAGTCAATCATACTATTTGAGTAGTCCATCAAGCAACCACATTTATTAGAGGGAAACATCGGGGAGTTGAAGTTGCCAACCACCATCCAGTAGGAATCTAGGTCCTGACATATCAAGTTGGAAATTTCATCCCAAAGAACCATATGACCCATCTTGGTGTTGGGTGCATAAACATTAACCAAATGCCAAAACATATATTGGAGAGTGAGCTTCATAGTTAAAAAACTACCCGAGGAAGAAATAAAAGTGCCATTAAATTTCTAAGGGTCCCACATGGTGACAACACCTCCTGGGGCACCATTTGTATTACTAATAGGAAAAGAGGAATCTAGCCAGATATTCCAAGCAATATTACTAAAAGAGCTATATGTCATCTTAACGTCTTGAAGGAGCAAAATATCAATCTGCCTTTCAAGAATGCAAGGGCCAACCATTTTTGGGAGCTATTTAAGCTCTGCATGTCCCATGAAATGAATTTTATTTTTTAATTCTGGTTGAAGAGTCCAGGGTCATCTACCTACCATTGGAAATTTCCCTTACCACTTCTTTATGTCTAGACATTCTCTATGATGGATGACCCGACTTCACTTCCGGTCCAACATCAATATTCTTGTTCCTTGTCTTCCTTTTTTGGGTTACCCACCCATCATTACCCACCTGAGTACCATCGCTAGAGGATGCACCAAGAGAGGAGAATGTCTAAACCATATTTGAAGGGGGAGGAGAACCAACAAGGGGGCAAAAGAGGCCACGTTCCCACTCGAATTGCATGTCCGTAGAGTCACTGGGGCATGAACAACAATGGAGCAGGTGAGAGGGGTAGTCGAGTAGGGAATATCCCCCTCCTTAAGGGGTCCTTTAGCCCCCACACCAACCAACGCACCCACCAAAGCCAAATTAGCAGAGGGGGGGAGAATCTCAACCTCCAACTAGGAACCAATCTGAGTGGTGGAACATTTTTTCGCGGGCCCCCAAGGGGACTTGTTGGGGGTTTCCATCATCTTGAGTAGCCCTTCAGTAAAAGGATAACCCTCACCAACATCTTCCTCGACAACCACATCCAGAGGATTATCTACCACCTCCAACTCAACAATGATTCCCTTCTATTTAAGAGGCATTTTTGGGTGGGTTGTGTTTCTCCTTCATGAATTTAGCAAGAGTTGACTACTGCAAAATAATACTAGAGAATAAATCAAGCATACTCATTGTTGTGCAAACAATTGACAAACAACAAAAAATAGTCTTAATGGATTCTGGATATAACTGTATGATCAATTTTATCAATGATTTTGATCATGCTAAATGACCATCATCAAGACGAGATAGCTTGAAAAGAGAAATGAAAATAGTAGTAGATCAAGGTGACTAAGGAGAAGGATGGGGGAGAAGATGCATGGTATCTAATGGATTGAAGGGGAGGAAGAAAGGAAAAAGAAAATTAAGCAAACCAAGAGAAGATTTGAAGGAAAGGGAAAAATAAAAAACAAACAACATGAAAGAACAATAAACACAAAAAAGAACAGAAAATAAGGAAAACCACTAGAAAACAATTGCAATAGGTGTATAGATGAAGTAACATATAATTATGTATGTTGCAATTATGATATAAGAAATAAAAAACAAAAAACACAAACAAATGCTACCAATACACCAAACTAAGAAAATGAACAAAGAAACCAAACCAAATACTAAAACTACAAAAAAGAAACACAAATATTAATAAAATAACCTAGAAACTCAAATAATAAGAACAAAAACAAAAAGCAATAGCTAACAATACATTTATTGCAAAAAAATACAATAACATAATTAAATATAACAAAGACTGACAAATAAAAAAAAACAAAGAGATACAAAAATTACAAAAAATAACAAAACAAAAATTTAACTTATTCACTAATTAAATAAGAACCACAATAAAAAAAACTAACATAACTAATAAAAACAAAAAAATAAATCACAAAAAAAAAAAAAGAGAGAAAGGAATGCAATGATAAAAAATATAAAAATGGAATAAAAAAAATATAAATTACAAAAACAAAAAATAGGAAACACAAAAAATAAGAAAATCAGAGAAAGGAATACAGTGACAAAAAAACAACATAAGAATAACTGAAGTTACACCTAATTGTATTTAGGTTGTAAATTCAACTAGTAAAAGAACAAAAAAGTTGAAAAATATAGAAATAGAAGAAACACAAAAAAGGTAATAAAAGTAGAAGGCAAAAGATCAAAAAAACAAAAAAACAAAAAACAAAAACCACAAAATTTGAGCAAACATGAGAATAAACAACTAGAAAAAATAAGAGAACAACAAGCATACCAAAAACAAAAAAACAAATATATATATATGTATACACATATATATGTATGCATGCATATATGTGTGTAGATATATGTATATACATATATATATACATATACATATATATGTATATCTATATATATATGTGTATATATATATATATATATATATATATATGTATGTATGTATGTATGTATGTATGTATGTATGTGCATAAATACACACAAACATATACATATACATACATACATATATGTATGTATATGTATATCTATGTATATGTATGTATGTGTGTGTGTGTGTGTGTGTGTGTGTGTGTGTGTGTGTGTGTGTGTGTGCATGCGTATATATGTATGTATATATAGATGTGTATATATATATGTATATATTGTTGGAATCCAATAACATTGAGGGGGGGGGTGTTGGTGAATCAGTGTTATACTGGATGAATTAATTTTAGCCTTATTAAAACATGAATACACCAACCGGTATACCGGTACATACAAAATTGAAAGAAGTAAAGCAACCAATAAACCAATCACATAAATGAGAATCATAACACACAAAATTATACGTGGAAAAACTCAAAGAGGAAAAACCACGATTGAATTTGTGACCCACAATATCAATCCATTGGCCATATGAAGAGATATTACAAAATATAAGGGGCTTGCACTTGCAAGAAGGCTTACAGCCTAGAGCACACTGCCCAATCACAAATGGAGCCTCACTAACTACATATAAATCCAAACTACAATCCAGGGAAGTGTTGAACTGCTAAGATAACATCTTCTATGCTAGAATATAGTTCTGGTTTAAGCTCCATCTGTTCTAGTCTAAAACCCTAAACCCTTTACCAGAATAACCCTTACATAAATATCCTCACATACATAATCTCTCTGATGTATTTCGCATTATATCACACTCACATATCCATCACCATTTTTTATATCAAAATGATCTAATCCAATTGACCTATATACCCTATACAACTTATCAAGCCTTATGTCGGCTTACAAAGATAATTACAATGTCAAATTACATGTCGGCTAGATAACAAATGCATGAATATCAAAAACAATTGCTGATGCTGGATCCAAGAGATGTCAGCCTCCAATACCGATAACCATATTCTAAACCATGTCGGCCTACATTGCCAGTAACCAAAGAAATCCTTATGTCTTGCCGGTGTCGGTGCTAGTGTAGTGTCTATGAAGTGCCTGTCAGTACACAACTTAACCAAAACATGAAGCCAGAACAAAATAACATGTTGCCATCAATGAGAACACAGTGAACCAACCAATTGAGTGTCAATTTCCAACAATCTCCCCCTTTGGCATTGATGGCAACACTCATGTGAAAAATGGTTAAGGTTTCATCTGTCGGTTTCATCATGCTTGCTCCCTCTGAGTTGAATATTCATTAACGCAAAATACTCCATACTCCCATATCTCCATATCTCCCCCTAATGTATACAACTCCTTCTATTCTTTTTCACATCTATATCACTCCCCCTTTGACATCAATGCCATCAAAAATTCTAAAAAGAATGTCAAAGATATAAAAAAACTGTACAATGAATATCCCAAAAATATCTTACCAGAGCTTAACGAATTTCAAAATTTTCAGATAAGCCTTCTCCAATAGCTCAAGATAAGTATCCCAACCAGTTTTGAATGTGCTGGATATGGATACAAGTCCATTTAATATACATGCAAATGACTCTTTCTCACTTACCTTTGTTGGTGTGTGCTTTCCAACCATATCCATACATTCTTTCTTATGTACACTGAGTAAATCCAACCGGGGACTGACCAAGCCTCTCAAACTTTTGGCTCTTCTTATAATTTTGTCTCTTTCCTTCTCAAGAATAGAAATTTGGGCTTCCAAAATCAAAATTTGACCATCAATGGATGTAGTCAATGAAGTCAATCCATCAAAAGAATTAGCTATATTTGCGATTTTCTCCTGAAATTATTTTATCTTCTTATCCACATTAACTGTAAGTATATCTATGTTACAACATAACCTATAAGTATTTGTACATTGCTTCAAAGAATTATCTATCAATTTCAACTTTTCATCAATCTTCTTCTTCTCAGATTCAATCACTTGATCAAATGCAACTCTTTTACCTGAGTGAACCTTTCCAATGCTTGCCGGTTTGAAATTTGCTGTAAGGATTGAAAATCCTCTGAAATATGCTCAATAATTGTCTTAAGCTTTCCAGATGGGCTCGCCTCATTGTCAATCTTGCACTCCGAGACTAGTCTATGTAAAATAGTGATTGACTGATCAATAATCCCTTTATCTATAGATCCCTCCTTCATTAATTTTTGTGTTCCCATCATCATGAGTTCACTAGGACTCATCTCTGCTATGTTTTTCTTTACAACTTGTGAGGTGTCAACTGAAAACAATGATGGACCATCGGTTCTCTGTCGGTTTCCCCTTTCTTCTCCTCCTCTGATTTATCTTTTATAGCTTCCTCACTCGCATCAGTGGCTTCGCCACTTGGTGCAGTCTTTGTAACTACCAGTTCCTCTATAGGAATTGTAACCTCAATCTGTACATTTGTATCTGGAGGACTGTTATCCTCAATATTAGTATCCTGTACATTATTAACTTTTTCACTCTTTGTATTAGCTGGTATCTCAACATCTGTCTGTACATTTGTATCTACTGGGGGCTTGATTTCCACTATCTTAATGTTTTTCAAAATTGAGGATGAAGTACCCATAATCCCCTTTCCTTTTCCTTCAATCGGGGTGTCTACAGTGTCTGTCTTTGATTCTGGTGAAGTAAAGAATCCTCTTTTCTCTTAGAAGAACTTAACCCATGCCTTTTGAGTCTCCTTTATTATCTCATTTACCCTTCCTAGCATCAGACTGGTTATTCTATGTTTTCTATTAAAGACTTTTCTATCTACCACATCAAGTGTCCTTTTCATTTCCTCTAGATCAATAGTAACACAAACATATAACAACTCTTGAATTTTAATATGCTTGTCTTCTTGTATTTTTGACAGTCGTCTAGCAACTAACATATTATATAATTCTACCAGTATTTGGTTTTGAATTTCTATTAAGGCTTTCTTATAAATATCCAAATATAATAATACTACTTCCTCTACCTCTCTTTGTTCATCATCCTCTAAGTGTTCATAATAAAACTGTACATTCTTTAACATACCATCCTTAGTGGTTTCATCTACTAATTCTGCAGAAGTTTTGGGTGGAATGATAGTCACATTACCAGATTGAATTGCCAAATCGATGTCACTCTTCTTCTTCCTTCTTGCAATATCAGATGCAGCTGAAGGTGTTGCCTTTGGTGCTTGCTTCTGTGTTGGTATTTTGAATGTAACCTTCGTAACTGGTTGCTTTTTAGCCTCTACCTTTGTTTCCTCTATTTTCTTCCTTACAACCCTCTTGAATGCCAAGGGTGTGTCATCCTCAGATTCAGAATCTATTGTAACAGGCTCAATGTGTACTTCTGGATTCTTCCTCTTCCTTCCTTTCTCCGGGACAACATCAATTAATGCTTTAATGTCCTTTGAGACCTTCTCAACAAATTTGCTAGCCTTTCCTTCCTGCTTCTCTCTCTTCTTCCGATTGAGCTCTGTTTCAACCTAGTGTGATTTTTGTTTTGCAGTACCACAAGGCTTCTCTGCCTCATTAATAGGTGCATCAATCAACATTTTTGTATAAGCCTCAAGGATCTGTGCATCCACTTCATAGCCCATTTCCTCAATCCAAATCTTCCAGGGCTTAACCGCTTCCATAAGTGTTTCATCCTTCTTCACTATGAAGCATATGTCAGTTGAATATTTTTGAACAATATGCTTAGGAACCCTTTCCCTAGACATCATAGATTTCTAGAATGCCTTAAAATATCCCCATACTTTATCATCTCTCTGACTGCCTAAAGTAGCAATTGACTATTTCAGTTGTCTCTCCACCAGGATATCAAATGCCCATTGCCTCTTCCCAAAACCAGGTGTATCATTCATGAAAACTAACATTAAGCAGACTATTAAGTTGCCATACCAGAAGGTTCCTTTCTTTTCTCCCTTAATCTTTCCTAGGTTTATTAATAACTCATCTAACATCTAATCGCATAGATCCAATTTCACATTCTCTCTCATCATTTTGTATGCAGCGAAAATGTAGGAAATGGAAACAGAATTCAGTCAGTTTGACTGAGTTACCTTATACCCGATGATCATGCTACTGAATTTGATGTTCGTGTTGGTAATAGTGCTGATTCTCATAGATCTCTTGTCAGATGTCGCGTCAGTGATTTTGTTGACATAATCATTCGAAACCTTCTGGATGTTACCCAACTAGTGGTAAGCCAGTGATTGCCCTGATGGCTTCCTTGGTGATCTTGTAAGGTCTATCTAACCAAATAAACTCCCCTTGTACTCTCCTCAAAACATACCTAATTATCTCATCTTCGAATTCTAGGATGTCCAGAATGTCGGTAAACCCTAAGTCTTCAATGTGCCTGTATGTTGGCTTGATCTTTCCAGATTATCCCATCAGCTCGCTTATGTACATGGCCTTTATTTCATATGTTTCCAAGTCCTCAATGTGACAATGTATGTATGCCCTAACATCTTCAACATAGACAACTCCCTCCGGAACACGGGAAAATGCTCCAATCAAATCTTCCAGGGTAGCCACATGCGGATACCGCTTGAAAATTGGCGTGGGGCAGTCCTTGACCTCTACTATAGTCGGATTTGCAACAAAGATAGGAATAGATGATGATCCCACTTCCATGTTTAAAGATAAATACCCATTGATCGCTTCTGGTGAAAACCCTTAATAAATTCTTCCAATCATCGGTGAAATTGCTCAAGAAGAAATCTGATTGCTCTGAAATGCCTTTGATCACTCTTAGTCGCTCTTAATCACTCTGAAATCACTTTGAATGCAAGGTGATCAATAATGAAGTGAATTCGACCTTTTAACCTTCGAGAAAAACCCTAATCTTCCATTGACATTAATGACTGTCGGTGAAAGATACCAGATCTTGAACAGAACATATCCATGTCGAATAAGCATCTCCAATGTCTGGAACATCTTCCAGAACCTCTTCCCAGGGCATATACAGTATCTTCATGAATTTTGCCTACCCCTAAGGCATCTGCCTTAGTTACCGGATGAGCTACCTGTCGGTGCAGGAGCAACCTCCTCTGTCGGATAAGTAACCGATGCATTTCCATCTGATGATTTTTCTTTAGTCTTCCTAACCCATCTCTGAGTATGATCTTTCCGAATTTCACTAACCTTCTCTTTCCCTTTCTCATTTGATCCTCCATTACCAACCAGTGGATTTCTGCTTCTACAAAATTTAGCAATACGTCCAACCTCATTACATGGATAACATGTAACATTGTTCCTTTGAATTGCTTTGCTAAAACTGGTGAAATTGCTTGACTTGCATTTATTATCCATATGTCCAAACTTTCCACATGCATAGAATTTAGAATTCATTTTGCAATCTTCTATCTTATGACCATACTTATTGCATTTAGAAAATTTACCAGGAGCAAAATCAAGGTTCTGATTTGCTCTGTTTCTACATTGTCTAGCCATGTGACCAAATCTATTGCAAACAAAACATCTACCATTAAATTTATAAGCATTAAATTGCCTTACTAGTGCCTTATGGTTTTGATCTTCATTAGCAGTACCGAAACTTTGTCCTTGCTCAAATCCAAGTCCACTGGAATCTCCAATTTGCCTTTGTCTCTTCAACAACTCATCTAGCCGTGTTGAGCTAATCTTGAATTTTTCTTTATACTCACTTGCAGTAGTAATATAATTTCTCTTAGAATTATCATTTGTCTTTCAAGCTCTTGTTCATTACTCTGGGATTGTACTAAATCAGTTCTCAACATATCATTCTCATGAAATAACCTACCACATTCTTCAAATTTGTTCTTCAGGGATACAACAAGATTTTCTTCCTTTTTCTTTTGGTCCTCAATATCCTTAGACATTCTCATAGTTATAGCCTGCATTTCATTTTTCATAACCATGTTCTCCTGACTTAATTTCTAACATTGTTCCTTAAGTGCATCTTTCTCTTTATCATCTTGACTTTGCAGAAGTTCCTTCCTCCTAGCTTGAATAGATGATAGCCTCTCTTGTAGGACAAGAATGAATTCCTTAGCAGAATACAATTCATCTTGTAGCTTTAAGATCTTCAACCTTTCAACATCATAATCTTCAAGTGCCATCTCAAGTTGTTGTTGGCAATTGACACTGAATTGGTTGGTTTCACTATGTTGTCATTGATGGAAACATGATATCTTATTCCGGCTTCATGTTTTGGTTCAGTTGTGTACCGGTAAGCACTTCACAGACACTACACTGACACCAACACCAACACCAGCAGGACATAAGGATTTCTTTGGTTACTGACAATACAGGCCGACATGGTTATTGGTATTGGAGGCCGACATCTCTTGGATTGGGCATGTTGGTGTAAATAATTATTCATCATGGATATTATTACACTTACTTAAGTTTACTTAGGATAATGCATTTCATAGTAGTTTGGATATGAGACACTTGGGTGTTTGTGTCACATTGGGATAGTGTGTGTAGGAGAAATTCCACCTCTTATGGTGTTGATCTTGTTATTACACTATCATATCCACTTATTGTGGAGTGATAATTCCACCTTCGGTGGGTGATCCACCTCATGTGGAATATTATATTATTTCTCCTACCTACCCACACCTATTTCCTACCTACCCTTTTTTCTCATTGAGCCACATGTCATGTTTGTGTGCTCATACATCCATATGGCCTTGCCTATATAAGCAGGCCTCTATTCATTGTATTGGTGATAATCCAGTTAGTTGTTGATCATTTTCTATTGATGAGAATACAGTTTATTCTTGTCCCATATTATGTCTCTATCTTGTACATTTCATTGACCTCTTGATCTTGGCAAAATCCAACATGGTATCAGAGCTATTGGAGTCTCATTGATTCGTCTTGAAGAGGCATTATTGTGACGTCAAGAGGCAGATCTGAGGAGCATCATCTTTTGGAGGCATCCTAGACCAGATCCGACCTCACCATTGCATGCGGAAGGCCATTTCCATGAATTTTGGTTATAAAGTTGGCCTATTTTGGTGAGAAATTTTTTTTCTCCATTTTTGCTATATCGTACAGATTTTTCGAATATCCCTGTATTTTTCAAAAAAAAAATATTTTCATTTTTCTGAAAAATTGTTTTGGAAAAATTCAAAAATAAAAAAAAATTGAATTTTTTTTTGAAAAATATCGATCAAAAAAATTTGAAGAGAATAAAAAAAAAATCAAAAAAAAGAAAAATCAAATTTTGGGGGGTCCGCAGACCCCCCCGTACTCCCGTAACCTGCAGGTCGCAGGCGTACCGCTTTCTGTAGACTGTCGTACCGCCGGCCAGATCCCGCAGTACGCCGCCGAGTCCTTCCCGCCGAGATCTTCCTCTGCACGTGCCGTACTCCAGTCTCCGCCTCCCGGCGCCTTGTCCACGAGCGGCCCCCGCAGCGCCTCCTCGGCGCCTAGCGCCGCCTCCACCCTCGGTCTCCGCCCGGCAACCACAGCTCCGCCTCGGCTCCGTCTGCCCTCCGCTTCGGCCTCGGCTCCGTCCGCCACCGGCGCAACACAGATCCTCGTCCAGTCACGAAGATCGGAGGACTGCGCCCGCCACGTGGCAGGCGGCCACTGGCTCGCGGTAAAAACTTACCTAGTCAGCTTTTTCCATACTACCACGCATCATCCGTACGGACTGCCACATCAGCAGCCACATTAGCCTGCACAGTCAGCAATTCCGTACAGTACGGAATACCCAGTCAGCTTGCCACGTAATCCGTCTGTACGGTACGGACGCTTAGTCAGCAGGCGAAGTTTTTGCGATGGTCATACGGCCGTCAAATTTAATCGCGTGACTTGCTGACATCAGCGCCACATCAGCAGGGTTTGAAAATTTTTGGACCCCCTCTCATTTGCATTTTTGATTTTGCAGTTCAACTTCAAATGGCCATAACTTGCTCATTTTTGCTCCTTTTTTGGTGCAATTTTTTTTGAAATGGGCTAGAATTTCGTGCTCTCTGCAGTGGTGAAAGAATTTTTTGATTTTGATGCATGGATTTTTCAGAAAATGCAGTTTTTGGTGACTGTCCCTGAGTAATCCCAGTTTTTGCAACTTCAGAGGCTTCGTTTGGGGTCATCCGACCTCCTTTTTAGGTGCCGTTTTTTTTGAAAGTGCGTATTTTTTCGTCTAATTTCACATGATGCTATCAGATTGATGTCATTGTAAGTAGAAATTGTACTTTCAGATCTTGGCCATTTTTGGCTATCTTGGTACTTGTATATTTGCTTGAATCTCAGTTAGATTCGTTGCACTATTGATTGAAGTCTCTTGTATCTCATTTGAGAAGTTGTAAAATTTGCATCATAAGTCCACTTTGTCTTGTTTTGCAAGTGGCTCATTGTAATCGCACTAAGTATAAAGTGCCAAAATCATCACTTTAGGGGGGGTAATTTGATTGATTGAATTTGGGGGGTGTCTCTTGTGCTTTTGTGCTCTTGTGTTCTTTCCTTTTTGCTGCTATGGGTTCTTCTAAGTTTCCTCTCTTAACTCCACATAATTATGCTACTTGGAAAATTGATGCATGGAGTAAACTTATGGAAAAAGGACTCACTCATTACATTGATGGAACTATTGTTGCTCCAGCTGATCCTAAGGCTGATCCAGTTGGTCACTTAGATTGGCTCACTAAAAATATCATGGCAATTGGTACCTTAAGAAAGTATGTATCAAAGGATCTCATTTTTCATATTGAGAAATGTACTCTAATCAAGGATGCTTGGCAAAAGTTTCAAGACTTGTATGGTCAAGTTGATGAGATTAGGGGATATCAAATTGATAGTGATCTCACCATGTTAGATCCCAAGAACTTTGATACTATACAAGATTATGTCACTAAGGCAAATGAGTTGAGGGCACAACTCAAAGATTGTGGCATTGATAAAAAGGATACTCAATTGATATTCAACTTGATAGGCAAGCTTCCACAAGAATATGCAGCATTTGTTTCTAGTTTCCAAACTCATAGGATGACAATGGGTTCAAGCTACAAAATGCCTACATTTGATGCTTTCAATGAAATGTTGATGATGGAACAAACTAAGTTGATAAGCATGGGCATTCTTAAGGCTTCTTCTAAGTCTCAAGCATTAGTGGCAAATCAAGGAAACAAAGGAAATCAAGGAAAGGACAACTCAAACAAGAAGAAATGGCAATCAAAACCTAAAGAAAAAGCATCATCTTCTCCACAACAAGGAGATTCATCCTCTTCCAAGAGAGATAATTCACCAAAGAAGGAGAGACCTACTTGTGCTTATTGTAAAAAGATTGGTCATGAGGAACATCGTTGCCATACTAAGAAGATTGATGAGCTCACACATATCATCAAAAAGCATAACATTGATTTGCCTAAAGTCTACAAAAAGGATGATTCATCTTCCTCACATTCAAAAGGAAAAGGGCAAGCATTCATGGCTTCTACAAGTGGAAAAACTCACTCTTTTGGAACAAGAAAAGGAAAAGCTCTATGTGCTACAACAAATCATACTTCAGAGAGATGACTTCTAGATTCAGGGGCTTCTCATCATATGGCATCTTCACAGTCTATGTTCTCTACATTTGAGCCTTGCACCATGCCACAGATTTTGATGGGCAATCATACATACATGGATGTGATTGGGAAAGGATCTATTGACATTGGGGATAACTCCTTCAATGATGTGTTGTGTGTACCCCATTTGACAAACAATCTCCTTTCTATCTATCAAATCACACATGGCGCAACTAAGAGAGTTGTGGAGTTCACACCTGACTCAGTTTTTATTAGAGACATGGAGACTAGAGCTATCATTGCAACTGGGGTGGTTGATCATGCATCTCGGTTATACTCCTTTTCAGATTTTGTTGATGATGATGATTTCACATTTGATGATTCTACACATGATGATCACACTTATTGTGATGATTCAGATTTTGAGGAGAACTTTGGACACTTGAACATGGGGATTCTCACATGTGACCCCGTTCTTGAGTCTTGTATTTCATCTCCTCATATTGATATCACATCACCTATTGTACCTGATGATGCAGATAGTGCGACAGTTTTGCCTTCATGTGATTCAGTGCAGCAGGATATACATTGTCTTCCAGCTTCAGATTCATGGGATGATTACATGACAGATATTGCAGGTTTGTTTGTGGAATCCTACATTGCAGATTTGGGAGACATCATTGATGACATACATCTTCTCTTTGATGAAGATGATCCTTCTTCGATTGTTGCGAGGGCACACTCTGACCCTCTTGTTCATTCTCTACATGATCATTCTTTCGAGGTTGACATGATTGTGGATACTTATGTACAACAGTTGGAGGAGGTCTCTTTATTCTTTGAGGAGACACATGAGTCTTTGGACATTGTTCTACATTCATCTTCACTAGATCTTGGAGTGCCTTTTTCAGCAGTGTGGCACAGTTTACCACCTTTGGAAGGGGTATCTTTTAGCAACGACATGGGGACACTTGAGCAGTTTTCAGAGATTCCTTTCATCATGAGTTTTCTTCATACATCTTCCCTTCATGATTGGGGAGACTTTATGGATACACCTTTGGTTTTGTTTCTTCCTAAGGGGAGGAATGTTGTTCGACGTTCGTGGAGCAATTTCTTCATACATCGAGCTTCTATCATTGGTGCAAATTGTTCATTGAGGGAGGATCACAGTTTGACTTCTCTTCTTCTCTCATATGGGGGGGACTTTTTCCTCACATGGGGTTTTGTTCCTCACATACTTCTTTGAGAGTTCTCTTGTATAGCTTTCATCTCTCTTTTGGGGGAGGGTTTTTTCCCATTGGGTTTTTCTCTCTTTCCCCACTTTGTGAGAGATTTCATTGCATTGGTTTGCATGCATTTGCATTTGTGCATGGGTACCTAACATGGCCTCGTAGCCGGGACCCATCTTGCATTGCTTAGTTGCATTGTAGACTTAAGTGCATTCCCCTAAGTTGCACTTAAGGGGGGGTGTTGGTGTAAATAATTATTCATCATGGATATTATTACACTTACTTAAGTTTACTTAGGATAATGCATTTCATAGTAGTTTGGATATGAGACACTTGGGTGTTTGTGTCACATTGGGATAGTGTGTGTAGGAGAAATTCCACCTCTTATGGTGTTGATCTTGTTATTACACTATCATATCCACTTATTGTGGAGTGATAATTCCACCTTCGGTGGGTGATCCACCTCATGTGGAATATTATATTATTTCTCCTACCTACCCACACCTATTTCCTACCTACCCTTTTTTCTCATTGAGCCACATGTCATGTTTGTGTGCTCATACATCCATATGGCCTTGCCTATATAAGCAGGCCTCTATTCATTGTATTGGTGATAATCCAGTTAGTTGTTGATCATTTTCTATTGATGAGAATACAGTTTATTCTTGTCCCATATTATGTCTCTATCTTGTACATTTCATTGACCTCTTGATCTTGGCAAAATCCAACAGGCATCAACAATTGTTCTTAATATTTATGCATTCATGTTATCTAACCGACATGTAATTTGATATTGTAAATATCTTTGTAAGCCGACATAAGACATGATAAGTTATAGAGGGTATATAGGTTAGTTGGATTAAGATCATTATATACATAGGAGATTATGGATATGTGAATGTGATACAATGCAAAATATATCAGAGAGATTATGTATGTGAGGATATTCATGTATGGGTTATTCTGGTAAAGGGTTTAGGGTTTTATACTGGAATAAACAAAGCTTAAACCAGAATGGTATTCTGGCATAGAAGATGCTATCTTAGCAGTTCAACACTTCTTCGGATTGTAGTCTAAATTTATATGTAGTCAGTGAGGCTCCTTTTGTGATTAAGCAGTGTGCTCTAGGCTGTAAACCTTCCTACAAGTGTAGTACCCTTATATTATGTAATATCTCTTCATATGGCCAGTGTATTGATATTGTGGGTCAGCAATCCCATTGTGGTTTTTCCTCTTTGAGGTTTTCTACTTATAAATCTATGTTATGATTCTCATTTATGTGATTGGTTTATTGGTTGCTTTACTTCTTTCAATTTTGTATGTATCAGTATATCGGTTGGTGTATGCATTTTTTAATAAGGCTAAAATTGATAATTCCGGTACAACACTGATTGACCACCCCCTCTCAGTGTTATTGGATTCCAACAGTTGTTTCTCCAAACCCATGTCCATGGATTCCATATTCAAGATCTTCCTCAAGCTGTTAACTTCCTCCAAGACACAAGGCTATGATACCAATTGTTGGAATCCAATAACACTAAGAGGGGGGGGGGTGTTAATCAATGTTATACCAGATGAATTAATTTTAGCCTTATTAAAACATGAATACACCAACCGGTATACCGGTACATACATAATTGGAAGAAGTAAAGAAACCAATAAGCCAATCACATAAATGATAATCATAACACACAAAATTATACGTGGAAAACCTCAAAGAGGAAAAACCACGGTGGGATTTGTGACCCAAAATATCAATCCACTGGCCATATGAAGAGATGTTACAAAATAGAAGGGGCTTGCACTTGTAGGAAGGCTTACAGCCTAAAGCACATTGCTCAATCACAAATGGAGCCTCACTGACTACATATAAATCCAGACTACAATTTGGAGAAGTGTTGAATTGCTTAAGCTTTGTCTGTTCCGGTCTGAAACCCTAAACCCTTTACCGGAATAACCCTTACTTAAATATCCTCACATACATAATCTCTCTGATGTATTTCACATTATATCACACTCACATATCCATCACCATTTTCTATATCAAAATGATCTAATCCAACTGACCTATATACCCTATACAACTTATCATGCTTTATGTCATCTTAGAAAGATAATTACAATGTCAAATTACATGTCGGATAGATAACATAAATAAATGAATATAAAAAAAAATTACTGATGCCCGATCCAAGAGATGTCGGTCTCCAATACCAATAACCATATTCTAAACCATGTCGGCTTGCATTGCCGGTAACCAATTAAATCCTTCTGCCCTGCCAGTGCCAGTGTCGGTGTAGTGTCTGTGAAGTGCTTGTCAATACACAACTGAGCCAAAACATGAAGCTGGAACAAAATTCCATGTTGCCATCAATGACAACATAGTAAAACCAACCAATTGAGTGCCAATTGCCAACATATATATGTATATATACATATATACATATATACAGATATATATTGTTAGGATTCCCATAGATACTGAGAGGGGGGGTGAATCAATATTTAACTGGTGAGTTGAATTTCTTGACTTAAAAAATGCAGAACATATTATAACACTGTACCAGTATGCAAGAAATAATGCAATAAACAGAAATGAAAGTAACCACATAAGAAACACACCATAACACAAGATTTTAACGAGCAAACTCGGTGTGGGAAAAATCTCGGCGGGATTTGTGACCCACAATATTCACTTACTGGCCAATAAGGGAATATTACTTACAATAGGGGGCTTGCACATGCAGGAAGGCCAAGTGCCTAGAGCTCACTGCTCAATGGGAAGTCTCACTGACTTACAATGTGGATTATGCAAATCCAATGTCTTGTACTGCTTTACAATAGCATCTTCAATGCTAGATTCAGAACCGGTTTCTGCTCTGTTCTTTACATATACCCCTTAACCTATATTTCGCATAATAGGTCTGCCTCCTAATTTTTCTCCATACATATAAAATGTCTACAATAATTTCTCTTATATATGAGAGTCATTTTACAACATGCCAAGTCGGCTTACAAAGTTTTTACAATAATAAACAAAATATAATATATCAAAAATCCCATCGGCCTCTGTGCCGGTATGCTTCCTTTTTCTGCCGGTGCCGGTGTAGAGTGTGATCTATTAATGCTTGTGTGATGCCTTGCCGGTGCCATAGGATTGTAAGGTTGCCATCAATGACAAAACCTTCAATCACCTTCAATGTCTCATTGGAGTGTGCATATACCAACATATATATGTATGTATATACACATATGTATGTATGTATGTATGTATATGTATATGTATATATATAGTGTATGCATTTATGTATGTAGAGAGAGAGAGAGAGAGAGAGAGAGAGAGAGAGAGTCGCAAGGGGAAGAACCAAAACACCAAAACCAAAGAGAAAATCCTCAAAAGAAAAAAACAAGAAACAAGGCAAGGAGCAATGAAAAACAACCCAAATGAAAAATGATAAAAAAAAAAGTTGGCAAGGAAAGGAGGAGGAGAGAAGAAGAATGGGGAGGGTTGAGGGAAGGGGAGGGGGTGGGAGTGGGGTAGTGGGGGGCAAGGAGGGATGACCGTGAGAAGAGGAGGGCATATACAAGGGTGTAGAGGGTTGGTTTCAATGGTGGGATAACAAGGCATGCCAAAAGAAATCGAGTTTCTAAATACCATCACGATTGAGTTTGGAAGCATGACTAAAAATTTGGATAGCTTCTAAGAGTTTCTTCTTGAAAAAATTATCTTCCTTAGCTAAGACTTGAGTGTCTTCTAAAGGGATGTGATGCTTCACATATTGACCTCAAGATTGCCCACCTTACACATGTCTTCCAATTGAATGGGTACAATAGAGAACACATTTCTAGAGCTTTCAAACAAGCTAAATCCTATTGTGATCCCAATCCTGAGGTTAAAACCCCCCATTCCCTTGCTATTGCCTCTCTCCCCTACATTGAAGGCCTCTCCAATAAAATTTCCAAGATCCTCCTAAAAAAGGGCCTTCATTGTACCTTTAAACCCATTCAAACTTAAGAAGGCACATCCCCTCTCCTAAACACCCTAGAGACCTCTTCCTTAATGCAGGTGTATAGAAACTGACGTGTTCTTGTGGCTCCCGCTACATTGGTGAGATAGACTGCTCGATTGGCACTAAAATCAAAGAGCATCATGCTGATTTAACTCATGAGAGAGTCTTGAAGTCGGCCCTCGCCAAACGTTCCATGAAAACCATACATCACATCCCCTTAAAAGACACTCAAGTCTTAGCTAAGGAAGATAATTTTTTCAAGAGAAAATTCTTAGAAGCTATCCAAATTTCTATTCATGCTTCCAAACTCAATCGTGATGGTGGTTGGAACCTCAGTTTCTCTTGACACTCCTTGTTATCCCACCTTTGAAACCAACCACTTACACCCTTGTATTTTCTCTCCTCTTCTCCTGATCAACCCTCCTTGCCCTCCACCATCCCACTCCCACCCCCTCCCCTTTCCTAGATCCTCCATTCTTCTTTTCTCCTCCTCCTTTCCTTGCCAACTCTTCATTTTCTTTTTCTCCTTTTTCCTTTGGGTTGTTTTTCATTACTGCTTCTCTTTTTTCGTGTTTTTCTTTTGGATCTTTTCTCTTTGTTTTTAGTGTTTTGGTTCTTCCCCTTACCGGTGTTTAGGTATTTGTTTTTGTTTGTTTTGGTTTCTAGAGAGAGAGAGATGCTTGTTGTTCTCTTATTTTTTCTAGTTGTTTATTCTCATGTTTGCTCATTTTTTGTGGTTGTTTCTTTTTTTATTTTTGGTCTTTTGCCTTTTTTGTGTTTCTTCTATTTCTATGTTTTTCAACTTTTTGTTCTTTTGTTAGTTGAATTTACAACCTAAATACAATTAGGTGTAACTTAATTGATTCTTATGTTGTTTTTTGTCATCGTGTTCCTTTATCTTGGTTTTCTTATTTTTTGTGTTTTCTATTTTTTTCTTTTGTGATTTGAATCTTCTCTTATTCCTTTTCTGTATTTTTTTGTCATTGCATTCCTTTCTATTATTTTTCTTCTTTTTTGTGTTTTTTGCATGTTTATATTTTATTGTATTTTTATGGTTATGTTAGTTTTTAATTGTGGTTCTTATTTGGTTAGTTAGTGTTTTATTGTTAGTTAGTTTTTTTTTTTGTAATTTTCATATCTCTTTCTTCTTTTGTAATGTTAATCTTTGTTTGTTTTATTATAAAAGTAGTGTTAGCTAGGGCGCTGATCCTTGACATAGCTAAGAGGCTATCAACAACACAATAGCAACACATAATCAAAACTGAAAGCGAGAGTCTAATAGTAGTGAATAAAAGAGCAACAGGGATAATGTTAGTCTTTGTTATATTTATATATGTTATTGTAATTTTTTGTAATGTATGTATTGTTAGTTATTGCTTTTTATTTTTGTTCTTATTGTTAGTTTATGTTTTTGTAGTTAGTATTGTTTGAGTTCCTAGGTTGTTTTGTTAATATTTATGTTTCTTTTTTGTTATTTTAGTATATGGTTTAGTTTCTTTGTTCGTTTTCTTAGTTTGGTGTATTGGTAGCATTTGTTTGTGTTTTGTGTATTTTGTTTCTTATATCATAATCACAACATACATAATTATATGCTACTTCATCTATACACCTATTGTAAATTTTGTCTAGTGGTTTTCCTTCTTTTCTCTTCTTTTTTTTGTGTTTATTGTTCTTTCATGTTGTTTGCTTTTTATTTTTCCCTTTCCTTTGTCCCTCTCTTGGTTTGCTTAATTTTCTTTTTTCTTTCTTCTTCCCCTTGGATCCCTTGGATATTTGCATCTTCTCCCCCACCCTTCTCCTTTTAGTCACCTTGATCCGCTGCAATTTTCATTCTCTTTTCAAGCTTCCTCATCCTGATGATGGATCATGGAGCATGATTCGAAACAATGAAAAATGATCATAGAGTTATATCCATAAGCCATCAAGACAATTTATCACAGACCATAGAAATTTCATGCATCTAACAAACAATAGTTCAAACATTTAGATAATGATACTAAAGTTAATATTATTCTTAAAAATGCACCAACCAAAGAGTTCTTCTAATAATTATTCCTTAAATGATCAAATCATCTAAAATAAGAATATATCTCATTCACAATACTAAAGTTAATATTATTCTTAAAAATGCACCAACCAAAGAGTTCTTCTAATAATTATTCCTTAAATGATCAAATCATCTAAAATAGCGGTGACAAAATGGAAAACCCCCCTAATCCCCCTAATTGGATAGAGAAAAAAATTGCTGAAAGATGGAATCTCCCCCCACAGTTTGAAATCTTCAACAACGGTGCCAAAAACAAAAGGAGTTTGACCAAATGGTCAACCCCCAAAATTACATTGGTATAAGCTGAACTTTGATGGTTCAACCCAAAATACCTGTCAAGCAGGGGGTGAAATCATCCACGACCATTTGGGGAACACTGTAGTAGCCTATGCGGGCAACCTAAAGAACAATATTGTCGCTCAAGCAGAGGGAATGGCCCTCCCATGGGGTCTGAAATTTCCCAACTCCATAGGAATTAAACAGCTGGAAATTGAAGGAGACTCACAAATTATTGTGGAAACGGTGAAAGGGAGATCTACTGCTGGTTGGAGAGTGGAGTCCATTTTGAGGGATGTCAGGAGCCTACTGGCCAACCTGGATGGCTTCACCATCCGACATGTCTTTAGAGAAGGAAACAAAGCTGTCGATTCCATGGTGGCAATGGGAAGGCTGCAAAACAGCTTACGATGTTGGAGGGACCCCAGTTTGCTACCGGTTACCACCAAGGTGATCTTGGAGAGGGAAAAAACCTACGTCCAAGATGGAACCTGTTTATCCGTCCAAAGATGAAGAAAACCAACTTTCAAATTTTAAGTTGGGACGGGAATCCCGCCCATTATGAACTCAAGCTGCCACGCATCCACGATAGACTTAGTCACCACTCTCACAAGGGATGGATTTATGATGACAGTATAGATATGGGGAATGATTATTCCCTAATTATTATTCGGATGAAGCCAACTGGCGGCGATAAAAGCGAAGGAAGGGAAAGGTGAAATCACACTAGCTCGATTGAAGGTTTGCACGTTCCTAGTAGATTTCCTAATTTTGATATCTACTCAGACATAAGAGATAATAATCACCCCGATTATTACGTCCTCTTATCTCAAGTTCGACACACATTTTATATCAACTCTGCCTTAATTCTGCCTCGGCTCTGCGTTTTTGCTAGAAGGACTCACATTCACTCTGTTAAGCTGGAGGAACCGCGAATGGGGGGGACAGGCTTAGACTAGAACCCGATAAAGTGGATGATTTTAGAGCTAAACTGACGGTGTGGTTCGTCTGATCGGAGGGCGGCATTGATAAGTTCATGGAAAATATGAAGGGAAATGATGGAAGACTCTCTAAGCAATTTGTGACTTCTTGGGAAGACATAAGAGTTACCATGGGGGGTATCTTGTTTGAAATCAATGAAGAGGTCATAGCCCAGGCGACGGGTCTTTCTATGGAGGGGAGGAAATGGAAAAATCAGAGCTTTATTGCGGATACCACCAGCCTGAACCAGTTCTTCTGAGAGGGCGAAAACCCTGTTAAGAGGGCTGGCGGATTCAACAGGTAGAAGCTCCCTCCCCTATGGGATGAGGTTTGTTATATTGTGATGAAGTATTTCATGCTGGAGGGAAGGTATGGTATCTTCTATTACTACCATCTCCCTTTCCTTAACCATTTGAGAAATAAGGACTATATTTCCATTCCATTTTTCTTGTTGCATTCTCTGGACACTAATGTTAAGGACATTGTTGAAGCTAAGAAAAAAGGGAAAAATTTCCCTATCCTCCACCAAGGCCTCATTCTTCGCGTGTACAACTTCCACCTCGCTCTCTACCCGCCTCGTTCCATCTCCGTCCAGAATGTGACTAATACCAGCCCTTCAACCCACCCTTCTCCTAAAAATGATGCTAGTCCCCCTCGGCTCCCGGAAATTGGCTCTTGCAGCAAGAAAACTAAAAAACACTCCCCTAAGGAGGTCAAAACTCCTAAGAAAGTCAGAATCCAGGAGATTGATTCTGACATGGATATCACCGATGAGGCCAATACCCCCCGCCGCTCTAGCAGGCTTGCCTATAAACCCTCAGAAAAATCTCTGAGAGACCCCTCCTCTTCGCATGACATTGGAAATTCCATCCCAACTAATAATGTGGTTTTACTCCACCATAACCCGACCCCTCACTATGTCAGCTCCACCTAGGCTTCTGAAAGCCCCACCTCTTCAAAGAGTCCGAAGCCTGCAAATTTCCCCTCCCCGACTTTCAGACTGGAGAAAATGATGGTTGTGGAGGAGGCAAGTAGCATAAAAGAGGAGGAGGAAAACAACCTGGCAGAGCTGGAGAAAAAGATGGTGGCCCTTTCTGACAATGTGCAGGATATCACCAGCAAACTAGAGGCGGCAGAGTCCAAAATGCACGATGTTTCTAAATTCACGTTGAATGTTATGCGCTGCTCGGCTACCACTTTGTGCCTCATGCAGGAAAGCGCATCCAAAGGTAAAGGCAAGGATGACGAGGACTACAAGGCCCTGTTCAAATTCCTCACCAAGGAATGGGCAAGAAAGCTCCTCCCGAAGAGGAGCCATGGGAAAAAGAAGTAATTCTCTGAATGCAGCAGAAAGCTGGGTTTTTGTCTACATTTAGTAGCCTATGGGTGGATAACGTTAGCCTATACTTTTGTTTGAATTTCTATGTTTATTGCCCTGCATGGCAAATGTCTAAAACTCTGCTTATTACTGATTTATTTCTGATAAACTCTCGTAGAATGATAATTGTTTTTGATAGAGGTAAAAGGCTGTAACTCTGCTGATTATATGCGGACAGTGGTCCTGCCACTGTTCTCCTTAATGTTCCTATGGGTCAACCCCCTTGTTTTTTGGCTGCTTTTAATATAAAAAACAATTAAAAAAAATAAACTAAATTTAAAATTGAATTTTAAAATTAAAAAATAAGATCTACAAACATGAGATCATTATGTCCAAGACAAGTTATGTAATATGTGAGCACTCAAATTAAGTCATGATTAAGTCAAAAGTCCTCCACAAATCTGAATTAAAAATAACATTAGGGGACGAAATAAACAAAGTCACATTGGAATATGAAGGTTCTAGAATTTACCTTTGACATGGAGTCTATGTTGGTTTGTGACTTTGATTTTCTAGGCAAGTTTATTGTATTGTATTTTACGTTAATTTTTATGCCGGCTTAGGTGAGACTGACTTTGTCACTTTCTAACTGATTGAATTATTAATTTTATGTCAATTACTAAACGACATTAATATGTCTTTAAATGAGAATTTTTGTTCGAAGCAAATTAGATAAATAATAATTAATAATAAATACTTTTGTTTGGCTAAGTCCGCGTTCAAATAATTATCCAAGGCAAAATTTTCCATGCATTTTGGTGTTCCATTTCAATGGTAATGCATTACTTGGACTCTTTCTCTCCTTCTAGGCTGACTTTGACTATGTGATAATAAAAATATAAGTGGCTTGCAGTTTTTTTTGAAAGTTTATTATATACTTTGAATTTTATTAAGGATATTTGATTTTTAAATTTCATGTCTACATTGGAATTTTTAGTTTATGATTAGTTATACTACTTTTAGAAATGAAGTTTCAATTTTCTTGATTTTTAATTTTTTGTTTAGATTGAAATTTTTAATTTACAAGATCGATATAGGTTAGTTATATTACTTTTAGTAATAAAGTTCAAACTTTTGAAATTTAAATCTAATTTAGGTTCGCTTTGTTATCTTTAATTAGTTATTATGTGCTGATTTGAAGTGTAGAACATTTCAATTGTCACTTTTATAATTATATTTGATGGAAAAATCTAATTCATTTGAATATCTATTATCTAGCACATATCTAGTATTAAAAGAACACTTCTTACTAACATTTTGGAGCATGAAAGTACTATAATTATGATACTAATATTATATTAGAAATCTAAAATAGATTACATAATTTCTCGATGTCTTTAATCTTTATTCAAAGTTAGTAAATATACATCTAAAGGGTTTAGCGAAATGGAGAAGTTTTTTCAACCTAGAAAACTCTTGTACCCATGCTACCATTTTTATGTAAGATCTAGAAATCATGGCAATAAAGTTTTAGACTTATAACTTAGAGAAGTTCATAGATACAATTACAATTCATTTTTGTAAAAGCATTAGATACTATTATTTATAGGATAACTCTGTACTCATGAAAGTTATCCACATAGCCAAACACAATTTTCACTGATTCGCATGTAATCATATGATGGGTCTTCATGTTTTGGAACACAAGAAAAATAATTGGAAACATTTCACAAAGTCAAATAAGAATCAAACCAAGAGCCAAGTAGTATTATTTATTGTTTAACTCTTAAGCATTCATTTTAGTATCACATTTGATCTTAGTTAAATTGTTTCTCAGATTATTTATTTATCAATACTAAATAACAAATTTAACCTAGAACACGTATGCAAAGATGTTATTTATTTCTTTACATTTTTGTTGAACTTATATTCCTTCACACCTTAGTGTTTATTTATTTTATAATTAGGGTTTTAGATTTGATTTTTTAAATTATTTCATATTGATTAGGCTTTGTACCACCTTATATTTTTTATTACTACATTGATTAGGTTTTAGATTTTCATTAGTGATATCTATTTAATCCCTACCCAACCATCCTTAGATTGTCCACTCTTGCTATATATCATTCATCATAGATTTTGGTAGGTCATTATCTTAATCTTTTATCCATGTGTGCCCCACTAATTTTTACACGTTCCTTCAATTCTTGTTATTTGATCCTTCCATCCTTAATACTTTCATTCCTTTTCATCCTATGGATATAAATATATTATCTATGAAGAGATAATTTAGCCATGTTCGTGTTGTCTTCTCCTTCATGTAGTTGGTTTTTGCTCATTCTTTACTTTAGGATACCCTCACCTCACTTATTCATGACCTCCACTTTTATCCTCCGTTTCTAATGATATGCGTTGATAGAAAAACCTTGATCAAAGTCTCATGTTTAATATTTTGTTATGTGTTTCATCCCAACTATCAAGACTTATAGATTCAAAATCATCATTATCTCCAACCTTACACTTATTATCAAAATAAGTTTTAGCTATAACACATTTATCAATTGATTTATTAAATAAATAACGTAAAGCATTTGTATCACATGAAGCATTACATATTGTAGTGTTAGATCTTAGACATTGATTTTTTATTTGACATGCTACACGCAATTGATCAAACTGACTATTTTCTTCTTTTAGTTTCATATGCATCATCCTTCTCTAAATGGTTTTCCTCTTCCATCATGTTCATCTTATTTTCAACATCTTCTACCTTCTTTTTAGCCACCTCAATAAGCAAAGTCAACTTTTCTTGTATTTCTTCTTTGTGCATTTTAACTTCCTTCAATTCTTGTTCAAGATTATTATTTTCACATAATAATTCATATTTTTCCTTTAATGAATCCTTTGCCTTTTTTATCAATTCTAAATTAAGAATACTAAATTTTATTAATTATTATTTGAAAACATCTCTTGCACACCTTAAATCCTCATTTTCTAACTTTAATAATTCCCATAAATACATATTTATTTCATTTTTTGTTATTTTTACTTCTCAAAATTTTAACACTAAATTCTTAATTGGTATGATTTCCCTCCTTATGCAACAACAACTAAGGTGCTCGCAACAAAACAAAATTTTGAAACGTTAACTAGAGTTTAAGATTTAATATTTTGTTGTGTAGTCAACCTTGGTGTGATGTAATAAAAAAAGGAGAACCTCTATGCAATAAGTATAAACCAGATTATAAAAAATAGCATTCATTCATATATATACATCTATAACATCATATATTCATATAATTAAGCTGAGAGGATTCCAATAATGGAATCTAAAACCTGTGTAACTAAAAACCCTTTTAAGAAAAAATTGACATGCTGACTTGGTAGTATAGTGGCGTTGGCAAAAGAGTGGGCATAGATGTTAAGGTTAAATTAATCAATATTATCATCCAACCTCCTAGGATAGAAAAAATCATCGCCTTAAATTAGAATCTACTAGGAAAAGTTTAAAGGCAATAAATGTAGCATTTAGTTCATTGAGTGATGGATCTAAATATAGAAAAGGTAGGCACAAGTGATAAATGAACAATTTCCTTTCTTTTTAAAAGGAAGGAATAAATGAATTATTCAACTTGATTTACTAAGGGTTGTAGTTGCATGTATTTCAGAAAAAGAAATTTAAATTAGAGGAAGATTTATCCATTAATCAAATGTGTTTGGGAATAACACTACATCAAACCCTGTTGGATTCCAATCGGAGTCGATGAATTTTTTTGGCACTTGGAGGCCATTTTCGATCCTAAGAAATTTCAATCGAAGGTGATGAAGCTTGCTGTTTGAGAGAGCCAAAGTGAGATCATTTCTTTTCATAAATTAAATGACATGTGCAGCTTCTAGTACCCTTGAAGTTGTGCTCTATCATCACAACAATAGATGAAGGTTGAAGAAGTTGTATCGGTCATAACTATTTGATAGAGAGCTAATAGTTGAAGGAGCACTTCCAAAAAATCTACCTTTTAGTGAATTTGAGGAATTTTATTTTTTGTTTTGTTGGGGATTCTAACATTTTACTTTTTACTTTTTATAATCCTTTAAATGATATTTTCCCAATTGTCATGCTATTGTCTGTACAAACTGTAGCATCCTAAATTGTACTCCCTTTCAATTTTATCCTCATTTGGGCCCTCACTTTGGCATTCATGTTTTGAGGCCTAATTGGAGACTTGATTCTACTCATACCATACATATTTGTCATGTTTTTGACCCTTGCACTTTATTTCCCCTTAATTTTTGTTGCCTGATTGGTCAGGACCAAGACGTGGTGCCCTGGTCATCCCAATTAGGATCCGTTTTTGGGCCCCTTAACGGTCACAACATTTGAGCGAGAATCTTGACCTCGTGTTGGCTCATGTTGGGAAATTAAGTTGTTTTTCAACGGGAAAGTATAAAAGGAGGTCTATCTCTCTCATTTTGATATACATTTGAATACACATACATCAATTCAATTTGACATCAAGCATTCAAGTTCAAGTGAGCAAGAAATCAATCTTCTTTCAAGCATTAGAGCGGAGATAGAGTCAAGATTCAAGCATTGAAGTTGACATTCATTTTCTATGTTCTTGAAGACTTCATGAAACCCTAATTCCATGTGGAGACAAACAAAACTTCACAAGGAGGTATAGCATTTGTGTTTCAGTCATTATTCAACATCTCCCTCAAAAGGAGAACATTTTCATTACGACAATTCAATCAGAACCCCTATTCCCAACCTATTTCCTTTCTATATTGTGTGCAAGAATAGGTACGAAGCTGCGATCTTTAGAATTGGGTTTATTTATAGTGACGAATTGATCCCCCATTGGAGTATGAAAAGTGTGGAGGACTAGGGTGACCACCACCACAGACTCAAAAAATCAAGAGCTCCTTCGACGAACAAATATGAATACATTTACATTTCTCAAATCTAGGTTCGTGGCTCGACCTGGCGAGTTTACCTCACCGTTCATGTGTTTTTACATCAATTCTTGCACATTTACCCTAATTTCAACATTTTCACAATTCAAATTAAAAGAGGGTAATCAATCAAAATAGCTAGTAAATCCAATAGAATTCCCAGCCCTTATCCTTGGTGATTTGTGGCTAGATCCATTGTGTTTACCCCTCTTTAATGTATTGGCTCCCAAGTAAAAATTAGTGGTTTTCATCTTTCTTGTGGTGGAAACCCTAATTTTTCACCATTAAATTTTGTTGAACCCAACTCCTTACGCATATAATTGTGATTTATGTTCTTAGATCTGAGTGTTTATGCATTTCAAATTCAAATTTACATTTACAAGTTTAATTTTTCATTAAGCTTTTTAAATTTAGAGGTTAAATTCACAAAACTAAAATTTTTAATTCTAAAATTGAGCTTGTGGGTTGTCTAATTTGGATTTATTATTTCAGATTTGATTCTTCATTAGTTTAAAATTCAAATTTTCCCTCCTAAATCTCATTTTCAAATTGAATTACATAAATTTATTGGTTGAATTTATAAAATTCCTAATCTATAATTCTAAAATTTATCATGTGGGTTGCATAATTTTTCAAATTAATTTTCAGATTTGATCTCTTTGATTGTTGTGCTATGATATAGATGCATTTATCTTTAAAATTCACAAATCAAATTGCTTAATTAATTGATTAATCAATCATTTTCACAAAATTTTGTATTGCTTAATCATAATTTTCAAATTCAAATTCAAATTTCCCTCCTTTGAGCATGAGTTTTACTACCATTAGTCCTACCTATAATATTCCTGTGAGAAGAAGTTGTAGAATTAAGGCTTCCCAAGATTTAATTACTAAGGATATGGAGCATAATTTGGATAACTTGTTTCATGAGAATATAGGTGGTTCTTCTATTCCAACAATTGATGTTATTTATCCTCATTCTTTCAATAATTCTCATGATGATGGTGAATCACTAACTAGGGTTTCCGTTGACCAATTCGAGAAGATTGACAATGAATTTGAAAATCTTCAGTAATGGATGAGTCAACAATACCTGAAAAGTGAGGCTATTCCATTGATTAAAGGATTAAAAAGAATGGTTCATAGCGATAAAGTTGGCATTGATTTATTGCGTGGCCTTGCTCATATTGTTGACACTAATATTATGCCTATGAAAAGTTGCACTGAAGTCCTTGGTTACACTCAACCTCCTAGTCAAGTCAACTATTATATTCCTATGACTACCTCTATGCCTAGTACTTGTGTCTACTTTCACATCTAACATCATGGAGCCTACTTCCACACAAAATGTTAGTCAAGGGGGCAAAATTAATAATCAAAATTATTTTATCCCTCCTCCTATGAGTCTTCCATTTGTCACCTAATCATCTCCCATACCTACCTATCATAGTGTCCCACCCCCTTATTCTCAACCTCCTCCTTCATTTAAAAATATAACTCCTCCATCTCAATCCAACATGTCTAATTTCAACCCATCCACTGAAGCAACCATTAATAGCCTAGCTCAAATGGTGTCATCCTTGCAAGCAAAAATAGCTTCCATGAACCAATCCAAGTTTAATGTGCCCACATTTGATGTAGCAAACCCATTATCTAATGACATTGTTCCTGTTGTCCCTCCTAAACATGTAGAAGTCCCTCAATTGGAGCTTTATAATGGAAAAAGTGATCCCTTGACTTATGTGAAAAATTTTCAAACTTTGTGTAGTGATTTTGCTCATGATCAAAGACTTTTGGCTAAATTGTTTACTAGAGCCTTTAGGGATAAAGAATTGCTTGTTCTTTGCCTCCTTATTCTATTACATCATTTCAAAAATTGGCCAATGTTTTCATTCAACAATTTCACAATAATATTGATCCTAAGATTACTTTGATTGATTTGATTTAATGTAAGCAAGCTGTTAAAGAAATAGTGATCGATTTTATTGGTAGATATAAACATTTGTATTCTCAAATTTATTACCATATGCCTTATTTCAAAGAATTTTTATTTTTAATTTGCAAAAAGACACTAGGGATACAATTCTCTTTTCTTATTTTACTTCCTTTACACAATTGTGTGCAATACTTCATAACTATCAGTTTCAAGTGAGTCAATCTGAACAATCTTCTTCAATGGATTTGGTTGATAAGAATGAAAGTACTCAACAATATTTTGTGAAGTTTAAACTGAACAAGGGATTCATAAAGTTCAATGATAACAACAATACTCAAGTCGTAGTTGCAACAACAAGTGTGCCTCCTTTATCCAAGTACTTTATAAAATAATGTACTCCTCTTTCTAAATATTTGCATAGCATTATGCCACAATTATTGAACAAAAATGTGTTAAATTTTAATCCCATCAAACCAATTGACACATCCAAAACTTTTCCACCTTATCATGATTCCAAATCTTTTTGTCAATATCATCGTCAACCCAATCATGACACTAAAAAGTGTTATTCCTTAAGGAGCAGAATTCAAGATGTGATTGATAACAATACTATATATATATAATATATATAGCTGGTGTGAATGACAAAGGAAATAAATCTATAACTCCTAATCAAAACCTCCAAATATTTACTAATCCTTTTCCTTCCCATTCTACTAATGTGACTGAATCTAAAAATCTTTCGTTTTCTCCTAATGATCTTGGCCTTGAGTCTAATAATGTGGTGAATCTTATTGATAGACCTACACCTCCTAAGGATGGCACCTGATGGCCCACTATACATCACTGTGAGGGTCAAAGACATACTCTCACAAGGGTTTCTCATTGATCCAGCGTGTATGGTGAATGTGATAACTGAAGAATATCTTTATAACTTGCAATTGTATCAAGTAACATATGATAAATCTGATGTGATGATTAAGATATTTGATGGTTTATCTTGTCCCACTATTGGCTCTATTACTCTTCCCATTGAGGTTGGTACTAAGTGCTTAGATGTTATTTTTTTTATCATTCCCACATTGGATGAATTTTGAGTGAAGTTGGGGTCCATTCTTGGCTCTCTTTCATGAAAGAAATTCCTTCTATTGTTCATAAGTGTTTGAAATTCCCTCTTAATGATAAAATCATAACAATTAATCATAGCATGTACCAACCCACGGTGAGGCATGGCAACGTTAATCTCAATTACTTTTGGTCTAAACAATTTGAACCTCTTAAACCTCGTAGTGATGCTCTCTTTCAATCCTATACAAATAGATAGAATGAGATGATCCCATCTTTGAGTAAGCCTAGAGATTTGTTGGTTAACATATTTTCTCTTTCTTAATGTTTATAGTGAATGACTCATGTATGGCCTTTTTGAATGGCAAATGAAACCAACAATTGGGTCAACCGATTATTGGTTTAGCCTTTGCATAAGGGTGCAACTTCCTGTATGATATTCAATGAATTTTTAAACATAAACGAACATTAACTTCACTTTTAACTAGAAAGTGAGAAAAGGCATTCCACATTCATTAGTCAACACCACATGAGTGCTGCGAAGATAAATACTTTATATGCAAATCCCATAGACTTACAATAAGATCAATTCCATTTCATGGAACTACCCTTGTTAATGAAAAAAATATATCATGGACTCTAATTGAGTCTCTCTCATGCCTCAAAGGACAAGGGGGATTAGAATATCCAAACAAAAGTTAACAACAGATTTTATTTATTAGATTCATTCATAAACTTATGATAAGTGGATAATCAAGGAAGTAACATATTATGTATATAAACATATATCCCAACAAAGATTTGTTTTCCACATTCAAACACATAGATTTGAAAGCTACAGAAAATGTATCATCTCATTCACAGATCAAATGTCTTCACTGAAAATCCACAACATGCTAAAGAAAAAAAAAAAGTCTTCTAACTCAACTCAAAAAATTTCGGACCCTTTCAAAGTCTTATGAAAATGCATTTAAAACAACAACCTGGCCAACAGTTAATTAGGGAAACACAAATTTTTTTACTTTCCACCCCACAATTTCAAAGTAGTTTTTAAAACAAAAAAACTAAACCTAGTTCCCCAAACGGGAAAAACCAAAAAAAAATATTAAGAGGACATATGACCGAGCTGAGGGGCACTTTTATCGACTTTAGGAGATGTGGCTTTCTTCCAATTTGTATGAGTTGCAGAGAACTTCTGGATAAGCACATAGTGTGGGAAGCCGATGTGGGTGATCCTTTGTTTCCACACTTCTTTTTCTTTGCGGACCAGCTCCACCTAATTAGCGTGATCACCCAAGTGTTCAATGCAGAAGAATAACATGGATTTGATTTTGGCTGTGGTTGATAGGTCACTTGAATCCAATGCTTTCACTTCCTTCATATCATTGATCTTATCCTCAAATGATTCAGTTATATCTTCAAGACTTTCGATGGTCTTTCCATCTTCTTTTAAGCACTTAATCCCAATGCATTTGAGGTCATTCTGCATTGATATTCTCAGTTCAATAAGATGATTCATCAACTTAGCCAACTCACCATATACTTGTTGTATTATAGAGTTTCTCTAGTCTATGTTCGTTTTGCAGACATAGAGAACATTGTCATCAAGGCTCGACATAGGTTTTTTCGTTCAAGAACTTCATCACCCCATATGTCTGCACCTCCTGCATCTGTATTGCTACCGCTGCCCATTTAGATTCCTCATTTTTCCAACCTGTAATTTCTGTCTCCAATTCCTTCATGACTGACTCAGCATTTTCATATACCTTGCTTAAGTTAATAAAATATTTTGTTCCTAATTTATGAATTCCCTCAAGACAATCCATGAAAACCTCAGTTATCATTCTGCATTTTTAAATCTGCTCAAGGGCCTTCTGATTCGCTGGTGATTTAGGGTCGAAGGAGGATGGTATTTGAGACAGAGGCTATGGATATGAACTATGGATTGCTTCTATGTATTCTATCATATGTCTCGAGGTCTCCTTTAGTTCTTTCTTATCCTTTTCATCTTTCCAAGTCTGTGTGATGATTCTTTTAATTGATTCCCCCATATGACAGACATCTGTTACCCTTGTTCCAGCTCCAAGGTTCAACTTTTTAATGGAAAAGTCTTTTGATGAAGGGCTTCCTGTGGCTGCATCTACATTAGGACGAGCAATTTTTGTTGTCCAATTCTTAGTATCTTCATCAAAGTCTATTCTTGACATAGTCTTCAATTTATTTGCCATTGGAGTCCTTCCCAAAATTTTGCTGACCATATCATCTATTGGTACCGAGGTACGAACTAAGTTCCTCTTCTTGTTGGTTAGGGTAGTATCTAACCAATGAGGATTCTCACTACCGCTTTCTTTTTCAGTCAAATGTTTCACTGGGCCAGAAGTGGGTACCATCATATAGTTGATATATTAGTCTCGTCTTCTCCCAGGGCTTCTGCATTACCCACTTCTACATATGTTATATTTTCAAGCTCCCTCTCTACCATCACCCGAGGTTCCTTATTTCCTTTCCCTCTACTTTTAGATTTTGTAACCCATGGTGATGACCACTCTTTCAAAGAAGCCTTGGCACTACCAGCTTCTAGCTTGACCTATGAAGCACCTGTAGGACAAAGCCCAACACACTTGTTAGATGAAACTTTCTGGATTGGAATAGGGTTTCTTCTGATAGTTAATTTTGGTGGCCATTTGGTGGAATTGATTATTTGTTGCATTGATGTTTTGTCATTGATGCAAACACTAACTGTTTGGATGCTTTACTGACACCCTTCTGGTCCCGGTAGGTTGAGTGGCTTCTGGTTGATTTGGATCTGGCATGATCCGGTAGGCTCCATTATAGTTTGGTGATGGAATTGGCTTGTTCATGATACTCATACTCATATTTGGTTAGTTGGTTTTGGTCTAGTGATAGGATGCTATCCTGTTTGATTGGAAGCTTGGTTTTTGGTTCTGATGAGGATTTCACCAGCAAAGCTTTTTGTGGAGATCTTTGATGAATTGCATAAGTGGTGTTGGTGCAACTTCTGGTGGAGTTTCAGGATGCTCTTTGTAATCATGTTCGAGACTTGGCAGATGGAGATCATTGTTGAAGCGTGTGGACCTATACTAGGTCCCGGTTGATCTAGGTTATGTACTGGCTTTAATGTAACATGTGGATTGGACCTCTCGATGTCTTTCCACTATGTCTTATATGTTGGATATTATTTGTTTGGTCTAAGGCCGACAAGGTTTGTAATTATGTAATTGGTTTATTATCTGGTGGCCAACCTGATTGTTTATGATCAAGGGTTTGTATATATAGATGTAAAATCTCATTGTAGATCATCATGGTTATGTTAGAGGTCATGGACAAGGAATGTAATGTGCAAATAATGTAATATCATTCAGGCAGAGGAGTTGGTCGATCATTAGAGATCAAATTGGGTTTATGTAAGAGGATTTAGTCCTCTAGTATTAAGCTTAACCAAAACTGTACTCAGGCATAGGAGATGCTATCTTTTGCAGTTCAACACTTCTTCATATTGTAGTCTGGATTTATATGTAGTCAGTGAGGCTCCTTTTGTGATGAGCAATGCGCTCTAGGCTGTTGGCCTTCCTGCAAGTGTAGGCTCCTCATTTGTTATTCACATACTTACTGCATAAGTATTATCTGACCGTGGGTAGGCTTCCCACCATGGTTTTTCCCTTTACCAAGTTTTCCATGTACAAATCTTTGTGTTATGTAGATGGCTTTTATTCTGTGCTTATTGTTTATGCTTAATTGGTTTAATTGCTATTCCAGTATTAATGTTTTGGGTTTTGGTATTAAACTTTAAATTGCTAATGGTTCCGGTAATATGTGACAACTGATTCAGCCCCCCCCTCTTAGTTGTCTTTCGGTTATTTGAACTATCTAACAAATTTTCCAAGTCTTTTCTGCCTTAACCATTATCCAGTCTGACGTATGACTGGGAAGGATGTGACCCTTATTTGATCTTTCTCATCTTACTTCTAGTCAATTTCTAGAAGCAGAGTCCCATGTACAACTTGTGTATATTGAGGGTCTACAAAGTCTTCCCCTGTATCTTCAACTTCAGAGATGTTCATCTGCAACCCAAAAGAATTTATCTGATACATAGTGAACTGAGAAAACATTCTCCTACATACTTCAAATTCATTGGTATAGTCTAGCCAACAATCCTCTAGTTCATGTACATGACTGAAATCATCTCTGAGAACTAGATGCTCCCATGCATATCCCTTACTATCAAAATTTTGCTAGGAAACATAGTATTTGAGATTTAACTTCTTAAAATAAACTTCTAAATTCAATGCATCTGACACTGTCTTCCAAATATAATGGCCTACCTCCACTTCAAAAGCAACTCCAGAATCCTTCCTTCCTACAATCTTTTTGTCAATGTTAGCTAACTATCAACAAACTTTTATCAACACAAATCAATCCAATGCATACCTGGGAAGTTTCATGGGTTCTCCCTCAAAGCTACCAACCCTAACATATGCAAACTGAGGAAATTGAATGAAATGCCTCCCATATGAACACACTAATTGTTATGCTTCCTTAGACATACACTAGTTCACGTTACCTTGCAACTCAACAATCAACCTGCCAATAAACACATCATGAACCTGCCTGTAATTTTTATGACACCTCTTCGCTTGCAAGTGCAGGTAATAATCATAAATTAGCATATTATCAACAAAAGGTTCATGATAGAGTCCAGGCCATGGCCTAACACAAAATAAGAAGTAAACCAAGTACAAATTCATGTTGAAATTATTGCTTCTCAGAATATTACTCAAACTCTCATGAAGTCCATCCACAATCATGCTCGCCCAGTCAATGTACCTATTTTGGTCTAAAATCGCTTGGATAAAGAAATACATACAATCCTGCCAAAAGAAGGCTTGTTGAATGCCTTTAACCTTATGCAACAAAATCATAATGTCCCTAACCTCCTTTATCATATGTTCCTGGGTTAAAGGTTTTAAAATCCTGGAATCTCCCTGTTGAAATTTCAACAACCAATTTATAGCTAAAACACTTCTATATTGGGGCTTCTTTTCGCTAAAATAGTTGTAGGAAGTGGTGATGGTCCAGTTTTTGTAGGCTTCTTGGGCAAGAATTTTAAACACAACCATAATGGTTTCTTTGTTTACATTCAACAATACTCCACCATTGGCATCCCTAATGCACCTATCAGTCTCATCATACCGGTTCATACATTCCAAAATTAGATCCAGACATTGTAGAGAAGGCAGGAAAACAACAGCTTCTGTAAGACCACTATCTACAATACTCTGCATCATGGGAGATTTGGCACAATTTCTAGCTCTTTCCATAAACTCCTCAAGGTCAAAATGAAATAGAGATGTACCTCCAAACTCTGAAGGAGAACTAATGAGACTGGCTTCGGCAACCATTTTGGGAGGTACAGGCCTCATTTTGACAATGTAGCTACTTCAACAATAAACTACGACAAGCAAATAAACCCACAACCACCACAACAAGAACCTGAAGTAATCTTCTTTTCTATATGTGAAATGAAAGAAATGGTGAAGACTGAACTCACCTGTTATAAACTGCGCCGCTTCCGAACCTGAGAAGCAGAGAATTACCTTTCCATTGTTGAATTGTTTGTTTTCTAATTTTGGCTTTTCAAACAGGGTTTAAAGTACTTTGTTATGATTAGCATGAAATTCGGTGAGACAATTCCCATACTTCTTATGGGTGTGAGATAAATTTGAAAAGACAATTCCTGACGCATGCATTAATTACACATCACTTCGTGAAATTACCTATCAAAGTAATGATTAATTTCCATTTTGAAAATTTACAGCCCGCTTAGAAAACTGCTTCATGTGCTCGAAATATTCCTTCATGGAATAATGATGCCCATCTTCTTACATCCCGTCTTTCTTGATCTTTGAGCCTAGAAGCTGCAAACATCGAACCATGGAATCGTTGAACCATAAACGTTCACTAGTTCAAGGTTCAATTGGAGAGCACAAAGGACTAAGACATTCGGACCCCAACAAACTTGACTGACTAATGACCTCATTGAACCAATGTACCTATGAACCTCTGAACTTAACATATTGGTTCAATGAAGAAAAAGGTTCGGCCTTTAAGTACATGACTTACAAAATGGGGTCGAAAGACAAAGATGATTTAGACTACAACCATGGGAAAATTTCAAAACAATAAGTCCGCAAGGGAATAAAACTTACATAGGAGAAACAAATGCAGAATACGGGAGTAACAATTGGCTCTGATTGGGGACCAAGAGCGTGAGGAACTAAGGAATGAACCTAGCATCTCTGGTTTTGCAGAATGACCAATGACACAAAAACCAAACTACAACTAACCACTACCAAACAAACAACACAACAAAATTCTATGTACAAAGTAGGAGGACGCCTACTTACAACTGATAAAGCTTTAAATTGTACCCATTATAGGACAGGGGTAGGGCAGTTCCATCATGATATTCAAGTTTAAATGAGTTAGGGCCCAATACCTGATTAATCATGAATGATCCCTTCCAAAGAGAATCGAACTTCCCGTGCACCCCCTTTGGTTCTCTATGTTTGTCCCAGAGAAAGACCTGATCCCCTAGCATGAACTTTCATGGTCTAGCTCTGTGATCAAAAAATTTCTTTACCCTAGCTTGATGTGCAGTGATATGGTCAACCAATTCCTTCCTTTCTTCCTCAAATTTTGAAAGGTACATAATTTGCTTCTCCAGAGTGCGTTGAAAGAATTAATTTTCAATCACCTTCTGCAATCTAGCTGCTGACAATTCCAGAGGCAAAGCCAACAAAGCTTCAACCTCATATACCAGTTCAAATGGTGTCATACCTATGGCCCTTTTTGGTAAGGTCCTATCTGCCCATAATGCTTCATATAGCCTTTTATGCCAATCCTTCGCATTCTCTGTCACTAATTTCTGCATTATAGAGATCAAATTCTTATTGCTAGATTTGGCCTCGCCATTTCCCTGCAGATAGTAATTTGAAGAATGGGACAATAGAATACCATGATCATAACAAAACATGCTCTGTTCTTCCAAAGAAAAATTTGTGGCATTATCAGTTACAATTTTCTAGGGTACACCAAACCTAGTCAGGATGTTCTGTTTAAGGAAGTTGCAAACAATTTCTGAAGTAGTCTTCTTAATGGGAACTGCTTCCACCCACTTTGTAAAATAATCTATAGTTGTGAGAATATGAGTGTGATCGACACTTGACAGGGGGTTCAATGGGCCAATAAAATCTAAACCCCATTTCTTAAAGGGTTCATCTATGACTATCGACCTTAACGGTAACACAACTAATTGGGGCTTCCCTGAGAATAACTTACACTTTTTGTATCCTGCGACCCATCTGTATGCATCTTTAAACATGCCTGGCAAGTAGTAACAACTCCCGAGGATATTAAAAATTGTTACTGTTGATGAATAATGTCCCCCACATGCTTCACTATGGAAAGATTTCAAAAACTTTTCCTTTTTCTCCTTGTCAACACACCTTAGGAATGCTCCATCCAAGCCCTTCTTATACAAGATATCATTAATAATCACATATTTGGCTGTGTTTAGTCTAAGATTTCTCTTTTCTTTAGGAGTTAAATGATCTAGGCATTCTCCATATGTCAGAAATGAGCCACATCCATGAACCATTCATCTTGCAAGTTGACAAATAAAGTCAATGGTAGTTCTTCCTTTTCATCTTTATTTTCAGCTATCAAACGACATAATCCTTGCCCCCAGACTAATTTGGCTAGATTAATATCCAAGTCAAATTCCTAAACTTTTGAAACGCAGGCTTCTCTATTGTTTATCCCCACCTCCTATTGGGTCAAGATACTTTTCACCATAGGATTTGACACAAAAACAATTGAATGAGAATGCAAAATATAATACCTGAAGTGCTTGACAACTTTAACGACCGCAAAGGTGTGCTTCTTAATTAATGAATAGTTCAATGCATGCTTTTTGAGTGATACACTCATGAATGCGATATGGTTTTCTTCATTCAACTCATTTTTTTGCAAAAGAATGCTAGACATTGTGTGTTATGAGGCATAGCAATACATGATGAAATCCTTTTTAAAATCAAGATTAATTAGTGTTGGAGCCTGAGCAATTGCCTCATTTACCTCTTCAAAGGATTTCTATGCTTCTTCCTTCCATTTGAAAATGTTCTTTTCACTCATCATACCTACATGTGTTTGGTGAATTCAACAAAATCTGGCAAAAATCTCCTGAGAAAACTCACCCGTCCAAAGAATGATTTGACACCGCTTTTGTTTGACGGAAAACTCAACTGCTGAATAGCTTTTACCTGATCAAGATCAATTTTAATTCCATCTTTTGAGATTATATGCCCTAATAGCTTCCCCTTTGTAACATACAAAACTGATTTCTTTGGATTCAAAGAGATACCATGATCTCTACACCTTTTCAACACAATCTCCAAATCTCTTAGGTGGTTTTTCCTCCTCTTAGAAAATATTGTCAAATCATCTAAATAGATAATTATAGTCTTACCAATGAGGTGACCAAATGAGAGGTTCATTTCCCTTTGAAAGTTGCCCTAGCGTTTATTAGCCTAAATGGCATGCAGTTATAGGCGAAATTTCCCCAAGGTCTGGTGAAGGTTGTTTTGTGTTGGTCTGCTTTCGCCACGCTTATCTGGTTGTAGCTATAAAAACCATTGAGCATTGACATCATTTTTGATCTAGCAACAGTTTGAAGAATATGATCCATTGCTGGTAATGGGTAATTGTCTTTTAAACTAGCCTGGTTCAAGTTTCGAAAATCCACACAGATCCTTATCTCTCCATTTTTCTTGCGAGCTGGAACAATGTTTGCCACCCAGGTTGAATGATGAATGGGATATATAATCCTTGCCTGAAGCATCTTATCTATTTCTTTGAACATTGCATCTGCAACCTTAGGATTATAGTTTCTTAACTTCTTCCTAAAAGGAGCCACCCCAGGATTGAGAGGAATATGATGTTGAAACTGGCCACTTCTAAAATCTTTCAAATCCTCATAAGACCATGCAAAAACATCTAGGAATTTTTGTAACAATTTAATGAACAAGTGTCTTTCCTTTGGGGTACAACACTTGCCTAAATTAACCAACTTTGGGTTAGTTTCATCACCTATATTTACCTTTTCATACTCTCCTAAGTTACTGGCACTTTGAGAACTATTTTTTTTACATACCTGTCATTGCGATCAAAGAGGCTTTCTAGGGATACTAGAACTTTTGGAATTCAAATTCCCTTTAACTGAATAACTTCCTTTTTAGAACCTTCTCTTGAATCCGGGCAAAAATCATTACATTCATTCTCAGACCCATCAAAGAAGGACGAGGCAAACATCTCAACATTTTGCATAAAATTATTGATATGTTTATCACTCTCAAATACCTGCCAGAATCAAAATTATCTGGAACATTAGGGTCATATACCACTTCAATCCTATAAACATCTGCACTGAAGTCTGGATGTGGGAGTAATAAAGAAGTTGAAACTGCCAAGGAGTCTGCATGGGAATTTTGGTTTCTAGGAGTTGCCTCAATTGAGAAAGAATCAAAATATTCCATCTCATCCCAAACCCTATTCCTATAATGTCTAAGCCTTTCATTCTTTACTGAGAAGATATTTCGCATCTGCTTGACAATTAATTCAGCATCACCTTTGACACTCAACAACTTGATTCCTCGTTTCTTATCCTGTTTGAGTCCCAACAATAAGGCCTCATATTCTACAGTATTATTAGTGTTTTTGAATTTCAACTTAAATGAAAAAGGAATGTTTTCACCTTTGGAAGAAATGAGCACCACTCTGACACCAGATCCAGCTGATGCACAACTTCCATCAAATTCCATCACCCATAGGCCAGCAGCAGGGTCTAACACATCCTCTGGTGTTTTCTTCATGTCATTAGAGAAAAGCAAATAATTGCCAAAATCACATTCTTGATACAATATTTGGGATTTTGGGTCATCAGAAGGGAAAACTGTATATTTGGATTTTGGCTCTGGTTGAAGGGCAATTTTTTGTTTACCAATGGGAATTAATGCTTGAGACCAACCATCTTGATTTCTCCTCCCAAATCTTTACAAAAATTTCTACTTAGAAGCATGCCATAACTTGCGAGAATATTGGCTACCAGAATAGTCAACTTCACTCTTTTGCTAGGATGTACCGCGAGAGAAACTTGAGTATCTTTGATTTAGCCAAGCAAAGGGACCTGCTTTGAGTCCATTGAATAACACTTTCTAAAGGTTTTAGCGAGGGATAGGCCTAATGCTTTAGCAACTGAAGAAGGCATGATGTTATTTGATGCTCTTGAATCAATGATACAATTGTTGAGTTTATAACCATTAATAAAAAAAGATATATAGAAAGGTTCAGGCTTTTGATCTAATGCTAAAGGTGGTTCATCCGGTTCATTAGCTAATACCTCTGGAATGGTTTTAGATGATTCAGTAGGTTCAACACACTTCCTAACCTATGAGGACTCAAGATTGGCCAACAATGACTGATTAGGTTGCAACTAAGAGGTTTCCCACTGTACATATTTAACTAACTTATCCAGTTCTTTAGGGTTCCACCTAAGGTATTCAACAGGGGATATCTGAATTCTAGAAGTCTTACAAAATTCAACAATATCAAAAGAAGTATCAGGATTAGGGCACTTCAGTATTTGAACCTCTGAACTCTTGAACCACTTTCAAAGTTCTGGTTCACGAGTTCTTTACCTTTGGCTAAGGTTTTAGGAAAGGTGGAATTATCTGCATTTTTATGTTGACACTGATTCCTAGTAAGGATTACACAAGAAGGATCTTCAAGGGTCACCAATATATCTCCTCCTCTTTCTGAATCTGACTTGTACTCCAGGAAGTGTATTTTAGAGTCACCAGGTTGCCCGAAGATCTCTTCTTCTTGATCATTCTCACTTATAACTCCTCTTGTATTCATCATTTGTGCATGTCGCATCATTTCAGGACAAAAATTACCATCATGATTATCAGTTAGATGGAAAACACACATGTTACCTTTAGGTGGTGTAGCTTCAATTGCTAATCTCTGTTGAGCTGGAGGCAATTGTAAGGCCTTGTTCTGATTAGTAATTCTTCTTGGAATATCTTGATAAGGCTGTGGATAGGAAGTACTAGCCTTTGGAAATTGTCTTTTGAGAGCTATGACATCATTCATTAATATTTGTACTACAGGGTCTAAAGAAGTAGAGGGTTGTGTACCAGCTACTTGAACTTCTCTCTTCCATTTTCCAACAGTAATTAGGTCATTTTCTAGCTCAACATCCAACATTTTGACATTGGCTAGAGTCGCTACTCTTTGTCTCCGAATTAAGAAGCTTATTTCTAAAGACATGGAATTTATGAAGAAACATTTCAAATTGTCATCTGAAGACTTTTGATTTGCAGGAATTTTATGGATAATTTTATCAAACCTAGCCACAAAATCTCTTATAGACTCAGGAATTTCTTTCTTTAATTGGGTCAACTGGGCTAAAAGGGAATGTTCATTTTCAGCCACTTTAAACCTAGCCTCAAACCTAGTTTTCAAATCTTGCCAATTTGTGATTACACCATTTGGCAAGTGGTAATAACAATCCGTCGTTGTCTCGGTTAATGTTTGCAAAAAAAGTGTCACTGCCACATCTTCATGCTGAACAACTATCACACCACATGCAACATTAAATGCTTTTAAATTCTCATTAGCTGAGACCTTCCCATCACCATTAAACTTGGGCAAATGATCCCTTGCTCCTTTAGGTAAAGCATTCAAATTAAGACCAAGATTTAGCGGTCCTTCTGCAAGTCCCCAAGGATTGTTAACGTCCATTGGAAGAATGATATTAAGAGGTATGCGGTTAATTACATTGGGCAAAGCAACACCATATAATATTAGGGCTTTCCAAATAAGAGATACAAGAGATGGAGAAGAAGGGGAAGGAGGTCTACTTTTGGCTCGTCTTCTAGGTGTAAAGGAAGCTTGAAAGTTAAGATTTTGCAATCCTTGGAAGACTAGGTCAACTATCCCCTCATGCCTTTGAGACCTATTGTATCTTCTTGGCTCCAGTCTATTCACAATTTTCAATATCCGTTAAGTGGATCAAAACAAAGATAACTCACAAGACAACCCTATATATCCTGTGATTAGGCGACTATTCTTGATGTTCAACTCCCCAGCAAAGTCGCCAAAAATTTGTTGGTTAACAAATTTTCTCTTTCTTAATTTTACAGTGAATGACTCATGTATGCCTCTTTTGAAAGGGAAATGAAACCAACAGTTGGGTGAACCGATTATTGGTTTAACCTCTACATAAGGGTACAAAAACTTAAATGAACATTAACTTCACTTTTAACCAGAAAGCGAGAAAAGGCATTCCACATTCATTAGTCAACACCACATGAGTGATGCAAAGATAAATAATTTATATGCAAAGCCCACAGACTTACAATCATATCAATTCCATTTCATGGAACTACCCTTATTAATGAAATCAAAATATCATGGAATCTAATTGAGTCTCTCTCATGCCTCAAAGGACAAGGTCTCCTTTAGTTCTCCTTTAGTTCTTGCTTATCCTTTTCATCTTCCCAAGTCTGTGTGATAATTCTTTTAGTCGATACCTTCAGATGATAGACATCTGATGCCCTTGTTCTGGCTCCAAGGTTCACCTTTTCAATGGAAAAGTCTTTTGATGAAGGGCTTCATGTGGTTGCATCTACATTAGGATGACCAATTTATGATGTCCAATTCTTAGTATCTTCAACAAAGTCTATTCTTGACATAGTCTTCAATTTGTTTGCCTTTGGAGTCCTTTCCAAAATTTTGCTGAGCATATCATCTATTGCTATCGAGGCAGGAACTAATCTGTTAAGTTCAGAGGTTCATAGGCACATTGGTTCAATAAGGTCATGAGTCGGTCAAGTTTTTTGGGGTCTGAATGTCTTAGTCCTTTGTGCTATCCAATTGAACCTTGAACTAGTGAACCTTTATGGTTCAACAGTTCAGCGGTTCCATGGTTTGATGTTTTCAGCCGCTAGGCTAAAAGATCAAGCAAGACGGGAATCATTGTTTCACGAAGGAATATTTCGAGCACGTGAAGTGCTTTTCTGAGCAAGTTGTAACTTTTCAAAATGGAAAGTAATCATTAGTTTGATAGGTAATTTCACGAAGTGATGTGTAATTAATGAATGCGTCAAGAATTGTCATTTCAAAGTTATCTCGCACACATAAGCAGTATGGGGATTGTGTCACTGAATTTCATGCTAATCATAACAAAGTACTTTAAAACCTATTTGAAAAGCCAAAATTAGAAAACAAACAATTCAGCGAAGGAAAGGTAATTATTTGCTTCTAAAGCTCGGAAGCAGCACAGTTTATGACAAGTGCATTCAGTCTTTGCCATTTCTTTCATTTCACATATAGAAAATAAGATTTCTTTAGTTTCTTGTTGTGGTGGTTTTGGGTTTATTTGTTTGACATAGTTTATTGTTGAAGTAGCTGCATTGTCAAAATGAGGCCTTTACCTCCCAAAATGGTTGCCAAAGCCAGTCTCATTAGTTCTCTCCCAGAGTTTGGTGATACATCTCTAGTTCATATTGACCTTGAGGAGTTTATGGAAAGAGCTAGAAACCCTTTCAATTCTACCATGATGCAAAGGATTGTAGATAGTGGTCTTATAGAAGTTATCGTTTTCCCGCCTGCTCTATAATGTCCGAAACTAGTTTTGCAATGCATGGATCGGTATGATGCAACCGACAGGCGCATTAGGGATGCCAATGGTGGAGTATTGTTGGGTGAACTCACAATGTTGGTTCCCACTTTTTCGTACATCCTGATTTTTGCTGAAATCATACATTTTTTAGAAAATATAATGGTTTAAGCTTTAAGAGGTCCCATTTGAAGTAATTAATTGAAGAGAGTTAGATCAAAGGCTCTTAAATCAAAATTTATTGGATATAACCTCTCTACTTCTAAATCATGCTTGCAATGGAGTCTCCTTTACATGTATCAAATGCTGATAAAAAACCAATTTTACATTAGCTTTTGGGGGGTCAAATGAATTCATTTGGAAGTTTTGTTTTTTTAAGTATTTAGCCCTTATTATAAGCTTTCCAAATAGTATAATTTTTTAATTTATTTAATTTCATTAATATAGTGCAGGGTTTTCACTGAACATGAACTTCTTTGTTCAATGCTTATGGAAAAATAGTAAATGTCACCCAAATTTTTTTGAAAAATATTTACGTACTAGGTATTGAAGTCCTCTTTTTAACAAAAAAATAAAATTGATTTTTGGTACATATACAAGTTATGGAATATCAAATGGACATATGTCAAAACTATAGTTAACTCAACATCAAGTCTTAATAAAATATTAAATATTGAAGATAATGTTACAAAACCAATTGCAAACACTAGATATGCATGTTAAAAACCAAATTCAAAAGAATCACATTCATATCTATTATAAAAAAAAGTTATGCTATACAAAGTGAGTATCACTCTTTAAAACTGTTGTTTTTTGAAAAAAAACTAGTTTTCAAGGGAGATAGAAAAATGGAAGAAAATTGATTCCAAAAATTATCAAAAAAATATTTTTAGAATCTGCATACAAAATGACACAAATCACTAGTGTTGGCATTATAACAGACAAGGAGATATTGTTGGCATTATAACAGACGAGGCGAGATTGTTGGCATTTCAATAAGGATATTGAGAAGGTTGTTGATGATTATGGATATAACTGATTAAGGATGTTTACTGTCTTAATATTATTATTTTGTCATTGGTATCAAGAAATTGATTTTCTAATTTAGTATGATGTTGCCATATCTTAAGAAGTACGATTTGATGAGTATAAAGATGTCGGTAAAAGACACAGACATAATGTGATGAATAAGGGGAGGAATAAGTTGTTCAATGGGCAACTATTACCGAGTTAGACAATGATGAGATCATGATGTTTAGATTGTTTTGATATTCTACATATGTTATTGATTGTAAGGTTAATATTATACTATGTTACCGAGCAAAGAACCTAGTCAGTAAACCCTAAGGTTATCGCTATTGGTTAATGAAGGCAGAATGTCTACCGAGTAAAGTTTAGTATTTACCGAGTTGCAACCGAGTAGTAACAGAATGCATTGAATGAATAAAAGCATTATTTAATGAAGGAAGTTGATGAGCTGGCTATGATTAAATGATTGGTATGACGTGCATGAAGTTTGTTAAAGAATCTATGGCAAAGGAAAATCAACAGGAAGATCTACATCTCAGATTGAACCGCATTACCCTAGCACAAGTTCCAAGAAATGTATGCAAGTTCCAAGGCAGGGTAAAACGTTTTTCAGATCGAATGATACATTGAACCTGGTCAAAGTTTGAAGATCTGATGGCTATGATTGATCATGGGAAATGTGATCAAGGAGATTAAGCAGTCAACAAATTGTTAATAAATAAGGAACTGTTGATAAACAATGTATGCGGGCAAATGTATGCACCTGGATGCTACATAGTGATTATCGAGCACAGAAGCTTGAAGACCTGTTTGAATAACAAAGTGTAGAGCCCAGTAGATGGACAAGATAAGTCCTATTGTATTGAGAAAATAAGAATCTACTTTAGCAATTTAGATGTGAAGTTGCAAATAGATTTTTATTACTGTTATTTTGTGAAGTGACAGAAAATATCTTAACCGAGTGAACTTAACAGTCTTATTTGTAAAACCCTCTAGCAAGGTGACATTCTGATTGAGTGTTTGAAATCCTTTAACAAGGTCACTTCTAACAAGGTGAAGATCCTAATAGATCTGAGGGAAATCCCTTAATTGGGTCACATCTAGCAATGTGTTTGTAATCTTTAACAGGATTTGCTTTTAACCGAGCATACTCTAGAAGAGTATATTTCTTAGTGGGTCCGAAATCCCACAGTGGTTTTTTCCTATTTGGGTTTCCACGTTAAATCTGTTGTTATGAGTGTTATGATGTTTATATGCTTTTGAGTTTGCATTTTAGCAGTTGTGGTTATATTACTGAAGTATATGTTACCAAGGTTGAATCTGGTGTTTTATGGAAGATTAAGTTTGTATGATTCACCCCCCCCTCTCATCTTGTTAGCAATTGGATCTGTACTTACATTAAGTATCAGAACTATCAATTGGTATTAGAGCCTTGGACTCTGGAAGGAAAAGTTTAAAGGTACTTGAGGCAAAGATCTAAAGATGTATAAGAGGGATGCACCGAAGTTGAACAAGTCTAGTTTCTCTACATGGCAAAAAAGGATGAAGCTGCACCTATCAGGAGTTGGAGAATATGCTGTATATTATCTAGAGAAAGATTTCATTACACTGAGCACCTATCCATTGATAATGGAAGAGATAAAAGCAAAGCAAGAACATATCCAAGCAATGATTGAAATAACATCTGCATTGACCGATTCAGAGTTTAATGGTCTAGAAGGTTGCAATGATGCAAAGGCACTGTGGGACAAGCTCTTATCTGTGTATGGTGGTGATGAACATGTTCAAAGAGAAAAAGTGGATAGTCTAAGAGGACAACTTGAATCTATGAGGATGAATGAAGGTGAGAATATAACCCAGTATAGTACAAGACTAAAGGAGATTGTCAATCAAATCAAAGGAGCAGGTGGAACTATTGAAGAAAAGGATATAACAAGTAAGTTGTTAAGAACCCTTCTACCAGCTTATGCAATCTGAGTCTCTGCAATCAATGAATTAAGGTTTGTACCCAATATGCCAGTTTCTTTAGATGCTACTATTGGTAAGCTACATACATTTGAGTTAAGTAACTTTGATAACAGTGGGTCATCGGTAAATAAAGTTGAATTTGCATTTAGTTCTTTTCATATTGGTGAATCTGATGATTACAATGATAGAATGAGTAAGTACACTAAAGGGGATCACAATGGAGCAAGTGAAATATTTTGCAAGAACATGGAAGAAGTACACAAACTGTATGAGGAAATCAGAAAGCAAGAAGAGTTTGAAGCACTATTAGCCAGAAGGTTACCGAGAGGCAAAGGTAAGTATAAAGGAAAACTAACTTCGAAATGTTTCAATTGTGATAAGATTAGACATATGGCTTCTAATTGTCTTGACAAAGAATCTACTGAAAAGAGAGATTACTGAGATGATAGACAGAAAGATAATCATTACAGAGGACACCGAGACTTCAGAATAAGAGACAGAAAGTCACGCTTAATAGCTAATGAGGAATCCAATGATGATAAATCAAATGAAACTGATACAGAGGAAGTAGTTTATGTGGTTATTAAAGATGGATCAGATGAAGAAAGGTATGAAGAAAAATCCCTAATATCTCACATAAATACTAATGATTCTTGGATCATAGATAGTGGATGCTCACATCACATGATAGGTGATAAACACAAGTTTGTTATGTTAGAAGACTATGATGGAGGCTATGTAAGATTTGGTAATGATGCACCATGTCTGGTAAAAGGTAAAGGATCTATAACACTTCTTGACAATGCAAGATGCAATGATGTTATTGGGTTGAAGGTTTGAAATACAATTTGTTGAGTGTAGCACAACTAAACAATACAGGATACCGAATAGAATTTTAGAAAGGAATCGTCAAAGTTCATGACAAGCATGGAAAGTTAGCTGCTACCAAGACAAAAACAAAAGGTAACAATTTCACCTTGACTCAACTCGGAACAAGTCTCTGTATGCAAAGATAGATGATACCTGGTTATGACATAAAAGGTTTTGTCATGTAAATTTTGATAATCTGATCAAAATAAGTAAGAAGCACCGAGTAAGAGGTCTACCGAGTTTGGAGAAACCTAATGTAAGTTACTTAAAAATCTTTGGAAGTAGATACTATGTACACAAAGATGATAGAAATGACAAGTCTGATCAGAAAAGTGAAGAAGGAACATTTCTAGGTTATTCTTCTAGAAGCAAAGCATTTAAATGTCTGATCAAATCATCTAACAAAATAGTAGAAAGTGCAAATGTGAAAATTGATGAATTTGCAGAAAGAAATGATGAGGGAAACTCCAAAGAACCAGAAGATTATGATGAATTTGTCTATGTTCAACTGACAAGTCTTACTGAGAGAACTGCAGAAGGAAATGAAGATAATGTCCAGTTATAGAGTGATGAAGAAGATCATACAGAGTCTACCGAGCCTGTATTAGCTAAGTATGTCAGAAGACATCATGCATCAAGTCATATTATAGGAGATAAGGATGATCCAGTGATGACAAGGAACAAACTGAGACAGAACACATGTCTGATATCTGAATTTGAACCAAGGATAGTGAAAGAGGCATTCAATAGTGAAGATTGGATAAATGCTATGGCAGAAGAGATTGATCAAATCAAGAAGAATGACACATGGACACTGGTCCCAAGACCGAAGGACAAAAATGTAATCGGTACAAAGTGGATTTTTAGAAACAAGCTGAATGAAAAAGGTAAGGTCATTCGAAATAAAGCAAGACTAGTTTGCAAAGGTTATGCCCAAGAAGAAGGAATTGATTATGGCGAGACTTTTGCACATGTGGCAAGACTCGAAGGAGTAAGAACATTGTTGGCATATGCTGCTTACAAGAATTTCAAGGTATATCAAATGGATGTCAAATCTGCATTTCTGAATGGTATATTAGGAGAAGAAGTTTTTATTGAACAACCTGAAGGATTTGTTGAAGACAAGAATAAAGATCAGGTATGTAAATTGAACAAATATTTATATGGTTTGAAACAAGCACCTAGAGCATGGTATGAAAGATTGTACTCTTATTTAACCAAGATTGGTTTTATAAGAACAAGTGAAAACAACAATATGTACATGAAGAATGATGAAAATGGAATACTAATCTCAGCCATATTTGTTGATGATATTATCTTTTGTGGAAATGACTCTTTATGCAAGAACTTTGAAAATGAAATGAGCAAAGAATTTGAGATGTCATTCATCGGTGAGATAAAGTATTTTATAGGTTTACAGATACTACAAATGAAAAATGAGATTTTCATTACTCAATCTAAGTACATAAAGGAAATCTTGAAGAAATTTGGAATGGAGGATTCAAAACCAGTAAGTACTCCTATGACTACCAACTGTAAACTATCAAAGAATGATGAATCTACATTTGTTGATGAGACACTTTATCGATCCATGATTGGAAAGCTACAATATGTTGTTCACAGTAGGCCAGATATAGCACATGCAGTAGGTATAGTTGCAAGATTCTCTGCAGATCCTAAGGAAACACACATGACAACAATCAAGAGAATTTTCAGATACTTGAAAGGCACTGAGGATTATGGCTTAGTATATCCGAAAGGAAATGCCTTTGATTTAAAAGTTTACACTGATGCTGATTGGGCAGGCAACATTGATGACAGGAAAAACACAAGTGGAGGAGCTTTCTTTTTAGGAGAAAGACTAGTGAGTTGGCTTAGCAAGAAACAAGGATGTGTTTCACAGTCAACAACAGAAGCTGAATACGTTGTTGCAGCATTGAATTTTACCAATATAGCATGGATCAAACAACTGTTGGATGGTATAAATGAGAAAGTTACTGAGCCAGTAACTATATTCTGTGACAATACTAGTGCCATTAATATTTCAAAGAATCCAGTTATGCACTCTAAGACAAAGCACATCTCTATCAAATATCATTATCTTAGAGAAGAAGCTCAAGAGAAGAAAGTGGTAATGGAGTATGTTAGCACAAAGGAACAAATAGTAGATATCTTTACCAAGTCACTGCCAAGGGACACTTTTGAGTATCTCAGAAGTAAGTTAGGGGTCCTACCCCTATCTTCCATTCACTGACCGAGTTCGATGAACGCATCAATTCGATGACTCTACAAAATATCTTTTAGGAGTTGATGTTGATTTACACACTTTAGGATGTTTTCTAAAGGTGTGCAGGAAACAATACAGGGAATAGGAATTGAAGACAAAATGCTCTGACCAAGACTAAGTTGACATAACAGCAGGAAATCACTTCATACAGGACAAAATTATGTTTTAGTTCTTTACTTTTTGGCATTGTTGTCAAAGAGGGAGAAGACTGAAGAAAAGAAAAGAAGACCAATGTATGGGGGAGAAGATTGATGACAGGGGGAGAGCATTTCAGCATTTCAGAATCTCACAGCAATCCAAATCAATTAGGTCAAATCAATTGGTTTTGCCATCAATGCTAAAGGGGGAGATTGTTGGCATTATAACAGACAAGGAGAGATTGTTGGCATTATAACAGACAAGGCGAGATTGTTGGCATTTCAATAAGGATATTGAGAAGGTTGTTGATGATTATGGATATAACTGATTAAGGATGTTTACTGTCTTAATATTATTATTTTGTCATTGGTGTCAAGAAATTGATTTTCTAATTCAGTATGATGTTGCCATATCTTAAGAAGTATGATTTGATGACTATAAAGATGTCGGTAAAAGACACAGACAAAATGTGATGAATAAGGGGAGGAATAAGTTGTTCAATGGGCAACTATTACCGAGTTAGACAATGATGAGATCATGATGTTTAGATTGTTTTGATATTCTACATATGTTATTGATTGTAAGGTTAATATTATACTATGTTACCGAGCAAAGAACCTAGTCGGTAAACCCTAAGGTTATCGCTATTGGTTAATGAAGGCAGAATGTCTACCGAGTGAAGTTTAGTATTTACCGAGTTGCAACCGAGTAGTAACATAATGCATTGAATGAATAAAAGCATTATTTAATGAAGGAAGTTGATGAGCTGGCTATGATTAAATGATTGGTATGACGTGCATGAAGTTTGTTAAAGAATCTATGGCAAAGGAAAATCAACAGGAAGATCTACAGCTCAGATTGAACCGCATTACCCTAGCACAAGTTCCAAGAAATGTATGCAAGTTCCAAGGCGGGGTAAAATGTTTTTCAAATTGAAGGATACATTGAACCTGATCAAAGTTTGAAGATCTGATGGCTATGATTGATCATGGGAAATGTGATCAAGGAGATTAAGCAGTCAACAAATTGTTTATAAATAAGGAACTGTTGATAAACAATAAATGCAGGTAAATGTATGCACAGGGATGCTACATAGTGATTACTGAGCACAAAAGCTTGAAGACTTGTTTGAATAACAGAGTATAGAGCCCAACAGATGGACAAGATAAGTCCTATTGTATTGAGAAAATAAGAATCTGCTTTAGCAATTTAGATGTGAAGTTGCAGATAGATTTTTATTACTGTTATTTTGTGAAGTGACTGAAAATATCTTAACCGAGTGGACTTAACAGTCTTATTTGTAAAAACCTCTAGCAAGGTGACATTCTGATTGAGTGTTTGAAATCCTTTAACAAGGTCACTTCTAACAAGGTGAAGATCCTAACAGATTTGAGGGAAATCCCTTAACTGGGTCACATCTAGCAATGTGTTTGTAATCTTTAACAGGATTTTCTTTTAACCGAGCATACTCTAGAAGAGTATCTTAGTGGGTCTGAAATCCCACAGTGGTTTTTCCCTATTTGGATTTCCACGTTAAATCTAATGTTATGAGTGTTATGATGTTTATATGCTTTTGAGTTTGCATGTTTAGCAGTTTTGGTTATATTACTGAAGTATATGCTACCGAGGTTGAATCTATTGTTTTATGGAAGATTAAGTTTGTATGATTCACCCCCCCCTCTCATCTTGTTAGCTATTGGATCTGTACTTACATTAAGTATCAGAACTATCAACTAGTTCACATCATCTACAAATTCCTTACGGTTTATAAGTAATAGGTGTCTGAATCCGAAGTTTTTTTTTTTTTTTTTTTTTTTTGAAAATGAATATTGCAGTGTCAAAGTTGGCGAAAGAGTGTAACCCACTATTATTGGTTCACCTTGTTGAATTTAAACAGAGAAACCATTATGGCTGTGTTTAAAATTCCTGCTCGAGAAGCCTGCGAAAACTGGACCATCACCACTTCCTATGGCTATTTTAGTGAGAAGAAACCCCAATATAGAAGTGTTATAGCTAGAAATTGGTTGTTTCAATTTCAAAAGGGAGGTTCCAGGCTTCCGAAAACTTTAACCTGGGAACATATGATAAAGGAGGTTAGGGACATTGTGATTTTGTTGCATAAGGTTAAAGTTATTCAACAAGCCTTCTTTTGGGAGGATTGGATTTATTTCTTTATCCAAGCAATTTTAGACCAAAACAGGTACATTGAATGGGCAAGCATGATTGCGGATGGACTTCATGAGAGTTTGAGTAATATTCTAGGAAGCAAGAATTTCTACATGACTTCTTACCTATTTTACTACTTATCTTGTGTTAGGCTATGGCCTGGATTGTATAATGAACCTTTTGTTGATAATATGCTAATTTATGATTATTACCCGCACTTGCAAGTGAAGAGGTGTCATGAAAATTACAGGTGGGTTCATAATGTGTTTGTCAGCAGGTTGATTGTTGAGTTGCAGGGTAATGTTAACTAGCGTATGTCTGAGGAAGCAAAACATTTAGTTAGTTCACATGGGAGTCATTTCATTCAATTTCCTCGGTTCACATATGTTAGGGTTGATGGCTTTGAGAGAGAACCCATGAAACTTCCTAGGTATGCATTGGATCGATTTATGTTGATAGAAGTCTGTCGATAGTTAGCTCATATTGACAAAAAGACTGTAGGAAGGAAGGATTCTAGAGTTTCTTTTCCAGTGGAGCTAGGCCATTATATTTGCAACACAGTGTCAGATGCATTGAATTTAGAAGTTGATTTTAAGAAGTTAAATCTCAAATACTATGTTCCTCGGCAAAATTTTGATAGTAAGGGATATGCACATGAGCATCTAGTTCTCAGAGATGGTTTCACTCATGTACCTAAACTAGAGGATTTTTGGGTAGATTGTGCCGATGAATTTGAAGTACGTAGGAGAATGTTTTCTTGGTTCACTATATATTCTCCTATGTACTTCAAATTCATTGGTACAATCTGCCCAAAAATCCTCTAGTTCAGGTACATGAGTGAAACCATCTCTGAGAACTAGATGCTCTTGTGCATATCCCTTACTATAAATTTTTTGCCTTGGAACATAGTATTTGAGAATTAACTTCTTAAAATCAACTTCTAAATTCAATGCATCTGACACTGTCTTGCAAATATAATGGCCTACCTCCACTGGAAAAGCAACTCTATAATCCTTGCTTCCTATAATATTTTTGTCAATATGAGCTAGCTGTTAGCAGACTTCTATCAACACAAATCGATACAATGCATACCTAGGAAGTTTCATGGGTTCTCCCTCAAAGCCACCAACCCTAACATATGTAAACCGAGGAAATTGAATGAAATGACTCCTATATGGACTAACTAATTGTTTTGGTTCCTTAGACATACGTTGGTTCACATTACCCTACAACTCAACAATCAACTTGTCAACAAACACATCATTAACCCACCTGTAATTTTCAAGACACCTCTTCACTTGCAAGTGCAGGTAATAATCATACATTAGCATATTATCAACAAAAGGTTCATGATAGAGTCCATGCCATGGCCTAACACATGCTAAACAGAAAAACATGTACGAAATCATGTAGAAATTCTTGCTTCTCAGAATATTACTCAAACTCTCATGAAGTCCATCCGCAATCATGCTCGCCCAGTCAATGCACCTATTTTCGTCTGAAATCACTTGGCTTTTCAAATAGGTTTTAAAGTACTTTATTATGATTAGAATGAAATTCGGTGACACAATTCCCATTACTGTGTGCGAGATAACTTTGAAAAGACAATTCCTAACACATGCATTAATTACACATCACTTCATGAAATTATCTATCAAAGTAATGATTACTTTCCATTTTGAAAAGTTACGACCTACTGAGAAAAGCGCTTCACGTGTTCGAAATAATCCTTCGCGGAACAATGATGCCCATCTTTTTACATCCCATCTTGCTTGATCTTTGAGCCTAGTGGCTAAAAACATTGAACCATGGAATCATTGAACCATTGAACCATAAAGGTCCACTAGTTCAAGGTTAAATTGGATAGCACAAAGGACTAAGACATTCAGACCCCAACAAACTTGACCAACTAATGACCTCATTGAACCAATGTACCTATGAACCTCTGAACTTAATAGATTGGTTCAACGAAGAAAAAGGTTCGACCTTTAATTACATGACTTACAAAATGGGGCCAAAAGAAAAAGACGATTTATACTACAACCATGGGAAACTTTCAAAACAATAAAAGTCTGCAAGGGAATAAAACTTACATAGGGGAAACAAATCTGGAATATGGGAGTAACAATATCCTAAACCCATTCCTCTTCTTCATGATAGACCTATTCCTCCTCATAATGGATCCAATATCCTCCCTACGCCCTTTATTCCTCCTTTATATGCTGCAATTGCACCTCCTACATCTTACAAAGGGAAGTGATAGACATCTCCTATATTTCAACCTAAAAAACATTCTCCTATGCTTCCCTCTTTAAATGAAGAGAAGAAGCCTATGTCTATTGATCATAAACCTTCATAACCCTTGGCCAAAACTAAAAGAAACCATTGTGCAAGAGAACACTGATGAAGGCATTGTGCTAAGTCTTGTTAACTTTCTTCTCAGCCTAATTCCTCCCCAAATACTCCAATTGTTGATATAATCCCATTTGTCCAGCCTTCGCCTAACCCTTGGGAGGAAGTTTAGCTTAAATCTCCAAGACATAAAATTATTAAGAAAAATGATGGTTCATGTTCTATTCCAATTAAAGATCCTATTTTTATAAATCTTGATGAAGAAATTGATGAAAATGATGTTCATGCTAATTATTCCAATGATGATATGAATATTTTGATGTTGATAATGATTTATCCAAAAAAACTTCACAAGCATTAATCCTAGCTCCTAGTAACACACAAAGTGATCCATCATTAGATCAGGGTCCTTATTCGGAACTTGTGGTAGCTCCATCTAATGTGATCGAATTTGCCCCTCTTGTATGTCATCCACCTTTCCAAAAAAATGTTGAGAAAGATTGGGAGGCAGATGACTTTCTTGATTAGCTTCATTCATGTCATAGATTCTATTTATCTCTCCTCTCTTGCTTGTTTGTAACATTCTTCTAGTTGTTTCTCAATTCTTCTATTTGTTGTCCCTAGTGTTGTCTACTTGAGAACAATGTAAAGCATTGAGATCTTTTTTGGTCTCTCCCATGTTGACTTAAAAGAAACGTGTGCCCTTCTTCCATTGTGGTTCTACTTTCTTTGGGGGATGAGGACAATTCAATGGAAATATATACATGATATACATTATTTATCATAAGAGCATACTGACCCCAAAGTTAAGTAGAACCCTTATGTGTTTATCCTTTGATTTGTCCTTCTTGGGGGCATGCCATTGTGATAATGTTTATGTCTTTTGGATGCATGTATACCACCTTAAAGAAATTTATCCCATTGTTGCATACACAATCGCTTTAACGTGGGGGGATACACTTCACTCAATGTTTCTCTCTTTACATATCGTAATACTCAATTTACTTTGCAAGCTTAGCCTTTTGCTTTGTAATTTTGGTATTTTTCTTTTCATGACTCATGGTAAGTGAACCTTACTAGACTAGTAGTCATGGTTCTCTTTCTCTCGCTTTCTTATGATTTCCCTTATATCTTGATTGTGAATTTGTAGGATACCTAAATTCCACTGGGAGCTTGGTGTGTCTTGCCTCTTTGACATCTTGATGAAATATTTTTCAATGAGAACCTTTGTAATTTACCAAGAGTATGTGAAGAGGGGGAGAGCCTATGCTAATGGTTAGTTTCATAAACCACATAAAATACAAATAAAAACATTCAAATAAACAAGTGAACCATTATACCTTAGTTATCTTCTCTTCCTCCGATTGAGCTTGATGAAGTGGATGTGCCCTATGCTCCACTTGATTTGATTTGATCTTCAAAGGGTGATGTGTGGATTGATCTCCACTACACAACAAGATAGGATGATGAATTCAAAATATGATTTTGGAAGATATGGATCGGCTAAGTGTGGCAAGATTTTGGCATTATATGGATGCAATGGATGGATTTGGAGCTCAATGTAGCAACATAGTAATACTCAAAAGGTGGATTATTTTTGAAGGGAGGAGACTCAAATTTATAGATTGGAGAGGCTCAAAATGGAGGGCCAAGATTGTTTTGAAATGGTGGGCTAGGATTCAAAGAAGGTGGAGGAAGATTGAGAGGACAAGGTGTGGGATCCAAGAGATATTTCATAAAGCCATTTCTTGTCTCCACACCCCATAAGTATATGGGTAAGAGTTCCCAAAGTACATTGAGAAGAGAAATAGAAATATAAAATTCCTTGGGAAAAGGGAGGAGGAATTAAAAATTCTAAAATAGAAGATTGTGTAGGAATAATAAAGGGATAAAGGAATTAAAAAATTCCTTGGGTAGAGGAGGCATGGGGAGATTTAAATAATGTGAATTTCTTTGAAAGGACCAAAGTGGGTAGCATTTAAGTTCGAGGGATGAGATGGAAAAGCCATTTATGGGAAAGACTTGACTCGTGCAAATGATTAAGGGGATTGATTAGGTGTCTTAATGAGGGATTAGGAGTGCAAGTGGGAAAGTTAGGAGGATGTCACATAAGGAGGGAGAATGAGTGGAGGAATATTAAATTGGAGGAAATGATAAGTAAGATTAATTAGGTTAGATGATAGGATTAAGAAGGGTGAATTGTAGGAATCATGGTATTAGTTAATTGATTGGAATTAATTAACTAATCAAGATTAGATGAGAATATTTGCTAAGGTTGGGAATTGAATTGATTTTAGAAGAATGGGGATTTTATGTAATCAATAGATAAATTAATTATATGGCTGAGGGATAAAATTAATTAAATGTAATTTAACTAATTTTGAGAAGAATAAAGGCTAACATAATTAATGAAATTAATTATGCGAGAAGGGATAAATTAATTATATATTAATTTAATTAATTTTTGACGTCTACAGTATGCTTAGTATCATACTCCCGCTAAAGTGGGGGTTAAATGTAGCATCCTAAATTGTACTTCCTTACAATTTTGTCCTCATTTGGGCCCTCACCTTGGCATTCATTTTCTGAGGCCTGATTGGAGACTTGATTCATCATGAAATATATGAATCTCGGATGTCGACCAAAATGATGGTCCCTATAAAACAATAGATGCTTCAAAAATTCATGTAGATGCACTCACCTCATTTGAGGAACTAACCAGTCAAGCTTCGATCAGGAAATAATGTTGAGAATGCCATATCAAGTAATCCTGAAGTGACATACTCATTAATAGGAGATGCACCAATCTCGAACCAATCAATTAATAATGTTGGATTTGAGTCATGGTTATCAACCCATGCATAAATCAATTCCATCTCTCTTTTAGCATTAGGATGTTTGGAATCCATTGATGTTGTGTGGTCAATTATATTGGTTTCATCTGTGTCCATCATTGGACCCACAAATATCATTTCATTTGCATCATAATCGAATTGCATGTGCACTATCTTTAATTTGTTAAAAATGTTTTCATCACAATTTCTTGATAGATTGCCCAAAGCATTTTCATCAATTCTAACATCAGAGTAAAACTTGCCATGGTCTAATTTGTACTTAAGTTCTTTATACACATGATCTCTATTGATTATAAAGTTATAATTGGTGCCATGTTGATCTCTTCTTCGAACAATAATGATTGGCAAATGATTTATTGTATGTGGGAATTTTTTTGAAGCATGTTAAGCATTTTGTGGGAAACTGGTATAACCACTCATATAATCCTTTATTAGTGTTTAATGTTTTCTTCCATTCACCCCTTCTCGATATGATGGTATCCACTCTTGATATCTATCCTGGTGAAGTACTTTGTGCCACTCAAGCAATCCACAATGTCATCCATCCTTGACAATGGGAAATTGTAGTTTATAGGAATCTTGTTGATAGATCCTGATTGTATGCACATTCTTCATTCTTTATCTTTCTTCAATGATAGTATTATTGATACTAAACATGGACTTAAACTTTATTGGATCAATACTTTCCTCATTAACTCTTGTACTTGTTTTTTTCAATCCACATTTTTTGTTGGTCTTATGATATGTGCCACTTTCTTTAGAAAAAAAAATCCAAGCATGAGATTTATGTGATGATTGATACTGCATACTATTGGAAATCCTTTAGGCACATTTTCTACTCTGATAATATCTAGGTATTTACCAATAAATAAGAGACTTCATTTTGTAGCGGTTTATCTTCATTTACAATGGTACTTTCTACATTCAAGCTTTTGCACTTCCTCAAAATTAATGTTAAAACATATTTTCTTGTCTCATTCCATTTAAAGGTTTCCTTCCATCCACCAAACAAATTTTAGCATCACCACACAGTTCAATTTTTTTAATGCTCTTCCTTCAAAGGAATCGAGATATGCTTCTTCCTATTCAATGTGACAATGTCGCGTTCTTTCTCCTATGATGAATTAATTTCCTATCTTACTACAATGGTCTTCCCAACAATATATGAAATTCATCCATTGCCATAATATCATGCATACCTTATCATTATATATTCCTATTTGAAATCTTACCAAACATTGCTCACTTATCAATACATTATGGTGATATTATATCCATACAATCTTATACGGGTTTTTTTGTTTTGTCCTCGTCAAATTAAACCTCTCATGCTACCACTATAAATTACAACTTTGCGACACTTACCTCCTAATTTGCACACTATTTTGAACATAATTTATCTCTGTGTTGGTTCTTCAGTTGTATTATCTTACAACAGGTTGTCCTCATGACCAATGATTCACCCTTCTCAAGTTTTCCAATGGATTTTGGTGATCCAATAGGTTCTTCCTCCACATATGCTACTCTTGTACTATTCTCTCCTATTTTTATAGTGCTTCCTTGATAAAATTCAAATGCTCAATTTCCTCTTCTATATTTGAAATAGTTTCCACTAAAAGGCTTCTTGTCAAATCCTCTATCAATACTTCAGGATTTATCATTATGGTAGGTATTGGGACCTGCTCTATTATTGTGTTAATAATTTTAGTCACCCCTTCCTTGGAAATTTTTGTTTCTCTCATCTATGGTATTGATTTCCTTCTTTATCTGTCTCTGCATATGGTCTCCTTTTACTATGTTGTGGTCTATCTCTTTGAAAACTTCCTCCTCTACCCTTTTATCTTTGTTCAAATATTTTGTGCAACATTTCTTCAACTTTTAGTGCAAATTGATAGACTTCTTCAACTGTTGTCATCCTTACTAAACTTGGTTCTTCTTAGATATTTGTTCTAAGGCCGTTTATGTTTTATATCACTTTCTTCTCACTAGCTTCACTATGTCCAATTTTGAGGATCATCTAATATAAATCCTCAAGGTACTCCTTCATATTCTTCCCCCTTTGTCTTAGGTTTTGCAATCATTTTACAATTTCTAACTCATAATCAACTAGTATGAATTGATTTCTTATATTTATTACCATCATATCCCAGTTTTTTATTCTTTCTTTCCCTCTTCTATATCTTATTGAATTTACCTCTTCCAATAACAACACGACATTTCAACTTAGTGTTGAAAATATGATCCTTTTCCTCATACTCAAAATATTCTTCCATATCATTTATCCAATTAGTTATTTCTTTGGGATTCATATTGCTAGCATAATTAGAAATTTTAATTATAAGTCTCTTACCAATTTTTGAAATGAATTTGAACATCCTAAACTAGTTTGAATCTTCTTCTTCTAGGGTTTCTTCATACAGACCTAGGGCTTGAGCTCCCAAATCTTCATCATCTCTCTCATCCTTATATCTAGACATTAGACCTCTTTTTCTATTTTACCATATAGCATCTAATTTGATATTCATTATTCTCTATATGTCTAACATTTATTCCATACTTCTAAAAATATTTGTTATACCAAGTATTCTCCTTGGTGGCATCTTTTCTTCAGATCTAGTGCAACTACCTCAAGTCAATGATTTGACTATAAGGTTATAAATTCCTCATAGTCAATTTCATGTTTAAAGACACTTGCAATATACATTATGTCAATGATATGTTCACCCAAGGATCTATATTGAAGACCTCTTATGTACATTCTAGGAGACATATTCACTGGTCAGATCATCATCTAAGATTATCAAGGAATTCTCTAACTATCTACACTATCCTATTGCATAAGAATTTACTAATGAAATTATGGAAATTGAGCTAGAGGAACATGTATTCTAGGATGAGTTGTAAAATTTTGAAGAGCTACATAAAAGATTGGATATGCCAAAATTTTCAAAGGGAGTGAAATTGAAGTATCACAAGGGTCTCAACCTCAATGGACTTATAAATGTAATTAAATCCTTCTTTGGTGCATTTCTATATTCCTAGTATGTGCAGGTGTTAAGTTGTTCATATTTTTTGTATTAAATCAACTAAATATTGACATTTTCTTAAAGACGTTGGAATTAGTAGTCACTTCTAGTTTAGTTTAGTTTTTTTCTTTTTTAATCATGGTCCTAGTTTAGATCTAGTCAAATTTTGTTAGAACCATAACGTGAGGCCCTACCCCGACACTGTCATAGCACTTCATTGATTTTCATGTAAGACTTATTATTTGATACACTATTTTGATGCATTATGGATTCAGATACTATTTGATAGGTGATTTGATATCATTGGATATGATGTATTCCATCTTACATTGATTTCAGTACTTATGTGATGATGATATGATATATTTATACATGCCTTATGGAAAATTGATTTATAGGATGCTTATGATGATGCAATTGAGTAATTAATTTCATATGGATTTTCTAGGAAAAATGTTAATTGGATACTATCTCTATTGCTCTTGGATTTGGATCAATTGATGAGATGTTGTGAAATTGATGTTATGTGTCTGATGTGTATTTCCTTTCATATGCTTACATATGCATGTGGTTTTGGATTACTGATGTGTGAAATGAGATGTGCATGAAATTAATCCATGTGACCATGTAAATACACGAAGAACAAAGACCAAACCTATGTGAAATAATAAAGCCAAGGTTTGTCTCTTTGGAGAGACAATACCTTGTATGTGATGTGTTTAATTTCGTAATAGTGATGCTTGAGTGTATGTTCATATTTGTAATTGTTTATTTTATTTTATTCCCTAAAAGGACATGCCAAGTGTATTTTGTGATGTGTATTTTATGGTGTCACTTGACACTTGTGATGTGTTGTGAGTTGGCAAATCACATGTCCTTAGGAGTGAATTGTGAAACCCAATGCATTTTCAAATAGCTTGTTTTGGTCCCAAAAGATAACTTGGTTAGAGAGCCATTAGCTTTGTCAAATCAAGTTTGACCCGTAGACAAATTTTAGGTGGGTTTTTGGGGGGTCAAACTAATTCCTATGGTTGAGTTTAGGTCACTTTTGAAGGTCCATATGATATACCTATAGGTAAGGGTCATTTTTAGCCATGTGATCATTCACATGTGATTATGGAGTCACTTCAAAAGTGGGTTTTCCAAGATGGACGAAATTGAACTTTTAGAAGATTGACTCTTGGGTAGATAACCTTCCTTTTGGTGTTTAGGTGCACTTCCCCATCTTGAAACCACCTTTTTCAGTTTCAATTTCTAGAAACCATGTAAGAAGTTGGGAAGACCAACCTATGGGAACTCACATCCTTTCCAAGGAAGTTGGAAAGTGTGAGGAGAGCCTAAATAGGAGATATATTCAAACTTGGGAGTTTGATCACCCATTCTCCAATCTTGGAGACAAGTTTTGGTATTGGATTTGGAAATTTTAGAGTAGAATTTTGGCTAAGTAAGAAGATTGTAAGGGAATTGGGAAGCTCTTCTAAACATACATTTCATAGCAAGAGTAAAGGTTGGTGTTAATCCTTCCAAGTAATTAGTTGCATTCATGTTGTGAAATGGTAAAATCTGAATTTGTTGTGAAATGAATATTTCTATGTTCTTGAAACTATGTTTTTGAATTGTTTTTAGTTATTTTCCTTTGGATTTTTTCTTGTTATTTGTACATGGGTGGAGGGTTTTAGGACAATCTAAGGGTGTAGAGTCTCTCTTCTTGGAAGAGAGGGATAAACAAGGTTTAGGAGCCTTGCTACTGTTTGTTTTTATATAACATATAGGGGTCATAAGGGGAGTTTGGTTTGAAGTCTTGGGGGTCATAAGGATTGTTTTGGTCTTGTGAGAGACCAAGTAGATGGATCTTTTTAGCCTTGTTAGAAGGGATTTGGTTATTAATGGTTTAAATGTAGTTTCTCCCTTTAGATACTTGGTCCACCTTCACCCCATTGTTTTGAGTCACTTGGTGACTATGTGCAAGCCTTGGGTTGGGAGTTCTTTGTTGTGATGTTTTCTTATAAAATCTAGTTTCCTTTGTATTTGTGTTTGAGTGTGTGTGTTACCCATTTGGTTCTTGGTTCTCCTAGTTCGGGGGTGGCCTCTAGTAGGCCTAGGTTGAGAGGTGAGCCTCCATGGTCACATCCAAAGTTTTATTTGCAGGTTTGCAACTTATCTAGAGGATGGAGACAAGCTACCTTCCTAAAGTGGTTGTTTAAGTGTGTGAAAAGTTCACTCCTTTGTTCATTTACTATCTAGATCTTCCTATTGTATTTAGTCATTTACAAAAAGAGAGTAACCTACATTGTCTTACTGTTGTGTATAATATGTGTATACACATATACATGTATATATCTATATATGTATAGCCATATATATATACACATCTAAGATATACTATATTTCAAGATCTGAAAAGTAAAATATTATTATCATTATATATATATATATATATATATATATATATATATATATATATATATATATATAATCCAAGCCATATATTAATGCTCTGCATTGGAATAAAGACACTGATCTAAACATATCTAAACATATTTTTTAAATCAATTTTAAAAATAATAATAATAATAGAGTGGCGGGTAAAGGGGGGGATGGGGGAGCCAAAGGCTCCAACCCACCCTATCGGGGAAGCGGTGCCACTGGTGTGCCGGGACCCACTATGTGGTCTACGAATCACCAGTGGTCGTGACCCACACATCGCCACCACCGCCCAATAGACCCTGCAACTCGTATGCATTACATCGTCCCTCTCGAGCTCGACTCTGCTGAAAATGGTGACCGGATAGGGTATTGATCTTCCCTGCAAACAAAAAGAATAAAACCCTAACTCATGTTTAGGGTAAATTTATAAAAAGGGGCTTGGAGAATGATTTAAAATTTTAGGGTTGTATATAAGAACTAGCAATTGCACCTTGGTGTGCAATGGATACACCGAATAAGCATAGGACAATTGGAGTAAATTTTGATTATTTTTTTGTCTACATTTGTGTAGTAGATGAGGTCAATTGGTTGACCATTTATCAAATAATATTGTTTGTCCAGCATAGGTATGAATGGAGAAGTGATAGCTTCAAATCAATTATGCATCCACTTACAAGGATTTAAAGATGATTGAAAAATCTTTGAATTAGGAAGATAATCAAGTTCAATTACCAATAAGGTCATGTTATACTTGCAACAAGGAGAGAGGAGGATGGGAGAGATAGAGGGGTAAAGAGGGATATAGAGAGAATGAGAGGGAGAGATAAAGAGAGAGATAAGACAAAGAGACATAGAGCTAGAAGAGATAAGTATAATGAGAGGGAGAGAGGGAGAGAGAGGAAGAGATGGAAAGAGATGGATCATGGTAGGACATGATATAAGGAGAGGAGTAAAGAGAGGAATAGTATAGTGGTAGAGGGATATGGAGAGTTAGATATAGAGAAACAAAAACATGTAGGTATAGAGGTCTAGGAAGAGGGAGACATATCTAGAAATAGAGGGGTGGAGAGAGAGATAGAGGGAGAGCTAAGGTAGATTAATGTAGGGGGATAGAGAGGGGGACGAAGAGGGAGAGATAAATATAGATATAGATATAGATATAGATGATGAGATAGAGTAATAGAGAGAAAAAGATATGAGGAAATACAAGAAGATAGGGAGAGAGGAGAAGAAGAAGAGGAGGGTGGACAGAGGGAGAGATAGATAAATATATAGAGAGGGAGTGGGAAAGAAAGAGGGAGAGATATAATTTCTACATCAAGAATAAAAATTTATAAAGATTTACTTTTAACACAAATTAATAATGACATTAGATGAATAAATTAAATTTAATATTATAATAATATTACATATGTATTCACCATTTAATAATAATATAAATTCAATAATAATTTTAAAAAATCTCAAAATAACATTCATAAAATACCAGATAAAAAATTAAATAAAACACCCAATAAAAAAACTAATCGAGTGGCATAATATTTTGTATGGGAAAATCAAAATAAGATGTGCTTAAAAAGGTATGAGAAAATTAAATAGATAATTGGTTAGTGAAGAACTCCCTTTGGTAAACTCCCCAATATGTGGTACTAGGTAAAAAAGTAAGTTATCTACTTTTTAATACAATGAATGGAAATTAAAATGAAAATTCAATACCGACGGGGAGATGAGAGAAGTTTATTGTGTGTTCATTGATTCACGTGAGAAGTGCTACACAATATGAATATTTGTGCGAATTCTTTTGCAGGAAAATCGATGATGGTAGAATTAATGGTAAAGTAGTATAAATATTACTCACATCGATAAATTTTGGAAATATAACAATGTACCTAATAGACACAATATTCTATATATTAATGGTTCATTTTTTGAAATTTGGAAATAAGGAAGAAAGTTGCTCTAAAGTGAACTACAATTAGAGAATACAAATTAAAACGTGTAATGTGGTTTTTTGTGCATAAGTCAAATTTCAAAACTATATAAAATTAAAAGTAAAGAATAATAGATTAGTATGTTGTATTAGAGTTTTTTTTCTTATTAAAGTTGAACCTATAAAATTGAAAAAGAAATATAATCAACATGTAATCAATACTAAGTCTTATGGAAATGAGAGCTAGAGCAAGGGCAACAAAAACCCTAGCCACTAATGATGGAGGAGGGTCCTCTGGTTCTTGAGCCTATGAGGGTAGCTTAGAGAATGAAGAATGTGATGGTGAATATCCTACATATGATGAAATGGTGAAGAGTTGCTTTGACGTGCTTCTTTAAATGGTTCCTCCAATGATGTGCTCATAAAAGGGAAAAAAATAGCATGAAATCCCTATTGTCAAGGTTATAATATGTTGTATGTGTGCTACTCTAAATCATAGAGTGGTTGAAGGTAGGGAAGGATAAACATGCATTTAAAATGGTGAAGAAGAAGTTGGGAAAGAACATGAAAGCCATGAAGAAGTGTGAGGAGATACCTAATGTTATGAGAAAGATGATCTCATGTAATAGTTTTGACAAAGGTGACACGTTTCTCAAGGATGAGGAATGAGAGTTGATGCTCTGCAAAAAGGATTAGAAAATCTGTTTGATGGCAACACACACAAGAGCACAAGAAACAAACATTAGTGTTAGCAACAAAAGATTATCCTAAACAGGCATATCAAGAGAGATATTAAGCATGAAATAGAAAGCATATAAACATAGAATAAAATAGCTAATCAAGACGCTCATAGTTGCTCCTCCCTTGTTCCTCTCCTCTCCAAGTCCCAAATGAGTGTAGCTCTCAGCTTTTAGCACTAGCCATGGATGCCATATGGAGATTCAAGATAGTTGAATATGATAAGCAAATGCTATGCAAGTGTAGATAGTGATGCTATGAGAAAGCTCTATGCTAATGCCAGTATAACAACAATACTCTAATGCTTCCTTTTTGCTTGAGGAGAAGGGTTCTATTTATAGAAGAAATGGGGAAATGAAGGGTTAAGATTGAGTAATCTTAACAAGGGTTAGGATTGAAAGATATTCAATCCATGTGAGACTTTCAACCCAATCCCATGTTGGCAAGTGTCACCATGAGGAGGCTTGAGAGGAGTGATAAGGAGCATTAAATGCTTGAGGGGACATGATGGTTACCCTAGTCAAAGAAATAAATGCTTTGAAGAGACACATGGGTTATATGAGGGTTAAGTTAGGGGTCAAAGTCCTTAACCATGGGTGCAAGTGGAATTAACCATTAATGGTCATGTAAGAGCCATAAGTGGTTTGGAAGACTTTAGAGGTTATTTTGTTGAACACACAAAGCATTAATTGATTTTCAAAGACTTTGGAGTCTTTGAGAAGTGACTTCAATTTGCTTAGGAATGTGACAATATTTAGGGGATGGATTAGGTTAATTAGGAAAGGTTTAGAAGAATCTAGAAGGGGTTTAGGCATGCAAGTGGATTTTGTAGGAAAATGCAAGTGGGAGAAATTTTTGTATTTTCAATTAAAATAAAATCATTTATTTCAATTAAATGGTGTAATTTGCATTTGGATAAATATTCAAATAAATATTAATTTATTTAAATGAGAAAAAGGAAGATAAAGCATTAAAATGCTTGAAGACTTTGAGGGAAACCATTAAGTTTGAAGACTTTAAGGGAAACCATTAAAGGTTTCAAGTGGGTGAGGATAAATAGGATTTTAAATAAATAATTTATTTAAAATAGCTGTGCAACTTGCATTTGTAGGAAAATGCAAGTGGGTGGAGGATAAAGGTGATTTAAATAAATAATTTATTTAAAATAGTTGATTTATTTAAATGTGAGAGGTGAGATTTTGGGGGATTTAAATAAATATTAATTTTTTTAAATGTGAGAGAATATTTAATTAAATAAATATGATTTATTTATTTAATTAATAGTCTAAATTTGGTTAAGTGAATTAAATCAAATAAATTGAATAATTTATTTAATTAATAGGAGAAGAGGGTTAAGATGAATTAATTAAATATTAATTTAATTAATTATTAATTGATGGTTAAATAATCAAATAAATACTAAGTATTCATTTAATTAAGTGGACAGATTTATGTGACTACATTTGCCCCTCTTTGAGACGGTGCAGTTTATCGCGTCGTTTCAAAGAAAGAAAAATAGGTGTGAAGAAATGCCCCATAAAATGTAAATTTAATGGGTGGTATGCCCCCTCGAGAGATGGGCCGAATTTTTTTTTTTTTTTGAAAAATCGGGCGGTCTCTCGAAAAAGAATGAAATGTGGAGGGGATGTAGAATAGAAGAAATTAGAACTAATGATGAAAAAATGGGAGAAAATGGAGTGAATATGAAGAAACAACAAGCCAGCGAGTACCCTGAGGTCATGCAAGAGATACATAGCAGATGTAGTGTGGGGTTTGGATTGATGCTATACAATTGATCAAAATTGGTTGGACAATCTGGTGCAATCAGTTTAATTGCCCCAGTCAAGTCAAAGCGTGACAGTTGATGTCAGTTGGTCGCTTGGACATGATAAAGTCTGAGTAAGTGAATCAAAGTGACCTGATGTGACTTAGACAATTGATGTAATTGCCCGATGAAGTCAAGGTATATGAAGCAAAATACTCATTGAGATGTAGACAATTGATGTAATTATCCATTGGATTGTGTTTGATTAGTTGATCAATTGATAGTGTGTGCGTGTGATGGATGGTTGTGGGGAATCATGGCAACCCCATTGAGACTAGGTCATTGTGATAAATACCTGATGTAGTCTAGGATTACCATAATCGATTACCTGTTGAGACCCAAAGATACTTGATCAGAGTATCTGTTGATAGTCTAGGTGTGTGGGAGTCAATGTATCTGTGTAGACAGAGTAACTGGCTTAATTTTGTGGATGAGTGAGGATGGGAAGCGATGAAGGGATTAGGATGATGTTGATGATCAAGATAGGGAGGGTGAGGGGGGATTTGATGTTAGATAGAAGATATGGAGGACTAGGACCGAGTCCTATGGAAGAAGATGAGTAAAATAGAGTATGCATTATTATGACTATGTATGCATGATATGCAACTATTATGAATGTATGGATGGGTGGAATGCAACGAAATGCAATATATACAGATGAGATGGAATGACGATCCATGGTGCTTTATTTTTCATCATTGAGCTTTAAAATGTTGTAAGAAAATACAAGCAACTTAACATAAAGATTCAAGATGACCAGAGTATTTCTTACATGGATTTTATATAGCAAGTTAATACAAGCAACTTGATATAATGGATCAAGTTGACCTGAGTATTGCTTGCGGAACAGACAAGGATTATCTCCTTTCATGCATGACTTGGATCAGCCTCCTTGATATTAGGCTGATCATATCCTGAGACAAGTGCATACCGTAATAAGAGATAAAACCTTTATCCAGTTTGCATGAGGTAGGAGGAACCAAAGAAAGAGCATTGTACTTGTAAACAAATAGTATATACATAAAGAATATGGATCCTTGGTAATGGTTCATGCTCATATGGTCGAGGTATACGCTGTAGTCAGCAAGCCGTAGTGATCTATGACTATATTTTTGCCTATGATCACATAGCTTAGTGAACTTCCCACGTAGACACCATTAGTACATGCCCCAGAACTTCATCAGAATAATGTGTCAAAGATACACAAACAATGTTGTAGGAACCTGATATATAAACGAATGAATTACTTCACAAGTCAACCAAGTATTTGATAGCTTAACACAATTTTCTTGTCAAAGAAAATGTCATTTTGTCTTTGTTTTGGGTAAGGAAGGATGCATCCTTGTTGAAGACAGTTTTGAGTGTTGATGTTGATTGTTTTGGTCAATTTGAGAAGTGATCATTGTGTGAGGATTTTTTCAATGCTTGTTTGGTATTTGCGTGGATGAGTATGTACAATGTGTTGCCATGTTTTTGTGTGATTTTTGATGTTTTTTGATGTTTTTGGATTTTGAATTGTTTTGAATGTTTGTGGATTTTGTGAGATAGTTTTAAATGAATAACTTTAATGAATCACAAGACAATGTAGAATCCACTTCCATCAATAGTTTAAGGGAATTGCCCCCAGTTTAGACATGACTATAAAAAAGCGGGATGCAGGATGCATGTAGTACTTTCTTGGATTTGTAGATTTATAACAAGCCATGGTTGATGGATGGATGGATGTATGTATGAAGTAGATGTGATCGCAACAAGTTTGAAAGACAATGGAGCCATAGCCTTTTATGAGTGGCACATGTTTGCCAAGTTTTCACCATCGCACTTACACAAGGTGCCACCGAAGTGGTTGTTCACCGTTTGGATGCATGATTTTTCTTTCCTTTTTGAATGTTTTTGTATTTCTTTAGGACATTTTTCTAAATGTTTTTGGTATTTTCTGGTATGTAGGGGAGCTTGATGCTCTGTTCAGCTTAGGTATAAAACCGTTTGAGGTGCATGCTATTAATTGGATCTGTGAGCGGTTCTCCTTCTGATGTAGCCAACTGATATGCCTCGGACCCGAACACAGTAGTGACAACATATGGGCCCAGCCAGTTTGATTCAAACTTGCCCTGATGTTCTCTATTTGGTTGGTTGCGAGGATTCTCTTGTAGAACAAGATCACCTACCTCAAATGTATGAGATCTAACTCGGTGATTGTAGCTTCTACTCATGCGCTGCTGATAGGCTTTGAGGTGATTGTATGCAGCTTGTCGTTTCTCATCAAGTAACTCTAAGTCCTGAAGACGAGATACTCTATAGGCTTCGTCATCGATGAGATTGTGCAAGGAAACCCGTAATGATGGTATCTCGACCTCAATAGGCAAGATAGCTTCTGCACCATAGACCAACGAATAAGGAGTTGCACCTGTAGGGGTTCGAATGCTAGTTCGATATGCCCATAGCGCTGGATTTAGTTGAACATGCCAGTCACGGCCGACATCATTGACTGTCTTCTTTAGGATACTTAATATGTTTTTATTTGATGCTTCAGCCTGACCATTGCCTTGTGGGTAATAGGGGGTGGAAAAGCGATGTTGGATGTGAAATTTCTCACAAAGTTCACAGACATCCTGATTTTTGAAAGGAAGACCGTTATCTGTGATGATGGACATGGGCACACCATACCGGCAGATGATGTAGTTGAGGATGAATGAGGCGATCTGCTTGCCAGTGACTTGGGTAAGTGGAACAGCTTTGATCCACTTTGTGAAATATTCGGTGGCGGTAATAATGAATTTATGGCCATTAGATGAAGATGGATGAATCTTACCCACAAGGTCAAGGCCATGGTGTTGTGATTGGTTGCAATTCCTGTGCTGGTGCATGTATCAGGTCGCCATAAACTTGGCATTTCTTGCACTTCCTGACAAAGTAGTAGGAGTCTTTTTCCATAGATGGCCAATAGTATCCATTGCGCAGGAGTTTCTTGGCTAGTGATGGACCACTTGCATGGGTTCCACAAATTCCTTCATGTACCTCTTCCAAGGCCTTTGTTATCTCACCTTGTTCCAGACATCGAAGGAGAGTACCATCAAGACCACATCGGTATAGGGTTTCGGCAATAATGGTATATCGAGCAGTTTGGCGAATGAAGGTTTTACGTTGGTTATTCGATTGGTTGGGAGGAAGGGTGTGATCGCGGAGGTAGGTGTAGAATTCACCGTACCATGGGGATTCAGAACCAACAAGGCAACATATCATTTCAGATTTGGGGATATCATAAGCGGGGATCCAAAGTTGTTCTACCAAGAACTCGTAGCGTGTTGAATTTTGTGGAAGATCTAGGAGAGATGCGATGGTAGCCATAGCGTCAGCAGCTCGATTCTGATCTCTTGGTATCTGCTCAAAAGTGATAGTAGTAAATGATGTCTTTAGAGTGTCCACCATTTGCTTATATGGCATGAGTTTATCATCTTTGGTCTGATATTCATTTGTTGCTTGTCGAATGACTAGTTGGGAATCGCCATATACTTGCAGTTCTTGTAATTTCCATTGTACGGTTAACCTGAGTCTTGTGATCAAGGCCTCATACTCTGCTATGTTGTTTGTGCATGGAAATGTGAGCCTGTAAGACTTCGGGATGCTATCACCCTGAGGTGTGATAAACAGAATGCCTGCCCCCGAGCCGTGCCTAGTGTATGAACCATCAAAATATAGTTTCCATGGTTGTGCTATTGTGATCATGAATATCTCTTCATCTGGAAAATTGGAAATGAGAGGATGATCGCCTATGAGTGGTGCATCGACCAACTAATCTGCAATAACTTGACCTTTGATAGCTTTACGGTCCACGTACTCAATGTCAAATTCACTTAGAATCATCACCCATTTGGCCAAGCGGCTTGTCAATGCTGCTTTGTTAAGTAAATACTTTAGTGGATCAATCTTTGCAATGAGTTGTACTTTGTGTGTTAATAGATAGTGCCTTAGTTTAGTGGCTACTAAGATTACTGCTAAGCAAGCTCGCTCAATAGGTGTGTAATTGAGTTCATAGCCCACCAGTGTACGAGAGATGTAGTAAACAACACACTCTTTTCCTTCTGCATTATGTTGTGCCAGTAGTACACCCAATGCTGTATTGGTTGCTGAGATATAGAGTAACAACGGTCTACTTGGATCTGGTGGGATCAACAATGGTGGTTTCATGAGATAGTCTTTAAGTGTCTGAAATGCTTGCTAGCATCAGGCATCCCACTGAAAGCGGATGTTCTTGTGTAGCAGGTGTGTGAATGGGTGACACTTATCAGCCAATTGTGCAATGAATCTTCGGATGGATTGAAGCCGCCCTTGTAATGTCCTTAGTTGACTGATATTCTTTGGTGGTGGCATATCCATGATTGCTTTTACCTTTGTTGGATTGACCTCAATACCTTTGCTTGAGACAATGTATCCTAGAAGCTTCCCGGAGGTCACTCCAAAGACACATTTCTTTGGGTTGAGTCGAACATGGTATTGTTCCAGTCTATCAAAGATTTTATCTAAGATATGGAGATGCCCTTCTCTGGTGAGTGATTTTGCTAGTAAGTCATCAACATAATCTTCCATCATAGTATGCATCATGTCATGGAAGATGGTGGTCATTGCTCTTTGATAGGTTGCTCCTGCATTTTTTAGACCGAAGGGCATTACATTCCAGCAATATGTGCCCCATGGACATGTGAAGGCTGTCTTATGTTGGTCCTCTGGTGCGATCTTTATCTGATTGTATCCTGAAAAGCCATCCATGAGTGAAAGCATGACATGTCTTGCTGTTAGATCCACTATGATGTCGATATTTGGTAGGGGGAAGTCATCCTTAGGACATGCCTCATTCAGATCTCTGAAGTCAATACAAATGTGGATGCCCCCTTTTGGTTTGCCGACAGGCACAATGTTGGATATCCATTCTGCATATTCAATTGGTCTAATGAAACCAACATCTAGGAGCTTCTTGAGTTCTGTTTTGACTAGCACTGCAATTTGAGGATGCATCTTACGAAGTTTTTGCTTGACAAGTTTTTCTCCTTCTGCTACGGTAAGGTGATGCATGACTAAATCAGGATCAAGCCCAGGCATGTCTGCATATGACCATGCAAAGTTCATCCGACGCTTCTGGAAGAACTCTATAAATTTAGGCTGTTCCTCTGGAGTGAGAAGAGATGCCAGATGTATGATATGAGGATTTTCAGGAGTCCCCACATTGTATTCTTTGGTTTCCTCGATGAGAATCGTTGATCGTTCCTGTTGTACATTAGTAGGGAGAATGTCAAACCCTTCATCCTCAAGTGCCTCAGAGAGGTTTTCACCATTGGATACGCTCTTTCTTTTTACTTTTGTCGGATCAAACAGTGCCACAGTGTGGTTTTCACTGGAAGATCCATGTTTTATTGTTATATTTTTGCAGCTAAAAGGTTTGGCATCCGCCCCGAAGTATGCTGCGCTATTAAGTTCAATGGTGAATCCAGCTTTGTGATCCCCGCTTGGTAGGTTATCCCTTAATTCCAAAAAGTCAATGATGGCCTCATCGTTTTGGAAGAAGTCAAGACATGGAGGATTTGGTTGGTTCCATTCGATGAGTTCAGGGTGGATAATGGGCATTACTTCATCGATTAGGCTAAGTGCGTTAGATGTATCAGTGAGGGTTAAGACGTTATGGTGAAGGTCGTTAATGGTACTCTCCCTATCAGCATCAGGCGTAGGATGAGACGTAGGGTCTGTGAAAGATGTTTCCAGTTCAGGAACCCATGTGGTCTTTATCTGTGCTTCTCCATAAACAGGGATGTCTTTGTGTGGTGGAGGTAGTGGTGCATCTTCCTCATTTGAAGTGTTAAGCTGTACAAAATCAAATTCCCACTCATGTGAGTCGGTCTCTGAGTCACTTTCCAGCATCCGATTACTATACCATACTGGGATGTCTTTTGAGTTAAATACTGCAAGTGTGATTGGTTGATGTACCTTTGTAGTGATCGGTGCTACAGGGCGGTCAATGGGGATAAAAGAATATGGTATTGGGAGTATCGGTAATATTGACTCCGTGGCTTCTGTTGGAACTGCTGGCGCCATAGATGCTGTTGCGGGTTCTGATACAGTTGCTGCTGCTAATGGTACTATGGATGTAATGGCTGTTGTGAATGGGATTACTGGTTTGATTGGTGGGATGATTGGTATTGTAGATGGTTGTGTTGGGGTTGTGAGCCTCGACCCCAACTTGCATTTTCCTGCAAATGCAAGTTGCACAACTATTTTAAATAAATAATTTATTTAAAATAGTTGTGCAACTTGCATTTGTAGGAAAATGCAAGTGGGTAGAGGATAAAGGTGATTTAAATAAATGTTAATTTATTTAAATGTGAGAGGTGGGATTTTGGGGGATTTAAATAAATATTAATTTATTTAAATGTGAGAGAATATTTAATTAAATAAATATGATTTATTTATTTAATTAATGGTCTGAATTTGGTTAAGTGAATTAAATCAAATAAATTGAATAATTTATTTAATTAATAGGAGAAGAGGGTTAAGATGAATTAATTAAATATTAATTTAATTAATTATTAATTGATGGTTAAATAATCAAATAAATACTAAGTATTCATTTAATTAAGTGGACAGATTTATGTGACTACAAGAGTGATTGGAGATAAGATTCAGGACCCAACAGTGACATCATGTGTAAGTCAATAAATGTGGTAGATTAAATTCCATGATCACAAAAATTAATCATCTAAGTACCATGTGAAATTTTTGAATTGACACTTTAAGGTGTACTTTGTGATTCAAATGGTCAAGATGAATTACATTGTATTGCATACTTTATTGACTACTTTGAGTCATTGATCTAACATTATTATTGATTTAGCTTCTAAATCTAAATTTTGAATCTGAACCCCTTTCCCATTTCTCAAATTTCTCATCACTAATCCTTAAGATGTCATGGTGAAATCATACAATTATAATAAATGTATCAGATATTGAATATTTATATATCAAAACATGATCGAAACAAAATCTTTGAATAAAGAAGAAACACACAAAGGAAATGGTATCATATCAAATAAATCATGTACTATCCAAAATGAATGCAAAATAATAAATCCCCTGACATCTCCTAGATAGTCAACACATAATAATATAGCAAAAATCTTAAGGTAAAACATTGCAGTTGGGCCATTTCAACACCTCTAATTCTAGTGCCTATTGGTAAGTAAGTATGCTACTAGAAACAAAAACCACAATGACAATGACAACATGATAAGAAATATAATATTTAGAGGTTGCATATAAAACAATTTTATATATGTATTTTCAAAAATAAATTTATTATAAAAATTCATCCTCCATTAATAAAATTATGTGTTCAAATTAAAAATTTAATTAACTATAACTTATAAAAAATATAGAAATAACTTTTTGAATGTTTTTTAAAAATAATTCAAAATAATAATTATATTTTTTTATTTTTGATTATAATAATTTATAATAAAAATAAAATTATAAATTATAAAACAAAATATCATTAAAAATAAATATAAATAAACATTACATGATAAAAAGACTTTTTTTAGGGAAACTAAATTGATACGTTTTTAAAAAGTAGATGAGAATCTTTTTAAAGATGTTTAAAACGAATACCTATACACATAATTTGGAGAAGTTTCAAAGTTTTTAAAAATAAAATAACTCATTCGCATTTATGGAGGACAGATCATATCATCTCTAATTCACATTTATTGCGGACAAATCCAAGTCGTGGCACTAGGTACTCAAGTCCCTCAAAACCAATAATATCGTAAAAAAAATTGTTCATTCTTGGGCAATTTACCGATGGCTAATTTGATTCGAAGGACATATAGATTGGAGTAGTCAAAATCATACTGAAAAATAAATTTTGGCGATCACAAAGAATAGATGTGACATGTGATAGCACGTATCGCAGGGAATAGAGGTGATGATTGACGTAGGCTGGAGGCGGATGTATACGGCTAGAAAATTGCAACCCATTTTCAAAGATGTCTTTGGAAAAAGGGAAAGCGAGAACGCTACCAACATCAGTTCTCCATCAAATCATGACCTGCAATTAGTCAGAGAAAAAACATCGGCATCCGACATAGCCACAGTACTTTCAACCCATCAAAGATCTGACGGTCACGACCTTTATGATCGTCTTGCAATTCCTAAAACGCACTATAGACCGTTGATTTGCAAAAGTTAGCCGGTGCATTCCATAGTAGGAGACGCCTTCGACGTAATAATAGATTATAAAATAAAGTAAAAGAGGGGGAAAAAACCCTTTCAAATGGAGTAATTTTATAAATGCTTTAATGTGATCATTTTAATTTAAGAGGGTATTTGTTTTTAAAGTGGAAATTTTATTGGAAAATAATTAGATGGATGTTTTATTTGTAAGGGGGCTAAATTGAATATTGGAGGACATAATTAATTGTAATGTTCAAGAGAGCTTTAATTAATGGGGGTATTTTAATTGATGGTGATGTAAATGATTATTTAAATTTTAAGGGGGGTTAGTTTTCAATAATGGAAGATATATTTTTAACTAGGAAACATTATTAATGATTTAAAGACTATAATGACGTTTTCGATCTTTATATTCACTTGCTCAATTAATTAATTATTAATGCAATGAATTTGTATTATTATTAATTTAATGGATTATAGAATTAATTAAATAATATAAGGAAATAATATTAACAATAAATATTATTAAAATTGAAGATTGCAATTGGGTGAATTAATTAATAATAAAGTCGTGTTGACTTTATAGGAATATTTTTTCAGCTTAGATTATCAATGGGTGTTATTAGTAAATTAAAAGGAAATTGAAATATAATTAATTAGGAATTATTTTCGAAGTAAATTAATGTTTTTCCACACTTGGAATAGTATTTTATTGCTCGCATTAAAGATCCAATTAAATTGACATTTAGGATATCTTTTTAGTGAAACTAATTGAACTATCACATCTAACTGAACGTAGATCACAAGTAACTTAGCGTTATTTAAAAAAAAATGTTGTTGCTTTTTGCCCAAAAGTTTGGGCACCACACATAATGTGCGAGTTGTAAAATCTATTTATTTTTTATGTAGTTATTTCTTTATGAATTAGACTTAATTTTGATGTTACTGATAAACATATATACAACTTTCAGTGTGGATTTCCTTCTAGACTTTGTGAGATTTCGATATATCTTTAATCTAAGGATTACACTTGTTTATTCTTAATGATGTTCTAATCATGTGATGGTATTCTTTACTTTATTTTTCTAAGGTTAACAAATTGGTAAAATCAATAACCAAATGTGCTTATATAGAGCTTCATGTCAAATTAGTGTGTGTTAATGGCAATTTGATTTGATGAACTTGAAATATTTGATGTTTATTTTTCCTTTGATGATTGCATTGATATTATGTTTGGTTGTGTGAATACTAATCAATGCAATACATTTTTATATGATTTTTTCTATCCATTCAAATCTAATCAAAGAATTAAAGATACCGTTGATCATTTAATTTGAGTTATTTTACTTTCTCTTCACCTTGATGGCAAGAACAACAACACAACAACTTAACCATCACAACATGCCACTATTGGCGAAAACCTCTTCATCTATTTTTTCATCATGTCTTTAAACAAATTTTTTTATACTATAAAATTATGATATTGCTATTAGGATTCAATTGTGTAGTTTTTTATTTAAACTCAATGACCCATGATTCATGAGTAGTGGTTCACAAGAAGCCATCTTTCATGAGAACGAATGGTACACTTAACACTCATTGTATCTAGGTGAAGCTCACAAAGGTGAATAATTGGAGCACTTATAGCAAGTTGTGTCATGTCAGTCCACCTACCTTAAAGAAGTTGAAAAGAGGACGAGTTGACATCCCACTATCAATGTCATTGTCTAGTTCAGGAGTTAAGCATCTCTTCTAAGACTTTGGTTTGGTTTCGAGCATGCAACCACTTGTTTAAGATGTGAAATGAGGATAACCCAACAAGGCATCGTGTAAGGAAATCTACAAAAGGGGATAACCAAGAAAGACATTATGCAAGAAAACCCACAATTTGAATTAAAAAAGTATAACCAAGCAAGGAATTATGTAAGGAAATCCACAACTTTAATTGAAAAAAGATGATGTATTTGGAGACATATGGATGACTTCGATTTGTTGGTTTGTGATCCTTTGGTGTGTTGAGATGATCTTTTTTGCTTTGTACTAAGTGTTTCTTATTAATAATTTTTTACCCCATTTCAAAAATAAAAACTCTAGTTAATGAAATTAATATATTATAAGTATCAAATGAACAAAACTCTAACATAACTGGTAATCACAAATAGCTAAATTTTTTTTTAATTTAAATTTAGATTGTATGAAAATGGTAAAACTCTATTGGAGAGATAGATTCCTTGTACTCTACTTATCTATTTTGCAACTTTATAGTACAAAAAATAGCTCACTTATAAAAAAATATAAATTAGATTTCCTAGTGAGAATAAAAGTACATGATGATTACAAATAGCTAAAAAACATTTTTAATTTAAATTTAGAGTTTACGAAAAATGGTAAAACTCTATTGGAGAGATAGATTCCTTGTACTCTACTTATATTCTTTGAGTTTATCTATTTCGCAACTTTATAATACAACAAATAGGTCACTTATAAAAAATTATAAATTAGATTTCCTAGTGAGAATAAAAGAATCATTGATCAGTGGTGACCAATGTACTTGTAGGTTTAAATGGAAAATTAAAGATGAAAATCTTTTTCTTTTTTTTTCTAAGGCAAAGGTGGCAAGCCACAAATATATTAATATAAGATATCAAAATACAAGCCGATTCAGAAAGCATAGTAGGAGGAAAGAACCAACAAGAAAACCTCTGGTTATAGCTTTAATTTTGACACTAATATATGTGCAGATACAAATATCGAATGCTTATACAAATATGGGGTAGTTTTTAGCAATGATTTCTACCAATTGGAAGCCAACACGAAACCCTAGTACTAAAGACCAAAGCTCGCATGGAGTTGATATGCGAAATCAAAAATAGAAAACTTATTGGTGTGGAGGCCTGGAAGACATGACCAAAGATGAGTCACCACGTAGCCGACAAAAAAAAATCCCATCAAAATTCGCTTGATATGTCTGAAGAAGTGAGCTCTGTAATTGCGTAGGAAAAGAGTCAGTGGGCCATGTGGAAAAACTGCTATTCCTCCTTAACATTGATAAATAAATATTCTTGTGCAACTATCCCTGATAAACACCTCCTTCATCCCCCATGGATAGGACCAAATCCTGTGCAAGAGACTAATTTCCCAGATCCTTCGTCATTTGTTTGGTTCATGAAGCAAAATTGGGGGCATGATTACAAAAATAAAAAATCAAAGAGACAGAGTGGAATCCAATTATTCTTCCATGTCAACTGGAGCCATAGGGTGCACATCTCATAGCTCTAGAACCCCTTCTACAGGTGTGTCTCTGACTTGTAAATCCTCTTGACCAAGGTGAGGGTCCACCATTCTTGGCATGATGTAAGATCAGGGATATTTTGTTGTTGAGGTTGAACTGCTACTCTGGATCCTTCATTACTTAACAACATTAACAGGGCATTAAATTTTTTCTTGGTGGTGTCAACTAGGCCATGACCATAGGTTCTATGGTATCTATCTAGTGTAATTTGGAGAAATCTAAAATTTTGCAATTCCAGAGAATTTTTTATGCTATCATATAGTGCAAAATACGCATGCCCATTATGGAGTAAAAACCTAGGAAACAGTCATCCCATTTCAGCTTCCCCCTCCCATAAGTCATACTTTTGAACAACATAAATTAACTTATTTGCAGTGAGAAAAACATCTCAAACCACTCTGTCTGCTAAAATCTCCAATAATTCTAGCGACTTTAGAAGGTCCAGCGCATTAGAGAGAAAAATTGACAGTAATTGAGAGGGGAAGATAAGTCTACTTTCTTGTGGAAAAAGTATTTCTTCTCCTAAAATCCTTTTCACACTTCTCCTGGTAGGGTTGTTTTGAACATGAAATACCTGTCCCAATATTTCATCAGTGATGTGACCAGAAAATGGATGCTCCCAATCTACCATCGAGATCTTCACTCTATAGTTTCATGGCTTGTAATCCATATTGCACTTGCACTTTCTGAGGTGAAGCTTCTCGATGTATAGTGAATTGAGAGCTATATGGGTCCGTTTGGCTACCCCCTCAATACTCTGTTTTACTCCTTCTGGTAATTTCTTAATGCCACAGAATTGCCCCTTCTTGATAGCTTGAGAAACACTACCTTTGCTTATATTATGATTGCAAAAAAACTTCAAAAGGCTTTCATTTTTTCTTGCAATAATGTGGATACAAGAGCAAGTACCGAGCCCTATTATTCGTATTAAATGGATGATGGCGAATATGCTGAGGATCCTCCACATGTCTACGGATTGGTACCTGTGAGAATGATGAAGCTGACGGCCTTCGAACTAAGCAGACAACCATAGTTTGTGATAAATCATGTCGCATGTGAGTTATAATGAGCATAGCCAAAACTGATGCTAATATCCTGCCACAAGTTTGCGACTTAAAATGTGTGAATGGAGAGATATTCGGCCTACAGTCCACACGTGCAGTCATAACTATAGAGTGAGCATTTGCAGATGGGAAATAAACAACCTTTACAATATTAGATATAGATTCACATTTCAAATCAAGGTTAATTGTAGATAGCACTTAGTGATGATGAGAGATTAAATTACATCATTGCTCCCATTAATAAATTTGACTTCACACGAATCCCCCCAATTTACCAGCTCGACTGCCAATTTATATCCTTTTCTAAATCGCATCACATATATTAACCTTTTCTTTATTTATGGTTTCTTCTAATACTGGAAAGTATGCTAAATTGCAATTTGAATTAGAAGAATCCACATTTTTCTTATCTTAAAACATGCGTATTTGAGAACTGGCATGGGGAGAATTAAGTATTCTTCATTGATAAAGGTTCAGGTTTTTTCATTGTATTTTTTTCTTCTACTCAGGCTAAAACAATTGTTTTTGAAGAAAAGTGTTGGTTTTACATAGGACATGACTTGTACATGTAGTCATGGGTTCCTAAATTCAACCCCTGATCTTTCCGTATTCGCTTTGTTCCCTATTGGATTAAAATGCAATCTCTTCCTTTGGAATATAAGGAGCCCTATATTGTTGAAATTATGGCAAACCATATTGGGGTTTTTTTGCAACATGATACACATTTCTTCAGTAATCCTCATTTGCTAGTTAGGTTTTGTATTTTCATGAATGTAGACAACCCTTTTATCAAAAGTATTGTTTTAAGATCATCTAATGGCCCATGGATTCAGAAGCTACTCTTTGAAAAGTCCCATGATATGTGTTTTTTCTGTCATGTTTTTGGCCATAAGGGTAAATCATGTGAGAGTCAAAAAAATACTAGTCAAGGTATTCAAGACTTTCAAGAGGCAGGACACAAAGGGGTTCAAGACAAAGGAAAAGACATTGTCATATGTCGAGATCTAGGAGTAGTGTCTATTTGGAAAGTGGGAACTTCTTCCAAACTAGATCCTATTACTCCCAAGTCAGATTCGAGTTCTTCCATTACATCTTTAACTAAAACTAAGAATATGGATCTCAGTTTTACCCTTCAAGTGTGTGTCAAATAAAAAAACATGATATTCATGGTGGACTTGTTAAATGGATTGACCCTGAACTTGCACTCTCCTCACTTTAAACCAACTAAGGGACAAGTAAAGGCATTGGCATTTGCTTTGATGTGGGGGGCAATGGAGGTTTCTTCATTTTTACCTCTACAAGAATCCCCAAATCAGGAAGCTATTGAAAATACAAATTCCCTGTTAACTCTTCCTCATTCGTCTCCTTGGATAAAGGTTCGATCCTCTGATTTTAATACAGAACATCAAGCAGTTAATCCCATTTCAAGGCAACCATGGGGGGTCTTCTATGCCTTTTCATCAATCAGAAAGTTATGAGGAGAATTGTACTTCACAATACTATTTATTGGATGTTGATGTGGTAGAATAAACCCCTCCTTCCATGATAGATAAGGAGTTTTCTCATATATCTTTGGATTCTTTAGTTTCTTTGTTCTCTTCAAGTAGTCAGGTTTCGGTGGAAGGTGAGACAAATTTTAAATTTAATACTACTCTATCTATTCAACAGACTCCATCTATACTTCCTCAAAAATCACCAAATAAACGTGGCAGGAAACCCCTATCATTTTTTACCCAACAAGAAATTGATTTGGGGTAACAATTGACTATAAATGAAAACATTAAGAAGAGATTGAGGGGAGCCATTAGCTCTCTGCAATGTCAATGAAAATGTTGTCTTGGAATGTTAGGGGAACGAATGCCCCTAATAAAAGAGCCTGAATCAAACACCAGTTAGATTCTTGTGGGGTAGATGTGGTATTTCTTCAAGAAACAAAGATGTTAGTAGAGCAATCCTCAATTTTTTCAAATTGGACAGGTGGGAATCTTTCATACTCCCTCCAATGGTGCTTCTGGGGGATTGCTTGCATTATGGAAGTCATCCTCAATTTCAATACAACATTTGGAGGAATTCTGTAATTGGAAAGTATTTAAATATGTTCAATTTGATATGCAATTCTTTATATTCAATATCTATGCTCCAAATTCTACACAAGGTAAGAGCAAACTATGGGAGGATATTGAGTCATTCATTGAGTAGGCTGAACCTTTAAAATTAGTCCATGCGGAGGATTTTAATGCTATTCTATGATCTTTAGAAAAAAATGGAGGCATTATCCCTCCGGCTAAAGTTATTAATGATTTAAAGGCATTTGTTCAGAATAAAGCACTCATAGATATTATTCCATCTAGGGGAGAATATACTTGGACTAACAAGAGGAAAGATCACTATCAAATTGGTGTTATGCTTGATCGATTTTTGACATCAACATTATGGATTGTGGATAAGTTTGGTTTTCAATTGAAGATATTGCCATGGTCAGAATCAGATCACTTTCCCATTTGCTTAACAATTCAAAGGTTTGTTGTTCCTTCCGCTACTAAAATACCCTTCAAGTTTCATTCAATGTGGTTCAAATATCATGATTTATTGTCTTTATTGGAAATATGGTGGCAGCAAGCTCCTAAGGTAGACAAAACGTTTCAGTTCAGGCTCTATCAAAAAATGAGATTCCTTAAAGCACAAATAAAGGAATGGAATATAACTGTTTTCAAAATTTTTTTTGTTCAAAAGGAAATAGTATCTAAATAGTTACATCAAATTAATGAATACATTATTCAAAATGGAATGAATCCCACAACCTGCTCGCAACAAAAATTGCGCTTCAATCTAAGTAGGAGGAGCTCATAGCAAGAGAAGAGATTTATTGGAGACATAAATCAAGGGAGTTGTGGCTGAAAGAAGGAGATCAGAACACCAAGTTTTTTCATAGATCTACACAGATTAAGAAAGCTAAGAGTACTATTTTTTCAATCACAGATAGCATCTTGGGTACTAAAATCCAACGAGAGGAGGATATTAAAAAAGAAGGAGAGGAGGATAAGAAGGCCTTGTCTATGATATGTGTTATGGGTTTTTTTTTGCTAATACATCCCCAATTTTGTATTGATTAAACTCTATTTTTATATTTCAGATGTTCAAATTTAATGATGTTAGCAGTTGGGCCTAACTGATATATGGCATAATGTAATTATGAACTTTCTATTGGATATGTAATAGTCTGATATTTAGGTTGGATATGTCTTCTTAGTAATTTTTTTGGTTTCAATTGCATCTTATTGCAAATTTTTGCTCATTTCTAGTACTATAATTTTGGCTTTTTTTGTAATCCGTTTCATATTATAATAAAATTGTGGCTATAAGCCTTTTCCTGAAACAATTTTTTTCTTTCTTTCTAAAATCGACACTTTCATGAATTGAGATTTTATCTCAATAATTAATTCATCCTTACGAATAAATGAGATACATTTATTTTAGTTTCTATACCAAATAAGAATATTATTGAATTTGGTTCCAAGTGAACCACTTGCTTTTATACCAAAAATATGCTACATTCACCACCTAATGTGTCTCTTTGAACAATGTATCAAAGATATGATTTATACTTTGCAAATACTCAATATCTAGTATCTCCAATAGTGGTGGGATGTAATGCCCCGCCAGGAAACACCGAAAGGGTTAAAGCTAAAACACTCAAATAGAGTGTAATTTTTTATTTATGTTTTAATAAGACACAACATTAAGATACATTGGAGTTATCTAACGCTTAGATAACACAGCGGAAGACTAAATGAACCTAAGGAGTTTCCCAACGTGATTACGTAACTTAACACCTAACTCAACTCACGACATTTGATCCAATTAAGCAGGATATCTTAATTACCTATTGTTACTTGAAAAATGGATATAATTTGTTCAATGAATTAACATTATAGAAATTAGGAAGCATTCATCTATTATGGTTGAAGATGAGGCTAACATGAGGAATTTTACCCATAGAAGTTAAAACATAGATCACATTCAAATTTATCCATTAAGGTTAAAATATGGATAACTTGACGAGTCCATCCATTTTAGTTACAATATAGCTAATAAAATGAAGTTCGTTTATTAAGGTTAAAATGTACATAACCAAATGGGTTCATCCATTATAGTTAAAATATAGTTAATAAGGTGAAGTTCATTTATTTAGATTGAAATGTAAATAACCAATGAGTTCATCTATTATAGTTAAAGTGTAGGTATTAGGATGAAGTTCATTTATTTAGAATAAAACGTAAATAACTAAATGAATTCATCCAATATAGTTAAATTATAGCTATTATGATGATGTTCATTTATTGAGATTAAAATGTAAGTAACTAAATGAAGTTCATCCATTAGCATTACAATTTAGGTAATATGACAAGTTCATCCAATAATTGTTATCCATTCATTACGTTCAAACTTTTCCTTAACCGTATACCATGCATCTAATTTCATTACATGCTTTATTTTCATCATAACCTAGTGAGTTCTTTCCAAGCTTACTTATTTTCATTAACATTAGCAAAATACTTTCCATAATCATATCTACGATCTTTTATGATCCTAATTACTGCATTTAACAAGATGACTATATACATGCATTCAAAAATTAACTTCATCTAATCCCCATTACACACTTAACATAATGCATCCATACATGCTAACACTAACTATGAAACATGAGAGACAAAAGAATCACATAACACAAAAATGATCGTGGAGTTCACCCCTAGAGGGATACATCTCCAGGTCTGCTCAACTGCAAGACCCCTCTGGCAATTAATTAAGTTAAGATTACATAAGGTTCATGTCATTTAAATTTCTGCCTTTTAGGCGAGCACAACCACTATACCACGACTACTTCAGTCAATAAATACAAAAATGATCCCTACATAGAAACAGATCCAACTGAACACATCAAAAGCAATTACAAAGGTCTTTGGTTTGACGGTACCCTAACTAGGGACTTGACCCACTATGGCCAACCACAAACCAACCAGACGACAGGGTCCAAACAAGCATATCAAGGCCTTGCCCGTACTTAACAAAGCGAATACATAAATTAAACTAAACCTTGCACAAGCAATAACTGGAAAATACAATCTTTTCCCATGTTGATTTAAACATTTTAAGGTTGATCAAGTTTTCTAAATGATCTAAGTTGTTTTCGGTTTTCCACCTCATCCAGGTCCAGGTCATTCTTGGTTTTCTACTCACTACGTTCATATACATCAAGACATAACATAAATACACCTTTACAAGTTTTCCAACCAAGTTCACATGAATGTAAGCATTATTCGCCTAAATATGTTATTTAATCCTTAGATAAACGTCATTGACATACTGGTTTGAAATAACCTAGTCCCCTCTCTAGCAAAACAAATTTACCCTTTACAAAAAGAAAATATACATTAAAAGGAATCATCGAAATGGGAAAACACTCCCCAATGAATTATAATTCCCTTGCGTATATTTAAAGCAATTACACCATCTGTAAATATGAATTAGCATATATATAAATCTCAATATATATCTAACTAAATAAAATTAACGTCTGAACAATGATTGTTATTCACTAACAATACTCGCTACAAAGGGACCAACAATCAATATATAATTAATAATATATATTAATATATGGATTATCTAAATTAACATTTATTTAAAATCCACATTAATCCATAATTAATAATTAATATATATTAATAATATATATTAATAAGAGTTTAGCAACAAATCAATATATAATTAATAACATATATTAATATATGGATTATCTAAATTAAAATTTATTTAAAACCCACATTAATCCACAATTAATAATTAATATATATTAATAATATATATTAATCAGAGTTTAGTGATAATAAATTATATTAATTTAAAACTTAATCTATTTATATTTTTTTTTCTAAAACAAAATAGATTCATTAATTTTTTTTTAAAAGCAAGGAGAGGTGGAGGGCGAACCCTAGCCATCGGTTGTGCCCTAGCTGTCGGTTGTGCCCTAGCCGTCGGGCTTGCGGCCACCATGGTGGACGTAGACCCTCGGCCTCCACACAGTGGAGCTGGGGTCTCTGCGACCGTCGTGGGGGTCGCAGACCCTTCGGCCTCCACACTGTGGAGCGAGGTAGCTATGACCACTCACGTGGACGCAGTCCCTCCGCTTCCACAGGGTGGATGCAGGGGCTCTGCGGGAGGCGGAAAGGGGAGGGCATGGGTTGAGCTTCGGCTCCCCCCCCCCCCCAAAACCCCCAAATTTCCCTTTTTTATTTTATTTTATTTTTAAAGTTTCAATTTCAATTTTATTTGAATGGAAATGAACGAAATTTCAAAAAAAACGCAAACCCCCATTTCCTTCATTCACAGGTTCTTAACTGTTGGTCATATTTTTTTTTTTTTTTCATTTTTCTAGAATGATCAAAACAACAAAATGGGGAAATTTTCCCAGCAAGCTCATGATTGTCCAATACTCAAAAAACTTCAGATATGCAAGATTTGCTCAAACACAAAACCATTCAAACAATCTTGCCCCAAGAACAACCAATATTTTCAAAACCGAAACCTAAATTTTAAGAACATGCATGGAAGTTTACAACAAGAAATCTTCAAGAACAACCATTTTTTTTTTTGAAGAGACATACCCAAAATTACAAGAAATCAAGAGATGCATTCGAATCCTACCTCATTTCGCATTCCAGGCAAGATTTTGAAGACAAGCCCAACTTGCAGCTGTAGAAAAATCCATCCTTCCAAAATCCCCAATCTCCATCCAATTTTTTTTTTTTTCAAAGATTCCACCCCCCAAAATATTTTTCCAATCTAGGTTAAAGGAATGAAATTTTGACCTAATTTTTTAATTTCGAATTTAAGCACTTTTTAAATAAAAAATGAAAATAATCATTCTTTTCAACTATTCAAATAATCTAACTTGCTTTTCTAATTAAAAATTAACTAAGCTAACATTTATATTTCACAATATTGACGAGGATTAACTATTTTAATTAAATTAATTCCCAAAATCAATCTTTCACACCATATCAAATATACATATCAATTAAACTTGTTTTTCTAATAAAAATTGATTTTCTTAAATAAGTAAAATTAACCTTTTTTTTCCAAAGCGCAAAAGAGATTAAATTATTTCTATTTCAAATAACTTTAAATCTTTCCTTTTTAAAACACATAAACTAATTAAATTCGTTATTTAAAATTAACCATTAAATTAAACTTGTGACAAACATAAATAAAACGATCTTTTTTAATTAATGATTATTCACATAAAAGAAACTTATTTATTTTAATTCCTCAATTACTAATGTGTAAATGAACACATTAAATTAAATTAAATACTTAGGATAAAGTACTCCATTTTACCACATGCAAGGCACGCGAACCAAGAAAGCCAACCAATCACACGACACATAAACCCAAACAAAAAAGGAACCCAACGGACCACACACGACGCTCACTTGATCATGGCTAAGGCAAGACGAGGGTTTTACGACCACCTAATCCAAATTCTAAGGATGAAAAAGGTATACTCCACCCTGCGAATCCTGATGGAGATGAACCTCGCACCTAGGCAGTATTGTACCTGCAATCTCTTGCAACCATGAGTCACACAATCATATATATATATATATATATATATATATATATATATATATATATATATATATATATATATATATATATATATATACATATTCAATGAAGGCGTTAGCTCGAGATTTATAACAAGAATTAGGGGAAACAATTAAACTTACACAAGAATTGATGCGAAAGCACAATATCAGGTATGCACAATATTCATATTATCTAATCTACAACATTACATAACGGTAATTCAACCATTCAAGAATGCCACATAGGGAAAGTCAACCAAAGTCAAACCGGTTTTACAATGCCGACTAGGGTAGGGGCACTACATGGGAATATGCCAAAGCAATTATTCCTTGAACCATGGATGCAATTTTAATTAGATCGGGGAGTTGAGCTCATATTATCATCCACTTTCTTAGTAATAGTGTGTAGACCAACTATAAAGTTTTGAGTTTCAATTTTTTGGCCTCAAAGCCTTTCTTTTCAAATGTGTGATTATAAATTATCTCCTTCTTGAAGTGATGACATAGATGTCATTGTTGTAGCATATTATGAGGATCCAAATCCTATTTTAGTGATTTTTTCCTTTTACACAAAATAGTTCATTCTCTCTTATGACTCACATCATAAAGGTCTACAAAAGAAGGCTGAGAGACACAAAAATCTCCTAAAGATACTTCAAAACTAGAATCAATTTACAAAGGAGGGAGAAGAACTTGTCTTTTTGAGAAGGACATCATAGAAGACTCCCTAGAAGCTCCATGATGTTGAGGTCGCTTAGAAGCAACATCCACCTTTTGAGAAGATTTAGAAGAGGAACCTTTAACCGTAAAATATTGAGGAAGAGCATCCTTCCACCAACAAGCGTGACTGCCTAATTTGTGTTTTGTACTAAGATAGTCAACTATAATGTGACCCATTTCAAAAGTTGCATCCATGAAAATGAAATGGACATCCCTCATTGTCCAAAAGTTGCATCCAAGATTGATTAGAACATTTCAAGATAGTGTTAGTAGGAAGATATTTCAAAAATTTTAAATCAACTAAAATATAGAAACAAATTGTAGTTAAAATCAAAGGTAACTATTCTATAATTAGATATCCCTTTGGGATATGAACTTTGTTCCTCACAATGAGAACTCAATTCTTTAACCAATTAAGCTAAACACCAATGATATATTTACAAACAAAAGATAGATCAATGTGACACAACCCTAAAGTTCTCTTGTGAACCACTTTTTTCATCTATGCAAACTTTGTGTTCCATAGAAGTTCAACTCTAGTCATATTGTCCCTAATAGAAGCGTTAACACCATTGCTTAAAAGAAGATAAAAATCTAACCATTATGTAGAAGTGTCAAATTATAATTGCAAATTTCTTATGTTCTCAAAATCAATTCAAAAGAATTATATTTTACTTATTATTAATTTTTTAAATAGATATTATAATATTAGTCAAATATACTATAAAAATAATCAAAGTTCTAACACTTTTCTTTTAACTCTTAAAACAAAATAAAAAATCAATAATATACCTTTCTAAAACTTCTTTTCAACCTGATGTTTTGGCTTCCCGAAATATTAAATTCACCAAACTAAATTAAAGTAAGAAATATTTAAAAAAATATGCAAGGTCAGCTTTACAATTAATTTAAAGGTTAGGTATTTATTTTTCTCCTGAATAAAACATAGAAAGTGTCTCTAAACTTGGCCTTTGATTTCTCGTTGACATGTGCAATGGACAATAATAAAACTCCACGTACTATTTATGAGTTGGTAGCTTTGTTTGCATTGCAATCATGTTCACCTAAACAGCCTTTCGTCATTACTTTTTTCTTGGTAGTTAAACAAATGAACAAGAAATGGTGTGTTCTTGACTTAGAAAAGTGAGATAAAATGAGTAAGAGTGTTTTCACTTGATAAAACTCTAGTTTCTAAAAGTATAGGTGGTCCCAAACATGGAAATAGATCTAAAAATTAAACTAAAAGTATAGATGGTCTCAAAGATGGAAATGGACCTAAAAAATTGAACTAAAAGATCATCAATTTTAAGCCCAAAACAAGTGGCATCCTATTGAGTGGTCTTGATCTTGATCTTATCAAACTATCATTGGGAATGACCCACAATTTCTAAACATGACCAAGACAAAGACTTCCTTCCATTTCTATCACTATGAAATTAAAAAAAAGGAATCTATGAGGGCCTTCCTTCCATTTCTATCACTATGAAATTAAAAAAAAGGAATCTATGAGGGCTCAATGGGAATTAATTCAGATGGGATAGTATGTACATGAAGGTGTCTTGATGATGGATTTTCTAAAATCTAGACAAAATTGTAAAACACTAAGATAAAAGGCTTCAATAATGAAAATGAGATTGGAAAGAGATTGAAAAGGTGATGGAAATGGACAGTGATGATTTGGACGGATGTGGGGAGAGGTATTAAGAGGATTCTGTAGAAAAAATAAATAAATAAATTCATTTCAAATTAAATGATAAAATGAAATGGTTCATTCTATTGAAATCCTTTGAAATTAACCATATACTATTATGGATCTTATTGCAATATAGTCCAATGCCAAAATAAAAATATCTAAGACTTTGGGGGCCAAGCTATCTCACTCATATATTCTTTTAAGTAATGTTAGGGTGTCATCTATTAGCAAAGATAGCTAAAACCATGTAAGCGACTCAAACTTCCACTTTTTTGTATAAAAATTAGGCGAAGTTGGTCTATTTTCAGAAACTCAAGGCATTTGAAAATATAACTTGGTGGGTTGGAATCTTTAGTAATTAATTATCTTGCATTCCAAAATAGTGATGAGAGGATCAAAAGTCAAGACTAACCTATTAGGTGGCAAATTGTGTGCATTGTCCATGAATGAAAAATTAGCTCAATTTCTTATGGGACCTCAAACTTGAAGGGGGGCTTCTTATGGTGGGTGGCCATTTCATTTAATCTCAAAAGGGTATGATTTAGGAAGGATAAAGTTGGATTTTTAATATAGGATGGCTTTTGGTACAACATTTAAAGGTTTAACATGGGGGTAAAGGCGGAAAAATCAATTGGAAACTAAATATGGTCTTAGTACAAGGGATGGGATGAAATTTAAATGCAAAGGAACACTAATAACCCCAAGTGAGACCATGGTAATAAAATAGGAAAGATGATATGGAAGACTAGATGGTGGCATAGGCTAGGCACAAGGGGGGCAAAATGACACAAGATGCACACAAATGTGTTAGGGGCTAAAATGGATACAAAAATGTAATAAGTTTGTAAGGTATGCAAATTATATTATTACATAGTGCCCCATTTTAATAGAGTTATGATGGTTTATAAGTGAAAGTTTGATATAGGAAGAGTACAATAACATGAACCATAAAATATAAAGGACATTGGATATTAGAAAGGAGAGATACCAGTCTTTGTCTTGGGGATCTTTATTCTTGATATTTTCCTTATAACTATTCATACAAAGTGTATTATGGGAAATATCTTACCATTATCAATGAGATTTAGCGAGTTAACCACCAAAAATCAAATCTAATTAATTAAATCCGTAAACACAATAAGAAATAATGCAAAGATCAACAATGAATAATAATTTAATCAAATCAAACACAAACCATCGTTGACTGCACAAAAGCTCCTATTGCTCTTCTCTTCCTTGTGGAATGTTGGCTCTTAGAGTTGCGCTTGAAAACTTGCAGAACGATTACATGAGGTTTCAAAGATAGTGGTTGATCAAAATAGTAGATTGATGCTGAATTTATAGAAATTGGAGAGAAAATTTAATGGTTAAGATTGATATGCAGTCTGATTTGATCAATGGTTGAGATTAATTGAGAGGAAATTGATTGAAAATTAAACTGAAGTGAGTTGAATGGATGAACTTGTTTAAAAAGCTGATTGAGAGTTAGAAAGGTGATTAAGGAAGTTAATAGAATTAATTGAATTAATTAATTAGTAAGAAAAGGTGGAACTTAGGGGTGAGTGTTAGCTAGAAATTAGAATGTGTTGTAGGATTTAGCATTAAATTGTATTTAATTAAAATTTGGATTTATAGTTGATTTTCAAAAATATCCAAAATCATGCACATGAAATAAAATTAGAATTTTGAATTGCGAGAAAAACTAGATTAAATAAATTTGAGAAATTTATTTAATTTGGAAGACATAGTTAGCTAATTAAATAATATAAAGAAAGAAATTATTTAATTAGGGGAAAATAAAAACTGAATTTAATTAAATAATAAAGATTAATTGATTAAAGTAAATATATCATAATTAATTAAATAATAAAATACTTAATTAATTTTAAAGGAAGTTTGCATGATTGAATGATTAAATGATTAAGATAGAAATATTAATTATGATGAAATGTGATGATTAAATTAATTTAGAAGAAGGAAAATTAGATTAATTAAATAATTAATGAATTGTTTAATTAATTAAGATGAATATTTAGAAAAATTGGTGTTTGGAGGTGTGGGAAAATTTTAGGTGTGTACATTTTGTCCCTCTTTGAGACAATGTTGGAACAACATTGTTTCAAAGAAAACAATTTAAAATTTTCCTACCCTGGCATGCCCCAGTGATAATAGGGTATAATGCCCCCTCGAGAGATTGTTTGTGCATTAAAGGCATGAATGATCTCTCGAAAGAAGAAGAATGTTAGATGAAAGATAGAAGAACAATTAGTTGATGACATGTGTGGGTTTGATTAGGTAGAAGAAATGGTTGGGGTGATTTGTAGATTGATTGATTGATAGGGTTGATTGGATTGATTGGATAAAGATCAAGTATGGTTTCAGGAAGAACACATCATGTATAAGACAAATGGTAAATCAAAGCATTTGGTTTTAGGAAGGACACATCGTATAAAAAAAATGATAGATGATGGCGTTTGGTTTCAGGTTGGACACATCCTATATAAGACAAATGATATATCAAAATGTCTGGTTTCAGGAGGACACATCCTATATAAGGCAAATGATTGATGAAAATGTCTGGTTTCAAGAAAGATACATCTTGTATAAGACAAATGATAGATGAAAATTAGAAGAGCGATGAAATATGATGAAAGTGAAGAATGTTAGAGAATAGAATTGATTGATGGATAAAATAGTTGACATGAGGAAATGAAACTGTCACAAATTGTTGTGTCTTTATTATAGTGCAACATTTTCATCATTGAGCCTTATTATGAATCAATGGATTTTGTACACCGGGGTATAAGGAACCAAGGTGTGAATGATATCCCATTGCAAAAACAAACACATTGCAGGCAAGGAGTGAATTTGTCCATCCTAGGGTTGTTGTATTAAGGGTCGAGGTATGCAAGTACTCACAAGCATAGCTATCCTTGACTTTAATTTTTGCATAGGATACTTGTCGAATGAACGTACCAACACAGACATCCAAAATACTTGTGCCTCAGAACTTCATGAAAACACACGAAAAATAGCAAATAAAGAAAAAAGATCATGAACCATCTCACCTCCTCTAGCCACTTGTGGACATCCTCGAGTAGCATAGGAACATGACCTATCATAAACCGATAAAAATAAATCAAATAAAAGATAAGACTAATTGGACCAAATGAGTCAATAGCCATACCGATCTTCTTGCCAAGGATAAGTGTTTCTGGATAGGATGATTGTTTGATAGGAATGTCTGGTTTCAAGTGCACCCTTCCTTATCTAAGACAAGTTGATGATTGATTGATTGATGAGACAATTGATCAGTTAGGTTGTAGACTAGCTTGGTAGTTTGTCTGTTGATAAATGATTTGTTAAACTCAATGTTTTTTATCTATTTTGTGTTTTGTGTTTGTTGAAATGCCTGTCATTTGCAAAGGATAATTTATTATGAATAGTGATTGATGAATAGTTTTTGTGTTTTTTTAGAACTTTTTATGATGTTTTTTGATTTTGATAGTTTTTTTTTTTTTATTATTTTGAAAGTTTTTTTAAAAATTTGAAAGTTATTTTTTTTTTTGGATTTTGAAAGATTTTTTATTTTTATATTTTTGGATTTAAAAAGTTTTTTTTTTGGATTTTGAAAGTTTTTTTTTTATTTTGAAAGATTTTTTTTATTTATTTTTTATTTTGAAAGTTTTTTTTGTTTTTTTTGGATTTTGAAAGTTTTTTTGTTTTTTTTGGATTTTTAAAGTTTTTTTTTTGGATTTCAAAAATTATTTATTTCTTTTGGATTTTGAAAGATGTCTAGATCATTGATTAAGGTAAAAGACACGTGTCATGATTTATTCTCAAGCAAGCTATATTTATTTGCCCCAATGTCTAGCAAGGTATTGAACATTATGAATGCATGGAGGAACTAGTGGGATGGAATGGACAGGTGAAAGATGGAGGTAGCTTATTCAGGAGCTAATTTAGTTTCCAAGGACTATCCTACGATGGATAACATTTTTCCAAGCTAAAGGATTTGATAATGTAAGGCAATACCATGCAATCCACATGAAGGGACATGTCAAGAGCTTTTTCTGAAACCATCTTTTTTCATTTTTCTTTTTGTCCTTAGTTTTTATCAAGATCAAGGGATGAAAAAGGGAATATGGATGGTGATAGGATATGGATAGGAGAAGCAAGATCATAGGTAGTAATGGATGATGAAAGGAAGGAATTGATATGATAAGGGATATGGACTAGAGGGTATGCATAAGGTGAAGCAAATAGGATGCTTGATGCTTATGAAGATCCTTAGCTTTGTCAAGATCAAAGGTTAAAAAACAAGATGGGTGTAGATAGGGTGATGGATAGTGGATGAAGGGATAATGGGAGATGTGGTAGGAAGAATAGAGTGCATGAAAGTTGCTCCCAAGTGTAGAGGTCTCCATTTACAAAGGGTGATATGTGAGATCATCACAACATCTAGTGTTGTTCGAATAAGTGTTCCTGAACATTTAAAAGATAGAGACCCAACCCACACTTAGAACCTCCAAAAAATTCAATCAAACATATCTAGTGACTAGGAGGCATACTCAAAAGGGAAGAAGAATCTCATATTGGATCAAGGTACTTAGTCTTTGATTGCCCATGTGTATGCAAATGCATTCATTCTAGTCCATATGATCATTTTAATTCCTAGAATCTGGCATGACTAGCTATGTGAATTATCCTAACTTCAAAAGCATCTTGGATAGAGCCTCGTTGCCAGCAAGTGTCTATAGCTCCGATGAGGTTATCGATGTAATCTCACAAATATTGCTCCATTCCCAGCCAAACGCCCATAGCCTCAATGAAGTTACTCGCATGTTCCCAAATCCTTGAAGCATTTTGATATTACATTTCATTGCATTTTTTTGCTTTTCTTTTCTTGACATTTCTTTTATTTGATCATGCTTCTGTTTTGATCTTTTGATATTGATTTTCTCTTTTCATTGATTATTTTGTACGTTGGCTTGTAAGCAATGAAGCTCATGTGGGTTAGAGCATTATAGTGGCACTGAAGCAAAATTTTAGATTTTTCACTAGCCACATCTTTATCTAGGAAACCACAATGACTTAGGGCAATTCATTAAGTGTGTATGATATAATAATCAAAAGATGTTGGTATCAAGATACAACAAGTGATTCTCTTTTTGGATTGAGTACGTATCCTAACCAAAAGATAATGTTAAAAGAAGAATAACCTTGGATTTTGGAGCATTTCATGAATAGATATCTAGGAAATGGACTGGACATAAGATTGACTATGAGTGAGCATGTGACAAAATGACACAAACACCTATATCACAATGAAGGATTTGTGCAAAGGATTGAATGAGAGGGATGGAAAATAGGTGTTGGAATATAGATAGGATGTTGGAAGATTTGTACAAGGATAGATGGAAACATCTTCAAGATGAATGTTGGCACACACCTTGAGGGCTGGTGGAGTGATGGAGGACAAGTGGACCTTGGATTTTAAGATTTTGAGGGAGGAGTGGATGTGGAATTTTGAGACATAAAGACCCAAAATAGATGAAGGAGTTGATTGAAGAATAGATTTGAAAGGTGGGAGATGCATAGATGGACGATTGAAGGAAGCCTTGTGAATAACAAGTATGGATGCCAATTTTGATTTTTCTTTGGGATGAAATGCTTTTATGGGAATCCACATTGATTTTGATTTTTCTTTTCTTTATGGTTTTTTTAAATGCATTAATTCTATGAGCAATTTAGGAACCCACATGGTTTTTTATTTTTATTTTTGCGTGATGGGTTTTTGTGGCCTTTTGGATATTGTTGTTTTCTTTTGGATCAAATTTTGCTTCATTTTTACATGTCTTTTAGATGGGACATGTTGATCTTGTGATGGATATGAATTTTTGGAGTTATAGATTTTATGTATGGCATCCAAATTGCTTCCAAAAGGAATGGGATTCATGGATGAAAAGGAATGATATGGAGGTCTTTTGGATGGGTTGATGTAGGTAGATGGTTCAAAGGTGCTCAGATTTGTGTGTCTTTGTTGATCTTGATTTATGATAGGATAATTGGATTATGATCTAGGGATCATATGGATAGGCGATGGAGGAATGTAGGGTCCTAAGATTTATGGAAGGGAGGAAGCATTTGATTGTGGGATAAAAGAACCCAAAATAGATTTGGAGGATGAAGGCAGGATGTTTATGCTTGGATTTAGATGAAGAAATGTGGGTTATAGTAGGGACATCGACATTTTGAGAGTGAGAATTGTAACCAAGACCATGATAAATAAAATTTTCTTTGATATGAAAGGGTTCTAATATACCTTGTTCATGTAGGCCTAACCCTTTTCCTTGATAATGCATGTTTTGATAAATGTTTTTAGCAATGGGATACTTGTTTCTTTTAAAACAAGATGCGAGTTCATTTTGAAAGTGATATGATATGAAAGAAATAACATGATCATGAAGTAGACTGACATGAATGAAAGTGGAGGATCCCATTTGATAGGTAAGTGGTTCATGAATATCTTTGATAGGGGTGCTGGAATCTTGAGGTGGATTAGGATCACACAGGGAATATGAAGGGATGATGGGATCTTTAGGTGGATTAGGAGGATTATGACATGGAGGTGAAGGGAATCACTGATCTTGACTTAGAATAGGATCATTGGAGCTTGTACTTTGCTCTTGATTTTGAATTGGATCATTGAAGAGGATGGAAGAGATATTATGGTCTTGCTTAGGAGGTGGGTATTTAATGGGAGGTGGAAGGACACTTTTCTCTTGAGATGGAATAGGATCATTGTGAATGAAATACAAAATAATGGGGAGATCATCATAAAAATCTTGATAGGTGGGATCTTGGTCAAAAAGTGGATGGGATGGAAGGGTCTGTTTTGGATCTTGATTTATTCCAGGACTCATTTCTTCTGACTTTGGATTATCCTCTTGGAATGGGGTAGAACTTTGGATATGCATGGAGGATTCTTGTAAGGATGCAACACTTTGGCATGATAAGAATGGATTTTGAATGGGACTCTTTGGAGTTGGTTTTCTTGGAAATGGAGCATATGGTGGCATGAGATCTCATATTTTTTAATTGTGTCAGGGATTTGTATTAAGAAATGGATTAGCTTGGACTTGTACTATAGATGGCGCTTGGGGGTAAACTCAAAAGGTGTCAGCATTGGATTTACTTCTTGGCGAGGATTCCGATGAGGTAGATATGGCATTGATATAATCACTTTAGAATGAGCCATTGCTATACATGGGTGGATGATTTTGTTCATGCTTAAAAGAGGCATCTTGACATATTTGGTTTCTCTTGCTCTGGGATTGTGTATAGGCCATGAAACACTCCTAGGAGTATGTTGATAAATGCAAAGGTGGACACTATTAAGCATTAGTTTATCAATCAAATGTAAAATTAGGGTAGGATAGATGTGAAGTAAGTTAATGAAAAAATCGAAAGACCAAATTGAGGACACCGTGCAAGGGATATTGAGGATTGATTTGACCTTATTTAAGACTATGATTGATGGTACTCTATGCTAGACTTATGAGCAAGGGCACAATAATTGATTGATGGTAATAGGTCATTAGATTCTTAATGACTCTCTACACAAGTGTTTGAACCTATTTCTAAGATAATGCAGATGTAGAATGAGGACTACTTAAGGGTATGCAACCTATGGGAACCTAAAGACTTTGAACAGACTTTTGATCGCAAAAAAGAAGGGAGACAGTATGAAGTTCCACATCTAACTTGATGATTTTTTTATTGAGCCCCAAATGTTATGTAGGATGAAAGTAAAATGACAAACTGACAAATGTGAAATTATGCATTTTCTATATTGATTTTTGTTTTTGATCAATTTTAATTTTCTAATATGATCTCAATTTTCCTATGTTTCAATGAAACTAAAATAACATGAATAGACAAGCACAAATCTTAGGTTAGCTAGGACAATATTTTTTGGGTTCCCACTGCAGATTAATCTGAGTCACACTTATTCAGAGCAGATAGCTTAGAATTTCCGCAATATTGGCTCCCCCACCATGGCACTCACTTCTCGGGAATATCAAAATTCAAATTCCCAAAGACTTGAAGATCTAAAAGAATTTGCTATCTCTACTTTTAACTGTGAGAGTGTGGGACGACTTTAGAGGTCCGCCCTCCTACACCAGTAAATAGAAGGCTTTTGGCTACTAAAATGACTGGTTCATAGTAAGGGCATCCGTTCAGGTGGCCATACATGAGGCATTTTACTCAATTAAGAGCTCTCCCAACTCTTGCGGGATTTTACACATCACTATGTGGATTTCACATCACATAGATATCGAGGGAGGCATACGTCAGTATGACACATCCACACCTAATGCTTATGAGTTTCCTCACAAATACATTTATTTATAGTAGCTCGAAAGAAGCTTCACTTTAGCTTGTTACCACTTGGGTTTCCTCACACCCAACCTTAAGGGCTTCTTGCCCTGTAAAGGTTAAACATAAATGATCCTTCTCACTATTCTTTCTGGATTCGATTGTGTTTGTATTTGATGCTAAAAATACAAACACAATCGAATCTAAAAAGAATAGTGAGAAGCATTATGGATTGTAAAAAACTGATCACTTCAATAAATGAGCCTAGCGCTCCAAACATAGAAAATACTTGTAGACACCTAAAAATGTCTCTTTAACTGTATACTAATTATTTGTCTAATTAATTTAGTAATTATTTAATTATTTGATTAAACTAACCATTTCTTCTAATCATCACCCTTCAACACTTCTAATTATTCTATTTCTATTCTCAAATCATTTTAATCAGTTAACCCTATTTCAAATATTAATTAAATATTATTTAATTAATTGTGATTTATTCCTTAGTTGAATAATCTTTATTATTTAATTAAGCTCATTTCTAATGTTTAAATAATTTTATTTAAGTTATTTAAATTAATTAAATTATTCTTCCAAATCCCCAAATTCCAATTCCAATTAATTTCATTTCATTTTCCCCAAATTCGAATTTTAAATCATTTCAATTAATTTCATTTCTTCCAAATTAACATTTCACCAAATGTGAATTTGAGTTGAATCTAATGTGCATCTTAGCATTCCAAAATCTAAATTCAAATCCAAATTGAAAATGAAAATTAAATTCAATTTCAAAATCCTACAACACATGTTGAAATCATAACTAAATGATCAAATCAGTTCACTAATTAGTTAACTCAGTTAACTCTTCAATCACCCCTTTCCACTCCAAATCAGTTTTCTGATTAGTCAATCAATTCAGTCTTCTAATCAATCAATTCAGTTCACTAGCCAATCTATTTAGTTGACTCCCCAATCAATCCTGTTAACAGATCAATCTATTGAGTTTAGTAATCAATCAATTTTAGTTGACTATCAATCAACACTTGAGTTCAAATCCTCACCCCTTCTTTGTTTAAAATCTATAAATTCAACCTCATTTTCTCATTTCAAGCTAGAATCACAACATTCAACATTTAGAATCCAGAATAGAGAATCACAGTCTTCGAAATAGTTGTCTAATCTATGTAGGAAATCAGTGCAATACTTGAGAGCCAATTCTACAACAACTAAGGAGAAGAGCAATGGAAGCTTTGTCAAATCGATTTGGGGAGTCTTAATTAGATTCATTTGTTCTTTATTCAATTGGTTTTGCATTATTCGATTGTTATTTATGATTAATTCTAATTATATTAGAGTTTGTGGTTCGCTCATATAATCTGATTAATTATGATGATTTTAACCCTAATACATTTGGTGAACCCAACATGAATCTAAAAACAATTTGAAAATTTGTGTATGCCTACAGGTTTCTATTTCTAGAAAGTTACCATTTTTGGTATGTTTCCATTTCTGAAAATTTTCCATTTTTGGCAGGTTTTCATTTTTAGAAAGTTTCTATTTTTGGCAAGTTTTCATTTTTGTAAGGTTTTTGTTTTTGGCAGGTTTCCATTTCTAAAAATTTTCCATTTTTGCCAGGTTTCCATTTCTAGAAAGTTTTCATTTTTTACAGGTTTCCGTTTTGGCAGGTTTCCATTTCTGAAAAGTTTCCATTTTTGGTAGGTTTCCATTTCTAGAAAGTTTCCATTTTTGAAAGGTTTCCATTTCTAGAAAGTTTCCATTTTGGTAGATTTCTACTTCTAGAAAGTTTCTATTTTTGGTAGGTTTCCATTTCTAGAAAGTTTCTATTTTTTGTAGGTTCCCATTGCTAGATAGTTTCCATTTCTAGAAAGTTTTCGTTTTTGGTAGATTTCTATTTCTAGAATTTTTTTTCATTTTTGGCAAGTTTCCATTTCTCGAAATTTTTTATTTTTGACAGGTTTCCATTTTTGGAAAGTTTTCGTTTTTGGCAGGTTTTTGTTTCTGAAAAGTTTCCATTTTTGCAAGTTTCCATTTCTAGAAAGTTTTTGTTTTTGATAGGTTTCTATTTTTGGCAGGTCTCCATTTTTAGCAAGTTCCTCATGTAAAAAAAAACCTCTATTCTTTCATTTTTCTTAAACTCTTGTCTTTTAGTGTTCTATTTTATAACAGATCATTGATAAACACTGAAGCAGATTTTTGTAACCAAAGGAAGAAAATTAGGCTGGAGAGCCCACAATATGCTAACAATTCTCATGGATTTCTTTGCAGGGGTAGTTTAGACAAACATTTCATTTTGGTGCTTTTAAAAGAACAACACAAATCTCATCATTGCTATGTTGGTTAAAATAAACCCCATGTATTTTGGAGCAATATCTCCAATAGTTTAGAAAACATTGCAATGAAGGTTTAAAAAGAATAATTGTTCTTCATGTCTTCAAGGTGATAGGTATATGCTCTCCCCTTTTTTGGGTGATCAAAAAGTCAGACCCACCTTTTTCATGTTTTATTTCATTTTTTGCTTTAGGACAATACCTTTAGAAGGCTTGCCTCCCAAGTAGCCCATAAGGCCAAGTCAGAGGGAACGACTAAAGCCAAGTAATCCAAGCCACTATAAATAAATGCGTATATGATGAAAATCTATGCACTGAGTGTTACATGCTGTCACAACAGCGTTATGCCTCCCTCGATGCCTATACGATACATTAAAATTTGTAGAGCATAACCTCTACAGACTAGGAGACCTCCCTTAACGGAGTGTAAAACACTGCTGATTGTGACCACTCAAACGGAACCCTTTCTAAACACCTTAGAAACTAGAAGCCCAACTGAGTCAATAACTAGACATTTGAATTATCATAGTACAAGGGTGGGGAATAATCCACCCCCAAGACACTCACCATATATCTCCGAGGATAACGGGCCAATTGAGGAGCAATATTCTTTGGTCTAATTCCAGAAAATGGCAAAAAAATGGGTGCACCCTAGGGTGTGATAGGGTTGTTTGAGCTGACGGAGTATCAAGTTGTGGGCTATGATAATACTTGTGACCTTTTGACCTTAGGAGAGTCTTCTTGATGTGGTATCAAATTGCCAAAATACTATCGAAAACAAAATGGGGTCTTGAAAAAGATCTCAATATTCATGAGGATTTGAAAAAGTCCTTTAAACAAGTTCTCTCTTTGTTTAGTTTAGATTGTTTTCTTTGCTTGCTACTGTGTCTTTGCAACATCAACATCAACAAGATCGAATCCCCCAAAAAAGTCAAGTTTCAACATCAACAAGATCAAATCCCTTAACAAAGTCAAGTTTCAATATCAACAAGATCAAAACCTAGTAGCAAACAAGCTTGTCAAGATCAACAAATCAACATCAAAATTTTGCAACTTTCTAGAAATGGATAGAACATCTTACGTGTTGTGATCCTAGGTCCAAACCAATCAAGAAAACATCATGGATTTCTGTTATGCATTTCATAGGGAAGGTGGAGAATTCATCCCTTCCATTCCTATTCCATCGCCATCCATAGAAAACTTAGCTCAATAGATCAAGACTTTGCAACAACAAATGATAGACATGACTAGTCCTAACAACTATAGGGTCTGGTTAGAAAAAATGATGAGAGAAGTGATAACCAAAAGGGAATCATTATCAGACCAACTTTCTTTTTCTTGTGAGACCATTCAAACATGCCAACCTTGATTCTTCAATAAAATAATTCCTACCTGCATTCAACCAACATTAGAGTCATGTCAACCTTCTTTCAACCCAACATATCAATCATACCAATCATATCAACCAAACATTCAAAGTACCTCTTTCAAACAAAATCAAACCTCTTTCAACAAAAATCAAACCCTATTTAACCAAAGTAATCAAAATTCACACCAACCCAACATTCAAACCTCTTTCAACCAAAATCAAACCCCTTTCAACCAAAGTCCAAATCAAAATTCATTCAACCAAAATCAACCTCTTTCACCCAAAGTCATACTCCTTTCAACCAAAAAAAAATCCCTTTCAACCAAAATCCAAATCAATCATATATATCCATCATTTCATCATCCCTTGAAGTTACACAATAGCAATCCACACCATCTCTATCCAATAGAACAATCTCCCAAGGGGTATCAATAGCACAAATCCAATCTAATTCAAGTCATGAATCAAAGAGTCTCATTCAAAATCCTTTCTCATCAAGTCAAAACGTTGGAACCTTCCAAAAATATCCCATGCAAACTCCTTCCCCATGTCAAGAGGACAATTCAAAATCAAAAGAAATCAATCATCAAATAAATCAAGATCAAGAACAAACCCTTTCATCCTACCCAATTTTTGATAGTTCTGATACTTAATGTAAAGTATAGATGCCAATAGCTAACAAGATGAGTGGGGGGAGGGGGGTGAATCATACAAACTTAATCTTCCATAAAATCAACAGTTTCAACCTTGGTAACTTATACTTCAACAATATAATCAAAAAACCTGCTAAACATGCAAACTCATAAACACATAATCATCATAACACTCATAACACCAGATTTAATGTGGACACCCAAATAGGGAAAAACCACTATGGGATTTCGGACCCACTAAGAAATATACTCTTCTAGAGTATGCTCGGTTAAAAGCAAATCCTGTTAAAGATTACAAACACATTGCTAGATGTGACCCAGTTAAGGGATTTCCCTCAGATCTGTTAGGATCTTCACTTTGTTGGAAGTGACCTTGTTAAAGGATTTCAAACACTCAACTAGAATGTTACCTTGCTAGAGGGTTTACAAATAAGACTATTAAGTCCACTCGGTTAAGAGATTTTTGTCACTTACAAAATAACAGCAATACAAATCTATCTACAACTTCACATCTAAAATGCTAAAGCAAATTCTTATTTGCTCAAAACAATCTATTTATAGGACTTATCTTGTCCCTCAACTAGGCTCTCTACTATATTGTTCAAACGGGTCTTCAAGCTTCTGTGCTCAGTAATCACTATGTAGCATCCCCTGTGCATACACTTGCCCGCATACATTGTTTATCAACATTTCCCATGATCAATCTTAGCCATCAGATATTCAAACTTGACTAGGTTCAATGTATCCTTTTGATCTGAAAATGTTTTAGCTTGCCTCGAGACTTGTAGTCCTTTCTTGGAACTTGCACAAGGTTATTGCAGTTCAATCTGCACTGTAGATCTTCCTGTCGATTTTCCTTTGCCATAGATCCTTAACAAACTTCATACACAACATACCAATCATTTATACATCTCTAGCTAATCATTGTCCTTCATTAAATAATGATTTTATCCATCTAATGCGCACTGTCATAACTCAGTTGCAACTCGGTAAATACTAAACTTTACTTGGTAGACATTTTGCCTTCATTAACCGATATCGATAACCTTAGGGTTTACCGACTAGGTTCCTTAGGGTTTACCGACTAGGTTCCTTGCTCGGTTGCATAGTATAGTATTAACCTTACAATCAACAACATATGTAGGATATCAAAACAATCTAAACATCATGATCTCATAATTGTCTAACTCGGTAATAGTTGCCCATTGAATAACTTATTCCTCCTCTTATTCATCACATTCTTTCTGTGTCTTTTATCGACATCTTAATTCTCTTCTAATCAATCTTCTCAAGATATGGCAACATCATACTGAATTAGATAATCAATCTCTTGACATCAATGACAAAATAATGTTATAAAGATAGTTATCATCCTTCTTTAGTTATATCAATAATCTTCAACAACCTTCTCAATATCCTTACTGGCTATCAACAATCTCCTGATATTGAAATGCCAACAATCTCTCTTACTATAATGCCAACAATTTCCCCCTTTGGCATTGATGGCAAAACCAACAATTAAATGGTAATACCAACAAGATATTTCAAATTGATTCAGATTCAGATTGTTGTTAGACTTCTCCTGTTATCCTTGAGCTGTTAAAATCTTCTGAAGTCTTCTCCCTTCTTCATTAGGCTACTGAGCTGTTGACTTGCATTTAGTCTTCTCCGTTTTTGCAATCTTCTCCCCCTGTCATTAGTCTTCTGTTATTCATCATTCAGGGATTCCATTCAGTCAACCATTTAGCCTTCCAACCATTTAGTCTTCTCCCCCTTTGACAACAAAGCCAAACAGAAAAAGAGATAGTTCATGGTGTCTTCCCCTATGAAGTGATTTGCCTTGCTCTGTATCATCTCAGTCTCGATCAGAGTAACTTGTCTCCAATCAATATTTCCTACACACATGTAGAAAAACCTTCTAAAGTGCATAAATCAACATCAATCCACACATAATTTTCAGTAGATTCATCGAATTGATGCTTTCACCGAACTCGGTCAGTGAGTAGAAGATAGGGGTAGGACCCCTAACTTGCTTCTGAGATACTCAAAAGTGTCCCTTGGCAATGGCTTTGTGAAGATGTCTGCTAATTGCTCCTTTGAATTGATATATTCTAGCACAACTTTCTTCTCTTGAACTTCTTCTCTGAGATAATGATACTTTATAGATATATTCTTTGTCTTAGAGTGCATTACTGGATTCTTTGAAATGTTAATGGCACTAGTATTATCACAGAATATAGTTACTGGCTCGGTAAATTTCTCATTTATACCTTCCAACAGTTGTTTGATCCATGCTATATTGGTACAGTTCAATGTTGCAGCAACATATTCAGCTTCTGCTGTTGACTGTGAAATACATCCTTGTTTCTTGCTAAGCCAACTCACTAGTCTTTCTCCCACAAAGAAAGCTCCACCACTTGTGCTTTTCCTATCATCTATGTTGCCTGCCCAATCAGCATCAGTATAAACTTTTAAATCAAAATTATTCCTCTTTTCATATACTAAGCCATAATCTTCAGTGCCTCTCAGGTATCTGAAAATTCTCTTGATTGTTGTCAAATGTGTCTCCTTAGGATCTGCAGAGAATCTTGCTACAATACCTACTGCATGTGCTATATCCGATCTACTATGCACAACATATTGCAATTTTCCAATCATAGATCAATAAAGTGTCTCATCAACAGATGCAGATTCATCATTCTTTGATAATTTACAGTTAGTAGTCATAGGAGTACTTACTGGTTTAGAATCCTCCATTCCAAATTTCTTCAAGATTTCCTTTATGTACTTGGATTGAGTAATGAAAATCTCATCTTTCATTTGTAATATCTGCAAACCTATAAAATACTTTCTCACCGATTAGTGACATCTCAAATTCTTTGCACATTTCATTTCCAAAGTTCTTGCATAAGGAGTCATTACCACAAAATATAATATCATCAACAAATATGGCTGTGATCAGTATTCTGTTGTCCTCATCTTTCTTCATGTACATGTTGTTGTTTTCACTTGTCCTTATAAAACCAATCTTGATTAAATAAGAGTGCAATCTTTCATACCATGCTCTAGGTGCTTGTTTTAGACCATATAAAGCTTTGTTTAGTTTGCATACCTGATCTTTACTTTTGTCTTCAACAAATCCTTCAGGTTGTTCAATGTAAACTTCTTTTTCTAGTATACCATTCAGAAATGCAGATTTAACATCCATTTGATATACCTTGAAATTTTTGAAAGCAACATATGCCAACAATGTTCTTACTCCCTCAAGTCTAGCCACAGGTGCAAAAGTCTCACCATAATCTATTCCTTCTTCTTGAGAATAACCTTTGCAAACTAGTCTTGCTTTGTTGTGAATGACTTCACCTTTCTCATTTAGTTTGTTTCTAAAAATCTACTTAGTACCAATTACATTTTTGTCCTTTGGTCTTGGGATCAGTGTCCATGTGTCATTCTTCTTGATTTGATCAATCTCTTCTGTCATAGAATTTACCCAATCTTCATTGTTAAATGCCTCTTTCACTATTCTCGGTTCAAATTCAGATATCAAACATGTGTTCTGTCACAGTTTGTTCCTTGTCATCACTGGATCATCCTTATCTCCTATAATCTGACTTGATGCATGATGTCTTCTGACATACTTGGCTAATATAGGCTCAGTAGGTTCTATATGATCTTCTTCATCACTCGGTAATTGGACATTATCTTCATTTTCTTCTACAACTTTCTCGGTAGGACTTCTCGGTTGAACATAAACGAATTCTTCATAATCTTCTGGTTCTTTGGAATTTCATTCGTCATTTCTTTCTGCAAATTCATCAATTTTCACATTTGCACTTTCTACTATTTTGTTAGATGATTTGATCAGACATTTAAATGCTTTGCTTCTAGAAGAATAACCAAGAAATGTTCCTTCTTCACTTTTCTAATCAAACTTCCCATTTATGTCATCTTTGTGAACATAGCATCTACTTCCAAAGATTTTAAAATAACTTACATTAGGTTTCTTGTCATACCAGATCTCATATGGTGTCTTCATAGTTCCTTTCTTCAGTTGAACTTGGTTCAGGGTGTAAACTGCAGTGCTGATTGTTTCTCTCCAAAATGTTTGAGGTGCCCTCTTTTCTATCATCAGGGTTCTTGCACAATCCACAATTGATCTGTTTCTTCTCTCGGCTATCCCATTTTGCTGAGGTGTTCTCGGTGCAGATACTTGCCTCTTTATACCATGATCATTGCAGAATAAGTTAAATTCATCAGAAGTGAATTCTCCTCCTCTATCAGATCTAAGACATTTCAGTTGTCTTCCTGTTTCATTTTCAACTCTTGCCTTATACCATTTAAACATTTGAAAAGCTTCTGATTTTTCTTTTAGAAGCGTAGGACTTACTTGTAAAACTTGATCTTGTCATCTTACACATCTGGCATCCTTGACACATAGCATTCTCAGGTTTTTCAAGACTCGGTAGACCTCTCACTCGGTGCTTCTTACTTATTTTGATCAGATTATCAAAATTTACATGACAAAACCTTTTATGCCATAACTAGGTATCATCTATCTTTGCATAAAGACACTTGTTCCAAGTTGAGTCAAGATGAAATGTATTACCTTTTTTTTTGTGTCTCGGTAGCAGCTAACTTTCCATGCTTCTCATGAACTTTGAAAATTCCTTTCTGAAATTCTATTCGATAGCCTGTATTGTTTAGTTGTGCTACACTCAACAAATTGTATTTCAATTGTTCAACCTAGTATACATCATCACATTTAGCATTGTCAAGAAGTGTTATAGATCATTTACTTTTCACCGGACATGGTGCATCATTACCAAATCTTACATAGCCTCCATCATAGTCTTCTAATTTAACAAACCTATGTTTATCACCTGTCATATGATGTGAGCATCCATTGTCTATGATCCAAGAATCATTATTATTTATGTGAGATATTAGAGCTTTTTCTTCATACCTTTCTTCATCAGATCCATCCTTAATAGCCACATAAACAACTTCCTCAATATCAATTTCATCAGATTTGTCATCGTTGGATTCCTCATCAGCTACTAGACATGTCTTTCTATCTCTCCTTCTGAAGTCTTGGTGTCCTCTGTATTGGTAGTCTTTCTGCTTGTTATCTCTGTATTCTCTCTTTTCACTAGATTCTTTGTTAGGGTAGTTAGAAGCCATATGTCCTATCTTATCACAATTGAAACATTTTAAAGGTAGCTTCCCTTTATACTTACCTTTTCCTCTCGGTAACCTTCTGGCTAATAATGCTTCAAACTCTTCTTGCTTCTTGATTTCCTCATACAGTTTGTGCACTTTTTCCATGTTCTTGTGAAATCTTTCACTTGCTTTGCTGTGATCCCCTTTAGAGTACTTACTCATTCTATCATTGTAATCATCAAATTCACCAATATGAAAATAACCGAATGCAGATTCTACTTTATTTACCGAAGATCCACTGTTATCAAAATTGCTTAGCTCAAATGCATGTAGCTTACCAATAGTAGCATCCAAAGAAACTGACATGTTAGGTACATACCTCAATTCACTGATTGTAGAGACTCGAATATCATAAGCTGGTAGAAGAGTTCTCAACAACTTGTTATATCCTTTTCTTCAATAGTTCCACCTGCTCCTTTAGTCTTGTACTGTATTGGGTTATGTTCTCACCTTCATTCATTTTCATGGATTCAAGTTGTCCTCTTAGACTACTACTTTTTCTCTTTGAACATGTTCATCACCTCCATACATAGATATGAGCTTAGTCCACATTGCTTTTGCATCATTACAACCTTCTAGATCATTAAATTGAGTCGGTCAATGCTGATATTATTTCAATCATAGCTTGAATGTGTTCTTGCTTTGCCTTATCTCTTCCAAGGACATAGGGTCGGTGCTCAATGCAATGTAATCATTCTCCAGATAATATGTTGCATATTCTCCAATTCCTGATAAATGCAGCTTCATCCTTTTCTGCCATGTGGAGAAACTTGACTTGTTCAGCTTCAGTCCATCCTTTTTATACATCTTCGGATCTTTGCCTCAACTACCTTTAAACTTTTCTTCCAAAGTCCAAAGGCTCTGATACTTAATGTAAAGTACAAATGCCAATAGCTAACAAGATGAGAGGGGGGGGTGAATCATACAAACTTAATCTTCCATAAAATCAACAGATTCAACCTCGGTAACTTATACTTCAACAATATAATCAAAAAACCTGCTAAACATGCAAAATCATAAACATATAATCATCATAACACTCATAACACCAGATTTAACGTGGAAACCCAAATAGGGAAAAACCACTGTGGGATTTCAGACCCACTAAGAAATATACTCTTCTAGAGTATGCTCGGTTAAAACTAAATCCTGTTAAAGATTACAAACACATTGCTAGATGTGACCTGGTTAAGGGATTTCCCTCAGATCTGTTAGGATCTTCACTTTGTTAGAAGTGACCTTGTTAAAGGATTTCAAATACTCAACTAGAATGTTACCGTGCTAGAGGGTTTACAAATAAGACTGTTAAGTCCACTCGGTTAAGAGATTTTCTGTCACTTACAAAATAACAGTAATACAAATCTATCTGCAACTTCACATCTAAAATGCTAAAGAAAATTCTTATTTGCTCAAAACAATCTAGTCATAGGACTTATCTTGACCCTCTGTTGGGCTCTCTACTCTGTTATTCAAACAGGTCTTCAAGCTTCTGTGCTCGATAATCACTATGTAGCATCCCCTGTGCATACACTTGCCCGCATACATTGTTTATCAACAATTCCTTATTTATAAACAATTGTTAACTACTTAATCTCCTTGATCACATTTCCCATGATCAATCTTAGCCATCAAATCTTCAAACTTGACTAGGTTCAATGTATCCTTTCGATCTGAAAATGTTTTACCTTGCCTTGGGACTTGTATTCCTTTCTTGGAACTTGCACAAGGTTATTGCGGTTCAATCTTTGTTGTAGATCTTCCTACCGATTTTCCTTTCCCATAGATCCTTAACAAACTTAATGCATGACATATCAATCATTTATGCATCTCCAGCTAATCATTGTCCATCATTGAATAATGCTTTTATACATCCAATGAGCACTGTCATAACTCGGTTGCAACTCGGTAAATACTAAACTTTACTCGATAGACATTTCACCTTCATTAACCGATATCGATAACCTTAGGGTTTACCGACTAGGTTCCTTGCTCGGTTGCATAGTATAGTATTAACCTTACAATCAACAACATATGTAGGATATCAAAACAATCTAAACATCATGATCTCATCATTGTCTAACTCGGTAATAGTTTCCCATTGAATAACTTATTCCTCCTCTTATTCATCACATTTTTTCTGTGTCTTTTACCAACATCTTAATTCTCTTCTAATCAATCTTCTCAAGATATGGCAACATCATACTGAATCAGATAATCAATCTCTTGACATCAATGACAAAATAATGTTATAAAGATAGTTATCATCCTTCTTCAGTTATATCAATAATCTTCAACAACCTTCTCAATATCCTTACTGACTATCAACAATCTCCTGATATTGAAATGCCAACAATTTTTTATGAAGACTCCACCTATAAATAATCTTATGATGATCCCCTCATTCTTTTCTATTCCACTCATATTTACACCCTTGTTTCCCAAGAGCAAGATGTTCTTTCAAGTTCCATCCAACATCCACCTCCTAAGAAAGATCAGGACATCCCTTCCATCCTTCCTAATAATATCTTTCCAAGTCAAGATCAAAGCATCCATTCACCTTCATGTCCTAAACAAGATCTCATTATTTCTCCAAATTCTTGTCAAGATCCCTCCATCCCATCATTTTCGTGTCATAATCCTCCATGTCTCTCACAAGATTCCATCTCACCAAATGAATCTACCATATCTCCTAGTCTCCCTCATGATCTCAATGTCTCTATACAAGTTATTCATGATCCCTTTACATATGGAATCACCAACATAGATCATACTACACAAAGAAACTTGTCAACAATTGTATGTGTGCCATCATCAAATGCAAATGTAGTTACGAAATCAAGCATAGCACCAAAAAATGAGATCAACACCTGGTTGGCTTCATCATACTCTTCAAGTGCATCAATGGATGAGATTATTTGAGTGGAAATCGATTGAAAATAATTGAGCTGAATGGATGAGGTTGTTCAAAAAGCTGATTGAGGAAGTTAACTGAACTAATAGAATTAATTAATTAGTCAGAAGAGGTGGAACTCAGGGGTGAGTGTTAGTTAGAGATTAGCATGTGTTGTACGATTTAGCATGAGATTGTATTTAATTAAAATTTGGATTCAAAATTGATTTTCAAAAATATCCAAAATCGTGCACATGAAATAAAATTAGAATTTTGAACTAAGAGAAAAATTAGATAAAATAAAATTGAGAAACTTATTTAATATGGAAGACACAATTAACTAATTACATAATTTTTTTAAAAAAATTAATTAGGGGAAAGTAGAAATTGAATTTAATTAAATAATAAAGGTTATTTAACTAATAAATTATTTAATTAAAGTAAATAAATTGTAATTAATTAAGTAATAAAATGATAAACTTATAAGGCACTGAGAGGGGGGGTGAATCAGTGGAAGAAAAAACTTAATAAATCTGATAACACCTTTCACCAACTTGAAAATCAATATGCATGCAAGAAATATAACCACATAAGCAAACATCCAACAAAGCATGCAAACCATAATATAATGATTTTTCACGTGGAAGCCCAAATGGGAAAAAACATGGTGATAATTAGTACCCACAAAGATCAACTATCTGCAGTATAGAGATCTGTCAGGTTAAGATCATACAACACCTTGTTAGGGGTACACCCGGTTAAGAGTGTTTTAGCACGGTTAAGAGCTATACAATAAGGCCTGTTAGGACCCAGCCATGTTAGGAGCTACCCACATTATTGGGATTTACAAACACAAGCTAATGTGTCACCTTGTTAGAGGATTTCACCTTTGGACTTGCTAGAATCCTACCACACCATGTTAGGAGTGACCTTTTTAGAGGATTTTCTCGCTGCAACTGTTAGGAAGACAACAACTTCAACTGATATGAAGTTAGCACATTTGTGCCTGATTAGATCTTCTTCTACTCTGCTTCTATCACCGAATAAACATCAAACCCTAACTTCTCCTTCAAACACACGATCAAATTCTCACTATCAATTCATGAAATCATACAAATTACATCTCTTTATAAAGAACTATGTTAAGTCGGTTAAGAAACTTGGAACAATTCCCTAGATTCAATGTTTTAAGACACCTCTTACATTTTACCTCTCATTACACTATACTTATGTCGGCCAAACAAAACATAACAATAAGTCTACCGGTTACCGATCAAGTAAACTCTGCTATACCAGTTCTCTGTTCTTCCTGATTGTGATTGGAAAATCCATCATAACTCGCTCAATACACTGAATCTACTAATACAGTTTGGAACATAGGTGTATGTTCCTATCTCCAATGCTCATGTAAAACTTCAATGTCTAACTCTTCTCCAATCATTCATATCGGTCGCTTGATCATTGCTTTGTTCTTGTTTATCTGTTGACAACAACTTAGCAGATTTGTTGTCTAACTGGTTCCACTACCAGTTGGTCTAGATGACTTATATGACTAACAAAATATGGTTTTCATGAATGAAAACACAAATAAAGTCATCAAACAACCTATTAAAACTACATCATCATCATCAAGCCAACAATCTCCCCCTTTGGCATTGATGGCAACACTTAGGAAATTTTTGGTCTAAGTGTCACATTACAACAATCAAGATTCAACTCAAATACAAAAATAAAAACTCCCCCTTAGAAATTACATGCTATTACAATATTTTGACTAACTTATACTACTCCCCCTTGGACAACAATGACAAAGGTAAACAAATACATTTGAAACAAATGAATACAATACATCAAAATTTGCATTACCAAATGTATAAGAGTTCAAAAGTTTACAATTACATTTTGAGAAAAACATCAGCAAAATTGGTCTTTAAGCCTTTCAAGTCATTCTCCCATGTCTTGAAAATAGTAGATGTAACCTCAATGTGTGTTCAAATTTGGTATGCAAGCTCTTCCATAGCATCAAGTGTACTCATTTCAGGTGTAGTCGAAATTGCCCCTCTCTTTGTATCCTCTCTACAAAATTTCTAATTTGGGGACAAGATGAGTTTGTAACTCCTATAATGAAGTAGTTCTCTTAACCTGTTATGCCTCATATGCCTTAAGCTTGTGTTGTATCACAATAACATATCTACCAAAAATTATAGTTGAATCATTTAATGGATCAAATGATTCACTCAAACTATTTAACTCATGTTGATCTTCCTTTCTCTTCTTGTCAAATATCATCAAAGAACAATGAAAAGTTGCAGATTGTAGAAAGAATTTCACCTCCACTCTTAAATGCTTCTTTTATTTGGTTCATGTTCATAGTAAGACCTATTCTATCTTTGTCAATTGTCTTGAATCTCAATCCTTTTCTTTTCATATTCTTTCTCTACATTGTGTAGAGTAGCCTCTACAAGACGTCATTTTCTCCCCTGATGTTGTGACCAAGTGGTCCAGTTTTTCAATGGGAGTTGTGAGACTATCAGTGTTAGTGTTTGGTAACAGACTGGAAAATATGTCAGCTATAGTCTGTATAGTTTGAGCTTCTCTTCTCTGATTTTTCATTATCTTCTTCTTGGCCTCGAATTGCATTGCAGATGCAATCTCCATCAATTTTATTGGACTCAACATATCCATATTTATTGATCCTTGGATTACCATTGTATCATCATCCTCATCATCATCAATAATTCTCTTTGAAGTAAGTGACTGGTAGGTCACTTTCTACTCATGTGCTTCTTCTTTCTGTTTCTCTTCTTCCTTCTCCGATGACTTTTTAGTTTGCTCAACATCTATTTCCACACTCTCTTGAGTATCTTTCTGCATTTCTTCATATTTCTCTGGTGGCTCAGTGATTTGCACATCATCAATTTGTGCATTCTCTTGTGTATCTATCTCCTCTTTATATTTATCAGTTGGAATGTCTTCCGATAACATTGGTTATTCTATTGTGATAATAGGAACTAATGTGGGAACTGATGTGGTGCCACCTTTTGGTTCTTCATCTGGTATCTGATCAAGTTCAAACACATCTGGTAGTTCACCTTCAATTACCGGTGCCTTGGGAATATGTTCTTCCTCAGAAGTTTCTATCATCTTTGGTTCCTCTTCTTTTTCAAGTCTTAAATTTTTTTTCAAAACCTCCTCAATCTCAGCTTGCATAGTCTGGGACTCACCAATAAGTAATCTAGTTAACCTCTTTTTGGTTCTAAATAATGGTTTTGATTTTGAAATAATTTCCTGCACTTCCTCCTTAGATGTCTCTGGTTGCAAATGCATAAGAACATACTCTATCATTTCTTTATCCTGCTTAATTGCAGTCTTCCATCTAGCTTCCAATTTTCTATACAAAGAATCGGGTATTTGTCCTTGTAACTCAATCAATTCTTTTCTATAATATTTCATAAACCAAACAACTGAATCCTTAATTTGTTTCTGCTCTTCCTCACTAAAAATGTTATAGTACTTATGTACACCAACCAATACACCATACTTCCTTATAATCATCAACAAGATCTCAAGAGAAGTAGGTTTAGTTACCTTAACTAATTTGACATTGGGTGCACCAACCACTTTGGATTTCTTGCCACTTGTTGTCAGTTCTTTCTTTCCTCCTTTTGATTTAGTTTCCTCTACTACAGCCTTAAAAAAAAAATATGCTTGTTATTTCTTCCTTTTCCATGTAGCTTTAGGTGCTTGAGGCTCATCTTGTTTTTCTTTTCTCCTGATTTGTATCTTTGGAGGAAGACGGGGTTGATAAATTTATAAGACACTGAGAGGGGGGTGAATCAATGCAAGCAAAAACTTAATAAATCTGATAACACCTTTCACCAACTTGAAAATCAATATGCATGCAAGAAATATAACCACATAAGAAAACATCCAACAAAGCATGTAAACCACACCATAATGATTTTTCACGTGGAAAATCAAATGTGAAAAACCATGGTGGGAATTAGTACCCACAAAGATCAACTATCTGCAGTATAGAGATTTGACCGGTTAAGGTCATACAACACCCTGTTAGGGGTACACATGGTTAAGAGATATACAATAAGGCCTGTTAGGAGCTACTCACATTATTGGGATTTACAGACACAAGCTAATGTTTCACCTTGTTAGAGGATTTCACCTTCGGACCTGCTAGGATCCTACCGCACCCTGTTAGGAGTGACCTTGTTAGAGGATTTTCTTGTTGCAATTGCTAGGAAGACAACAAGTTCAATTGATCTGAAGTTAGCACCTATGTGCCTGATTAGATCCTCTTATGCTCAGCTTCTATCACTGACTAAACATCAAACCCTAACTTCTCCTTCAACCACACGATCAAATTCTCTCTTGATCCATGAAATCATACAACTTAGATCTCCTTATTAAGAACTCTCTTAAGTCGGCTAAGAACCTTGGAACAATTCCCTATATTCAATGAATCTAGGAACCTTTTACATTTTCTCGCTCATTTCACTTTTCTCATGTCGGCCAAACAATTCATAACTTAAAAACATAACAATAAGTCTATCTGTTATCGATCAAAGTAACTTTGCTTTACTGGTTCTCTATTCTTCCTAACTGTAACTATTCTCCTGATCATAACTCACTTAATACACTGAATATGTTGATGTGATTTGGAAAATAGGTGCATGTTCCTATCTCCAACATTCCCATAAAACCACAATGTCTAACTCTTCTCCAATCATCCGTACCAGTTGCTGCTTACCGGTTGACAACAACTGAGCAGTTTTTTTATCTAACTGATTCGACTACCATTTGGCCTAGATGACTTAGATGACTAACAAAACATGGTTGCTATCAATGAAAACACAAATAACATCATCAAACAACCTATTAAAACTCTATCATCATCATCAAGCCAACAATCTCCTCCTTTGGCATTGATGGCAACATTTAGGAATTTTTTTGTCTAAGTGTCACATTACAACAATCATGACACATGACAACATACCTGATGAGTTGAGTTGAGTCATGATTCTACTATAAAAACTCCCCCTTAGCAATTACATGCTATTACAATTTTTTTACTGACTGACTTATACTACTCCCCCTTTGACAACAATGACAAAGGTAAGCAAATACATACACCACACCAAAATTTGCATTACCAAATGTATAAGAGTTCAAAAGTTTACAATTACATTCTGAGAAAATAACCAACAAAATTAGTCTTCAAGACATTCAAAGCATTCTCTCATGTCTCCAAAAGAGTAGATGTAATCTCATTATGTGTTCGGACCTAGTATGCAAGCTCTTTCATAGCATCAAGTGTACTCATTTTAGGTGTAGTCAAAATTGTCTCTGTCTCTTTGTATCCTCTCTACAAAATTTGTAACTTGGGGACTAGGTGAGTCTATAACTCTTGCAATGATGTAGTCCTCTTAATGTGCTCTGCCTCATATGCCTGAAGCTTATATTGTACAAATATAATAGATCTACCAAAAATAGTTGTTGAATCATTTAAGGGATCAAATGATTCACTCAAAATCCTTAGCTTTTGTTGATCTTCCTTCCTCTTCTTGTCAATGTCATCAAAGAAAAATGAAAAGTTGCAGTTTGTAGAAAGAATTTTACCTCCACTCTTCAATGCTTCTCTAATTTGGTCCATGCTCACAGTAAGACCTATTCTATCTTTGTCAATTGTCTTGATCAGCATCTCAATCCTTTTCTTTTCATATTATTTCTCTACATTATGTAGAGCAACCTCTCCAAGAGTCTTCATTTTTCTCCAGTGGCTTTGTGATTTGCACATCATCTATTTGTGCATTCTCTTGTGTCCCTGTCTCCTCTTCATCTTTATAGGTTGGAATCACTTCCGATAATACTGATTGTTCTTCTGTAACAATTAGTACTGATGTAGTACCACCTTCTGGTTCTTTCTCTGTTAGAGTAAATATCTCATCAATTTCAAATACATCTGGTAGTTCACCTTCAATTACTGGTAGTTAACCTTCACCTTAAATAAATCTCTTCTTCAGTTCCTCTTTTTCAAGTCCTAATTTTTTTTTCAAAACTTCCCTAGTCTTAGCTTGCACAGACTGGGACTCACCAAAAACAATCTTGTTAACATCCTTTTGGTATAGAATAATGTTTTGATTTTGAAAGAATATCTTGCATTTCCTCCTTCGGGGTCTACCGGTGGGTGCACTAGATGTTACTGCCTTCTTTTCTTCAAATCTAGTTCTAGCCTCATCAATCATCTCCTTTGTGAAACCTTACGCAACAACAAATTCTTCAACCTCTTTCCTGACCTTTTTGGCTATTACCGATGTGGCCAATTCATCATGTACCTATATTGATTTCTCCTTAAATGTGCCAAGCCTAGGTACATTAGGATCTACCAATTTGGATAGGAGGTGATCAACATAAATAGTCAAGATGGCTTCTCCTACCTCATACCCCATAGGCATGACCCATGAAGTTCTTGGATCTGCAACCTCCATCTAACAAGTATCAGTATCAACCATAAAACAAATGGAGTCTTCATACCTTTTTACTACATGCTCTGGTATCCTTTCTCTAACATGCATTCTCTTCTAGAAATCCTTGAAGTATCCCCATATTATCTTTGTAAATTCATTGCCAAGAATTTTAGTGTTCTTAATTTGCAACATTGTCGGTGTATCCACAAACCATTGGATATCACCTATATTGGGAAATAAATTGTGGAAGTAGAAAAACAATCAATTAATTAACTAACCAAATTTGAACTTCTGTTGCTTGTCCTTTTTGATTGACTCAAGAATCAACATCAGTTGTTCTCTTAAGGATTCTGCTAGATCATAATCAACAATCTCTTTCAACATTTGTTAAGTTGTGTGGATAGCAGCTTTGGGATGCTATTCATCTGGATCAAATGGTATAATTTGTAGCCAATGGCTATGGATGTAAACATCACTTCTAGATTTTCAATATCATTCATTGTCATAGCACAACCATCCCACTTTGACTTTGTCAATCAGATAACTTCATCCTTCGGGATTGATCTCAAAACAGGAACTTCACCAGCTGCCCATAATCCGATGATAGCATGGATATCCTCTTTTGTGATCTTGTGTGATCGATCTAACCACATAAACTGATTGTGAATCCTGCTCAAAACATATCTCACATTCTCTTCTTCAAAATCATCTATAAATTTTAATGCATGGTGAAAACCTTTATCAGTCGCCCTTCTAAATTCATCCTTTATCGCTCCTTGTTTATCACACACTTACAGGTATTGATCAAAGATGGCAAAAGTGCCCAAATCCTCCAGTTTGCAATGGATATATGATCTAATGTCTTCAACATGCAAAACACCATAGGGTACACTGGATAGGGCTCCAATTCGATCTATTTTTGTCGACTTATGAGGATGTCTCTTCAACTCCATTCAAGGCCTTTCAATAATATCAACAATGTGTGGTGTATCCATTGTGAACTCAAACATAGATTTTGGTTTACAGAGAAATACCTTTAAACTTCTTCGCAAGTAGGGTTTCCGATCTAAATGGTCTTTCACCGGTTCACTTCTTCACAAACCTGCACAATCCGCTACCAACTTCGCCAAAGTAGCAGTCAAATATTCTTCTATGCTTTTGTTTCTCTCCAAATGTGCATTCGAAAATGCTAGGTGAGAAATGAAACTATAAAACACCTTTTTATTTCCTTATGCCAACTACATTTAATGTTAAACCAGTTGAACATACCATAATCACCGTTCAACACTAAAACTTGCTATCGGTTTACATACCACATCCAATTTACAAGTTTCATCTCAAAATCACCTCATAACATCATATAGCATCAAAATATGTAGATTTGACTTACTGCACATCATTTAGGGGGTCCGGAAATGGATTTACAATATGCTCCTCGTAAGCTTCATACATAGCTTAGTTTACCAGTGAGGGATTCTCCACACTAGGTGAAGAATTGGAGTCCTCTGATAGTTTCTCCTCACTTTTCTTCCTCCATATCTTATTCATCTCACTTCTGGTTTCTTCCACATCTACCTTCTTCTTTCATTTCCCGTCAACAGACTGATTAACCGGCTAGTTCATTATATCTTTGCAAAGCCCTGCAATGTGTGTCGGTTTGTGATAGTGGAAACATGCCATTCCACATGCTCTCCAGGGTCCAATATTACCTTTATTAGTTCTTCTCTGGCAATTCATAGCTACATAAACATAGTTATGATAGATTGAACATGTCACATTCCATCTATTCTCCATTTCATATGGACTAGACCGATTCACATAAGGTCTCTGCCAAGTAGGATTCCTCTGGTCATTGTAAGATATATGCCACTCACCAGTAGATCTCTGATTCATGTAAGATCTCTGATTTTTAACTCTTGACCTGCACTCAACAACTCTATGCCCATACTTGTTGCAATTGAAGCAATATCCATCAAAAGTACTAGGCTTATATCCTTCATATGCATAAGGTCTATATCCATCAACTGGATCTACTTCTACAAACATTTGTAGTATGACCTACCTTATGATAGTTAAAACATACTAGTTTGTAGGTTCTCTTACTAGTGATATTCTTGGTCTTTGGTGCATATTTGGCTTCATGCATGGTGTCCTTGGTGTTGGATGGCTCTCCTTGTTCAAAGGTTGTGTATCCCAAGCCATTTGTATCTCCTTGCTGCCTTTGTGTCTAAATCTGCTCATCAAGCATAACAGTTCTCTTGTTGAATTTAGTTAGTAACTCATTTGCATCAGCTAAATCCTTGGTAAGCTCCTCATTCTTTTTTGTGACACTTTCTCTAAGAGACATAGCCATGTCTACATCAGCTTGTATTTCCTCTTTTTCCTCTCTTTCCTGTTGAAGTTGTGCATGAAAGTTACCAATCTCTCGGTTCATCTTAATGATCTCATACTATTGATCTCTTATTTTGTCTTCAGTTGTCCTCCTAGCTTCCAACTCTCTTCTCTAATTTGTCTTATCATCATTCAGCTTTTCCACCTCATTAACCAATCCATCAATGTTTGCTTCCTCAGATGAACTATTTTCACTAAGTTCCAACAACTACTCAACCATCTCTTTTCTCTTAGCCAATGAAGATTTGTACTTGACCTTTAGTTAACCAAGGGCTTCTTTAGATTGTGCAAGCCTATGTGAAATCTCTTTGTAACTCATTGCACCTTCCCCCATGTTATCCTTAGAGATCCTTCCCAAGTGGTTAAGCCTTAAGGGAATTAGGCTCTGATACCAATTAATAAACTTATAAGGCACTGAGAGGGGAGGGGTGAATCAGTGCAAACAAAAACTTAATTAATCTGATAACACCTTTCACCAACTTGAAAATCAATATGCATGCAAGAAATATAATCACATAAGAAAACATCCAACAAAGCATGCAAACCATAACACAATGATTTTTCACATGGAAACCCAAATGGGAAAAACCACGATGGAAATTAGTACCCACAAATATCAACTATTTGCAATATAGAGATCTGACTGGTTAAGGTCATACAACACCCAATTAGGGGTACACCTGGTTAAGATTGTTTTAACTCGGTTAAGAGCTATACAATAAGGCATGTTAGGACCCAACCCTGTTAGGATCTACCCAAGTTACTGGAATTTACAAACACAAGCTAATGTGTCACCTTGTTAGAGGATTTCACCTTCGGACCTATTAGGATCCTACCGCACCATGTTAGGGGTGACCTTGTTAGAGGATTTTCTTTCTACAATTGTTAGGAAGACAATAAGTTCAACTGATCTGAAGTTAGCACCTCTGTACCTGATTAGATCCTCTTCTTCTCTGCTTCTGTCACTGACTACACATCAAATCCTGACTTCTCCTTCAACCACATGATCAAATTCTCACTCTTGATTCATGAAATCATACAAATTACATCTCCTTACAAAGAACTCAGTTAAGTCGGTTAAGAACCTTGGAACAATTCCCTAGATTCAATGAATATAGACACCTCTTACCTTTTCCTGCTCATTACACTTTTCTCATGTTGGCCAAACAATTTATAACTTAAAAACATAACAATAAGTCTACCGATTACCGATCAAAGTAACTATGCTTTACTGGTTCTCTGTTCTTCCTAACTGTAACTGTTCTTCTGATCATAACTCGCTCAATACACTAAATCTACTAATGTGATTTGGAACATAGATCTACCTATTTGGATAAGAGGTGATCAACATATATAGTCAATATATCTTCCTCTACCTCATACCCCATAGGCATGAGCCATGAAGTCCTTGGGTCTATAGCTTCCATCTGACAAGTATCTGTATCAACCATAAAACAAATGGAGTCTTCATACCTTTTACATCATGCTCCAGTATCCTTTCTCTATCATGCATTCTCTTTTGGAAACCCTTGAAGTATCTGGAGATAGCCTTTTTGAATTCATTTCCAAGCATTTTCATGATGTTCTTAATTTTCAACATTGCTGATGTATCCACAAACCATTGGATATCACCTATACCGGGAAAAAAAATTTGGAAGTAGAAAAGCAATCTAATAATCAACTAACCAAATTTGAACTTTTGTCAATTGTCCTTCTTGATTGACTCAAGATTCAACATCATTTGTGCTCTCAAGCCTTCTGCTAGATCATAATCAACATTCTCTTTCAACATCCAGTATTCTTTGTGGATAGTAGCTCTCAAAATGCTATTCATCTGGCTCGAATGGTATACTCTGTAGCCAATGACCATGGATGCAAACTTCGTTGCTGGATCTTCAATGTCATTTACTATAATAGCATGACCATCCCACTTTGATTTTGTCAATCGGCTAACTTCATCCTTCGGGATTGATCTCAAAATAGGGACTTCACCGGTGGCCCATAATCCGGTGACAACATGGATGGATTCTTTTGTGATCATGTGTGGTCTATCCAACCACATAAATTGATCATGAATCCTTCTCAGAACATATCTCACATGATCTTCTTTGAAATCATCTATAAAGTTTAATGCATGGTGAAAACCTTTATCGGTTGCCCTTTTGAATTCATCCTTCACCAATCCTTGTTTATCACACAATAATAGGTATTTATCAAAGATGGCAATGTGACCAAATCTTCTAGTTTGCAATGGATGTATGATCTAATGTCTTCAACATGCAAAACTCTATAGGGCATGCTGGATAGAGCTCCAGCTGGATCTGTCTCTGTGGACTTATGAGGATGTCTCTTGAATTCCGGTCGAGGTCTTTCGATAATATCAATAATATATGGTGTATCCATTGTGAAATTTCAAACACAGATTCTGATTCTCAGAGAAATACCTTTAAACTTCTTTGCAACTAGGGTTTTCGATCTGAATGCTCTTCCACTAATTCACTTTTCCACAAATCTTCACAATCTGCTATCAACTTCACCAAAGTAGCAATAAAATGTTCTTCTGTGCTTCTCTCTCTCTCCAAATGTATTCTCGAAAATGCTAAGTGAGAAATAAAATTGTAAAACACCTTTTATTTCCCTTTTACCAATTGCATTTAATTCTAAACTGGTTGAACATACCCTAATCACCGTTCAACCCTAAAACTTGCTACCGGTTTACATACCACATCCAATTTATCGATTTGAGATATAACCAGTTCAAAATTACTTCATAACATCATATAGCATCAAAATATGCAGATTTGACTTACCACACACCATATAGGGGGTTTGGAAATGGATATGACAATATGCTCCCTCTAAGCTTCATACATATCTTAATTTTTTGATGAGGGATTCTCCACACCAGGTGAAGAATTGGAGTCCTTTGATGGTTTCTCCTCACTTTTCTTGCTCCATATCTTATTCATCTCACTTCTGGTTTCTTCCACATCTACCTTCTTCTTTCCTTTCTGGTCAATAGACTGATTAACCGGTTGGTTCATTCTAGCTCTACAAAACCTTGCAATATGTCCTGGTTTGTGATAGTGGAAAAATGCCATTCCAGATGCTCTCTAGGGTCTAGCATTTCCTCTATTAGTTCTTCTCTGACAATTCATAGCTACATGACCATAGTGACAAATTGAACATGTCACATTCCATCTATTCTCCATTTCATATGGACTAGATCGATTCAAATAAGGTCTCTACCAAGTAGGGTTCCTCTGATCATTGTAAGATCTATGTCATTCACCATTAGACCTTCATTTCATGTAAGATCTCTGATTTTTTCTCTTAACCTGAACTCAATAGCTCTATGCCCATACTTGTTGTAATTGAAGAAATATCCATCAAAATTACTAGGCTTATGTCCTTCATATTCATATGTTCTATATCCATCAAAAGTATTGGATCTACTTCTACAAACATTTGCAGTATGACCTACCTTATGACAGTTAAAACATACTAGTTTGTAGGTTCTCTTACCAATGTTCTTCTTGGTCTTTGGTGCATATTTGGCTTCATGCATGGTGTCCTTGGTACTGGATGGCTCTCCTTATTCAAAGGTTGTGTATCCCAAGCCATGTGTATCTCCTTGTTGTCTTTGTGTCTAAATCTGCTCATCAAGCATAGTCGTGCTCTTTTTGAATTTAGCTAGTAACTCATTTGCATCAGTTAACTCCTTGGTAAGCTCCTCATTCTTCTTTGTGAGACTTTCTCTAAGAGACATAGCCATGCTAGATCAACTTGTATTTCCTCTTTCTCTTCTTTTTCCTCATGAAGATGTGTATGCAATGTACCAATCTCTTGGTTAAACTTGATGGTAAGGGCTTCCTATTCTCTCCTCAGATTTGTCTTTTCATTCAAATTTTCCACCTCATTAGACAAGGCATCAATGGTTTCTTCCTCAAATGAACCATTTTCACTAAGTTCCAACAACTTCTCAGCCAACTCTTTTCTCTTAGCCAATGAAGCTTTGTACTTGACCTTTAGTTCACCAAGGGCTTCTTTAGATTTTGCAAGCATGTGTGAAAGCTCTTTGTAACTCATTGAAACTTCCCCCATGTTATCCTTAGAGATCCTTCCCAAGTGGTTAAGCTTTAAGGGAATTAGGCTCTAATACCTATTGATAAACTTATAAGGCACTGAGAGGTAGGGGTGAATCGGTGCAAGAAAAAACTTAATAAATCTGATAACACCTTTCACCAACTTAAAAATCAATATGCATGCAATAAATATAATCACATAAGAAAACATACAACAAAGCATGCAAACCATAACACAATAATTTTTTACGTGGAAACCCAAATGGGAAAAAATACAATGAGAATTAGTACCCACGAAGATCAACTATCTGGAGTATAGAGATTTGACGGGTTAAGGTCATACAATACCCTGTTAGGGGTACACCTAGTTAAGAGTGTTTTGGTATGGTTAAGAGCTATACAATAAGGCTTGTTAGGACCCATCCTTGTTAGGAGCTACACATGTTACTAGGATTTACAAACACAATCTAATGTGTCACCTTGTTAGAGGATTTCACTATCAGACCTGCTAAGATCCTACGGCACCCTGTTAGGAGTGACCTTGTTAGAAGATTTTCTTGTTGCAACTGTTAGGAAGACAACAAGTTCAACTAATATGAAGTTAGCACCTTTATGCATGATTAGATCCTCTTCTTCTTTGCTTCTATCATCGACTAAACATCAAACCCTAACTTCTCCTTCACCTACACAATCAAATTCTCACTCTTGATTCATGAAATCATACAAATTGCATCTCCTTATAAAGAACTATGTTAAGTCGGTTAAGAACCTTGGAACAATTCCCTAGATTTAATGAATCTAGACACCTCTTACATTTTCCCACTCATTACATTTTACTTATGTTGTCCAAACAAAACATAACTAAAAAAAATAACAATAAGTCTACCGGTTACTGATCAAACAAACTCAACTATACCGGTTCTCTGTTCTTCCTGACTGTGACCAAAAATAATCTCTCAATACACTGAATCTGATGATGCGGTTTGTAACATAGGTGCATGTTTCTATCTCCAACACTCCTGTAAAACCACAACGTCTTTCTCTTCTCCAATCGCTCATACCGGTCACTTGATCATTGCTCTGTTCCTGTTTATCGATTGACAACAACATAGCAGTTTTGTTGTCTAACGGGTTCCACTACCAATTAGGCTATACCAGTTGTTTTAGATGACTTAGATAACTAAGAAAACATGGTTTCCATCAATGAAAATACAAATAGAGTCATCAAACAACCTATTACAACTATACCATCATCATCAAGCCAACATAAAATGTTTAATTAATTTTAAAGGAAGGAAGGTTGCATGATTGAATGATTAAATGATTAAGATAGAAATAGAATAATTAATTATAATGAAATGTGATGATTAAATTAATTTAGAAGAATGAAAATTAGATTCATTAAATAATTAAATAATTAATTAAGATGAATAATTAGTAAAATTGTTGTTTGCAACCGTGGGACAATTTTAGGTGGCTACACAAAGCACCAATAGAGAGCGATAACCGTAATTGGAAGCTTCACTACATTTTGGAAGGTCTTAATTTGGAAAAGTGAATTTTATTATGTTGAATGGATTTATTGATATATAAAGGAATAAATTTGTTGATCTATTGGCCAATAAGAGTGAACATATCTATAATTTCACCTCCGTGAAGTTCACGAGGTGTTCAAATAAGAAATAAAAGAACATTGCTTACCATGATTGTTTGTTATTATCACCACTCTTTGTAGGCTTACGATTATTTTTATTTATCCTTTATATGGAGCAATGTTAGATATATTTGGGGTGATGGATTCACACTTGTATTTGTTTGGATAGAACAATGGATCCACTTGATAATATGGTCATTTATGATAGATTTTATTTGAAAGGGAATGAGCTTCTTATATGGACACTACCCATCTGGTTTTCTTTCTTACCTTGTGCATTTTTATTTTACCAGGTACTTAGTATTGCCAAAATATTGTGTGTGGCTAAATATGAGCATTTATTTCATGGCTAGGAGTGTTTTTGGTTCATCTAGGGAATTTCTCTACAAAGGGAGCATGTTTGATCACAAGATAAAAAGGTCTTTTAATATCTCCAAAATAATTGTGTTGAAGGGGGTACAAAGTATTCTAAGTAGCAATGGTATTGATGATAATGATATACTTTGTTCTCACTTGTCTATTTTTACCAACTTCAAGGATGTTTTTATATTCATACAAGGTGAGGATGTGAGTTTTGGCTTGACAGAGATTTTGGTGTATTTAGTGAGAAATTGTGGAGAATATTGTTTTAGGTGAATATGTTTTGGGAGTTTTTATGGTTGTCTTAGAAGGATAGGGAGATAAGGTAACATGAAATAAAATAATTGAACTCATCAAGGATGGGGATAACCTAATAGAATTTTTAGGATATGTATTTTATTATGAATAATATGACTATACTTCTAATATTCATCTTTGAATGTGTCATCCAAGATCAACAAAGCCTAAGAGATAGCCATAAAAATATATAAGATCACTATGATAGAGAATTAGTATTTTATACAAAAAGGATGTAGTATGTATGTCACTTCCCGCCATGAGGCCTAGAGGACAAAACAAAATAGACAATGAAAAAGTGAATAATTTATTATTATTAAAGATTACATTACACATGCATAGAGATAGATACATCAAGATGAATAATGATACATATTTAACATCTAGCAATTGTCCTCAAGGCCCCATAATGATGCAACACAAGGTTGAACATCATCTTTAACCCAACAAGGAATTGCTATACAAATAACAACATTTCTCAATTACATAGGTACAAGATACACATTACATTGTTGAAGATTACACATGAGAACATCAAATACATTACAATGGATCCTCAAGATACAAATCTTCAAGAGTCCAATGATGGGATGAATCAATGAATCTAGTACAATAATAACAGTCTTTTATCTTTTCACGAGCCTCCTCGAACATGCTATGGAAAGAGCCAAAACCCAATGGGTGTGAATAGCACTCCACCCAGCCATGTGGTACCAATAGGTCCACCCCCCATGCTAGGAGGTATCAGTCAAACCCACAAGGCGGAAGAAAACATACTTGAGGTACCAATCAAGAACCACAAAAGAATCCACAAAGCTATACTCACAAGAGACTCACAGGAGAATCCACAAAATAGAGTACACAAGGGCTCACAAAAGAATTCAACAATACAAAATCCACAAGAGGCTCAGAATAGTAATGTCAAAGGAGACACCAAAGTCAATAACCCACCTATAGAGGCCCAAAGCAATCCACAAAGGATAAACCAACATAAGTTAACCAACCACTTACGGAGTTCCGAAAACAATCCACAGAAGGAATCAAAAGATGAAAGTTACCACTAGGTAGCAATAGGGAAGAGTGTCATCACTAGGTTGTCATGAGTTACCCTAGTAGGTCTTCACTAGGTCCCATCCCCCATCCTAGGCTACCCTAGTAACCTCTCCCGACCCTTGACACCCATACAAACACTAGTGGACCACACCAACCTTTCGAAGGGAAAAGATTGGTGGAATCCATTCCATGCCCTTCTCTACTTACCTAAGCCCTATACAAGCACCTGAGCATAAGAGAGGCAACAATAATTAATATTTATTAATGTTATCTAGCTACCTAGCCAAGTTCATTATTTTATATTATCACTTAATTAAAAAACTCTCATTGAGTTACCCTGACGACCACTATGGGTTTCAACCCCCAATGAAAGCCACTCCCCCAAGATTGCACCTAGGAATCCAAGCAACACCACGAATCAAACCAAAAATCTCAAGATGGTGATTCACTAAAGTAACATAGCAAGGCTTGACTCTCTTGCTAGAATAAGATAATATACATGGAGAATCCAAGGTGGGCTAGGAAAAACCATCTAGCTTCCAAAACATACAAGACTTGAATAAATTTCATCAAAAGAGAAGCATAACTATACAATAAAGGATCATCAAACTCCCTTCCTAATCCTCTAGGAACGAGTACATAAAAACCACACATCTGAGTATCCCCACCATGAAATACAAGATTCAAGCAAGGTCTCATAACGCCAACATAAGAAGATCCAAACATAATAAAACACCAAAGATGCCATAATACCATCTATACTTCAAATAAACATTAATTTAAATAACTCATAATCTAAACCAATATAACTCATTTTATTCCTAATATTTGTACCATAGAATTGACATTTCATTATTCAATATTTAAGAAAGTGTAAATCATTCCTACAATTGCTAACATTATGTTGTTCAAGAACATATTATAAACCTAAACCAATCTTACCAACATGATTGTTTAATCAAATAATATAACATAAGGATAAATCTAGATACATTTACTCTTCTCACTAATATATATCCAATTTCCAAATAGGTTTATATTTAACAAACTTACATACTTATATATATTTTCAAGAAAATCTCTATACTCAAAACTATTAATCTAAAATATCCAATTTAATTCTTTATACTATTTTTACATCTTTTTTTTTTTTTTGATAAGCTAATGGGTTGAAGCTGATAAGGTTTACATACCCTACCCCCTTTGTGGGATTTGAACTTGTGACCTCTATTTCAAGAGCACAAGTTCTCCACCACTACGACAACTCAAGTTGTATACAATGCCTAACTATTATATCCAACATATAACGATTTTTATCCATATTCTATCTTAACAATTTTTTTTTTTTTTTTTAAAAACTAAGCATATAACATATTTATCTAAACATTTAACCAATCATTTTATTTATTTTTCAATAAAAATGGATTATTCCACTAAACTTTTTTATTAATATTTTTTATTTTTTACACAAGATTCAAAGAGCATACCAGAGGAAAGAACCCTGGGAAGAAAACCTTTGGTCACAACTCATAAAATAAACCTATATTATCTAACAGATCAGTTTATACACCCCACCCAAAACCACATACAAAATGCGGTCACAACATATATAATATCAGTTTTACATAGAGCCCATGTGTAAAACCCATTGGATAATTTTCAAATGTAGACTCCACAGCTGCTATCAATGGAAGAAGACAAAATTTTCCAAAGCCCTGTGCCAAACCAATCATTAATTTACATATAAAATTGCATTAACATGCAAGGTGTGGTTCCTACCTCAAAACGCTCCACAAAAGAAGACATAGAAATCCAAAGAAAATCCTCAGCTGCCATACCCAAAAAGCCAAACAAATCAAAATCCAAAAGCTTCAACAAATTTTCAATTCCCTCTCCAATTTCTTGATAAATCCAGAATAAACTCCATTTCATTTCCCCAGACAAAACCAAAAAAATTCCTACACCAAGATTTCCTAACCAAAGATTTCACAAAAATCCTTCTCAAAGCCATTCCCAAAAATTCATGCAAAAACCCCCCCAAAACTTCACGGCAAGAGAGCTCCCCTATTACTCAAAAATCAAATTATATTAATTTCCCCAAAATGTAACTCCCAAAAAGCATGCAAGATTCCCATTACTTAATTCCATTAATTAGTTTATTTTGTAACTCCCACACTTGTAATTTTGAATTAAAATAAATGAATATTAATTGCCTTTTTAAAATAAAAATCCAATAATAAATAGCTAATTCCCTTTTTAAATTATTTTCAAAATAGAATCAATTAAATCTCTAAACTAATTGTAGTTACTTAATGTAATATAATGCACTTTCCAATATTATCAATTAATTAATTATTGAAGCTTTATTACCACTAATAAGTTAATATTAATATTTTCTTGTTGATACATATAGAATAACATCAAACTAAACACAAGGGTAACAAACTAAGACTAACAAACATGAAAGACCAACATGATTAACACTGACTCAACCGAACAATCCAAGTACAAGGATACTTGATGAAGAGGGTGAAAATTAGGAAGGGTAGATTCAATGGTTAATATGCAAATAAACAAACCCAAAAACAATAAAAACCATTATACCTTACTAATTTACCTTCTTCTTCGGATTGAGCCTTTGATGAAGCCAAAGATATGGCCCTCCTTGACTTGATTGAATTGGCTCCTTTCTTGAATGTGGTTGGCTCTCCAAATGTGCACAAAGGATGATGAAATGGATGAAGGATGGATGGATTGAGAATGGGATGGATAGGCAAGATGGAATTGCTAAAGGATGAAGTGAAGGATGAGTGGGAATTTCGCTAAGGTTTGGGTGCTATGGATTATTTTTAAACTCAAATGGACAGCATGAATTTGGATAGCTTGGAGATGATAAATGAAGGAGTGGAGTCTCCAATTTATAGAAGAAGATTGGAGGAAATGAAGGGCTAAGATTGATCCAAGATGGAGGATCAAGATTGCATGTGAGCCCACACATGGCTCAAGGGGAGTTGACAAGGAAAGTGTGGATTCCAAGAGATAAGCCATAAAGGCCTTTCTTGTCTCCACACTCCTCAAGGTTCATTGGGAAGACATCCCAATGCACCTAGGGAAGAGAAAAGGAATAAAATATTCCTTGAGTGATAGGGAAAAGGAATAAAAAATTCCTTTAAAAGGATGATCATGGGGATTGGAGGAATAGAAAAGAATTAAAAAATTCCTTGGAAGAAGAGATGCCTAGAGGAATGTGAGATTTTTGAAAATCTCGCATTCACCTAGGAAAAGAGCATTTAAGGAAGGTAGTTGAATGGGAGGTGCATGGAGAGATGTGAGGAAGTTATTTATGGAAATTGGTTGAGTGAGGGGACAAGAAGATGATTTTGTGGCTAATCATGAGGATTAGCCATTAGAAACTCATTAGGAGAGGGATTAGAAGAATGATTAGGTGGGATTAGGCCGAGGAGGGAAGAAAGGTAGCACAGCACTCGCGCTCATTCTCGCATTGATTAGGTTTGATAGTGTAGGAGCACCCTTCCAAACTCTTTCTCTTTCTTTGTTTTGTTGGTGTTATGCTTCTTTAGAAGCCATTGTACATAAAATAATGAGCCATGTGCTCATAGGTCCTAGTTAGGGTCCTAGTGGAGATCTTAGGGCTCATGAGTCAAGATTGTGATTTTCTTGAAAATGGAGGGTATGTGTGTCCTGGAGGTGTTTAGGGGTCCTTCATATCATGGTGGTGTCCTTAGGTTGGCCCATTGTGGGTCTAGGAGTCATAAGAAGCAACATTGGGAAAGTTGCTCAAAAGTTGCATGACAACTTTTAAAAGTTGTCAAGCAACTTTTCCACCATGATGTCAAGTTCTTTAGGTTAGCGAGGAAAACCCTAGTTTAGGCACACAGACTGGGGTATAGGTAGTATAAGTACTTGCAAACCCTAAATGAAAGGGTTGGATGTCAGACATTGTACAACCCTAGCAAAAATATCAGACTGAGATTGTAAAACTGTTACCAGTCAGTTTGAATGAAGGAAACAAGCAAGTTAATGGATTGAGATACGTCCAAAACTATGTGGTTTATCATTCATGGTGTAAATACTTTCATTTCAAGCAACTAGTTTAGGTTCTTACTTGCAGATTGAGTGTGTGTGTAAATAGTTTGTAAATTGTCTTCTTATTGTCCAGTTTTGGACAGGATTGTGTAAATGAAGTCTTAACTCCATTCCCTATTGTGGAACCACCATGAAACCATGGGAAATGGATGTGAAGACCTTGTACTATAGTCCCAAGCAAACAAGGCCCTTCAAAATTCCGGAAGGCCAAGAAAAGACCTACTCCTAGGCGAGACTAGACAGTGCCCGGTTAGGAGAGGTCAGATGGCAGAGGTCTTGGAGAGCAAGGTTGAATAGTGGAGAGTGCATCCTTTGGAGGAAGTGTAGAGGAGTGTTTGAAGAATCATTGGTGTGAAGGAGGAGCCTCCACCAATCTAGACAAGGTGGCTAAAACTCAAAGTCCTCACTGTGACCCAGGCAGACCACAAAACCCTCACAAAACCCTTAAAAAAACCCCAAAATTTGCCCTAGGCACTGTACGGCCACTTGGAGGCCCAAAACCTAGAAAATCCTTGAGCCCTTGCCAATTGATTGGAAGTCCATTTTGGGAGTTAGGGTTGTGTATGCATCATTTGTGAGAGAAAGCCCTAGAAGACTGGTTAGGAGGCCTAATTGGTCCTAATCCTTGTAGCCCTATTTTGTAAGCAAAATCACAAAATAGTGAAATCGGTAGAAAGGATGAAGGTAGAAACTTCTTAGGGGCACATGGAGGGATGTAAAACATGGTTTAAGACCTGATTTAACCTTTCTAAGACCTTGGAAAGATTGAAACAAACCTTAGCCCTTATAAGCCATAGTAAGGGGTTTTGAGTCTCATGAGTAGGTGAGACCTTAGGAGCAGCATAGAAACTCATTGGTGGGTGGATTGGGCAAGGTCAGGGGATTCCTCAAGAAAAGGGATTTCTAGAGACCCTAGGGTGTGAGGAGAACACCAGGTGATCCCAGGGAAGGATCCAGGAGCATAGACTAGGCTAGTCTATCCCAAACCCCATCCCATCAGATTGCTATCAGAGCTAGTGAAAGACTTGTTGGACTGTGTATGTCTCTATATACTGGTGAATCAGTAAGGGAGAGAAAAATGGTTACTAATGCAGAGATGGCTAGAGAAGTAGAAGAGCAGAAGGAGAAGAATAGACTCCTTGAAGCAGCTATGAGTAGAGTTTTCTATTGGAGGATACAAGGACAAGATCCTTTGTGATGTGTTGCCTATGGATGCATGTCACTTATTGCTAGGAAGACCCTGGCAATTTGATAGGAAGGTCATCTATGATGGAGAGGAGAACTCCATATCATTCAAGAAGGATAGCAAGACCTTCAAGATTCAGTCTTTGATAGAGGATGAAGAGAGCACTTCAAAAGCACCTAGTGTTTTAATGGCTACTGGTAAAGAGTTCTTAAATATGCTACATGAGGAGGAGATAGTGAAGTGTGCCATCTTTGTGAAGCCAAAGGAGGAAGAAGATAAATTGCAGGTAGAAGTACCCAAGGAGGTAAAGCAAATGTTGCAAGAGTATAAGGATATAGTGAGTGATGGAACACCTGCAACACTCCCACCAAGAAGGTCTATAAGTCATCAAATAGACTTTGTTCCTGGTGCATCCTTACCTAACAAGGCTGCATATAAGCTCACACCTGATCAGAATAAGGAAGTAGCAAGGCAAGTGCAGGAGTTATTGGAACAAGGACTGATTAAGAAGAGCATCAGCCCATGTGTAGTCCCGGTAGTGCTAGCATCAAAAAAAGGAGCTAAGTGGAGACTATGCATTGACTCAAGAGCAATCAATAGGATTACCATAAGGTTTAGGTTTCCTATTCCTAGAATAGAGGATCTAATGGATTGTTTAGGAGGGGCTATGTATTTTACCAAGCTAGACCTTAAAAGTGGTTATCACCAGATAAGAATTAAGGAGGGTGATGAGTGGAAGACTTCTTTTAAAACCACAGATGGATTGTATGAATGGCTTGTGATTCCTTTTGGGCTTACTAATGCTCCAAGCACCTTCATGAGGTTGATGAATGAGGTGTTGAAGGATTTCACAGGCAGATTTGTGGTAGTGTATTTAGATGACATTCTCATCTATAGCAGAACCAAAGAAGAGCACCTTGAGCATTTGAGGTTAGTCTTAGAGAGGTTGCATGAGGAAAAGCTATCCATCAACCTTGAGAAGTGTGACTTCTTGAAGCAAGAGCTAGTTTACCTAGGATTTGTGGTGTCTAAGGGAACCTTGAAGATGGATCCAAGCAATGTGGAGGCAATCTTGAATTGGCCTGCACCTAAAACAGGGACTAAAGTTAGAAGTTTCCATGGATTAGCTCAATTCTATAGGAAATTTGTGAGGAATTTCAGTGGCATATGTGCACCAGTCCTTGACACCATAAAAGGAGGTCTTAAAACTAAGTTTGAATGGACTGAGCAGGCAGACAAAGAATTTCAATTGTTGAAATAGGAAGTAGCCACAAAACCTATCCTTCTCCTACCTATGTTTGAAAAGCTATTCACTTTGGAGTGTGATGCAAGTGGAATTGTAGTAGGTGGTGTATTGAGTCACGAGGGAAGACCTGTAGCATTTTTCAGTGAGAAGCTTAATGAAGCAAAGAAGAAGTACTCAGCCTATGACCTAGAGTTATATGCATTAGTGCAGTCTCTAAAGAAATGGAGGCATTACCTACTTCCAAAAGAATTTGTAGTGTTCATAGACAACCAAGCATTGAGTTACATCAACACTCAAGAGAAGCTAAGCAATAGGCATCTGAAATAGATGGAATACCTCCAATCCTTCACCTTCACCATCAAGCATAAGAAGGGGCAGCTCAACAGGGTGGCAGATGCATTAAGCATGAAGTTGTTGATAGTTCAAGAGTTACAGTTGCAAACCATAGGCATAGAAGGTTTCAAAGACCTCTATGAAGGAGATGAAGACTTTTCAACAGCTTACCAGGTTTGCAAAGGGTTTGAGAACCATTTCCATGGTGAGTATGCAGATTACACTCTCCAAAATGGTCTCTTGTTCAAGGGTAACCAGTTGTGTGTACCTAGAGGATCTATGAGGGAGAACCTCATCCAGGAGAAACATAATGGCAGTTTGAGTGGACACTTTGGGATTAATAAGACCTTAGATTTAGTACAGAGGTACTACTATTGGCCAAAGTTGCCAAGGGATGTGAAAAGATATGTAGAACAGTGTGGTGTATGCCAAAGAGCCAAAGGTGGATCAAGCAATGCTGGTTTATATCAACCATTACCAGTCCCTAACAGACCTTGGGAATGTATAAGCATGGACTTTGTGGTAGGACTTCCCAAGACAAAAATAGGTATGGACAACATCTATGTGGTAGTAGATAGATTTTCCAAGATGAGTCATTTTATCCCATGTAAGACTACACATGATGCAAGCTATGTTGCACATCTCTTCTTCAAAGAGATTGTTAGGATTCATGGACTCCCTTTAAGCATTGTTTCAAATAGGGACAACAAGTTCATGGGTCATTTCTGGCAAACATTATGGAGGAGACTAGGAACCAACTTATCATTTAGCTCAGCTTACCATCCACAAACAGATGGTCAAACTGAAGTCATCAATAGGGTGTTAGGTAACTTCTTGAGGTGTCTAACTAAGGAATATGGCCAGACATGGGACTTAATCATTTCTCAAGCAGAGTATGCATATAATGACAATCTGAATAGAACCACTGGTAGAAGTCCTTTTGAGGTTGTCTATGGCAGACATCCAAGAGGAGTATGTGAGTTGAGAGACCTTGGTAGTTTGGAAATGAAGAGTGGGCAAGCAGAAGACTTCACTCAAACCATCAAGGAAGTTCAAGAGCAGGTTAAGAAGGCCATCCTTGAATCCACTCAAAAACTAAAAGCCAAAGTGGATGAGAAAAGGAGAGAAGTTCAGTTCAAGGTGGGTGACTATGTGATGGTCCATTTGAGCAAAGCTAGGATGCAAGGTGGGAAGCCTACCAAACTACAAATGAGAAGGGTAGGACCTTGTAGAATCCTGTCACAATATGGTAAGAATGCCTACAAAGTTGACTTGCCTTCAGATTTATCTATATCACCAGTCTTTAATGTAGCTGACCTGATCATGTACAAGGGTGAGATAGCATAGTAGACTGAGAACCAAGCCAAGCTATTGCAAGACCTTGATGTTAATGTCTTACCACGGGTGAAGAAGCCTAAAGCAGAGGAGATCTTGGAATCAAGAGGGAAGAAGTCTACTAGATGCCAGGTCTACATGGAGCACTTAGTGAAATGGGCAGATCAACCAGTATCTGAAGCTACTTGGGTGGAGGAGAGCAGGTTCAAGGCACTTGGAATAGACACGGCTCTCATCTCTTCTTCTTTTTCTTAGTTGTGTGCAGAGGGTGAGTATGGTGCAGGAGCACCCTTCCAAACTCTTTATCTTTCTTTGTTTTGTTGGTGTTATGCTTCTTTAGAAGCCATTGTACATAAAATAATGAGCCATGTGCTCATAGGTCCTAGTTAGGGTCCTAGTGGAGATCTTAGGGCTCATGAGTCAAGATTGTGATTTTCTTGAAAATGGAGGGTATGTGTGTCCTGGAGGTGTTTAGGGGTCCTTCATATCATGGTGGTGTCCTTAGGTTGGCCCTTCAAAATGCAGGAAGGCCAAGAAAAGACCTACTCCTAGGCGAGACTAGACAGTGCTCGGTTAGGAGAGGTCAGATTGCAGAGGTCTTGGAGAGCAAGGTTGAATAGTGGAGAGTGCATCCTTTGGAGGAAGTGTAGATGAGTGTTTGAAGAATCATTGGTGTGAAGGAGGAGCCTCCACCAATCCAGACAAGGTGGCTAAAACTCAAAGTCCTCACTGTGACCAAGGCAGACCACAAAACCCTCACAAAACCCTTAAAAAAACCCCAAAATTCGCCCTAGGCATTGTACGGCCACTTGGAGGCCCAAAACCTAGAAAATCCTTGAGCCCTTGCCAATTGATTGGCAGTCCATTTTGGGATTTAGGGTTGTGTATGCATCATTTGTGAGAGAAATCCCTTGAAGACCGGTTAGGAGGCCTAATTGGTCCTAATTCTTGTAGCCCTGTTTTGTAAGCAGAATCACAAAACAGTGAAATCGATAGAAAGGATGAAGGTAGCAACTTCTTGGGGGCACATGGAGGGATGTAAAACATGGTTTAAGACCTGATTTAACCTTGCTATTACCTTGGAAAGAGTGAAACAAACCTTAACCCTTATTAGCCATAATAAGGGGTTTTGAGTCTCATGAGTAGGTGAGACCTTAGGAGTAGCATAGCAACTCATTGGTGGTGGATTGGGCAAGGTCAGGGGATTCCTCAAGAAAAGGGAGTCCTTGAGACCCTAGGGTGTGAGGAGAACACCAGGTGATCCCAGGGAAGGATCCAGGAGCATAGACTAGGCTAGTCTATCCCAAACCCCATCCCATCATTTGAAGACCCAAAGTGAGGGTCTGTTAGCATGTGTGACCATGGCATAGCATAAGCACCATGGATTTGGCATGAGCTCTAAGAAAATCAGCACGTGCGCTAGGGGAGAAGGAAATGGGGAATTTGGTATAGAAGATGGCTTGGGGGGGCATCATAAATGCCTCAAGAATAGCATACGACCAAGGATATGAGATGACGAAGTGGTTTGCTTGGATGCAGGTGGATTTAGGACCCTTGGCATCGAGGGAGCACTGGTCAGTGACCATGAGACTGTATAGGCAGTTGTGGGAAAATGAGTTAGAGATTCTGGTTGTAGTGGGATTGCCTTTCATCGGTTGATGGTCGAGGATTCAAGCTCATACAGCAATGATGCCAATCCTTGTAGAGAGATGGGATAGTAGGTATAACACCTTCCACCTACCTACTTGCAAGGCAACAGTGACCTTATTGGATGTATGGAGGATCTTGAAGATCCCCATTTGTGGCATCATCCCCGAGTACCAGTTAGATGCAATAGACTTCTACCTTTAGGAGATTTGTGAGCATGATACACTATCGATGTTGGACATGAGAAGGATGCACCTAGGTAGGGCAATGGGTATCCGACACTTTCCTCATCTAGTACTCATGATATGCAAGTTTTTGAGCAGACGGATCATGCCTAAATAGGAGGACATGGGTTTCCCATTGGATGGAGCAGATGCATATACTACATGATTCAGGATTGTGCCAAGTATGCTTGGGGAGCCATGATGTTGTCTTAGTTGTAGCATTACATGCACCTTGTAGTATACTGGGAGTATGCCAGCCTATCTATGGGGTTGATCCTTCTTCACATATGGGCTTGGGAGCATATTGCAGTTACACGAACATTAGGTGTACAGGATAGGTGGGCCTAAGGACCATATATAGACAGGTACAGGGGCCTCTTACATTACACATGGATAGGTGTTATCTGGTTCTGGCATCACATTTTTTATGAGCTCATGGAGTTCACTTGGCAACCATTTTTGGATAGTGAGGCATGGAGGGGGGATTGGCAGCTGTACTAGGCTTGAGTGGAGATGTGGCTCTTCAGTCGGTCTATTTACATTATGGAGTAGTATGCCCCTTACAGGGTAGATAGACAGTTCAACTTAGTACAAGATATAGTGGGGGACATACCATTATATCCTCAGATGACACAAGAGGTGAGAAGGTGGGGCTCGATAGTGAGTTCAATGGAGGGGAGGACCAGCCTCCAAACGATGTCGTATTTGGTTTGGGATGAGAGAAGGGGAGTGCGAGAGGATCCAAGGAATACTGGAGGATACAAAAGATGGTGGGAGGGACATTTTTCAATGCGTCTCACCATTCCTAGAGTTTGGGAGGATGATGAGCTACAACTGACAGTGGATGAGGTGGTCAGTGGAGGGGAGGATGCACCTGGTGATAGGGTTTTGGCATGAGTAGGGAGGGGTGTTGGCGGGCAGTGGAGGGGGTGAGGGTGGTATGGAGGAGAGAGAATGAGGTAGTGCAGGGAAATGTATCAGCACCAATGATAGGGGAAGCAGTCGAGGGAGGGGAGGGTGGTGCAAATGAGATCATACTTATGGATATACCAGAGGTACATGTACAAAGTGTGGGAACAGAGGTTAGAGGAGGAGTAGCACAGGCCGATTTTGACAGGCTCTTACAGTGGAGAGATGCCACTCGAGTGAGGCTACACACACTCAAGGATGAGGTGCAAATCGAGAGAGTGAGGAGAGAGAGCCTAGAGGTAGAGGTTGGGTGGCTACAATGGGAGATGGGGGATTTGACAGAGAGCCTCCAAACAGCGAGGACGGAGGTGGATGATCTGAGGAGGGATAGGGAAGAGTCAAAGTGGATTCTCTAGGATGCTAGGTCAGGGACTGCCATTTGAGCATTATAGGACGCTCTTTGATGAAAGGATGAGGAGTTGGAGGGGCTGCGAGCCAGGGTGCATAGGGAAGAGGTGGATGCTACACACCTACAGGTGGAGAGGGATGCAGCACAATAGATGTTGGTCCCCGCAGGGCTTGGGTAGATGTACTTGGACATGATATAGTAGAGGGAGAGGGTGGAGAGGGCAGGTCAGGAGGTGGCATATGGCAGGGGATTGTACCACAAGGTGGTACCAACAGAGCAATGAGCAACCTCATACACTAAGAGTGTGTGCTCCCATAGGACACACAACCAGCAGACAAATAGATCAGTGGGTTTCAGGCCACCTAGATCAGAGGTAGTGGGTGGAGTAGGGGAGGAGGTGATGAGGAGGGGGCTAGGGAGATAGGTGGAGAGAGCCAGCTCCATTTTGGCTTATGTGTTATTTTTGATCCTTCGGGGTGATCATTGTATTATGACAGACATATTCATTTTATATATATATATATATATGATTTTTGGTGGTGGTTATACATGTATTTTATTATGGACATTATGATGGACTCTATTTTTTTATTATTTTATGATGTGATGCATGGATGTATTGTGTTGACCGATTTGTGATGCAGGATGGATGCTTTTATATATATATATATATATATATATATATATGCTTATGATGTGTTAGTGACATGTTCATGGATGCAGGATGGATGCATGTGCATGTGTGTATGATATGTTATGGATGTAGGATGATTAATTATGTGGGTACATATCTTTCTGAGATGTTTTGATGTGTATATTTGATATATATGAGTATGTTTAATGTTTAATGGATATCAAATTTGTGAGGAAATGAATATGCAATGTAATGATAAATGTGGATGCAAGTGATTAATGAACAATGCAATCAAAGTGATAAATTAATATAAATGAGTAATAAATGCTATCAAAATGAGTGATAAATGTAATCTAAATGAAAAATGAATGATAAATGCAATGCAATCTACATGGATAATGTAATCTAAATTGTTAATGCTATGAAAATGATTAATGGATAATGCGATCTAAATGAATGATAAAATGAATGAATAATGCAATGTAAATGAATGATTAATGCAAGATGAACGATGAATGTAATCTAAATGGATAATTCCATCTAACTGAATAATGCAATGAAAATGGATAATGCAACCTAAATAAGTAATGGAAAATGTTTTTTGTGAATAATACAATGACCTTAGATAGAAATAGAAAAATAGGAGGAAAAATTGAAGACTCCACGGGGTTATTAGATGAGGAGAATCAAGAATTTATGGAATGATGGGGAGAGTTGTGCACAAAAGATGTGGAGAGAAAACCTAGTTTGTATATTGCTCTAGGTAACCCGCACCACTGATTATAGGAACCAGGATGCCATGAGAAACCTAAGGTGTGGACTGACTCATAGTCAAGCGGTAATTCCTTACACACAACTATGCAAGTGTTGAGAAACACAGATACAAATTTGTGGGTACGTGCAAGGAAACCCTCAAACACACTGATATCCCTTGTACACGACAAGGTAAGTGTTGATAAACACTAGTACTAGGTCATTGGTTCATACAAGAGAGATCCAAAACACACCATGCCATGAAAATATGCCCCAATATGCACCTATCATAAACATACCTAGATATGGAAGATCCGGGCAGTCATAGATAGAAGCAGTTGTAGGACAGAAGATGCAAATAAAAAATAAATAAAAATACAAGAAATCAAACAAGTTACACATACATGATCAACTGATGTCTCTTGCCAAGAGTGGGATTAGGATGAAAGATTAAACTTTCAGGCGAGGGAAGGATTCATCCCAAGGAAAAATTATGGGGTGGGTGTGATTGACTAGGCAAATGACCAGATGACCATGAGGACTAACCTACAGATGGAGGACTAACATCTAGACTTGATGAAGCTCACATAGAGGCACAAGCTCAGTATATGGGGGGCAAACACTTAGCTTCATGGGATAAAGCTCAGTCTGATTGGGTGATCCTTATTTAGAGTTTGGTAAAAGAATCAACATCATGCAAGTGATTATTCTGCCAGGAGTGTGTAAATGTTATGGTGGGAAGATTGGATAGCGACGATTATGGATGTTATTGTTAGGATTCCCAAAGATATTGAGAGGGGGGAGGTGAATCGGTATCTAACCGGTATAAGAATTTATTTGAATTATAACATGAAAAGCATATCAAAAGTGTGTACCGGTAAACCAAAAATAATGCAGTAAATAAGAGCAATAAACACAACATAAGAGACACACCATAACACGGTATTTTTAACGAGGAAACCTAGTGTGGGAAAAACCTCGGTGGGATTTGTGACCCACAATATTCACTTACTGGACAATAAGGGAATATTACCATTTACAATAGGGGCCTGCACATTCAGGAAGGCCAAGTGCCTAGAGCTCACTGCTCAGTTACAAAAGAAGTCTCATTGACTTACAAAAATGGATTATACAAATCCAATGTCTTGTATTGCTTCAGATCAGCATCTACTATGCTAGATTCAGTACCAGTTTAAGCTCTACAATATACATAAACCCTTATCCAATATCTACCTTACAATTTGCATATTAGGTCTACATTAATCTTTCCATCTATCACACCCTAAATGATCTACAATGATCTCATACTTATATGAGTCATATTACAATCCACCAAGTCGGCTTACAAAAGATTTTACAATTAAATACAAAATACATTTAAACAAAATTCCTGTCGGCCATGGTGTCGGTGATCAATCTTTTCGGTGCCGGTGATCTGTGTGTTGGTGTTAAGTCTATCGATGCCGGTGCTTGCCGGTATCATAGGATTGCAAGGTTTCCATAAATGACAATACCTTCAATCACCTTCAATTTCTCATTGGAGTGTGCATTTGCTAACAATCTCCCCCTTTGGCATTGATGACAACACTCATGAGAATAATCTAAAAAGTGTCCAAAAATGTTGTCCAATAAGAATCTGCCAAAATATCTTACCAAAACTGTGTTGTCAAAAATGTATGCTACCCTTGAGATGATGATGTCTTTGTTCTGATCATTTTTCTCATTTCCACTACTCCCCCTTTGACATCAATGACAAAGGTTGTCATTCACTGTCAGTTGAGTGTGGTTCCTACCTAGATCCTTGAAACTAGTGGGTTACAATCTGATAGATATCTACCAATGCAAAATTCTGACTGTCCCTGAATCTTTTGCTATCCTGTAATGCCGCTTCTATTCTCTGAACTGTACCGGTTAGTATGTGCATTTTCTCTTCTGGTGTCTTAAGTCCAGGAACCAGAGCCTCAAAGATTTCTTTTCTCAAAGAAATGAGGTAATCTAGTTTAGGACCTAGTTTGCATTTTAAATCCTTTGCCTTAATCTTTATCTTTTCTTTGTCTTTTTCTAACTTCTCTATTTTCTCTTCAAGATTTGCAATGTTCTTTTCAATTTCCAAAAATGAATCTGATGATCCTATTAAATTGTCAGCAATATTTTTAATTTCTTCTTGAGCTTTTCTGATCTTCGAATCTATGTTCTTTGTCAAAATATTAGTTTTGCAGGTATCTCTGTACAATTTCTTGAAATCCAAAATTGTTTCTCCTAGTGCCGGTAATAAGGTTTCCATTTTCTCCTTATTCTTCTTCACTATTTACTCAAAGAATTTTTCTTTCTCCTTATTCATTCTCTTTTTGAATGTGTCCTCATTTATCTAATCAACTGTCAAAATGTTACCGGTGATGTATTTAGACAATGTGTCTAGTTGACCTAAGGAATCTTTACTTCCTACAATGCACTTGGGTGCTATTAATTTAAGAATAGGAATTATGTCTTCAATAGCCTTATAGGCTTTTGCATTACATTCAGTGATCTTCTTAATAGAATTCAATAATACCTTTGTCACATTCATTGGTCTGAACTCTGTCATTGAAGTACCAGATGTCTGCCCAACTGTTTTCACAATTTCCATGCTATCAGTTGTGGTAATAACTTTGCTTGTTTTGACCTCTAGTAGGTCAGTTTGTGTTTGCATTTCTACTAGCAAAGGTTTAGGCTTTTTAGTTGTTGCCGGTGGCACTGTCTCAGTTTGAACCTGTACCTCATCCTATTTCTGTTCCTGTTTCTCAACCTGTGCCTCTGAGGGTTTCTCTATGCTCTCTACTGCCGGTTTTTTAGATGAAGTCTCGGTATGCACTATCAGTTTCTCTGTCTGAGTAGGTTTTTCTGTGCTTATATTTACTATATCACTAACTTCAATCTCAACATCTGCAGCCAATGACTTAGTAGCCACATCTTTCTTCTTATCCTCAGTGTCTCTTGTCAAATGTTGCACCGGTTAGGTCCATTATTGTGTCATTAGAAACCTTTTTAGTTCTATCAGGCCTGCTTCCAGTGGAAGGTAACCTTGTTACTACCTTAACTGCTTCTTTGGTGATCTTATGGATGGAATCCAACCAAAATAATTTGCCATGAACTCTGCTTAGCACAATCCTTATAACATCCTTGGGAAAATCCGGGACACTAAGGATTTCAATAAAACCTAGGGTTTCCACTATCTTATGTTCCGGTTTGATATTTCCAGATTCATCACATAAAACAGTCTGATACATATTCTTGATTTCATCATCTCCTAATTACTCTATATGAAAATGTATGTATATCCTAGGATCCTCTGCATAAACTACTCCTTTAGGAATTTGAGAGAATGCACCTAGGGTATCAACTTTCTTCACTATTTCGGGAACAAGTTTGAACATGGGTCTAGGATGCTTGATAAATTCAATCATAGTAGGGTTTACAATAAATTTAGGTGTGGATGAGGAAGCCATAGTTATAAATACCTCAATCTGCCTTAAGGATGAGTGCTTGGATGAATTGCTTCACTTTTTCACTAAGGATGCCTTCACTCGGGAATTTTCGTGCTCTCAAAGATTTGAATGCTCGGTGAATGAAAAAGGAGCCAAAACACTTACTTTATAATGTTATTTTCTCCAACTACCACATTTAATGCTTATCGGTTAAGTCACAACTTAACTCATCTGCTGGTAAAGAAGTAATTCAACTTCTCACCATCAACCAAGGGTATATTAGCATGTTTTTTTAGTTTGTTGCTAAACCCCCAAAGGATTTCCTTTTAGTTAGATGAAGAGTCTCCTACCGATGGAGTGTTACTCTCTTCTTCCGATGGAGGAGTGTTCCCATAAACATTTTGATCTGACTTTTTCATCCATTGTTTTGAGAATTCTTGCTTTACCTCTTCAACTTTTTCTTTACCTTTCAAGTTGGGTCCTTTATTATTTATCAGTGATGTCATGCTTCTACAAAATTTAGCAATATGTCCAATCTTGTTACAAGCATAAAAAGTCACATTGTTTTTCTGAATAGCTTTCCCATATCCTATGTCGGTTTGTGTTTTGCATTGATTTGATAGATGTCCAAATCTTCCACAAACATAACATCTTACATTCATTCTGCAATTTTTTGAATTGTGACCAACTTTGTTGCATTTAGAACATTGACCTGTGGGTGTATTAGTGTTCTGATAATTTCTAGATCTACACTGATTTGCTCTATGACCATACTTGTTACAATTAAAGCATTTTCCATTAAATTTGTAAGCATTAGGTTTTCTTACCGGTTTGCTATGATCATGATTGTTTGCAGTACCAGAGCTTTCACCAACTTCAAAGCCAAGGCCATTTGCATCACCATTTGGTTTCTGATTCTTCAGCATGTCATCAAGTTCTTCTAAACTTTTCTTGAGTTTTTCCTTGTGTTGATTTGCAGCAGCTAGTTCACTCTCCAAGATTCCTTTCTGTCTCATGAGTTCAATTTTGTCATTTTGTGTATGCATCAAATCTGTCTTTAACATATCATTTTCATGACTAAGTCTTGTGTTTTCATTTCCAGCACCATTCAATCTTCTAACTAAGTCCTCTTCATTCTTCTTCTGATTTTTAGTTTTTTTACAAAATCTCATAGTCATATCTTGCATCTCATTCTTCATTGTACTGTTTTCTTGTCTCAGTTTGTTTACCAAATCATTAAGAGTTTCTTTTTCATCTTCATCATTTTGCATCTTTTCACAAAGTTCTCTTCTCTTATTCCTTGCTATAGTGAAATTTTCTTGAAGTCCTCGAATAATATCCTGTGCAGCCTTCAAATCATCTTCAAGTTTGATATTCTTCACTTTTTCTGCATCATAGTCTGAAAGAGTTGTTTCCAATTGCTTTCTCAAGTTTTTCATCTCTACCGGTGTCAAGATCTTCCTCAAGCTGTTAGGCTTTTGAAAATAGAGGACCAGGCTCTAATACCAATTGTTAGGATTCCCAAATATACTGAGAGGGGGGGGGGGTGAATCAGTATCTGACCGGTATAAAAATTTATTTGAATTATAACATGAAAAACATATCAAAAGTGTGTACCGATAAACCAAAAATAATGCAGTAAATAAGAGCAATAACCAAAACATAAGAGACACACCATAACACAGTATTTTTAATGAAGAAACCCAGTGTGGGAAAAACCTCAGTGGGATTTGTGACCCACAATATTAGATTACTGGCCAATAAGGGAATATTACTGTTTACAATAGGGGCCTGCACATGCATGAAGGCCATGTGCCTAGAGTTCATAGTTCAGTTACAAAAGAAGTCTCACTGACTTACAAAAATGGATTATACAAATCCAATGTCTTGTACTGCTTTAGATCAACATCTTCTATGCTAGATTCAGTACCATTTTAAGCTCTGCAATATACATAAACCCTTATCCAATATTTGCCTTACAATTCGCATATTAGGTCTGCATTAAACTTTCCATCTATCACACCCTAAATGATCTACAATGATCTCATACTTATATGAGTCATATTACAATCCGCCAAGTCGGCTTACAAAAGATTTTACAATTAAATACAAAATACATTTAAACAAAATTCTTGTCGGCCATGGTGTCAGTGATCAATCTTTTCGGTGTCGGTGATCTGTGTGTCGGTGTTGAGTCTGTCGGTGTTGGTGCCTGCTAGTATCATAGGATTGCAAGGTTGCCATCAATGACAATACCTTCAATCACCTACAATTTCTCATTGGAGTGTGCATTTGCCAACAGTTATATGGGTAGGCGGTGAGGAAATTTTGATATAATAGACGATGGATCTAGAGTATTTACCTTGGCGCCTGCATGCAGGTTTTCACCAAGGTACTTACCCATAGCACCACAAAGTGGTTTTCACTAATGGAAGAATTAATTTTTATTGACTTTTTCCTTTTTTCATTCTTTTTTAACCTTTCTTGATTTTTTGATTTATTTGAATTTTTATTGTTTTTTTATTTTTTTGAATTTTTTGATTTCATAGTTTTTTTTTTTATGTTTTTGATTTTAAGACAATTGATGACCTTTTGAGGACTAGGAATAGAACCTTTTCAGGTTCATGATGTTCATTGGCTCATCCAAGGGATCTACTTCAGGAGTAGCCAACTGATATGCCCCTGATCCATACTTTGTTGTGATCACATATGGTCCAAGCCAATCGGGCTCAAACTTGCCTTTCTTCTCTCTTTCTTGAAGGTTTCTCTGATTTTCCATGAGGAAAAGATCACCAACTTTGAATTCCTAGGTTTTGACCTTCTTATTGTAACTCAAGCATAGTTAATTCTGATATACCCAGAGATGGTTTAAGGCCTTGAGGTGCCTTTCATCGAACAGTTTTAGCTCTTGCAGTCTGGCAACTCTGTATTCCTCGTCTGGGAGGATATTCTGCAGTGACACCCTTAGGGAGGGGATCTTGATCTCAAGAGGGAGGATGAATTCAAAGCCAAAGACAAGGGAATATGGGTTTGCGCCTATGGGGGTGCAGATGGAGGTGCAGTAAGCCCACAGAGAAGTATGGAGTTGGAGGCCCCAATCACGACCAACTTTATTGACTATCTTTTTGAAGATTTTGATTATGGTTTTGTTAGAAGCCTCATCTTGATCATTACCTTGCGGGTAATAGGGAGTGGAGAAGCAGTGTTGGATATCAAATTTTTGACAGATATCTTTAACATCCTAGTTTTTTATGATGTTTTGATTGTCATTGATGGACACAAACTTTCTTGATGTATGAGTTATGCTCAACCGGTAATGGTTCCAACCGGTATTGTGTATTATTAAATGAATAGTATTTAGAGTATCGGTATTTTACAGAAGATGGTTTACCGGCCACAGATTGATTGAATATCCCAAGCGGTATGAAGACCCCAAGAGGTTCGAGGATCTCAAGCGATATGAAGGACCCAAGCGGTGGTTAACTTTTGATCAGAACACTACGATCTTCCAGTCTTCATTTTTGACAACCGGTAATCGGTATATTGTATTAACCGGTATATATCTGTGATGAGTTACCAACCGGTATTACTATAATGTGTGATGAGTTATCATCCACCGACACTTTGGTGGTGTGTTTGTGTCGCGTTACCAAATGTGTCTAGATGCATTGTACCTAGGAACTTGTAGTCTAATTCTATTGGACCGACATGAAATCAGATTCCTTTATAAGGACATCATGTCTAGGGTTTGCATGTGTGAGATATAGAATAGAAAAGGTTATGTGCGATTATTAAAGAAAAGATTAGGTCTGTGTGAAGAGATAGAGTGTGGAGATATTGAAGACTGAAGTAACGCTGAAATCCATTAACAAGGAGCTGTCAAGGATCTAATCAAGCATACTGTACTAGCATCTAGATCATTCACTTGTTCATTACTAATATCTTCGTTAAGTCTGAAACCCTTAAGCAGGTAGGCCGAGCAAAGCCTTTGTAAATTTTCTAACAAGGTGGTTCACAATTGTGGATCTTAAATCCTTTAACAAGGTAGTCTTTAACAGGACTTATCTCCTAACAAATATCTAGATTCCTAATAGGATCTATTTTGGTGAAGAACATTGTATGACCTTAACCAGTCTGACCTTAACTGGTCTGGTTACTATTCTATAGATAGTTACTTGTGATTTTATGCTCACCGTGGTTTTTCCCATTTGGGTTTCCACGTCAAATATCTTGTGTTATGGTGATTGTGCTTTTGTGGGTGAATGCTTTGTTTGCTATTTGGTTTGAACTTATCTTAACCGGTTTATTAGTGAATCAGTTGTATCGGATATCTGCTAAACTGTTTAAAAGATTGATTACAGTATTTTTTGGTATACTAATTCACCCCCCCTTTTAGTATTCATCAATTGGTATCAGAGCCAACCTTTCTATAAGTCTAACCACTTGGAAGGAGATATGGGGGAATACAGTGTGAGGGAACCTACTCATCGCCTCACTTAGACTGAGAGAGCCTATGATGAACTCAAAATAAAGTATAAAGCCTCTTTGGCCAAGAGAAGAGAACATGCTGAGAAACTAATGGAACTCACTGAAAATAGCTCTTCTGATGAAGCAAACATGGATGCCCTAGTTGAAGAAGTTGAAAAACTGAATGAATCTAAAGCCAACCTGAGAAGAGAGTTGGAAGGCCTGACTATCAGAACGTGTCAAGAGCTTGAAAATAGAAGGAAAGTTGAAGATTTGGTAAAAGACAAAGATCATGAGATCTCCAAGCTAAAGCAAGAAATCAGTACCCTTACCGCTCATCTCCAGGAGAGTAAAGTGGAAAAAGAAGAAATGCAAGGTGAACTAAACATGGCTATTTCTGAGAATGCAACCTTGATGGAATCCAATACTTCTATTTCCAAGGAACTTACTGAGTCAAAGGAGATACTTGCCAAATTCAATTAGAGTATTGCTAAGCTAGAGCAAAAGCTAGAATCGGAAAAGTCAGTAAAGGATACCACTAGACTTAGTTTCTCTGGGCATGAGGAAGGTGAGACCTCTAGAACAAAAGCTGAAGCATCAAAGAAGCAAACTGACATCCAAGGATAAAGGTAAGAAAAAATTTAAACCTATTTTCTTTAATTGTCTCAAAGAAGGACATACTGCCAATGTGTGTAGAAGCAAGGCCTACAATAATTTTCCTTATTTTCAGAACAATATGCCTAGATCCAATAGATTCAATGGAAACTGTTATGCTTGCAACAAGTTTGGGTATAGAGCATTTGAATGTAGATTGGTTTTGCACAACACTGTGAGATATCCTCCAAGGACTCAAGGAGTTATTTCGGAACTTCCTGTGAACTGGAATCCCAACCGATACAATACCTATGACCATCGATCAGTTGGTTATCAAGTGACAACTAGTTGGAAAGCAACTTGTTTGATATGTCGTGGTAGCGGTCACACTGCTCCAACATGCAAAAGGAAGAATGGAAGTATGAATAACGGACCATGGAAAACACCTGGAATGGTATGCTATCATTGGAACAAACCAGGACACACTGCCAGAACTTGCAAATTGAGAAAGAACCTATTGGGTGATATACTGATCACTCCAGAAGGGAAGATTGATGTTGAAACCATTCAGGTGGAAATGAATAAAACTTGGAAAAAGAAATCAGAAGAGTCATCACAGGATGAACCATTCAGGTGGAAATGAATAAAACTTGGAAAAAGAAATCAGAAGAGTCATCACAGGATGAACCTGCTTCTACACCTAATGTGGAAGTCTCTAAATCGGCAAACTGAGCTTCAGAAAAGCTTAGGGGGAACATATCAGTGAAATATTTTGAACCCCTAGTTTATATTGGTAAAGACCTTTACCGATATATGTTACCTGTCAGTCAGTAGAAGATTTGGAATGATAAAAGGCAAATTAGGGTTTGTACCCTAGCAGTGATGCATTTATTATGGTCGGTGAGAGTTTGTTTAAAAGGGTTTTCGTTGTCATTTTCACTTATCTGTTTACAAAAGAAGAATCTTCAAGAGCAAAGCAACTAGAGAAATTTGTTTAGCATTTGGAGAAATCCTGTGCAAAATCTTGCAATCATCTTCAAGCAATCAGTGAAGAACACTAAGCGGTGAACTAGCAATCGAAGTGGTGAACTGTGCGCGATATTGGAAAACCTAAATTTCAAATTGTGAAGGTATTTTCCAAAAATTCTTTCTTATCATTTGGTTATGGCTTCTGCATCGCATTCTATTTCTAGTGCACCTAAAGATACACCTGAGTTTCTTCAAAAGAAAATGAGATACAATGCCTTATCTCAAATTCCTATTGGAGTTATTGTGGAGGAAGATATTTTAGGGTATATAGACTGTAAGTTGGAAGACCTAGGATCCCTAGTAATTCACTCCCAGCTAAGTTTGTTCTGTGGAGATGACAAGAAGATCAAACCAGAGTATAGCATCCTCGAGAAGATGAAACTACACAATGCAGTATACTTTCTAGAAGAATTTACAGAAGAACATATTCGCATTATCCTCTGCAGAGTGCATGGTGACAAGATGTATCTTGAGCGAACACATGACATCACACCGGAAGCGATTCATGTTGTCACTAGATTTTGCAATGTTGGAGAAGTACCAGTTCTATGGAAGGTCACCAAAACTAAAATGACAAAGCTCACTGGTTCTATGAGTGACCAATGGGCAATTACTGTCAACACCATTTTTGATGATCTGGTAAAATATGTCAGCATGGTGATTGGTTACAGGATATTTTATGCCAGCTGAATGAATTTTGTCCCTGCTGCTGCGGTGAATGCTACTTACAAGATGATCAAGGAAGATACTAAATATGACCTATGTACCTTCTTACAGTACCAATTGTTGGCAAATCTAAAATCCATCAAACAAGACAAATCATTGAGGTTCAAGTTTGGCCAACTTCTAGTCAGTCTATTCTTCTATTTTCAAGGTTATTTCCCTGGAGTAGGTGATGTTCAATGGTCTATTGACCTACCAGTTTCCAGATAGATTAAGGAGAGTCTACAAGTAGTGGGAACTGCATATCCAGAGGTTCTAAATAAGTATTTTGATGAATTCAAACAAAAGATAAACCAGAGAATAAGGATATATGGTGATATAGTGAAGAAGTATGAAGATGATATCTGCTTCACAATAAGGACAGATGACTACATAATGGAAGCTGTGGAACCTAGAAAGGAAGTAGTTGGCCCTATGGGGTATGAAGTAGTGAATGACTTATTGATCGGGTATGCCGCTACCCTACTTGCCTCACCACTAGATGCAAAGAAGAAAAGAACTGGTACCTACTTGGAGAGGGTCACATCGATTGAGAAACTGAAGCAGAAAAAGGGCAAAGTTGTGCCATCGGTATCTACACCGGTTACATCTCCTAGTCCGAAAGTGACCAAGTGGTCACCAGCCAAAAAGAAACCTGAGATTATTCTAGCAAAAGTATTTGAGAGGAAGCATAAAACTAGGAATCACTCACCGGAGTCAAATGACACTGAACTGAAGGTTGAAATAAGGAAGTCAAGGCAAACAAGCAAAAAGCCGAAGTCTACCGGTAATGTACCAGCAACATTTGCACTGGTAAATATAGATATTACCTCTTATAAACCAATGACACACTGTCAGAGGACAATAAAGAATATTAGGAGGAAATTGCTTGATGACTTAAAGGAACATTTTGATGACTTTAATGATAGTGAGAAAGAAGAGGTAGAACAGGAGGTCATTAAATATTTATGTATTAATGATCGGTCGCCTTCTGAGATTAAATCTATTACTCCAAATTCTTTGTATAATTCTTTGGATAATAAATGGTGCATTGCCATTGAAAGAGAACAAGAGATCAAGGAGAAAAATTTTGCACAATACTTTCCTGATGCTTCAAATTCTGAGTTATTTGAAATTATGGATAAGAACAAAGGCATCTTCTTTATGAGAAGGAGGCGACTCAAGTTACTAGAAGGTAAAACTTCTGAAGTAGAAAAGGATACACACATACATGTTAAATCTATTGTCAAAATACACCAAGTATCTGAAGCCACTAGGAAGGTTGATCAAGAACCTGACCTATCCTCAGGCAAACCGGATGAGGTATTTGACAGTCAAGGTGAAAGAGTGACAGGATAAATTGACCCTATTGATATTGATGCATTAGATAATGAGGATGTCCTCTTGAAAAAGAAAAACCTGAGAAAGAGAAACAAGACAAAGAGAAAGCAGAGAAAGAACAAGAGGAAAATGCAAGGCAAGAAGAGAACAAGAGAAAAGAGGAAAAGAAAAAGCAAGAAGAAGATAAGAAAAAAGAAGAAGAGAAGAAGAGAGAAGTAGATTAAGAGAAAAGAAGAAGAGAAGAAGAGAGAAGAAGATAAGAGAAAAGAAGAAGAGAAGAAGAAAGAAGAAGGCAAGAGGATGGAAGAAGAAAGGAAGAAGGAGGAAGAGAAGAAAAAGCAGGAAGAGGATAAGAAGAAGGAAGATATGGAGAAGAAACAAGAAGAGTAGAAAAATAAAGAGTCCGAGAAGAAGAAATAAGAAGAAAAGAAAAGAGTGGAAGAGGAGAAGGAGGGAGAGAAAAGAAAACAAGCGAAGATCAAGACCAAAGAAGGAGGGAAGACTCCTAAGGCAATCGGTGATCAAATCAAGCAAGTTGATTCCACCAGTCCTATTGATCTAACTCTTGCATGTGTGACTCAACCTGTAGATGAGTCTGAGCTACTTCAAAGCATCAAACTTGCACAGGAGAGACTGGAGGAATTGTGGAAGAAGAAAGAACAAGATGTCATACAAATTGCAGTTGACACCCTTACCAGTCTAATTCCCGGTACTAACCTCCCCAGTACCGACTCCTCTCTATCGAAACTCAAACTTATTTGTACCGTAGTAGAGGACTAGGTACAATTCTTGGAAGATGTTGCTCAAGCAACTACAAGAAAGAACCATGAAAAGGCACTCAATATTGCCTTAGTCAAGCAAATGAATGAATTCGGGACACAACTACTGAAGTAGCAGAATGATATCAATGTTGCTATGGGTGAGGGTGAATTACTTTTGAGTAAAATATGCCAACCCCATCTGTTTTGTGAAGATGTGCTCAAACAGAAAGCTCAACTCCAATCTGAGTTACAGGAATATATCAGCAACTTCAAGATGCCTTATGATTTATTCACTGCCTATGGAAAAACTATTCATCATTTTCAGCATCAGACTGCCGAGATGGACTTAGAGATCAGCAACCGGACTCAAGATTTGCAGGAGCTTCAACTGCTCCTATTTCCAAAACTGTAGGTTCTTCAGAGATGTTTTTCTCAACTTGTAAGCTATCACAATAACTCAAGAGATGAGTACCATCGATGCAATGGAAGAACTAGCATTCTAGATGAAGACTGAAAGTGAGGTTGCTACTTCATTACTTGAGTCATGGACATTGGACATGAAAACTTTTATGCAGAACTTTAAATCTGTTTTTGAGAAATTTCATTCCTTATTGTCATGAACATCTACTCTATGTTATTTTATAAAAAGGATAGTTTGTATTACTTTGTCATTGTTGGCAAAGGGGGAGTAGTGTACATACATTAAAATTTTGGTGAATGTTTATGCACTTGTAATTTTTGCAAAGGGGGTAGTGTATATGCTTAGAGGAGTAATTTTGATTGTAGCATCGTTTGTATTATTGTTGTAAAAACACTTAGATGTCAAAATTTTCCTAAGTGTTGCCATCAATGCCAAAGGGGGAGATTGTTGGCATTTTGATGATGTTTTGATTGTCATTGATGGACACACACTTTCTTGATGTATGAGTTATGCTCAACCGGTAATTGTTCCAACCGGTATTGTGTATTATTAAATGAATAGTATTTAGAGTATCGGTATTTTGCAGAAGATGGTTTACCGGCCACAGATTGACTAAATATCCCAAGCGGTATGAAGACCCCAAGAGGTTTGAGGATCTCGAGCGATACGAAGGACCCAAGCGGTAGTTAACTTTTGATCGGAACACTACGATCTTCCAGTCTTCATTTTTGACAACCGGTAATCGGTATATTGTATTAACTGGTATATATCTGTGATGAGTTACCAACCGGTATTACTATAATGTGTGATGAGTTATCATCCACCGAAACTTTGGTGGTGTGTTTGTGTCGCGTTACCAAATGTGTCTAGATGCATTGTACCTAGGAACTTGTAGTCTAATTCTATTGGACCGACATGAAATCAGATTCCTTTATAAGGACATCATGTCTAGGGTTTGCATGTGTGAGATATAGAATAGAAAAGGTTATGTGCGATCATTAAAGAAAAGATTAGGTCTGTGTGAAGAGATAGAGTGTGGAGATATTGAAGACTGAAGTAATGCTGAAATCCATTAACAAGGAGCTGTCAAGGATCTAATCAAGCATACTGTACTAGCATCTAGATCATTCACTTGTTCATTACTAATATCTTCGATAATTCTGAAACCCTTAAGCAGGTAGGCCGAGCAAAGCCTTTGTAAATCCTCTAACAAGGTGGTTCACAACTGTGGATCTGAAATCCTTTAACAAGGTAGTCTTTAACAGGACTTATCTCCTAACAAATATCTAGATTCCTAATAGGATCTGTTTTGGTGAAGAACATTGTATGACCTTAACCGGTCTGACCTTAACCGGTCTGGTTACTATTCTGCAGATAGTTACTTGTGAGTTTCTGCTCACTATGGTTTTTCCCATTTGGGTTTCCACGTCAAATATCTTGTGTTATGGTGATTGTGCTTTTGCGGGTGAATGCTTTGTTTGCTATTTGGTTTGCACTTATCTTAATCGGTTTATTAGTGAATCTATTGCACCGGATATCTACTAAATTGTTTAAAAGATTGATTACATTATTTTTTGGTATACTAATTCACCCCCCCCCCCCTCTTAGTATTCATTAGAGTGGAGAAGTGGTGTTGGATATCAAATTTCTAACAGAGATCTTTAACATCCTGGTTTTTGAAAGGCCTGTCATTATCTGTAATGATTACTTAGGGGATTCCATATCTGCAGATTAAATAGTTCAAAATGAATTTAGAGATCTATTTATCAATGGTGAAGGTAAGGTGAATGGCCTCCACCCACTTAGTGAAGTATTCAGTGGTGGTAATGACGAATTTATGACCATTGGAGGATGTAGGGTGGATTTTCCCAATGAGATTGAGCCCCCACTGTGAGAAGGGCCAAGGTGTAATGAATGGTTGTAATTCTTGTGATGGAGCATGGATTTTGTCACCATGTTTTTGGCAAGGGATACATTTCTTCACATAATTGTATGCATCTACTTCCATTGTAGGCCAATATTATCCTGTTTGCAAGAGATTTTTAGCCAAAGTGAGCACACTTGAGTGTGCCCCATAGATACCTTCGTGCACTTCATGTAGTGCCCATTTAGCCTCTTGTTTGTCTAAACACCTTAGAAGGGAACCATCAAAATGCCTTTTGAATAGGGTATCTCCAAGGATAGTATAGTGGTCACATCGGGGGATAAAGATTTGTTGTTGTGTTTTAGTAAGGTATGGGGGAATGGTGTTGTCTCTTAGGTAAGTAAAGGTCTCTTGATACTAAGGGGATTCAGGACCAATGAGTATGCACACCATTTCAGACTTTGGTAGGTCATATGCAGGTATGAAGAGTTGCTCAACCAAAAACTCATACTTCTGACTATGTGCCGACATCTGAAGGAGGGAACCAATAGTGGCCATTGGATCTGCAGCTTTGTTGTTTGTACATGGAATCTGATCAAACTTGATTGATGTAAAATTTTGCTCGAGGTCTTGAACCATACTGCGATAGGGAAGAAGCTTGTCATCTTTTGTTTGGTACTTAGCATTGACTTCTTTAATGACAAGTTGGCAGTCACCATAGACATGTAATTCCAATATCTTCCACTGGATAGCCAGGCATAGTCCAATAATTAGTGCTTCATATTCTACAATGTTATCAGTGCATGCAAAGGCTATCTTGTATGATTTATGGATGCAATCTCCTTGAGTTGTGATCAATAGCAGTCCTGCCCCTGATCCGTTTTGGGTGCAAGAGCCATCAAAGTACAACTGCCATGTGGATAATGTGGTGACAATCATTATAAAGTCATTTGGAAATTCTATAAGGATTAGATGGTCACCTGAAAGTGGAGCATCGACCAACTGATCTGCTATTACTTGTCCTTTGATTTCTTTTCTATCTACATATTCAATGTCAAATTCACTTAACAAGACAACCCATTTAGCAGATATGCCAATGAGAGTAACCTTTGACAAGAGGTATTTGAGGGGGTCGATCTTAGTAATCAATTTTGTTTTGTTGTTAAGCATGTAGTGTCAGAGATTTTGTGTGCTAAAGTCAAGTGTTAAGCATGCTATTTCAATAGTGGTGTAATTGAGCTCATACCCTATTAATGTGTGACTAATGCAGTATATAGCATGCTCTTTCCCCTGATCATTTGTCTATGTCAATAATGCCCCCATTTCCAATGTAGTAGCAGATATGTACAAAAGAAGTGGCTTTCTTGGAATAGGAGATGTATATGGTGAAAATGGATAACAATAATAATGATATTGAAAGGCTAAATTAATTCAACCACAAAACCCTAGCCTAACAACAACAAAGATCCACCATAACATATGAAGATTACCTAAGACAATGCAAATCAAATGAAATCACAAAGATTATACCATCACATGTCCAATAGGGTTTGGATCTCCATTCTTCCTATCTTCATTGATCTTGCTTGATATATTTGCTCTCAGATTTTATGTGCACAAGAGCTCAACAAAGAACGGAATGTGGTTGCAAGTAGGATCGTAGTGTAGTCAAGTCCTTAAGATGATTGATTAGGGTTTGATAATGAAGGAAGCATCTCCTTATATAGAAGACACTATATGAAATGGAGGGATAAGATTGAGAGGTGTAAAAGGAGGTCGGCTATGATTAGAGGGTAGGTAGAAGAAATAATAAAATAATGAAAGGGGTAGGTAGTGTATGAATTAAGAGATGAATGACATGTGTCATGGGTAGAAAAGGTTAATGAATTAATTAAATAAATAAATATTTATTTAATTAATAGAAGAAGTGAGATAATTAAATAAATAAGATATTTATTTAATTTAGGAAAAGAATAATTTAAATAAATAAATGTATTTATTTAAATGAGAAATAAGGCTAGAAGAGGATAAATGAATTAATTAAATAAATAAAGATTTATTTAATTAATAGAAGAATTAAGCTTAGATAATTAAATAAATAAAATATTTATTTAATTAGACATGACAATTTTAGGTGTCTACATTTTGCCCCTCTTTGAGACAATGCAGCTTGTCGCGTTGTTTCAAAGAAGATCAGATGAACTGATACAAAGTTGCCCCAAGATGGGAATGATATGCCCCCTCGAGAGATTGGATGAAAATGTCTAAAAAGATCGCAGACAATCTCTCGATAAGAAAGAAAGGCTAGAATGGACTGACCGGATAAAGTGACAGAGTCATGGGATAACGAAGACTGACACGGGAAATGAGGGCTAGGGGTAGGGTAGTCTATAAGATAGACCACGGGGAAAATACATCCTCATTGTCATCCACACATCCAAGAGATCAGAGTGTAGAGTGAGATAGAGCAACAACAGTCAGTAGCGATGGCCTTTATTCACAGATTCGACCGCGTTTGCCGATTCCAGAGGCCAGCAGAGGCAGGAGAGCCAGTAAGTACCACCAAACCTCCTCGTACTTTGATGCATTTATTGTTGTCATTAATGCATGGTAGATAGGGAAATAAATACGCTTAGAATAGGATCCAAAAAATGTCCAAAAACGTCCAGGCGCGTCTGTGTTGGTGCCAGGCGCGTCTATGCTCGAGATGCGCGTCTGTGATGAATGCGACTGCGTCTGTGATGTGTAGGCGCGTCTATGCCAAGAAGGCATGTCTGTGTCACCCAGGCGTGTCTGTGCAAAGCATAGGCACGTCTGTGTTTTTCAGGCGCGTCTGTGTAGTCTTCAAGCGTGTTTATGTCGGGAAAGCGCGTTTGTGTCAAAAAAAATGTGAATTTTTGTCTTCTAGGTCAAATCGGCAATTCTGTGATGAACATACACTGTCGATTGGATAAGTTGCTAAGAGGATACACTCAAGCAGGTCCTCTAGGGAAGACTAGGATTGCAAATAGGGCTAGGATTTGACAATTCTGTGATAGAACATACGTTGCCAATTAGGAAACTACTCAAGAGGATTCACTCAAGTAGAGGCCCTAGGATAGGATAGATCAAGGCACTTTGTGATGAACAGTGAGTACCAAGATATAGTACTTTGTGATGAACAGGGAGTACTAAAAAGAGCAGCACTTTGTGATGAACAATGAGTGCAAAATACATAGTACTTTGTGATGAACAGGGAGTACCACTAGGATAGAAGCAACACTTTGTGATGAACAGTGAGTGTCACTAGGGTAGATAGCAATATGCATTTGGATAAAAAGTAGGATTTTGTGATGAACAGTGAATGCCACTATGACTGACATGATTGATTTGCTTGATTGCAAGAGTATTTGCCTATGTTGGAGTCACGGGAGAGATTCCCATCGACTCACAGATTGCGACCTGAGCTGACAACCGAGGAGAAAGTTGCGATCGAGGCTATGGGATTGAGACATGTGCTATATGTGCTTGAGTTTTGGGCGAACATGGGATTGCTGACTGCACTGGCGGAGAGGTGGCACTCCAAGACTTGTACTTTCCATTTGCCGATGGGGGAGATGACAGTCACCCTCGAGGATGTATATAGGATTTTGAGGATACCGATCGACGGGGAGTTGATTCCCTATGATCGAGACAGAGACAGGGAGGCCCTGAGACGAGTGTTCCAGGACCCATGATTGGAGATGAGGGCTGGACATGTGGCGTGGGACACTATGATAGCTACAGGATTAGCGCTGCCACCAGTGATAGGAGGAGCGATCAATGGGTTTCTGTGTCCTGATAGAGCGACACGAGGGTTGGTTGTGGGATAGGGAGGTGCACTGGAGACACTGGTGACACAACACTCCAGTTATGCTTGGGGACCGTGTGTGTTGGCACACCTCTACTATGAGCTGCATCAGTTTGTATACCCCGGATTAGTGGGATTGGGCTGCGGGGTGACATTGTTACAGGTGTGGGCCTATGAGCATCTGCTAGTGACGAGACCAATACACTTCAGAGGCAGAGGTCATAGACGCAGTTTTGTTCACTTATACGACATGATCACGTCGTAGCCACGGATTGGCAGGTTGGAGCATTGGCAACGGGTGATTGATGAGATTGATGTGGTCATATGGAGGCCATACCTGGGATGTGAGCAGTGGGAGGATGATGCGGTAGAGCTTCCCTACACCTTCCAGAGCAAGTACCTGATTGGACGTATGACCTATGTGCTGGAGAGGTAGCTAGTAGACAGGGTTGGCAAGCAGTTCGACAGGATTCAGCAGATGCCACGGGGTTCAGGCATGTATGCATGGACTGTGAGAGATCAGGCACAGTTTGGGCCCTTGTTATCATATGATCAAGCTGTTACACAGCTTGTAGAGATGATACCCCTACCCTAGGACATGTGACCGGAGATCGAGTATGTTGGCTTGGATGCCGAGTACACAGCATATTGGGTCGAGCATCCATTCCCATGCCTGACGGATCCAGGAGAGCTACTAGATGGAGATGGTGGTGGGGATGGGGATGATGATGGAGATGATGGTGGCCGAGGCCGACAGAGGAGGAGGGGAGCAGTTGGAGAGAGGAGGGTTGCATCACAGAGGGAGGGTGGAGAGGATAGGCAGGCTCGGGTGGTGAGGGGTCGCGGTGGATTTCTGCTATAGGTGCCAGCAGCACAGGGTCCCAGATAGGTGCAGGTACAGGGACAGGTATAGGGACAGATACAGGGATAGGTACCAGTACAGGAACCAGTACAGGCACAAGCACAGGGGCAGGCACCCGTACAGGGGGAGCCATAGGCAGAGCCACAAGGGGCTGAGGCAAAGGAGGATGAGCTTACGGAGCTGAGGGAGATCTGCCAAGGATAGGCAGATAAGATCCAGGACCTGGAGAGGGAGAGGGATAGGCTCAGGAGGTGGCTCAGAGATATTGAGCGGGAGCGAGACCAGGCCATTCAACGCTACACAGAGGCTGAGACAACACTGAGGGCTGGGAGGCAGACAGTAGAGGACACAGGGGCCGGATATGCTTACGTCCTGTGGGCAGGGGAGGAGATCGGTTATTGGCAAGATCTCTATTATGGTGCAGTGCCAGTTGATCAGCGGGCGAGGAGCTTCCATAGACCATCGCAGACAGCGACAGCTATGGGAGGGAGCCAGAGGAGACAGGCATCTAGTGGTGGGGTTATGGGTCCTCCACCACCACCAGATAGAGGGTATAGGAGGGATGATCCTAGGGCAGGTCCTTCAGGGGCTCAAATTCCATCGAGGCCAGGTGGCTCTGAGGGAGGGAGTTCATCATAGCTGTAGAGGGCTCCCTATGTATCAGTATTGTACCATTTTTGTATGATGATGTAGACACCTTCGGGTGATTGTAGCCATATGATTTTTTGACATCATTGTATCATGACACTTTATATATATATATGAGATGATTCATCTTTGCGGCAACTATATGCATGCGTACCTATGTGATGAGATATTCTTATGATGCTTATGATATGGATGCAAATATCTATATGATGCAATGCAATTTTTTATTTTTTTTGTTCTTTTATGTTTTATATGTGTATGCATGATGCAAATATGAATGTATGTAATGCAGATGAATATGATAATGCAAATGTAAATTGTGCTAACAGGTGTTGTGTGCAAGATGTGATGTAGTTGTGATATCTATATGTATGTATGAAATGCTTATATGTGGTAATGCAGGTGCGACTACATGAAATGCAAATGTTTTTGGTGTTTCATTATACTCAATCATGTGATAGCAGGCTACGCAGACTCGAGAAGGACGATGGAAGTCAATCAAGAAAGGGGGATGGAAGACAAAAGATATGAAAGTGAAAGAGCTTCTTGTGCATTATCATCATTGAGCTTTATTATGGCAAGTAGGTTATGACAATCGAGGCATATGTTCAACCCAGAAAGTCATTGTACCTGTTTGCATGGAGATAAGACAGTCACAAACAAGGAATGCCCCAGTTCATACTAGACTCTCAGTGTCCTCATATCCTTGGACAAGTCATAGCATTACTAAGAGATAATCCACAGATAGCAAATACAAATAGGTGACGATACCCCATCCTCGCCTTTCTAGTCAAAGACATCCTGGAGATAGAATCTCTAGTCAGAGACATCTTGGAAAAGCTAAAAGACATGTCACCAAAAAAAAGATGAAATCAAAAGAAAACCAAGACTCGACACCAACATCCATTGTAGCCCTCAAGTTTAGTGTCTCTTGTCACTTGTATAAGTCTTATTTGATTGTGGTCACAATGTTTACTTTCATAGAAAGCATAGATAGCACTAAACCATATGTTGTCTGAGTCTGTTGAAAGATTTGATTTGTTGAAGCCCATTCTTGCTGTTGTATCTCATCTGAAACTGACTGAATCCATGAAACTGATACTTTATTGCGAAGAAGATGAAACTTTATTGCGGATCTGTGATGCAAATGTTGCTTTATTGTGAATTGTGCATGGATAGACTGAAGGAAGCTAGAAGAAACTGTACTCCTTGAAACATGTGATGTTCTTAGTTCCACACCTATCACTAGACGTAGGATTTGCTTTAGCCATAGATAGGAGCTGATTTATTATGGATGGAAAGGAGTGAAAAGGAAGGTTTATTATGAATGGTGAACCAATCTTGGGTAGATCAATAACAAGCCATGATGGGAATGGGTAAGTTTATTATGGATGGATAGGCTGTGAGTGTGTGCAAAGTGAAAGGATGAAAGTGAATCCTGAAGGAGGGAGGAGCAATGTCTCTACACATGGCGCTGGTGACCCAGTTTTCACCATGGTACTTGCCCAGGGCGCCACCGAAGTGGTTTTCACCGTTGGACGAAATTATTTCTCTTTACTTTTTTCGATTTTTCAATGTTTTTTGTGTCACAAGGCGCCTGTTTGCCAGGTTTTCACCAAGTAATGATTTTTATGTTTTTATAATTTTTTTTTGTATTTTTGAATTTTTTTGTATTTTTTGAATTAGGATATTCCGAAGAGTTATGTGTAAAACCTGCGAAGGTGCATGCTATTGATAGGATCCTCCAAAGGTTCACCTTCTGTAGTTGAGAGCTGATATGCCCCAAATCCATACGCTGCTGTAATGATGTAAGGACCAAGCCAATTTGGTTCAAACTTGCCCTTCTTCTCTCTGTCTTGCTGATTTTTGGGATTTTCTCTGAGAACCAAGTCACCTACCTCAAATGTGCAAGGCTTGACTTTGTGGTTGTAGCTGCGACTCATTCGTTGTTGGTAAGCCTTGAGATGATTAAAAGCAGTTTGTCTTCGTTCATCCAGTAGTTCCAGTTCTTATAAGCGAGAGACCCTATAGTCTTCATCACTGATGATGTTTTGTAAAGAGACCCGTAAAGAGGGTAGCTCGACCTCAATAGGCAAGATGGCTTCAATGCCATAGACAAGTGAATAAGGTGTAGCTCCTATAGGTGTGCGGACACTTGTGTGGTAGGCCCAAAGTGTGGGATTAAGTTGGATATGCCAATTACGGCTAGCATCGTCGACTGTGTTCTTTAGGATTTTAAGGATTGTCTTATTAGATGCCTCAGCTTGACCATTACCTTGGGGGTAATATGGCATGGAGAAACGATGGGAAATATGGAAGCGGTCACAGAGTTCACAAACATCCTAATTTTTGAAGGGACGCCTGTTATCAGTGATAATGGAAACAGGAATACCGTATCGACAAATGATATAGTTGAGGATGAATGTAGCAATCTATTTTCCCATGACTTGTGTGAGAGGCACAGCTTCAATCCATTTTGTGAAATACTATGTGGTAGTGATAATGAATTTATGACCATTGGAAGAAGGATGGTGAATCTTGCCTATGAGATCGAGTCCCCACTGACAAAAGGGCCAAGGAGACGCAATTGGTTTAAGTTCTTGTGTTGGCGCATGTATGAGGTCTCCATGAATTTGACATTGCTTACATTTCTTGACAAACTGATATGATTCTTTTTCCATATTGGGCCAATAATATCTAGTCCTGATGAGTTTCTTGGCCAAGGTAGGACCACTAGCATGTGGACCACATATCCCTTCATGCACTTCCCGTAATGCAATCTGAGCTTCATCACTTTCTAAACATCTAAGAAGAGTGCCATCTAGACCTCGCCAATATAGGATATCAGCTAAAATGACATATCGAGAGGATTGGTGAATGAAAGTGCGACGTTGGTTATTTGATAGATCAGGAGGTAGGGAATTGTCACGAAGGTATGTGAAAATGGAACCGTATAACTGGGACTCAAGACTGACGACACATATCCTCTCAGTAGGAATAATCTCATATGAAGGAACCAAAAGGTTATCCACCAAGAACTCATAGCGGGTCTCATTTGGAGGTAGATCGATCAGTGAAGCAATTGTAGCCATGGCATCTACGGCGCAATTCTGTTCTCTTGGTATCTGCTCAAAATCTATCTTTGTGAAGTGTTGTTTCAGGTCATCCACCATTTGTTTGTAAGGCATTAATTTTTCATCTTTTGTTTGGTAATCATCAGTTACTTGACGAATGACAAGTTGAGAGTCCCCAAAAACACGAAGTTCTTGGATCTTCCTATAGTGTCCTAAAATTGCGACACTTGCAATTTCGACTACATTTGGGTCTTCATGATGGCGATGCAACGTTGAACCTGAATGGAGACCCCGAAACCTGTTTGCGACACCAAAAACTGCATCTTTTTGCACCTTGGCCTGATCCCTCCTTGCACCCTGCTGCCCCGGGAGGTGGGACCATGGTGCCCAGTGCCCTGGTCCTTCAAGACCATGGCACCTAGCACCCTGGTCCCCCAGGACCATGGCGCCCAGCGCCCTGGTCCCTGGCCCTATTTTGGGCCCGATCTCTTGTTGGGCATTGGGTCTTTAAGTTTGCAATTCAGAAAATAATGTTTCTAGGTCGGCCTAAGGTCGGAAAAATCAGTCTCTCAACCCTAATTGACAAGTATATAAACTACTTTTCCTCTCCTAGAAAAGGAAAAGGAAGGAAATAAGCAAGAGCAAGAGGCGGAAGCGATATTCAAACATTCAAACATTCAAGTATTCAAGCATTCCTTCAAGTAATTGAGCATTCTAAGTCTCCATTCAAGGCTAGGTGTTGCACTCAAGACAAGGATTCAACCATTGAAGAGGAGATCACTTACAACATATAACATACAACATTACACCTTCGCATGTAAGAATACAAACATTCTTACAACAAGGTATCAGTACTTGTTTACATTACAAACATCTACATTTACAGCATTCTCATTTCTTGGTTAATTCCAAAACCGGGGTTTGACCTAAAGGCAAACCCCTAATCCCTAACCCCCCAATCATCCTCTCTTTTCTGTGTGTAGGTTGCAGGTACGCGGCTGTAATTGAAGATCTGGAATCCTTGTGCAGAGACGAATAGATCCCCCTTCATTTCACAGATTTTTCGGAGGATCGTGTGCACTCCGGGCACCATCGTCCCATCAACTTTCGCTCAAATTTGCAGAACAACATTGTCTCGACATTTTACTGCTAATTCCAGGTTCCTAGCTTCATCCTGTATCCCTATCTCTGCTTATAAGCGAATCTTTCTTACTTTACATGCATTCCTAGTCCAATCTTTCTATCTACATTCTTTACAAAAGAGGGTATCCTTGCTATCACAACCCTTGAAACTCATCTAGAATTCAATCTTGCATTGTGTGGGATTGGATCTTGTGAGTTTCAACCCCTCTTTTGAATGTAAAGTCTCTCCTAAGTGAAAACCGTCAACCCTAGTGACCCTCCTTTCTCTCTCCTTGGAGTGGGGGGGGGAGGAACACCTAGGGTTCAATTTTTCCGCTTTACACTTCCACTAAATTGCGATCCGTAATCTAGTTGTTAATGCCTCATATTCCGCTATATTTTTAGTGCAAGGAAATGATAAGCGGTATGATTTTGGTATAGAATCCCCTTGAGGAGTTATAAAGAGGATGCCAGCTCCTGCCCCATGCTATGTGTATGAGCCGTCGAAGTACAGTTGCCATGGCTTTGCATGTGACATTGTTAAAATGGATTCATCTAGAAATTATGAACTTAGAGGAACATCATCTATCATGGGAGCATCCGCTAATTGATCTACAATGGTTTGTCCTTTTATTGCTTTTCTGTCCACATACTCGATGTCAAATTCACTCAGGATCATTACCCATTTGGCCAGTCGCCCAGTAAGTGTTGCTTTATTGAGAAGGTATTTCAATGGGTCTATCCTTGCAACCAACTTGGTCTTATGAGTGAGCATGTAATGTCATAATTTCTGCGAAGCAAAGACCACGGCAAGACATGCACGCTCAATTAGTGTGTAATTTAGCTCATATCCTACCAATGTGCAACTGATATAGTATATTGTTTTTTCCTTGCCCTCAGCAATTTGTTGTGCTAAGAGTGCCCCCAGTGCTGTTGGAGTAGCTGATATGTATAGTAACAGAGGTTGATCGGGAACTGGTGGCATCAGAACTGGCGGATTTGGAAGATAATCTTTGAGCGTCTGGAAAGCCTGTTGACAATTATCATCCCATTTGAATTTGATGTTTTTATGTAGCAGGTGCTGAAAAGGATTACACTTATCTGCAAGTTGTGCTATGAATCTTCGTATGGACTGGAGTTTGCCTTGTAAGGATCGAAGTTGACTGATATTTCTTGGTGGTTGCATCTCCAAGATGGCCTTGACTTTTGCTAGATCAGCTTCGATTCCCCTTTTGGATACAATGAATCCTAGAAGCTTCCCAGAGGTTACTCCAAAGACACATTTCTTGGGGTTTAATCTTACTTTGTATTTTTCCAACCGATCAAAGATGACTGAAAGTATGTCCAAATGTGTATTTCTGTCTATTGATTTTCCCAAGAGGTCGTCGACATAATCTTCCACAGTTACGTGCATGAGATCATGAAAGATAGTAGTCATGGCTCTTTGATATGTAGCACCTGCATTTTTTAGCTCGAAGGGCATGACATTCCAGCAGAAAGTTCCCCAAGGACAAGTGAATGATGTTTTGTGTTGATCCTCGAGCGCGATCCTTATTTGATTATAACCAGAGAATCCATCCATTAATGATAACATTTCATGACCTGTTGTGAGATCAACAATCAAGTCAATATTTGGTAATGGGAAGTCATCCTTTGGACAAGCTTTGTTGATGTCTTTGAAATATGTACATATTCTGATGTTGCAATCTGGTTTACTGACAGGCACTAAGTTAAAGATCCATTTAGGATAATCAATTAGGCGTATGAATCCGACATCCAATAATTTCTCAAGTTCTGCTTTGACTAATAATGCCACTTGTGGATGCATTTTTCTTAATTTTTGTTTCACTGGCTTTGCCCCCAGTTTGACTGTCAAATGATGCATTACCAAATCTGGATCTAATCCAGGCATATCAGCATATGACCATGCAAAGTTGATTTGTCATTTTTTGAAGAAACTTATGAATTTTGACCTTTCGGACTCTGTCAACGATTGAGCCAAGAATATGTTGTGTGGAACCTCTTCTGTACCAATGTTTGTTTTGATAGTCTCCTCTACCAACATGGATGACTTTTCCTCATATGATGCTGGGAGAATGTCGAGCCTTCCATCTTTGGGTGCCTCGGAGAGGTTTTCGCCCTCAGACACGTCCTTTCTTTTTACTTTTTTGGGGTCAGACAACGCCACAGTGTGGTTTTCGCCATAAGACCCTTGGTTTGTTCTTATTTTCACATTTTTGCGACTGGAAGGTCCGACACCCCACCAAAATATGCCACGCTATTGAGTTCTATAGTGTATCCTGCCTTATTGTCCCTAGGGGGGAGATCGTCTCGTATGCCAAGATAGTCAATAAAAGATTCATCATTTTGGAATGTGTCAAACTGTGTAGGTCCTTCATGATCTCAGTTAATGAGTTGGTGGTGAACAAGGGGAAGGCCTTCAATGTCTTCAAAGTTAGCGAGGCTAAGAATGAAGATGCAGTTATATTTGGGTATGTCAAGGTAATTATCGAGGTCATCGATGACACTCTCCTCATCAGTCTCGATCGCGAGTGAACCCAAATTATCATCACTAGTAGCGCATTCTGGGACAGGTGTTCTCATCCTATGTGATTTCAACCTAGAACCTTGAGACAAGGATTGTGTGGAATCCTCATGGGTTATTTCTTGACCAACTTTGAACTTGTTATAAAATTACTCTTCTTCTATGGGTTCATCTCGCTCTCTGAATGTCTCGGTGAGCTCGTAGTCACTGGAGGACTTATCTGAACCCCATTCCCATTTGTTGGAGTCTATGCAATAGCGATCCTCTTGTTGAATTTTGGCAGCTTTTATTTGTAAGGCTTCTTCTGTCCTTTGAGTGTGGACCTTGGAAGTCAGGAAACCAAGTCCTTTCGAGCGTTCCTTTTTAAATGTCAATTCAGGTTGTAAAGGTTCAATGATGCCTTCCTTTTGTAACCCAAGAGGGCTTTTTCCATCATACCCAAATTTTTGTAGAATTTTGAAGCCTTTGCCATATTTCTCACATGGTAGACTGATGTGATCTTGTGTGTCATCTTCAATGTCTTTGTAAAGCATTTTGTATAAATCTTCCTCTTCCAGGTCGCCCCATCTTTGAAAGGTAGTAGGGTCCCATTTAAGTACCATGATGGATACTTGCTTGTTAGGATGTGTTCTTCCATATTCTTTTGGGGAACTCATGACTTGTCGTAAGTACATGGTCTGATTTAAAGTGTATTCCCCCATGTCTTTGTCTTGAAACTTGCCTTTAAGCTCACCTTGTTTTGATGTCGAAGGTTTTAATGACTCGGGATCAATGTATGCCGAGGAAGGAACAACTTCACGATTACTGGGAATGATGGTCTCAGTTTTTTATCTAAGATTATTGCAGTATATGAACGTATTAGGATCACCGTTAACTGTTACTTCCACTCCATTGTGAGGAAACTTAATGCATTGATGATATGTAGATGGGACTGCCCTCATTTCATGAATCCAAGGACATCCTAGCAATATATTATAAGTGAGATCTAGATCCAGGACTTGACAAACCACATCCTTCGTAACTAGCCCAAGTCTGAGAGGTAAGGTGACTGTGCCCTTGGATGAATGTTCTTCATCATCATATGCCTTGATGGTGATTTGATTTCTAGAATTCACAGCTTTATTAGAATATCCCAATTGTTTAATTGTGCTCAATGTACAAATGTTTAGACCAGCTCCTCCATCTATCAGGACTCGTTTTATTCGATGTTTGTGTATGAAGGCTTCAACGTGTAGTGGTGCATTATGTGGCTGACTTACGGAGGCGTCATCGGCTTCTGTGAATGTAAGGGAGTGTGGAATGGAAAGGTATCCCACCATGGCTTGAAATTGGTCCACGTTCAGATCAGTAGGAACGGCAGTGTCTCTCAAGATTTTGTCAAGAATAGCTTTATGTGTGGGGGATATGCGTAAGAGCTCAAGGATGGAGATGAGTGTAGGTGTCTTCCCTAACTATTCTACAAGGTCATACTCAGGTTTGGTTGATGAGGAAGTAGTGTTTTTAGCTAGGGCACCTTGCAAAGTGAATTTACCTCGATGGGTTGTGACATTACATTCAGAGGTAGGTTCGGAAGAAGATCCAACACCTTTTAGGACAATCCTGGGTCTCCGGGTAGAATTCTCAGACGTTTTGTCCTTGATGATAATGGTAGAGACATAGTTGTCCATCGAGATGTGATTGATGGTTGAATCATAGTTATAAGATGCTCTAGTATAGTTGGTTTGGTCATCTGTGGCTTTAGCTTTTCCCTTGTCATGCTTTGGGAATGGTTCCTTGAACATCTCATGTTCTTGATTAGATGAGTGTCCCTCAATTTCAATGTCACCTCTATCAATGAGATCTTGTACGATGTTCTTCAGTCGATGACAATTTCCTGTCTTATGACCCTTGCTCTTATGAAATTCACAATACTCATCATCATTCCACTAATTTGGTTTAACCTTTGGTTCATATGGAGGAAAATCTGGAACTGTGATTACCTTGTTTGCCACTAGCTTTTTGAAGACTGATTCAAGTGGTTCTCCCAATGGAGTGTACTTCCTTTGCGATCTGGAAGTTGTTTGAGTATTTACTTGATTGTTTGTAGAACTTGATCCCAAAAAAATGAATTTGGGTCGCATTGTGTTGGCATCCACAACACCATCATTGACTGTGTTCTTAAGTTTTGTTCCAAAATCTCGGCTTGTCTTTTCCCTTAAAGTCATCTTTGTTTTCCTTGAATATCTTAATGACTCCTTGTTCAATTAGGACCTGTTCTGTCACTAAGCCTTTTTCAATAACGTCCTTGAAGGTGGACAAACAAGCTTTCCTTAGATCATAGCCAATGTCTTTGTTAACATTCTGGGTGAACATTTCTACCATTTGTTTTTGTGGAATTTCACAAGAGCATCTGCTGGCTAGATTTCTCCATCTTTGTAAAAATGATGAAAAAGACTCTCCATCCTTTTGCTTGGTGTTGCACAAAGTAGTGACTGATATGTCTGTCTCTATATTGTAGGAGAAATGTTGAATAAATGCCTCTGCTAAGTCACCCCATGACTTAATACCAGGTGGAAGTTGGGAGAACCATTCCATAGCTTGATCACCTAGGCTTTGTGGGAATAATCTCATCAAATATGTCTCTTCTGCTACTACCTCAATGCAAGCTGTGAAAAACTATCTTATGTGTGCCTTAGGATCCCCTTTTCCTGTATACTTATCAAACTTAGGCGTCACAAAGTGTGTAGGAAATGGAGGCATTGGAATGCTCTTGTCAAATGGATAAGGACATATGTCTCTCATTGTGTATGTTGGCTTCGGTGTATTTATGTCCTCCATTTTCTTTTGTAAGTCCCTGATTTGTTGCTCCAAATTGCTCTTAGGTGGAGATCGACTTCTTGGACCATACCCCATGCTTGAGGCACCAATTGGAGGAGGAGCATGTTGCATATATGGATGATATTGATCATACACATGTTCATATGGAGGAGGTCTATAGTGATGTTGTGTATATGGACCACTTGGTATAGATTCATGTGGAGGAACACCATATCTATTTTGTCCATGTATACCATACTCTACAGGCATGTCATGTTCTAATGTGTTGCCCCCAAATTTGACACGGGGTTTCCTTGTGTCCAAATTTTGAGCATACCTTTGAATATCCAATTGCTTTGGTGGTTGATCCTTAGCATGGGTATATGATTGAGCATATCTTTCTGCATAAGACTTCCATAAAGGTCTGCGAAGGTGAGTATCATATGCTTGACCATGTGTATGTGGGACCTCAGGTTTTTGAAGCAAAGATGATGGTGATTCAGGTACCATATATGGTCCTCTATTTCCTCCACTATTAGGCCTCCTTTGATCCATGTTGGAGTGACGTTGTTGCAAAGGTCGATTTTCCATTATTTGAGACATGTCAAAATCATGAGGTATCTTGGCTCCACTTTGTGCCATCATTTCTAAGAAATATTGTCTATCCCTCCTCATTATTTCCTCAAGCAATCTATTGAAATGGGGATTCATAATGGATTCTTCCACATCTGCTGAATGTACGGAAAAGTTGTCCATATTGTCATTGTGTGTATCATTGTTGTTTGTAGTGTCCATGTTCTCAACATTTGGAATGTTTCTATAGACATCCATGTCAGGTAATGTGTTATGATCAGTATTGAAAAAGACATCATGTTCATACTCATAGACACTCATGTTTGCGGACTCTTGAGCCTCTTTAGTTTCTCTCCTAGATTTTTGAAGGCAGGTTTCAACCATGAACTAGGTATTGACCAAGATGTGTGAGACTAGATGAAAATGGAAAAAGTACGGAAGACCAAGAGTTGGATGGAATGTAAATGAATCTGAGGTGTACTTGCAATATCCAAAATGTAAGACCAAGTATGTATGTAGTAGAGTAGGTGTGACTTCCAAAGAGAGGATAGTTTCTCTTGATGAGGTAAGTTGACCTTGACTCTAAGTAAGACCAAATGAGACCCAAAGGTAAGAAACCTTGATGAGGGACCACTTAGCAAAGTGTTGTTGTATATAGTGTGTTGACAAAGTATAGTGAGGACAAGCAAGTGACCTTTTTATTTAAGTTTTGACAATTGTGAATGTAAAGTGAGATGTGAAGCAATGATGGACTTTGTGAGACCCAAAAACAGGTTGAATGCTAAATGAAACCCTGGAGAAATGACCTAGGAAGCTCAAGAATTCCAAAACTGACTGTGTTTGTTTGTTGGACTGTAAAAGTTTTTTCAATTCTGAACACAGACACGCCTATATACTTCACAGATGCGGTTTCCTGACACAAACGTGGCTCTGTTCAACACAAACGTGCTTCTGAGATTTTTTTGCAAAGTGTAATGTTGATTCTGTAAACACAGATGCATTTTTGCCCTTCACATACGCGGTTATACAACACAGACGCTATTATGTCAGACACAGACGTGTTTCTGCAAAATTTGTGCAATTTTTTCCAATCTGTGAAGTCGTTTTGTTGTAACCAAATCTGACTGTTTGACTATTTTTCGTGACAAGAGGACACAGTGTTATTGAAGGCCTAATGTTTGCAAGTGTCTACACTCCAAAATGACTCCAATAAAAAGTGTGTTGTTTGATGTAAAAATGTTTTGCATACACTTGAAGACACAAAAGACACAATGTTTTGTTGTTTGGTCTTGAATGTTTTGAATGTTTAAAATAAGTCAAGCACAATTCTTATGGCTGGCCAAGACAATAGTTGTTGATCCCACATGAGGTTTTACCCCCGAGGCTACGCTATTCAGAGTGGATACTTAGATGCTTGACCTCACTAGCTCCACCCTCGGCACTCACTTCTCGGGTCAGCCAAGCATCAGTCCCCACGAAAACTCCTCGTGGTGAACTTTGTATCTCTACTAAGAACCGTATGTGTGTGGGCCACTACCAGAGGTCCAACCTCCTGCCCCAACAACTAGAAGGATTTGGGCTTCTAAAACAAAAAGGTGCTAGTAAGGGCATCCGCTCGTGTGGCCATACATGCGGCACTTTCAGCTTTGTAAATACAGAAGGCTCCTAGCCGGTAGGGGTTACGCCCTACAACTGATCAAATAAATTTGATCAAACGAGTTTATGGGGAGACATAGTGTCGGTATGAGCTAATCAGCACACGTTATCCATAGTTTTCACCATGAATACAATTGTTTATAGTGGTTTGGAAGAGGTGGGTTTTCCTCGCTACCACTTGGGTCGTTCTCTTCTCACTAGTAGTCCTAATGATCACACGGGAAGATAGGCCCTCTAAAGATTAAACAAAAAGAGCCTATTGCTCAAGACACAAAAGACAATGATTCAATTTTAGTGCACCAATTGAAGTGTTTGCTAGTCTATGAAAACAAGGCACACAATAAAAATCCAAAACCCTTGCCAAGGACATGCAACAAAGATTTATTAGTAGTTTGGATTGTTTCAAATAATCACCCCTTCCTGCAAGCACACAAGTTAGGTAAATTTTAAATCCAAAAGACTGTGAAAATAGGGGCCTTCAACCAAACGATTTTACTTTCAAGACAAGCTGCACCAATTTCGTTAGCTAGATCTAAAAATGTTAGCTCAAAATAAACCAGATCCGAAACCCTAAATGCAAAAACCCAAAACTAAATATATAACTCAAAATTTGAAATCGGTGAACACAGACGCGATTACCCTCGACACAGACGCAACTTCGTGACGTAGACGTGGTTCTGTGAGACACAGATGCGGCTCCAGAATGCAGACGCGATTTCTGGACACAGACGTGGCTAAAAACACTGCAGACGCGATTGAGGAACGCAAACGCGATTTTCGGAATCTGCAAAAATAAAATATTGCCGATAACATAGATGCAGTAAAAAGCCAAAAACGCGATCTGAAAGTACGCAGACGCGAAAATATCAAAATGCTGCCGAAAATGTCAGATCTGCAACTTCAAAACACAAAATCTGCAACAAGGATGTTAAATGCAAAAGGACAAGAGTCCCACCGGGCGTGCCAAAATGTATATGGTGAAAATGGATAACAATAATAACGATATTGAAAGGCTAAATGAATTCAACCACAAAACCCTAGCCTAACAACAACAAAGATCCACCATAACATATGAAGATTACCTAAGACAATGCAAATCAAATGAAATCACAAAGATTTTACCATCACATGTCCAATAGGGTTTGGATCTCCATTCTTCCTATCTTCATTGATCTTGCTTGATATATTTGCTCTCAGATTTTATGTGAACAAGAGCTCAACAAAGAACGAAATGTGGTTGCAAATAGGATCGTAGTGTAGTCAAGTCCTTAAGATGATTGATTAGGGTTTGATAATGAAGGAAGCATCTCCTTATATAGAAGACACTATATGAAATGGAGGGATAAGATTGAGAGGTGTAAAAGGAGGTCGGCTATGATTAGAGGGTAGGTAGAAGAAATAATAAAATAATGAAAGGGGTAGGTAGTGTATGAATTAAGAGATGAATGACATGTGTCATGGGTAGAAAAGGTTAATGAATTAATTAAATAAATAAAGATTTATTTAATTAATAGAAAAAGTGGGATAATTAAATAAATAAGATATTTATTTAATTTAGGAAAAGGATAATTTAAATAAATAAATGTATTTATTTAAATGAGAAATAAAGCTAGAAGAGGATAAATGAATTAATTAAATAAATAAAGATTTATTTAATTAATAGAAGAATTAAGCTTAGATAATTAAATAAATAAAATATTTATTTAATTAGACATGACAATTTTAGGTGTCTACAGGAGACATAAGAACTAGAGGTGATGCAAGATATTCCTTGAGTTTCTCAAAAGCCTTTTGAAACAAGCAGTCCCATTTGAATTTTGTGTCCTTGCATAATAGGTGTGCAAATGGATGGAACTTATTTGCAAGATGTGAGATGAAGCGTCTGATAGATTGAAGTTTTCCTTGGAGGCTACACAAATGTCTAAGGGTCTTCGGGGGAGGCATTTCCATGATAGCTTTCACCTTTGCAGGATCAACCTTTATGCCTCTGCGGGCTCTATGCCTCTGTGGGAAACGATGAAACCTAGCATTTTTACTGATGTGACACCAGAGACACATTTCTTAGGATTGAGGCACAATTTGTATTTTTCCAATCTTTCAAAAATTTGTCTTAAGATAGGGATGTGATCATGTCTTGTCTTGGATTTTCCTAGAAGATCGTCCACATAGTCCTCCATGATTTTGTACAAGAGGTCATGGAAAATTGTTGTCAATGCACGTTGATATGTAGCTCTGGCGTTCTTGAGACCAAAAGGAATGAATCGGTAACAAAAGGTGCCCCATGGTGTTGTGAATGTTGTTTTGTGTTGGTCTTCCTTTGCGATTTTGATTTGATTGTATCCAGAAAATACATCCATAAGTGATAGCATCTCATGTCCCTCTATGAGGTCTACAATCATGTCTATGTTGGTGAGTGGGAAATCATCCTTAGGTCAAGCTTTGTTCAAATATCAAAAATTAGTACAAATGTGGATGCCACCAACAGCTTTGCCGACAGGTACAATGTTGGATACCCATTCAGGGTAGTCTATTGGTTTGATGAATCCTACACCCAACACATTTTGAAGTTCTTCTTTGACTAGGAGTGCAATATGTGGATGCATGTTGCGTAACTTCTACTTTACTGGTTTTGCATCTAGATGAACAACAAGATTGTGAACCACCAAGTCCGGATCTAGGCCTGACATGTCAGCATATGGCTAGGCAAAATTTATTTTTGTTTTAATGAGGAAATTGATGAAGTCGTGTCTCTCTTGATCCATTAGGGACTTGGCAATGAGCACATTCTTTGGAGTGTCTTCAATGCCCATATTGATAGATATGTTTCCTCTATTAATAAGTTTGCCATGTCCTGTTGAATAGGACCAATGGTAGGGAGGTCAAGTCCCTCATTATCAAGTGCCTACTCTAGGTTTTCACTTTTGGATACGCCCTTTGTTTTTACTTTTTCTTCATCCAAAGGTGCCTCGAAGAGGTTTTCACTTAGGGAATCATGATTTTTCTTTTTATTATCTTTTTTGTGACTAAGGGCATTGGCCTGACTACCAAAGTATCCTTTTTCATGTAGTTGAATCCCATGTACTTTGTTTTAGTCTTCCAAATTGTGCATAGTCACGAGAGTCGTGAGAGCATTGTCATCGATGCAGATGTCTAAAGCGGGTTTGTCTCGTTGGTCCTAGTCTATGAGCTCGGGGTGGACAAGTTGTAGTTCATGTGTAGTGGAGGGGATTATGGGGGTGATGGTGTTGTCACAGGTGTCAAAGAAGATGTTGTCTTCTTATTCAAAAGGCATTTCATGGAACTCCTCTTCATCAGAGTCTTTGACATCCAAAGTAGGACTTGAAGGGGTGTTGGTGATAGTAATTTTAGGCACTAGAGTGTAACCCAAACCCCTGTTATGTTTGTATGAGATGGGATTTATTGGTACTTTGATTCCTTACCCTTACGGCCCTAGGTTGTGTCCTTTATAATCCATCTTCTATACTATGGTTGATGCTTTTGGATACATCTTGGGTATTTTTGCTGGATCTTCATCATCTTCATGGTACAACCACGAAAAAACATCTATCCCAAGACTCTCCTCATCAAGTGGAACCCATTGTTTAAAGGTGGTATCCTTACATTGTATAACAACGTTTTGATCTTTTTTTATTTCTTTGGGCTTGCCAAATGAATTAGGAGACAAGGGGAGATTGCATTTTAATAAGATATCCTCAAGTTGGTATTCTCTGCAACCATTGTCTAGGATATTGACTTTGGGCTCTTCTTGAGATGAGGTGGAGGCAACATTTGATGCATCAGATGGAGTGGGGATGGGTCTATTAAACGGGCAATGATATGGATGTTTCCCTTCTAAGAGCTTGCAATATTGGAAGGGTTGGGGATCGCCTTTGATAGTGATCTCTCTACCACTATAGGGGAACTTGAGGCATTGGTGGTAGGTGGAAGGGACGACTTGAAGGGAATGAATCCACGAGCGGCCGAGAAGAATATTATAGGGAAGATCAAGATCCAAAACTTGGAAAGAGGTCTCAATTATAACAGGGCACACTTGAAGAGGCAAGATTTTATTGTGATTATTCTTGGCGTATCTACTAGGTCCTCATAAAGCCCCAATTGCTTTATTAACTTATATGTACAAAGATTGAGTCCAGATGCCGCTGTCAAGATGCATTTAACCTTGTGTTTTTGGATAAGGGCTTCGATATGCAATGGTTTGTTATGGTCTTCTTCTGTAGGAGCATCATTGGAGGTGAACACAAGGTGTTGTTGGGAAGCAAGGTTTCCAATGAGAGCTTGAAATTGGACAACATTGATGTTGTCAGGGACATGTGACTCGAGGAGGGCTTGTTCCAAAATCTCCTTGTGGGTGGGGGAAGTTTTGAGGAGCTCTAGGATAGAGATCTGTGCAGGGGTCTTTTCAAGATGGTCAAGCAGATCATATTGATGAGTGGAGGACATGGGGGGAGGGTTTGATGGGGGAGGAGCTCCTTGTACAATGGCTCTGCCTCGATGGGTGGTTACGTTGAAGTCATTCTAAGAATGGGAAGCGGAAGGTGTAGCACCTTGAATGACTATCTTGGTAGGATTAGGTCGGCTTGCTGGTTGGGATGGGGCATGCCCACCTTAGATAGTAATGTGAGGTCTATTTTGGGGTGGGGAAGGGTCAGTGCCTTGGATAGTTATGACATTGACATGGGTATCTGCAGGCTCAATGTGACCCACTAAAGAGTCAAAACCTGTTATATAGTTGGTATAATCATAGTTCACCACTTTAGATGTGAGCCCTTACCTTTCTCATGCTTTGGGAATGGTTCCTGGTACATTTTGAGTTTGTTATTATTGTTACTAGTTTTGTTGTTGCTACCTCAAAATCACCCTTATCAATAAGATCTTGTATGTAGATTTTTAGCTTCATACACTTTCGTGTATCATGCCCATCGATACGATGATATTCACAATACTCATTCTCATTGTACCACCTAGGTTTGGGTTGATTAGGATCAAAGGGGAGAGTTATCAAAAAGACTACCATGCCTGCTTGAACAAGCTTTTGGAACACAACCTCAATGGGCGCAACAAGAGGAGTAAAGTCTCTTGGAGTCCTGTTGTTAGATCGGGGTGATCGCCCCTAAATTGAGACATTGTTAGGAGGCTTTTGAGATTGATTTTGATTTTTTTGATTATTGAATTGGCGATTAGTGGTGGTGGGCTTTGAAGGAATGGCCACGGTCTGGACCCATTTTGCATCAGTCACACCATCGTTGACTACGTTTTTATTCTTATACCAAAATTTTGGTTTGTCAATGTGATAAGAGGAGGAATTTTGACTTGATTTTTGATAATGCTTTAAGGTACCTTCCTCTAATAACACACATTCAAGGGCTAAAGCCTTGTCAGTCAACTTCGACAAATACTTTATGCATTGGGATGTCAAGGGTCTTGATAGTTCAGGCACCAAATTTTTTTGAAATAATTCAATTTGATTTTGTTCTGGCATGTCCCACTGGAATTTCTTGATAAGGTGTTGCCACCTTTGCAAGAAGTTAGCAAAAGTTTCTCCAGGCCTCTATTTTGTGCTACAAAGGTCCATCATGGAAACATCATAAACAATATTGTAAGCATAGTGGCCACAAACTAACCCGCTAAGTCCGAGAAGGAGGTGATATAACCTCGAGGCAAGGACGAGAACCATGCAAGAGCTTCTCTCGTGAGACTCTTAGGGAAGATTCTTCAAAGATATAAGTCACTATAGGAGAATTCTTGACATAAGATATGGAACTCACATACATGGTATTGAAGGTCCCCTTTGCCCTTGTACTTCGTGAACTTAGGCATTTCAAACCCTAGTGGTTATGGTGCAACGGATATGGACGGGTCATAAGGACAAGGACAAAATTCCTCATACGATTAAGGTTTCCTCTTGTTAGTCTCTTCCTTCATGTTTTTGATGATGTTTTTCATGTCCAGGATTTCCTTGATGATGTCTTGTTGTGGATTTTGGACATGATGGATTGTGTTTTCCCCCAGTATCAGATGAGTCATGGAAGGTGTGCCACCACCACTAACATATTGATATGATGAAGAAGCGCGGATGTGAGATGTGATGACCGATGTCACGGGGACTTGAGTGACAATTGGTTGTGACCCTCGAATTGTTGTGATGGGAGGAAGTGAGGCCTAGATGAAATTAGCGGCATTATTGAGAGAAATGGAGGATTGTGGAAAGGAGACATGTGGTCGGGTAGAAGAAGATGGCATAGAAGCATGTTGGAGGATAGATGTGATCGGATTCGATATTGGCATGGATGTTAAGAAGGAAGGTGGGATAGAGATTATGGGGATAGATGCCATAAGTTTTATTGATTGGGGTTGGATAATGGGCGGGGATGCAATTGATTGAGGTTGATGAATGGGTGTGATGATGTGAGTAGGAGCAAGGTCTCCTTGTGGTTGTTGATCAAGAATGGATCTATTGAAATTAGGGGGAAGGCGAGTTCCATTTTCAATAAGAGTCTTTAGAAAACCACTAGGATTATGTTGGATGAATTTCTCCATCATTTCTTGATTGTAAGAGTCTTCTAGGAATGTTCGCACTTTCAAAAAAAGGTCATATTAGGGTCCCCTTGTGGTTGGGGATCTTGGATGTCGGGTTATGCACTTTGTGTAATATCTTGTGTAGAGTCTTGATATAGGGCACTAATGTCCAACATGTCATATTATTGTTCGACCATATTTTTCTTTTGGGATCGAGTTGTGACCATACAAGAATAACCTTAGGAAGATTGATTGGAAGAAAAGGGGCTTTGTGAAAGGACTTAGCAAAAATTTTGGATTTTGGATTTGATTTGGATTTGATGAAATTGGATTAGATTGATTGATGGGGTCCTTGGATTAGGACACAAGTTTTATTAAGATTGCGCCTTAGTCCTTGGATGAGGATTTTAGGTGGGAGATGTTGATGATACCACAAGCAAGGTAACAACCGAGCTAGGTAAGATTTAGACGTTAGGATAATGATCAAAGTCTTTCTTATACTAAGGATTGACTAGTGATCCTAAGCAAAATAAAGACATAAGATAAGAGTCTTGATCAACTGAAACGATGGGGCAAAGATACTTGGGGAGGATTCTTTCCCAAGCACAAAGGCCAGATGATTGATTGATTAAGGATGATGTATAAATAAAACTTCATAAGGCATAAAACCTTAGTGTGAGGTTAATTTGATTAAAGGATGATTGAATGAGGATGATTGATTGAGGATTTATTTGATTAAAGATGATTGATTGAAGATTGATTGATGTGTTAAGTCCTTAGAAAATATTGATGATGAAAGATCAAAGAGAGATGATAGTAATGATTAGAAGGAACTTGATGACTAGACTATTCTTGGTATGAACATGACTCAATAAGTGATTGGTTCGGATGACAAGTTATATGAGGGTATGCGACCACCCAGATTCTGGCAACAGTTGGTGTTGAAAGACAAGTCGGATCCTTGGTGTAAAGCTTGGACCCTTAGCTCATGACTAGCATCAAACTCATTGTTATGACCATGTATGTAATCGTGATATCGATGCAAGAAGGTCCTATGTTTGAGCAAGAGTTTGCGGTTGGTATACCAAAACTTTTGACATCTAATGAGTTGTGCTTGTGTGAGCTTCTTCTTCTTGGTTGGGCGGTGGATTGACTTCTTAGGATGATTATACAACTTAGGCTTATGAAACATGAGCCAAGCAGAGTACCAACATAGTTTGGACTTATTGGAGAAAGACCTTGGACTTTATTAGGACTTGGACTTGATTAAGGTTGGTTCAAATTTTTTTGTGTGAATAAGACATGATTTAGGTATGACTTGAATATGACTTGGATATGAGGTGGAGATGATTAGGGAATATGAATTGGACTAGAGTTGACTTGGATTATGATAACTAAGATGTTGACTTCGATAAAATAATTCTACTCTTGGCAAGAAGACATAGCAAACACATTGGCCATTGACTCAAACAAACACATCAAGCATATCAAGCTACCCTAGGAAGTTGGTTGAGGAGGAAAACCTTTAATTGCTAACTCAGGTACACACCCAATAGCTAATTAGAATACGACCACTAAGTCTCACACAATGGATTCTCAACGCCGTATTAGCCGACTCCAAATGCTAATGGGGGCACAGAATGACAAGTCTCTTGGGGGAGTTACTATCTCCCTTGCACAAAGATTATCCACCTTTCGGAGGTGAACCGGGTGGTCTCTAATCCTAGAGTTCTTAGTTAGGATTTTTGTTCGAAGACTACTCCTTGTAGTCGCACAAGCGTGATTGAGGCCTATAGCCCTGCAAAGTACCAAGAAATATGTAGTCACGCAAGCGTGATTGAGACCTAAAGACCCTACAAAATGCCCAATATGAGAGTGAACTCTCAAATAGCTCTGTCCTCTAGAATTTTCATCCCAAGAGGCCTTTTTTTATTATAGGGAGTTGGAATGCTTGGGTTTTAGTCATACTCACTTGGGTCGTTCCCCTCTCACCAATGCACGTGCGAGTGTTCCAGGCAAATCGAGAGGGTAGGCCTGCTAAAGGTGTGCACACAACAAACTAGAAAAGATTTGAGGGTCTGGATTTCTGATTGTCTATATAGACAAGAGCATACTCTTCTACCTCTACACTTTCCCCAAACACAAACAAGCACTTTGTTCTTTCACCCCTAATTAAATCTAAGTGCCTAGAAAAAAAATTAAGAAAACACAATGGTCGGATCTCCTTAGGCGGCCTACAAAACAAACATATTAGTAGTCTTAATAGTTTGATCAAAAAAATCTTTGACAAGAGGAGCCTTGGGCCAACGTCCTGCAACAACACAAGTTAGTAGTCTCGGGTAATTCCTTGGACCAATTAAAAAAACGCACAAAAATAACAAAATCTGATTAGTAGACAAAGGTTTGCAGAAACAGTGCTCACGTTATTCTGTAGACACCCGCGCTAAAGCGCCTGTGTAGGCGCTGAAATGCTTGTGTATGCGCTACAGAGGGACCGGAAAACAAAAATAAAGAAAAATGTCGAAAAGTATCGATAATTCAAAAATGCAGAATATACCTGAATGGTCGTGTTGTTCTATTCTCGGTTGCGCTGAAACGCGTGCGCTCATGCTGAAACAGGTTAGTACAAACAAAATAGAAATTTGAAAAATTAAAAAATTAAAAAATGAGCAAGAATCTAACAAAGTGCATGCGCTATTTGTAGAGCACTCGCACCGAAGCGAGACTTCTAAAAATAAAAGGATAATTAGAGATAAAACCGAACAATTTTATTTTTTAAAAAAAAATTTCCCTTTTTTGTGTGTTTTTAAGTTAATTATAAAATAAAAAATAGAAGATGGAATAATAAATGTGATGAAACAGAATGATGAAATGTTGTATTTGGGCACGATGTTCCCGCAGCTCTCGCGCTGATCTGCAGACCTACAAAATGGGCGGGTTAAAAATTTGAATTTTAAATCTTACATGCTAAAGCGCGCGCGCTCACGCCAAAGACCCTGTCACTCGTGCTGAATCTGAAGTGCTCGCACCAATTTGTAGTTGCTCACGCTATTCCGACACTTGCAACTGAAAATTCACAAAAACTCCAAAAAACTGTTAAACTTAGGAAGGTGGGTCCCACCGGGCGTGCCAAAATGAAGAGGGTGAAAATCGGGAAGGGTAGATGTAATGGTTAATATGTAAATAAACAAATCAAAACACAATAAAAACCATTATACCTTACTAATTTACCTTCTCCTTTGGATTGAGCCTTTGATGAAGCCAAAGATGTGCCCCTCCTTGACTTGATTGGATTGGCTTCTTGCTTGAATGTGGTTGGCTCTCCAAATGTGAACAAATGATGATGAAAAGGATGAAGGATGGATGGATTGAGAATGGGACGGATAGGCAAGATGAAATTGCTAAAGGACTAATTGAAGGATGAGTGGGAATTTTGCTAGAGTTTGGGTGCTATGGATGATTTCTAAACTCAAATGGGCAGTGTGAACTTGGATAACTTGGAGATGATAAATGAAGGAGTGGAGTCTCCAGTTTATAGAAGAAGAGGGGAGGAAATGAAGGGCTAGGATTGATCCAAGATGGAGGGTCAAGATTGCATGTGAGCCCACACATGGCTCAAGGAGAGTTGACAAGACAAGTGTGGAGTCCAAGAGATATGCCATAAGGACCTTTCTTGTCTCCACACTCCTCAAGGTTCATTAAGAAGACATCCCAATGCACCAGGGAAGAGAAAATGAATAAAATATTCCTTGAGAGATGGGGGGGAAGGAATTAAAAATTCCTTGGAGGAAGAGATACTTAGAGGAATGTGAGATTTTTGAAAATCTCACATTCACCTAGGAAAGGAGCATTTAAGGAAGGTAGTTGAATGGGAGGTGCACGGAGAGATGTGAGGAAGTTATTTATGGAAAGTGGTTGAGTGAGGGAACAAGAAGATGACTTTGTGGCTAATCATGAGGATTAGCTACTAGCAACTCATTAGGAGAGGGATTAGAAGAATGATTAGGTGGGATTAAGGCAAGTGGGATTTGTAGGAGGATTTGACTAGGAGAGAGAATGAATGGAGGGAATTAAAAATTAGAAGAATAATGATAAGTGAGATTAAGGGTGCTTCTAGAAGAATTAATTAGGTCAATGATGGATTAGGAAAAGGTGATTTGTAGAAATCATCTGGATTAATTAATTAAATGAGATTAATTAATTAAAGGGGGATTTAGGAAGAATTAATTTTGGGGACTTTGGAAGAATAAGGGTAAATTTATTTATTAAATAAATCAATTACTGGACTATAGTGACAATATTAATTCAATTCAATTAATATTGAGAAATAATAGGGATTATCATAATTAATAAATTACTTATGTGAGGCAATTAAATTAATTAAGTAAAAATAATTAATTTAAGTGTCTACACCTGACAAGGATCTCGTTCCTTAGGAACAATGGTCACAACAAGGGTCTGACTGATAACTCCGATTTTCCACTTTACCATTGGGTAATAGAGCACGCTCAGACTCGAAGATTTGGGTGGAGTCGATGCTCGGTATTTGCAGCTACATCACAGAGAAAAACACACACATATACATCTAGCATGAATAGGCACATTGGTGGAGGAGAGTCATGACAGCCTGTGTCCCTCCGAAGTGGGTGATGAAAGATCATCCCCCCACACCCCATACAAACTCATACCCATACAAGTAGACTAACACAAGAAATAACTCATACATAAAGTAGATATGCCAATCCAAGGTCAATTCTTAATCATAATATCTAACATCATATTCTAGAACCATGATAAAAAAAATCATCACATTAGAGAGTATCATCCAGTCATATAAGCCATAGAAGAATTCAACCAATGTCAAGCTAGGCTAAACAGAGTCTGATCGGGGGAGGGGCATTACAATGTAAATACATAAAAATAAAGATATGAGAGATTAATAATATAAGAGAAAGAGGTGGCTATACATAGGATACACCTTTAAGAGACGTGAGTGTATAGCCAATGCAGGATAGGAGATGTAGTCACATGTGTAAAACATCTCCACCAACTAAGAAAAGTAAAATTCACATGTACAACCTACCTAAGTGAGCATATCTTAGGTGCAATCTAGTACAATGAATTAAATAACTAAATACAAAAAATATGTATGCACCAATACCCCCACAATCATAGTTTAGGTTTGTATGGGTAGATGGAATGGGTCCCAAAAATGTGTAGATATGATAGGTACCCACTTACAAAAGAATCTATATTAGAATAATGAGAAGGATGAAAAATGATGTGAGGAAAAACTCCCATCTAACAAAGAAAAAAGAAAAAGGATTATGCAACCCCCTTAATGTATGGTAGGTGCTTGATAGTGAAAGCCAAAAATGTCCATGCTTTCCAAACCACAACTATAACTCAAAGGGTGAAACAATATATCTTCCCATTCTAAGAAGAATATATGGGAAGAAACCTCATAATATATGTTTTTAGAAGTTGCTCATTAGTTGTCATGTTTGTGTCAATAGGTGTCACAATCAAACAAAGAGTCCTAGGCATAACAAAAGGTGACAATGCATAACCATGTGGAATATGATGCGAAGTAGGAGTGAAAGATGAATATGAACTCTTCAAAAATTGCTTAAGACTCTCCAAGACATTCTCAAATTGTGATAAACATTAATAAGAGATATTAGGTACCATGTAAGGGCTTGATATACTTATGCTCTCAATCCAAGTGGTAGATCTAGTGTTGAATCAAATCTAAGAAATCATGAACTATAAATTGTGTCATAATAAAGCATATATTGGTGGAGAAAGAATGTGAGGGTCAACATGTACCCTCATAAAATCCAAAGAAGATGAGCTAACAACTACTAAGGAACTGATGTCAAAGAGGAATCTCAAGTCCTTTATGTTGTCTTCTAGATTTTCAAGGCAGGACTGACCAAAAAAAAACTCAAAACATCTGTAAAGTACTCATCTAAACTCAAGTGGCCTTTAGAAAACAATAATGATCTTGTTGTACAAAATCAATTGTACCCTATTAGGGGATCATTAAATTATTGTATTAGCTCTTAGGCTTTTTTTAATTAGATTTAATACCATGTAAGAGTTGGTGTAAAAATCTTTGATAACATGTAAGATTTGCTTATGAATGTGGCCACACAAGATCACCAAAGCTTATGAGCCAATCATAGAAAATCTATAAGATGAATATGAAAAAATAATAATATTCAATACAAAAAGATGCAATTTGCAAATATTCAAGATATAATATTTGAGAGATCACAAATATGAAAGCAATAGGTGGGTATATATAGGATACATCACAAGAGATATGAATGCATAGTTAATGTGGATTGACAACAATATAGTCATGTGTGTACCAAAGAAGGAAAAAAATTGTCATATATAGAACGTACCTAAGTAAGCTTACCCTTCGCAATAAAGAAAACACAAGAAAATATATATGCATCACTAGTGTCTCTCCACAAGGACTTACTCAAGGTTATCAACAACCACACTCTTCTACATACATCTAAGAACAATAATTTAATTCATTTTGTATGTTAGATTGAAGTGATCCATAGTGTTAAGATGGAATGTATAACAACATTTGTTCATCCAACAACAATAATAGTAAGATCTATTGCAATTTTGAGAAATGAAATCTACAATATAACTTACAATTAATGGAATATGGCCTCATACTTTTTAAGTGTTGCTTTCTAGATAGTTTCTAAAAATCCCTGAATATATATTTTGCCTTTGTCTATGGTGTTTATCCAAGCCTAACGAGGAACTTGTTTTTCTCTTCTATATTGTTGTTTTATTGAGACTCCCTTCTCGATATTAGGATACCCTTAGGGGAGAGGAGTGTTTTATTGGGAACCCCTTGTCAATGTTCAGATACCCTCAAGGGAGAGGGTTCAATAGTTGGATGGAGTCACATATCATTGGTATAAGATTTGTGATTATAAGATTAAATCTTGTCACATATTTATATCATAATGTAACTTTTGAACCTTGTAGTTGTCACCTGCATGATGACTAGGTTGAAACTTTTATAATATATTTAAAAATATATTTATACCATATTGATAATAATTAATCCATATGTAAATCAATGAATAACCAATGAACCCAAAATATTATGATTTGATTTGTCTTTATTGGGCTGTATTTAAAACCTACTTTATACTTTCATAGGTTTTTTATAGACAAATAAATGTACCTTAACAATTTGAATTCAATGCTTTTCAATTATTTGATCAAACCCTTAGTACGTAAACTCAATGCTGTTCTTACGTGTGTAAAACTTTTCATTCACTGAAACGCGATAACCGAGATTAAGCATGATTACTGTACTTTAATGGCGGGCATATCTTCAGTTGCAGATTGAAATGAAAACTCAAGCAATTGAAGTGAAGTGTGAAAAACATTGTGGGTACCAAAGATTTCTGTCAAGATTCGCACGTCCCATCTCTGAAAACAGTGTCAGTTGACGTACTTTCCCTACTCCAATAAAGTGGGCCTTCAGAGCGCCTTTTAATGTCTGTTATGATTTTTTTAAGTGCTCAGCTTAAAATGGCGGGAGTGGAGAGTTAAACAAAGCTTTAAACTTGCAGAAGTTCAGAAGATGGGTTTTTAATAATGTAAAACAGCATAGGATTCCAGCTGTTTGTGCAGCCCAAAGTACTGACTACACCGCCATGAATATCAAATTGAAGATATTTTACTAATTGTCTGTCATCACTGTGGAGTAAGGACAAAGTACAGTACAGTCAGCTTGACTTTTTTTGTGTGTGTTGGTACTCCTGTTCCATTACATTCCCCTTTGCTTTTCATGGTACCATCAAGAAATTGGAATCCTAAGCCCATCTAATTTGTGAATTTGAGAATTATGAACAGTTTAGGAAATTTATGGTATTTTTTTGGTATGAATTTGAATGTGGGTGTGTTGTGTGAGATTGGGTGGATATGAAGAATTAGATTAATGTTACTTTTGTATTATATAATTGTTGTGGTGTAGAATTCATATCATTTGTTGTCAAAGTTTGATGTCAATGTTTCATTTGATCATATTTGTTGTAAATTATTGAGTCTCACTGTGTTTAATGAAAGGTACGTGCCTATCAAAAATAATATCTAGATTGTACAATTTGTAAATCTTTCCCAAGAATCTTATTGGGATTCTATGTATTCTATTCTCTTTCCATTTGTAATTGTTGTGTTTTGTGTGCATCTTCTAGAGGTAATATTATGTACATCTTTAAATAATTTTCAACTCATATGGTTTGTTGTCAAAAAATAATGTTGTTGTTTTGTTTGGTAATATTTGTTGTGAATAACCCGCTCAAAGGTTTCTCAGGGTTAATCCTTTGAATGTTCCTTTGGATGGAGAAATGGTGAAATGGTCAAAACCAGAGAAGGGGTGGGTGAAAATAAATTTTGATGGGGCGTCAAAAGGTAATCCAGGGATTTCAGGCGTGGGATGTGTGGTTTGTGACGATGAAGGAAATATCCTCTTTACAGGTGCAAGAAGGCTACGAGATGGCACTAATAATGAGGCGAAGGCTCGAGCGGCCTTACTTGCAGCTGAACTGGCAGCAAATATGAAGGTGACGAAGGTACACCTGGCTTGGGTGACTCCCAAATTGTAATCCAGGCCTTGATCAAAGGCAATACACCATGTTGTAAATTAAATAAATATGTACGCAATATAAGTGAAAAGTTGAAATCTTTCCAAAATTATTGCATCTCGCATGTGAAAAGAGGAGGAAATGTCATTGCGGATGGGCTATCGAATGAAGTGTGTGAGCTTGCGCTAGGGGAAGTGAGGTGGTGTGATTGCAAAAAAGAAATAGTGAGATGGAGATAAGGCTATTTGCCAGGTTGGTACGTCAAAATTCAAATTTGATGCCAGACAATCGACTTTTCTTCTGAGTAAGGTCGAGTTAATAAGCATTTATTGTGGAATGCTTTTTGAAATGGCGGCGGTGGTGGAGTGCTTTGCATTGAATACTAATTTAAGAATGCCCGTGCATTTAATGAGAAGAGTCAGTAAGTTGGTGAAGACAATTTTTGACAGATTACATCGGATTTCTTTGCAATTCTTCAGTGAGTACCGAAATGGAAGCCAATTTCACTCTACAGTCTTCCAAGCTAATGACAGCCTTTTGAGGTCCCGTCCCCCTGAAGAAGCTTGAGAATAAGATCCATTGTTTTTTAAGGCAATTCAACTGGTCTTGGATGAAGAGGTGGCGGTTATCGACCACTGATACAGATGCAAAGCAGATATTTACTCCCTTATCATGGCATGGGGACTGGGGCTGGTTTACACCTATGAGGATGTGAGAAAAGTTTTGAAGAAAATTATTCCAAAAGAGTACTTGTTAAATCTGGAGTCCCTGCTGGAATGGACTGTGTCGGGGTGGGGTTTCAATCTTGTTGAAGGCATCCCAGAGGAGAATGGGGAGTTGCGGGCGAGGCACTCGCGAATTCATTTCCTTCGTCACCGTGAGGAAGCCCGAGTCCGCTTTATAGAAGACACGAAGTGAGGATGGGAAGGGTTGACAATTTTCGTCTAGATTATGGATATTGAAGATGTAATTTGGCAGGAGGGTGGGGAGGTGAGATTGGCGGAGGAGATGAGATACAAGAGGCCAATTATACGAAAATTATCAACGAAATTGGCAAAACAGGGTGTAGTG